>NC_081805.1:7500-665000 GCF_030704535.1 Vitis vinifera
ATGAATAAAATTATGATATATTTTTATTAATTGAAAATTTTTCATTCAATTATAAAATAGTTATAATTAATTTGTTATTTAAAGTGTTTTTTTAATATTGTATTTATATCCTAACTTTTGATATATATTTCTTTAGTGCATATCATTTATCATGGGACAAGTTTGTCCTAGTGGAGCTGGGATATATGTTGAACCTTTTGTTGGGGGTTCGAATCCCCAAACAGTGGAAAAAAAAAATTCAATTTTGTATGCATAAAAACTGTAAATTTGATAAGTGTACATTGATTATTAAATGATATAAAATATTATTTGATTATAATAATGTGAAATGTGATTATAACATGTTTAATTTTAAAATCTATTTAATATTAAAAAATTATGATATATTATAAAATAAATTATGATAAATATATGAAATTTTAATATATTAATAATATTAAAAACACTATGAATAAAATTATGATATATTTTTACTAATCAATTAAATGAAAATTTTTCATTCAATTATAAAATAGTTATAATTAATTTTTTATTTAAAGTGTTTTTTTAATATTGTATTTATATTCTTACTTTTGATATATATTTCTTTAGTACATATTATATATCATGGGTCAAGTTTACCCTAGTGGAACTAGGGGATGCATGTTGAACCCTTTGTTGGGGGTTCGAATCCCCCCAAGTGGCAAAAAAAAGCTCAATTTTGTATATACATGTTAATAAAAACTATAAATTTGATAAGTGAATATTGATTATATAAAATATTATTTGATGATAATATTGTGAAATGTGATTATAGTTTAATTTTAAAATATATTTAATATTAAAAAATTATGATATACTATATGATGATAAATATATAAAATTTTAATATATTAATAATAGTAAAAACACTATGAATAAAATTATGATATATTTTTACTAATCAATTAAATGGAAAATTTTCATTCAATTATAAAATAGTTATAATTAATTTTTTATTTAAAGTGTTTTTTTAATATTGTATTTATATTTTAACTTTTGATATATATTGCTTTAGTGCATCTTATATGTCATGGGGCAAGTTTGCCCTAGTGGAGCTATAGATGCATGTTGAACCTTTTGTTGGGGGTTTGAATCCCCCCAAGTGGCAAAAAAAAGCTCAATTTTGTATATACATGTTAATGAAAACTATAAATTTGATAAGTGAATATTGATTATATAAAATATTATTTAATGATAATATTGTGAAATGTGATTATAGTTTAATTTTAAAATATATTTAATATTAAAAAATTATGATATATTATATGATGATAAATATATAAAATTTTAATATATTGATAATAGTAAAAATACTATGAATAAAATTATGATATATTTTTACTAATCAATTAAATGAAAAATTTTCATTCAATTATAAAATAGTTATAATTAATTTTTTATTTAAAGTGTTTTTTTAATATTGCATTTATATTCTAACTTTTGATATATATTTCTTTAGTGCATCTTATATGTCATGGGGCAAGTTTGCCCTAGTGGAGCTATGGATGCATTAAAATAAATTTAATTTGATTTAGTCTTATATATCTTTTATTTGATTCTTTTTAGGTACATCAATGGAAAGTTTGCTTACAATTGTGTGTTATAAGGATGGTGAAATAATTGATGGGCCAAATGGGGTGTGTTACAGTTGTCCTCCTAAAAAAGGTGTCTTAGTGAACAATTTGGTCAAATATGATGAGTTGGAGGATAAGTTGTGTCATGTTATGTCGATCGATCGCACTCATACCATGTTATCCATGATATTTCGGTATCCAATTCTTATGTCGATTGGAAATGGAAACATTAACTATATACAATTACCAATTAAAGATGATGATGATGTAAGGTTAATGTTTCATGTTGTAGCACAAATCCCACCATCGAATACTATTGAAATGTATTTACAGACACGTCCAAGGGATCATTCATCTGAGTTAACTCCATCATTTGATCAAGAAATTATGGGCCATGATGTGGAAATACCTGCAAAGGGGAATTCGACAATGCAGATTGATGAAATGGATGAGAATTTAGCACACAATGACGAAATGGGGAGGAATTTGGCAGTAGTAACTCAGTCAGTCATGAGAGCGACAAACAATTATTTTGACATCCCATTTACAAATGAAAATGATGATGTGGAATTTTATGATGAGGACGAGATTAATGAGATGCATTATGATGATGAACCTCCAACAAATAAGGTTTCTTCAGATGATGGTGAGCATATTATGCCTTCCCCAATGTTCAAACAATTGAATTGGGATGCAATAAATAGCATGACTGCTAAGCCTCTCACACCACGTACTGGATTGTGGAATGAATCTAATGAGTTGTTTAAAGGATTGAGATTTGAGAGTAAAGAAGACTTGCAATATGCTGTAAAACGTTATGCAATATGTCGGAATCAACATTTGGTGGTTTGTGAATCAGAACCACAATTGTGGGCAGTGAGATGTAAGAAGTGGCAGGAAGGATGTAATTGGAGGCTTCGTGCATGTCGTCGTAAAAGCCATGGAATGTTTGAGATAACCAAGTACGCAGGTCCTCATACTTGTGTTTACCCTAAATTATCACAAGACCACTCTCAATTGGACTCTACATTGATTGCAAGAGAGATCCAAAATGTAGTTCAGAGGGATCACACTACCTCTATTGCTACATTACACCAAATAGTGAAGGATAAATTTGGATATGATGTCCATTATAGGAGAATTTAGGAAGCTAAGAGAAAAGCAATGCTTAGAGTTTTTGGTGATTGGGATGAATCTTATCAAGCATTGTCGAAGTGGATGAACATCCTTCAGCTAACTAATCTTGGAACAAAGGTTGTTTGGAAGACAATACCTTTAGGAGGGATTTCTGGGAACGTGCGGTTTATGCGTGTTTTTTGGGCATTTGGGGCAAGTGTTGAAGGGTTCAAACATTGCAGACCAATTATACAAATTGATGGTACATTCCTATATGGAAAATACATGGGGAAGCTTTTAATTGCTACTTCAATTGATGGAAATGGTCATGTATTCCCCTTGCGTTTGCAATTGTTGAGGAAGAATCACAGGATAGTTGGTCTTGGTTTCTTATTGCATTAAGGCATCACGTCACTCAAAGAGAAGGGATATGCTTAATTTCAGATCGCCATGCAGGAATAAATGCTGCTGTTAGAAATCCATTAGTTGGATGGAGCCCCCCTCATGCGCAACATCGATACTGTCTTAGGCATGTAGTGAGCAATTTTAATGACAAATTTAAGAATAAGGTCTTAAAAGAGTTGGCGTATAGAGCTGGATGTCAACATCAACCGTGGAAGTATGAGAGATACATGGAGGAGTTAAAACGATTGGATGAAAAAAGTGTGGCTTGGTTTTCAAAGTTAGACACTCAAAAGTGGACTCAAGCATATGATCTAGGATATCGGTATGGGTGGATGACCACAAATATTGCTGAGTGCATTAATGGGGTGCTTAAGGGAGCGCGAATGTTACCTATCACTGCACTTGTTCAATTAACTTTTTATCGATGTGTGTCATACTTTGAGACTCGTAGAGCAGAGATACGTGCTAGAATGGTAGTTGGAGATGTGTACACTGCGTATGCAATTGAAAAATTTAGAAGAGCCGAGGCCAAAGCTAGTGGACACACTGTCACCATTTTCCATCGAATTCATGAAACATTTGAAGTAATTACTGCTCTCCATGGGTTTCATATGGATAAATGACGTAACAAACAAGTGGTTAAGCTTAATGAAGGTGCATGTAGTTGTAATAAGTGGCAATCATTTGGCATTCCATGCTCACATGTGCTAGCTGTTTCTGCTCATATGAGGATTGATAGTTGGCAATTAGTTGAAAAATACTATAGGTTGGATGCCTATGCCAGTTGTTACGCTCCTGAATTTAATCTCATTCCTCATAAATCTTATTGGTCGTATCCTGATTTTCCTATTCTCCACCCTGACCCAACTTCAATGAGGGATAAGGGGCGTCCTAGATCATCAAGGATAAGGAATGAAATGGATTTGAAGGAACCAAGCGTTAGGATTCGATGTGGTTTATGTAAAATAGCGGGTCATAATCGTCGCAACTGTCCCACAAAAGATGGAGGGCAATCCTCCAACCCCCTTCCTCATGATAATTAAAGTATGAAAGATTATCCATTTTGATAATATGATATTTTTATGTAATGTCTGTAAATTTGTAATCATACTAATGATAACAAGAATTAATGGTTATTTGGTATATGTAGGTATCATCGCACGATGGAGTCGGGACCCTTGGATCCGACAGTTCTACATGGACAGGCCACACACAGGTCATCTGCAACATGGATAGGTGTTGACTCGAAGGAGCTTCATTGTAGACGACGTGAGGCGATCTTCCATCGCACCAGTGGACTAGATGGACGTATTATTCCTTTGTTGCAGCAGGCAGGCTTCTATGGTGTTGCACGCTTAAGATTCATTTCCTTAGATTGACATCTTATTACTGCATTTGTTGAGAGATGGCGACCTGAGACTCATACCTTCCACTTACCTCAGGGGGAGTGCACGATTACACTACAGGATATTGCCATGTTGATTGGACTACCAGTAGATGGAGATGTAGTTACTGGTAGCACATGTTTAGATTGGAGGCGTGTATGTTATTCTCTATTAGGACTCATTTCTGGAGATACAGACATAGATGGCCAGCGCCTTCATCTTACATGGTTGAGTCAGAGCTTCCCTACTTTGGCACCAGATGCTGATGAGGAGTCTATTTAGCGTTATACTAGGGCTTATATCTTACAGCTCATTGGAGGTTTTCTATTTTCAGGAAAGTCTAGTGATAAGGTGCATCTTATGTTTTTACCCCTTCTAGAGGATTTTGAGGTTGCTGGTATGTATAGTTAGGGTAGTGCCTGTTTAGCTTGGCTTTATCGACAGTTGTGTCGAGCCTCTCATATTGATACACATGATATATCTAGCCCACTGATTTTGCTCCAGTTATGGGTATGGGAGAGGTTCCCATTTATTGCACCTCATCGTTTACATATAGCTCCACATGATGACCAGCTACCTCCACCTCCATTGGCCATTCGGTATATATTATAAAATTACGACAAATTTTACTATTATGAGGATACATGCATAAACTTAAATTCTAACATTTTTTATTTATTTAACTATGCTTTGTTATTTTAATTTTATAGGTGGAGAGATGAGTTTCGGACTATTTCGATTAGCATGCACGTCTTAACTTAGTATAGGCACCATCTTGATCGACTTACAGCAGATCAGGTGATAAAAGTGTGATTCATTTCTTATACTTGTTTCTCTAAACAAATTCTAAACCACTGATTATATCTAACGTTTCTTGGGTACAAATTATATGGCAGCCTTATGTTGATGACATGAATGTTGGTCTTCCTGATTATTGTACTGCTGGGAAAGATATATGGTGCACTATCTCACCTTTGATATGTTTCCACATAATTGAATGGCATAGACCTAATCGAGTATTGCGGCAGTTTGGTTTTCGTCAAGGGATTCCTCAACCATGTGATAATGAGTCAATCTTACACAAATGTGATTTGAGAGGTAGACATGATGTTGATTGGACTACTCGACATGGAGACTACATTCGACGTTGGAGCTCTAGGCGTGAGCATATTGCTAGAGGCGAGATGGCTATAGGTTCATTAGGGTATCATGATCCATACATGGTGTGGTATCGCTCCATTACTATTAGGTTTCTTACTCGGACTGGGTCCTTCCACGAGCTATTGGTAATTTTCATGTTTTATCTTTTTATTAAAGTTTATTTTATTTTTATAAGAATTTAATTTAACTCTTATTTGACTCACAGACTACCAGCATACACCAGATATATGATATTGCACCTCCAGATGATTTTCGCATTCGCAGGCTATGTACTACCGTATTAGAGGCCATACATGAGATGGATCGCTTAGATGCTCCATTTAGTGTTGATGCTACTACACAGCTCCAGCCTCCATCAGGAGATGTACGACCTACACGACGAGGGCCTCGTACGAGGGAGATTAGGCATACACCAGCTGTTGCCCGAGTGCGACCATTGACTGACATTAGTCCACCACCTCATCAGCAGCCTACATCATCCATTACTCGATCAGGAGGTGTACGGACTAGAGGGGGAGGGCCTCATACGAGGAGTAGTCCACCACCTCATCAGCAGGCGATATCATCCATCACTCGATCAGGAGGTGTACGGACTAGGGGAGGAGGGCCTCATACGAGGAGTAGTCTACCACTTTATCAGCAGCCGATATCACCCATTACTCGATCATGAGGTGTACGGACTAGGGGAGGAAGGCCTCATACGAGGAGTAGTCCACCACCTCATCAGCAGCCGATATCACCCATTACTCGATCAGGAGGTGTACGGACTAGGGGAGGAGGGCCTCATACGAGGAGTAGTCCACCACCTCATCAGCAGCCGATATCACCCATTACTCGATCAGGAGGTGTACGGACTAGAGGCCGAGGGGCTCATATGAGAGGGACTAGGCATACGTCTGTTCTTAGAGATGCACCATCGACTGACATTAGCCTGCCACCTGTTCAGGAGACTCCTATTACACCTATGGAGGTGCCATCCACTCCACCTGTAGTACCACTTGTTGCATCATCACCACCATCGATAGAGGCTACATTGGTTCATGAGGAGTTAGTTCATATAGCAAATGATGATCAACAAGGACAAAAGACTAATCGTGGTCGAGGACATGGTCGAGGACGTGGTAGGAGACGTGGTCGTGGAGCTCATGGAGGGTTACATGTTAGCCCCATAGAGCCATTAGTGGAGCATGCACATCATAGACGTCCACTACGGAAGAGGAAGGCTCCTTCGTGCGGTACACATTGAGGATGTTACTACATATGACTTATATTTTGGATACTATTAGTATTTTGCATATCATTATTTTGGACAAATACTCTAGATGTATGTTTTTACTTGTTATATTTTGGATTAACTAACTTTTTATTAACGTAAGTTCTATAGTATTCTATCTATTTTGGACTTATTTTACACAAAATAGTATTGTTACTATTTTGGAAAGGTGCTGATTTTGATATTTGGTTTACTTGTTTTCATTGGTTTTGGATTGAATGTCAAAATACTGATTATAATGTATACAGGTGATAAACTTTAAACATTTGGTTGTACAGTAGGTAATACTAATTAAGAGATAGATTTTTTTTTTCTTTTGTGGAAGGTGTCTCTTCAAGAGACACCTTCAGCATAAATTCGAAATTTTCTACTGTGTATGGAAATTGTGGAAAGTGTCTCTTGAAGAGACACCTTTAGTATAATTTTATTTTTTGGGAATTGTAGAATGTCCCTTTTCAAAATTCGAAATTTTCATTGAAAAATTGTTGAAAGTGTCTCTTGAAGAGACACTTTCAGTATAAAGCAAATTTTTTTACAAATAATGAAAATTGTGGAAAGTGTCTCTTGAAGAGACACCTTTAGTATAATTTTATTTTTTGGGAATTGTAGAATGTCCCTTTTCAAAATTCAAAATTTTCACTGAAAAATTGTTGAAAGTGTCTCTTCAAGAGACACTTTCAGTATAAACCCAATTTTTTAAAAATTATGAAAGGTGTCCGAATATAATTTCATTTTTTTGTAATTATGGAAGGTGTCTCTTCAAGAGACACCTTCAGCATAAATTCAAAATTTTCCACTGTTTGAATGGAAATTGTGGAAAGTGTCTTTTGAACAAGTACTTTCAGTATAAACCCAATATTTTTAAAATTGTGGAAGGTATCAAGAGACACATTTCACAATTCCCAAAAAATGGAATTATATTGAAGGTGTCTCTTCAAGAGACACCTTCTATTATTTTAAAAAAATTGGATTTATACTGAAAGTGTCTCTTGAAGAGACACTTTCCACAATTTTCATACATTAAAGAGAGACATCTTTAACTTTAAAATCATTTCCACAAATAAAATACATATTGGATTTTGTGAAATTGTGTAAAGTGTCTTTCCAAGAGACACATTTAGTATAAATCTAATTTTTTGGAATTCTAGAAGGTGTCTCTTAAAGAGACACCTTTGGTATAAATTAAAATTTTTAGGAATTGTAGAAGGTGTCTCTTCAAGAGACATCTTTAGCTTTAAAATCAAATTTATAAGACATTCAAATTTTTGAGGAAAGTGTCTCTTCAAGAGACACCTTTAATGAATATTGGATTTTTTGCCACGTGGAAAGTATCTCTGCAAGAGATACCTTTAATACATATTGGATTTTTTGCCACGTGGAAAATGTTTTTTCAAGAGACACCTTTAATGTAAATCAAATTTTCTGAAATTGTAGAAGGTATCTCTTCAAGAGACACCTTTAGCTTAAATTCAATTTTTTCATGATTTTGAAAATTGTGGAAGGTGTCTCTTCAAAAGACACCTTCCACGTGGCCAAAACTGTGGTAAATCTATCAATATTTTCAAAACTACCATTTTTTAATTATAATTTTTTAAAATTGCCGCAAAAGTAAAAAAAGCCCCACCCACGGGTATTGCATTGCCAGCAGCGGCTACTAGAGCAGCTTATTCTTGAACGACTCGTCCGAAAACACTATCACCAGTTTCCGATGTCCTTCTTAGTCGCTTGCACAAGTCACTGCCACTCCTTGCGCACCCTATTAGGGTTTGCTTGCAGCAGAAGAAGCGTCATCTCTATTTACACAAAAGCATTCGATCATTCCTTCTCTCTACATTGCATTTCGATTGATCTCTAGGTTCCAGGTACTATTCCAATCTCTATTCCCAATTCAATCATTTCACTTTTAGATTAGATACAATCGTTTGAATGCCAAGAAAATAATGATAATATGATGGAAAATTTTCTCCCTCTAGGTCTAAGAATACTGAAAAATTGTAGTTGATCTGAGTTTTAAAATTTTTCTTCTTGTTGTGCATCTTTGGGAGCAAAGAAAGTGAGAGAGATAACATAGCAATCAAGATGAGGTTTTCTTTTATTTCTTTTCATTTTCTAACCCAAAACAGAGCGTTATAAATTGGGAATGCTATTGCTGGAAATTTTGAATTGTACGGTTTCTCTTTAAACAGCCGTGGAACTATTGACAATTTGGATAATAACTCAGACTGATATTCTTGTTAGATTAACAGTCTTTACTATTTCGGAATGTTTCTTCTATAAACATTTGATTTAGTTTAGATACAGAAAAAATATGAAGAAAGTAATTAAGATTTTGAATGATAAAATTTTCACTAATGATGATTCAAGAACACAGAAATGCGTAATGATGATTCAAGAATACAGAAAATGTTTTGTTACTTAAAATTCACCTTGAGGGTTTTTTCTTTTTTCCTTTTTCTTTTTGAAAGCAAAAGATGAAAAATAACATAGGAATGATAATGTTGTTTTCTTTTATTGCTCTATTTTCTTGGAAACTAAACAGAGGGCTAGGGTTTTTTCTTGAACTGCTTTTAACCTATTATTGTTGAATTTTATTTTTTTCTAGGATTCCATTCTTGACTACATGGAAAATGCCAGATGATTATTGGTTTACCAATTTCCTCATGATGTGAAAACCTTTTTTAATTATAGGATAACCATGGAGAATTCCTCACCTGGATGAGGAAGTATTAGAACAAATTGACTGATTCTGGAAAGGAGTCTAAGAAATAGAGGAATTTGTAGAAGGTGTCATCTGGAATGACAAATAAAATTGGTTTGATAAATCACAATAATAAAAAAAGGCAATTGATTTGGACATCCATTATTTGTCAAGTGGAATATCTTGCAAAGCCAATCCTTCTTCACAATTTCTTATGCATTTTGCTTATAAAAAATGGAAAATTCTTAGGCAGTTTCTACAATTAATCTTACGTGAGTGTATATTAATGTTAATAAAAAAAAAGGGAAAATGTCAAATGAAAAAAAATAAATAAATCAGTAGATTATAAAGAATAAGGGAGAAGAAATTAGAAGTGCGAGAACTGAGAAGAAATAATGGAAAGGAGAACGAAGAGAGTAGAACCAAGGAGCATTCATGGAGATCTTGCAGGAGCAAAGTGAAGATGTTGAAGCTACCTATGCTAGGGTGAACTACCACTGATGGTTTAGAAGTCTGAGATCCTGCGGTCAGAGTTAGTGTTAGGTTTTTTTTTCCTTTCCTTTGTTTTTGACTCTCCATGGGTTGTTTTAGGTTAAAAGACGTCGTTTTTTAAAAAAAATTTATTCATTTATTTATTGGTCTAGTCATCTTAGCAACAAAAACACCTTTGAGGCTTTCATCACAAGCTCTGGCACATTGAAGGTGCATTGGTCCGGTGCATTGAAGGCGCACTGGAAGCGCGCCTTAGGTATGCTTGAACTCACATATGCCTTTTGTCACTAGATTTATTTATTTATTTATTTATTTATTTATTGAATGCTTAAATGTGTTTTTGGAATGCTCTAGGGTCAGCCTTGAAGCATGCCTCACTAATAAAATTAGAATTGCATTGCCGCTTGCTCATGATATTGGTGTGAAGGTAGAAAATAATTAAGGGATGAATTACCACTCTATGATTAGTGAATGATGCTAAATCATATTATATTGATTTAAATCTAATACTTTTATTATTTTAGGAAAAATCCAAAACATGCTTTACAAATTAATGAACAAACATGAGCATCGAACCATTTAATAGGTATAGTTTCACTTTGTGCCAAATTTATCAGGTAAACTTATTATTTTAGTATGTCATCAATTCTCCAAAACAAGAATGGTGATTTAATTTTTGTCCTGTTTCTTCTTTTGTTTTGCCTTTTGATGAATTTTTCACAGGTTGGTGAAGCTTGCAACTAGGGCATTTTATGATGATATAACAACCAAGGGAGACAACCAACCTAAGACTGGGAGGAGCGATAACCGGGGCATTGTTGTAGTGATGCTTGATGCTCTCACAAGGTTTTACTATTTTACTAATTTTACTAATTTGATTTCTTCATTTTGTTAGTGAGACATGGAGCCAGAATGGGATATAATATTATGTTCTATGCTTGGTTCACTACCACGGTAGATATGGGATTGGGATAACAAGTTCTATGTTTGGTTCAGTACCAGGGTAGATATGGGATTGGGATCTGTTATCCCACTAATAAAAACATGGAGGTTTGACATATGGTTTGGAGTTTGGAACCTGCAAGCAAAAAGTAATGTTAAAAATAGTTTAAATGCATTAAAGATCTCCATATCAAACACTGCAATAATACGATAATATACAAATGCTTTACATGATAAATGATGAGTGAGTTGGACAATTTTGTGGGGAATTAAATAATAATGACCTGGGTTTACCTATCCAAAAAAAATAAAAAAATTGATGACCTAGGTTTGTTGCTAACATGTGCTACATAACGAATTATGAATCACATCTTTGTTTCTCATAGTCATCCTGATCAAAATATTATTGAAGAGCCCCCTTTCTTTGATGGTTAAAATTTTTTGTTTGTTTGTTTATTGTTACATGGAATCAAACTTGAAACCTCCATTATGCCTACCTAAACCCCTTGCCGCTCGAGTGAGTTGAATATGTAATATCATGGTTGTAAATCAATATGTCTAATTAAAAAAATGGCTGTAAATCAAAGACACCCAACCCAAGTTCCTACCAACCCCCAAGCTTCTAACAAACCTATCACATCTCCTTCATTTTTGTCTCCTGAAAACACACCAAATCTGGCTTATGCTTTCTCACTATAGACTTAATGACCATCCTTTTATTTGGGTCATGTAATCCTCTCACATTCTAAGATAAAATCCTAAGCTTCATAAGGGACCACAACAACTTGCCTTCCCGAATCCCCATCCCCTGCTTCTCTTCCAGCCATTCCGTCATAGTTAATAGTGCTAAAGAGCTTCTTCTACTCTCTATCCTTCCTTGAACAGGATATTGTTCCCCTTTTGCTTACTTTCGGCTTACTAGCAGAGCACCTCCTGATCTCAATCTCCATAAAGATTCTCAAAATATCCTCTTCGAAACCTTCAATCGAAACCCCCATAGACTTGCAGAACTAAAGGAATTTCTTATTCACCCAAGGGGGTTTCTCCCTCTCCACTTCTCCTGCTACAGTGATCTAAAGATGTGGCGTCTCCTCTTTTGATAATTTGAATTGCTCATGTAAGATGAGAGCTTCTTTATTTCGATCCCTTAGGGTTACCGCCTCAACCCCTCTCCCCAAGTGGGTGACCCTATCGTGATATGGCAGAGTAACAAAGCGTCCATCTTTGAGAATCATACACAATGATGCACTCATTAACTCAAGCTTCAAAAGATCTTCAAACTCCCCCTCAATCTCCATTCTCCAAACATTCCACATAGAATCCCCCAAACCCGAAAGAGAAAGAGAAGAAGTGCTAAAAGAGTCCTCTCCCCCTCCCAAGAGCAGGAAAACATAGGGGTACGAACCTGAAAAACACGTCGCCAAAGAAGCTTAGTTGAACCTTGGTTCCATAGGGGCGTCTCCTATAGTGAGACTTCCTCGTCATAAGCTGGCTTTGGGAGCCCTAATGAACAATCCCTGCTACCCGCTATTAATAGGGGAGAAACTTGGGCCAACTGCTTTTTAAACCCTCTCTTGCTTTTGTTCCTAATAGGAACAACCCAATACCCCACCTTTTTAGAGAAGCTCAGCCCACTCTCTTATTAAGAGACATAGCCCGAGAGAAACTAGGCTTCAGTGTGCTAGTAGGCCCACCCAAAGGAAAAAATTGTCTTTTAGTCTTCAACCTGGCCCACTTGGTCTTTGGGCCAAGTTATCCACCCTCGAAGACCCCTCCTTTGCCAAAAGGCTTCTTTCCTTTCAACTTTAAACCTTCAAAAACCCCACTTTTTCCAACGTTAGAAACCCCATTCACCTTAATGGCAACCTCTGGTAGAGAATCAATAGCTTGACCTTCAGAGTCTTTTTGCATGGGGTTGACCTTGGACTTTCGAGGCACCAAGCCATTATCCCTATCAACTGCAGCTATAGCAGGGATTCCTTCTCCATAGAAACCCTCATCCACATGCACCAAAGCGAGTGAATCAGTCCCCACTTCTTCCTGCTCAATGGAAACCTTGTTCATCGGCGCAACTCCTCTCTAGGGCTTCACATCAGTGGCTACCTATAAGGCTAAGAACCACACCAAGTCCTCCCACCACAATGGGATGGAAAAAGAAGCTAACCCTGCTATCACCTCTATTCTTCCGGGCACCTCACAATTTTCTATTCATATCAAAGCAATCATATCAAAGAATTTCTCTATGTGGGTTAGGGTATATATAGGTGGTGGTTATATGCATTTGATTTATTTCATAGAGTGGTTGGGTATTGGGTGAGGGAGGGAGTATTTTTTTTTACCCTCTTTTCTACTTCTTGCTTGTTTTATTTGTATGTGACCTATATACTCTTGTGCACTTTTTTTAATACAATTTCTTACTTATCAGGAAAAAAAAACAACAATCATATCAAATAAATGAATCACATGAGAGAAAAATACAAGAGTACCTAAGCTGCCCCTTAAAGCGCTTTCATAAAAACATCAAAGTTAGTTTGACAAATAATACAACATACAACATGCAATTCATCTCATTCAAAAAAACCAAACAATAACCAAAGCATAGGAAAGCATAATCATACATGAATAGGTTTGCAAACTAAGCATGTCTATTTATAGAACTAAAAGGACAAAAGATGTGGGGGACATACTTGAATAGCATGCATAGTTTACAAGTTGCTTGCATATAACTTGAGGAGTTAGTTTATAAGCAATAATAATTAGTAAAAGAATAACATGATTAAAACCTCATATACTATGCGATATATATACTGCTTAAATGAAATAGCAAGAGTCTAAAGAAATATCAACTATCACATATGATACACAATACTACCCATTGTTAAGGTTAATTAATGTACAAGATAGCTATGAATGCCAAAATTAGGGATTAAGACAAAAGTATGCAACAAAGGGGTAGAGTAGTAGCATCCATAAGAAAAATCCCAAATAAATATCTAGAAGCATTAATTCATCATGTAAAAAAATTAGGCAACATCCTCAATATGTCCATATCACAATACACAAGCCAAAGTCAAGTCAAGATGAGTCAATTAACTTCGGATTAAATAAGAAAGTGAGCATTGTACAGAAATTCTAGCACACAGTTAGAATAGAAAGATTCATAAAATAAATATTAAAAATAAATCTAGAAGGGGAATTTAATTACACAAAAAATCAGGAAACCTCTTCTATGTATCTAGATATCATCCAATTGGCCAAATAATTTATTGAAGTCTCATTTCATCCTGGTTCACAAAAACATACAAGAAGGTCCAAAACAAGACAGAATTCCATGGCATGCATAAACCAATTTTTTTAATCAATCACGAAGTGTAATAAAATCATATAAAAAATCAGAATTCATGTTCAAAAAGTCTAATTTACAAGAAAAACAATGGCAAGATTAGAAGGCACACGGATCAATTCTAAAAACAAGCAAACAACCCCTCTATTCAAATTCTAATTAATGCAGTGGGTACAACAAGGGAAAACTAGTTCTCTCAGTTGGGGAGTCCGTTTTTAATGAAACAAGTGCCTTAAATTAACTTTAAGAAGTTTAGAATAAAGGAAAAATATCAAAACAAATTTACATAATCACCCACAAATTTATTTTTACAAAAATATTTCAAGCGTCCAAAATTGGGTGAAAATTGAACCCGCTAGAAGATTAATTTATATCTCCTATTTGAAAATTGTTTTTTGACTCAACTAAAATTCTAAAAACATTTTCAAGAAGTCCACAACACCATACAAACATCAAAATAATTTTAGAAAAACCTTAAGCCATTTGATTCTAATTTTTTATTCTGAAAGCCAATGAGTTGAACAAACAGTGGTAGTAAAGCTTTTGTTCGAAAGAAACAAAAAATTATTTGAATGTTGGACTTTAGCAAGGTCTAAATTAATATAAATGAATTTAATCCATGTTTCCCGATCTTTCATAATCGTAAGGAACCTTATGCGAACAAAAAATTACTCCTTTATTTGGAGTTATGAATTTTTATTCATGTAAACCCGAAAATCAAAAACCTGTTTTTATTCTCAAATCTGCATACCAAATGAAACATGATTGCATGTTTTTCAAAAAATGATTTTTTTTTTTTTTTTTTTTTTATGATCAAGAAACATAAGATGAACTTGGAAGACAAAAAGATTGAATCTTTATGAAAAGAAATAGAGAAAGGAAATCATATGATAATCAAAGATGCTTAAAAAATAAAGAAAGAAAACCAAAACAATTCACAAATCCCTATCATCAATAAACAATCATCCTTAACAATCATCAATCAATGGAAATCAACAATCTGTGTGGCATATGCATCCACACCAACCAAAGATAAACCTAAATCTAAACAAGATGGAAGGAAAGGAAGAAGGTAAAGAGATGATCGTAAACAAGAAGTGCAAAAAAAAAAATAAAGAAAAGAGAACATACCTCTCCTAGCCTCTCAAGACTTTACCTTTACCTCTCAAGATTTCACATTTCTTTTCAAGACCTCACATTTCTTCTTCCAACTCCACTTTTCAATGGCATGTGAGTCCACTTCTATGTGCAACTACCACCTTCTTTTCTTTTGAATCTCCAAAACGTCCACACCAAGAGAATCCTCCAATGAGGCTAATTCTGCACCTGAATCTTGTCACCAACTTTTCTCCTTGATAACGATTGATTTAGGAGAAATTGTCAACCCTTTCTCTTAGCTTTCCACATCTTCAAGAATCACCTTGTTTTAATATCTGTGGCAAAATTTATCCTCAAAAAACCTGAAAAAAAACACCTAAGTGAACCTAACCTAAAAATGGTGCCTAAGTGACCTAAGCCTAGAAACATCTAAGTGAAGAAACCTAAACTAAACAAAAGGCCCTTGATGGTGGTTCAGAAAAATTAAGTCGTATGAGTGTCAATGGGCCACTAAGGGATGACCACAAGTCAAGAAAGAAGCATGGGAAAGCACCTAGTAGCACATGTGTTAAGAAAACAAAATGAAGGTTCTACACAAACACTTTTGTAGTTGTTCAACAATCCCTCCTATGTCCACTCTCCTCAATCTCGTCCCAAACAAGAGAGCTTGGTCATTATTTTCTTCAAACATATTTATGGTAAAATCCCTCCTTTTAGCCCTATCCAATCTACTAGGTCTTGTTCATTTATCTCCAACAAAATTCATATGGTATTTGTATGGCTAGTGACCAACAAAAAGATCAACACTAACTTACTATAGCTGAGAAGTCCTCATGAATCCCTTAGTCTTAATCCTTATACTATGTGTATAAAGAGTGGTGAATCAGTCACAATATCCTAGAAACTTATGGAATGCATTCTCTTTGTCCGGCAGTGTGGTCAAAGCATAGAAGGTGGTTGTTGATGTCAATGATCTGTCTCAATCCTTTGGCTTGTGATTCTTTTGAAGATTGAGATATAGAAGAATAGTGCTTGTAGTGTTCGTGATGCCGATATCCTCCCCTGGAGGTAGGTGCTGGTTCGGTGTCGAGTTGAAGACGTTTGAGATTAGCATAGAGGAGCACAAAGGAAAAGTGCATGGGAAAATCTGTGAAAGAGGCCCTAAGTTTTCTTCATGGATCAGATTTGGAGGGAAAGGTTTGTCCCTACTGTTAGAAGGGGTTGAGTCATGCTGTGGGCTAAAGGAAAGAGCTCCTTTCAAGAAGTTTTGGTCGGAAGGAAATAGAGGCTACTGTCTGGAGCTCCGTAGAAACAATGCAGGGCGTTTCTTGTTTTGTGTTGTTAGAGATGCAGAGAACAAGAGATTCTCCTTGGCTTTCCTTGAAGGAAGAGGGCTTGTAGGAGGATGGAAAGTTCTTGCTAGTAAGCTGAGAAGCTTGGGAGTCTCTCCCCTGCAGTGGAATGGAGCTCTGATGGAAAACCTCACACCTGCTCAAGCCCCTGGCAGTAGTATAATCAGAGGCTCTTCCTCTCTGCAGGATTGCCCTGCGCCACGTGACGCCGTCTGGATAAAAGCTGAGAAAGAAGCTCTCGTTAGAAACGAGGAGTTGCTGGGCAAGTGCCTTGTGGGCTTTTAGGAAGGAGACTCTGACCGCTTCCTTGACCTTGCTTCCTTCGGGTCGTGGGCAAAAAGCTCCTGGTTCTTAGAAGGGAACCTTTGACTATCAAATCTAAGAGAAAATCTCCTCCTTGTGGAATTTGAGTTTGCAGATGAAGCAAAGAGGGTGTTTCAATCAGGAGCGAGACGCTTCAGAGGAAGAAGCTTCTGCCTAGAAAAGTGGAAGCCTTCTGTGGGCTGTTTTGAGGGAGACAGAGGGGACCTGCGCCTTGTTTGGGTCAGAATTCTTGGCCTCCCTCTGCATCTTTGGGGAAGAAGTCTCTTCAAAAAGTTTGGAGACTCTTGCGGAAGGTTCGTGGCTGTGGACGAATCCTCGTTGAAATCAGAGGATGGAATCACCCAAGCTCGCTGCAGGTTGTAGCTGGTCCCCTTTGCTACGCCTTGCAGCTTTGGTGGGAAGACGAGGCCTGCATCTCCACTGTACTCCCCTCCCATGGAGCCGATGCTTGGAAGCTCGAGGATGATGAGGCGGCCCTGTCACGCGCCAAGGGGAGCGTAGGCGCCCAGCCCTTACCTTCAGTCACACCGCAGCCTGAAAAGTTGCTCCCACTGGTCATGGGAAGTCGTGCCCCTCCCTCGGACATGACTGGTGCAGCAGCCCCCCCTCCCATGCTTGCGACGTGGTCACAAGCTGGCGTAAGGGCACCATGGCCCATTCAAGCTTGGACTGTGCCTTTCCTCTTGGGCCTGGGCTTGGGAAGGCCCAAGCCTCAGCCTCTTTGGGATCACTTCATCCCCTCGGCCCAGCCCCTTCTCTTGTCTTAGGGCATGAAAGCCCCATCTGCTCGCCGCGACGGAGGAGAGGAGCCCCCGCTCCTTCTCCAGCCCCTGCTTCATCTCTCGTCTCCGACAGGCGCCCTCTGAAGGAAGCGTCACCCTAAATGGATGCGCCGCCGCCTGCAAATGGGTCCCCCTCCCCCCGTCGGAGCTCGTAACCCTCAAGGTACGATCTCTCTGCCTCCGATCTCCCCGAGAGGGGAGTCCTCTTCTTCTACTCCTTCCTGGGGCTCGGGGCTTGAGAGGGAAAGGGATTCTTGTCTTGGTCTACTAGAGCCGACGCTTAGAGAGGCGGAAGCGACGCCGATGAAGGATGGGTCGACAGAGATCCCGAACTCTGATCTGGAACAAAACGAGGCGAAACAGAGAAACCTATCAGCTGCTCCTCCGTGTGCAGAAGGATGGTCAGAAGGGGAGCTTTCCAAACTTTACCACTTCAGTAAAGTCTTGGGAATGTCTGTCGAAGGGCATGAAGTTGAAATCCTAGCCCTGCTCAAGAAATTGAAGCTGAGCACTGGAAGTAGCACCTTTAACAAGAGAAGGGAAAAGAAAAAAGCTTGTATCACCCCCTTCGAAAGAGAATTAAAAAGATTGGAATGCTCTATTAGTTATGGGGGGACATTAGGGATAACCAAAAAATCAGGCCAGAGCTCCAGGGTTTTGATTCCAGTGGATTAATGAGAATCAAAATTCTTTGCTGGAATGTCCGTGGGCTTAATGATCTCGAAAAAAAAAAGCTAATCAAGGGTGTGGTGAGGAATCAAAAACCAAATTTGGTTTGCCTCTTAGAGACGAAAGTGAAAGAAATGTCTCTGCAAATGGTAAAAAGCGTGGGTATAGGAAGATTTCTTATTTGGGCGTCAGTGGACGCTAGGGGAGCGGCAGGAGGCCTCCTTCTCTTTTGGGATAACAGAGTTATGGAGAATTTGGAGGTTGAAAACGGAGGGTATTCCATCTCTGTTCGATTTAGAAATTGTGTTGATGGCTTCTCTTGGATTTTCTTTGGAGTGTACGGGCCAGTGATTGGCAATGAAAAAGAAGATTTTTGGGAAGAACTTGGAGCCATCCGTGGCCGCTGGGATGACCCTTGGTGCGTAGGAGGGGACTTTAACTCTGTAAGATTCCCAGAGGAAAGAAGGAACGCCCCTAACCTCACAGTTGAAATGAGGAGATTTTCAGAGGTGATAGGGGAGCTGGGGCTAAGGGATTCTCCATTGACCGGAGGTCCCTTCACTTGGATAGGGGGTTTGAACTCTCAAGCTGCCTCTAGGTTAGACCGCTTCCTGATTTCGAACCAATGGGAGGACCACTTTTCAGCCATCACTCAGTCAACTCTACCTCGTCTGGTCTCCAATCACAGCCCCATAGTCCTAGAAGCTGAAGGTTTCTCCTCAGGAAAAAGCCCCTTCCGTTTTGAAAATATGTGGCTGAAAATAGATGGATTCAAAGACCTAGTAAGAAGCTGGTGGAATGGGTATTCTGTAAAAGGCTATAGCAGCCACTGCATTGCTGAGAAACTCAAAGCTCTTAAGAAGGACTTGAAAATCTAGAACAAGGAGGTGGTAGGCAACGTCTCTTCCAATAGAGCAGAGGCCTTCGCTGGCCTGCAGTATTGGGAAGCCAAGGAGAAGAAGAACCCGCTTAACCCTAGAGATATGGAGGCTAAAAATCTGGCTCTTGAGGATTATAAGAAATGGGCCCTTATGGAAGAAACTTCTTGGAGGCAATAGTCAAGAGATATCTGGTTAAGAGAAGGCGACAAAAATACCAAATATTTCCACAAAATGGCCAATGCTAGGGCAAGGAGGAATTTCCTGTCTAAAATTAGAGTGAATGGGGTGACGCTCTCTTCCATTGAAGATATAAAAGATAGTGTTTGCAGAATCTACCATTCCCTCCTCTCAAAATCTGGGGATTGGAGGCCTAGTAGTAATGGCCTCATTTTGAAGGAGTTGGGAGAAGGAGTGGCCAGCAACCTGGAAGTGATGTTCTCTGAGGAGGAAATCTTTGCAGCCCTTAGTAGCTACTGTGGGGACAAAGCACCAGGCCCGGACGGCTTCACAATGGCATTTTGGTTGTTTTGTTGGGACGTTGTTAAACCAGAAATTTTGGGTCTCTTCAGGGAGTTTTACCTCCACGGAACCTTCCAGAGAAGCTTAAACTCCACCTTCCTTTTACTCATTCCCAAAAAGGAGGAGGCTGAAGACCTAAGAGATTTCAGACCAATCAGCCTAGTAGGGAGTGTGTACAAACTGCTAGCCAAAATCCTAGCAAATAGGTTGAAATCAGTGATGGGGGAGGTGATTTCTGATTCTCAGCAAGCTTTCATCCAAAGAAGACAGATTCTGAACGCCGTTCTTATTGCTAACGAAACCCTTGATTCTAGATTGAAAGACAACAAACCGGGTCTCCTTCTCAAGATGGACATTGAGAAAGCTTTTAACCATGTCAATTGGGACTTTCTCATGGAGGTGATGTCCAAGATGGGATTTGGGCATAGATGGATTAATTGGATGAAATGGTGCTGCTCTACGGCAACCTTCTCGATCCTCATCAATGGGAGCCCTTCGGGTTTCTTTCATAGCTCTAGAGGATTGAGACAGGGGGACCCCCTTTCCCCCCATCTTTTCCTTTTCGCCATGGAAGCCCTTAGCCAACTATTGTCTTGTGCAAGAAATGGGGGCTTTATTTCTGGCTTCGGAGTGGGAGGAAGAGGAAGAGAGGGGCTGATCGTGTCCCATCTCTTATTTGCCGATGACACCTTGATCTTCTGTGACGCCAAAGCAGATCGGCTGCAATATCTTAGCTGGACCTTCATGTGGTTTGAGGCGATTTCAGGATTAAAAGTCAATCTGAGCAAAACTGAGGCTTTTCCAGTGGGGGAAGGCATTCCTATGGAGACCCTCGCTTTGGTTCTGGGATGCAAGATAGGGAGTCTTCCTACCACCTATTTGGGTCTCCCCCTTGGAGCCCCCTACAAATCCATCAGGGTATGGGACACAGTGGAAGAAAGATTCAGGAAAAGGTTGTCTCTCTGGTAAAGGTAATACCTTTCCAAAGGCGGCCATCTCACTTTGTTAAAAAGCACCCTCTCCAGCCTCCCAACCTACTTCCTTTCCCTTTTTGTGATCCCTAAGAAGGTGTGTACAAGGCTTGAAAATATCCAAAGGGACTTCTTATGGGGCAGTGGTGTCGTAGAGAACAAGTTTCACTTAGTAAGTTGGAAGGTTATCTATACTGCTAAAAATGATGGAGGCTTGGGCATTCGCAATCTAGCTATTTTTAACAAGGCCCTTCTTGGGAAGTGGTTGTGGAGATTTGCTAATGAGAATGAGTCCCTATGGAAGCAAATTATCTCTAGTAAGTATGACCTTCAAGATAGGGGATGGTGCTCCAAAGGCGTAAGAGATCGTTATGAGGTGGGGGTTTGAAAAGCCATCAGAAATGGTTGGGAGAGCTTTTGTTCTCACTCCCGCTTCCTTGTAGGGGATGGCACTAGAGTGAAGTTCTGGAAAGACTTGTGGTGTGATAACCAATCCTTGGAAGAAGCTTTCCCCACCTTATTTAATCTCTCTGTCAACAAAGACAGTTGGGTTGCTGAGGCTTAGGAGGAAGACGGAGTTGGGGGAAGCTGGGCGCCTCGTTTTAATAGACACCTTAATGATTGGGAGGTGGGAGAAGTTGAAAGCTTGTTAGGCAAGCTCCTCCCTATGACCATTAGAAGAGGTGTGAACGATTCGCTCCGGTGGAAAGAGAACAAGAATTGAACCTTTTCAGTTAAATCATTTTATAGCTCTCTCTCAAGGGGTATCAAAAACCCCTTCCCGGCCAGAACTATTTGGACGCCTTGGGTCCCAATTAGAGCTAGCTTCTTTGGTTGGGAGGCGGCTTGGAGTAGGCTGCTTACCATTGACCGTCTGAAGATATTCGGTTGGAGCATCCCCAACAGGTGCTTTTTGTGTAAAAATGAGGAGGAAACCATAGATCACCTTCTTTTGTTTTGTGAAAAAACCAGAATGTTATGGCTTTTGATTCTCTCACTCTTTGGGGTGCAATGGGTGATGCACTCCTCTGTGAAAAAGAACCTCCTAGGTTGGCATGGTTCTTTTGTGGGTAAGAAAAGAGAGAAAGCTTGGAGAGCGGCCCCCATCTGCCTGATGTGGACCATTTGGAAAGAAAGGAATAGGAGGGCCTTCGACGATATTGAGAGGAACGACCAAGATATTAAGTCCATTTTTTTGTACACTTTTGTGAATTGGGCTAGGGTATATATAAAGGAACACACTTTCTCTTTGATAGATTTTGTAGATTGGCTAGCCACCACTTAAGGGTGAGGTTTGTTTGCCCTTTGGTGTTTTGCTTCTTTGTATCTTGGTATACTCCGTGTATATTCTTTCCTTTGCCTTTTGGCCTTTAATGAAAATACTTTACTTATAAAAAAAAAGGAGTGGTGAATCAATTGATCATCTTTTTTCATATCATTCAATGACTTTGACACTTTGACATAGATTATTCAAGCTAGTTAGGTTTGATAGGGTTCCTTCTAGGAGTACAAGTGATATGATAACAAGCTCCTTTAAAGGTTCAAGAAGCACAAATAGAGGCAAAATTGTTGGCAAATTGCATGCCTCTCTTTAATTTGAATAATATGGTGGGAAAGAAATGTAAGGAATTTTTAGGATAAGTAAAGAAGTACAAAGTTGATATGGGACTTAACTTACTTACATTCATCTTTTTGTGCCTTAACAACTTTAGGTTTCAAGGGCATTCCTTTCAATGTTATTCAACTTTATTGGAATTTGGTGTGTAAATAAAGGATTAAAATAGCAAAACTTGGGGCAAAGCTTTAGTCTCTTTTGTGTATGTTTTGATCTCAAAGGAGAGTAGAACCACATTTCCTTCGTATTTTTTTGTGTGGTATATAGGAGAAATCTTATTCATTTGTTCTTTTTATCAAAGTTTGTTTATTTGGATAGGATTTCTCATCCTCCTCGTGTTTTTGATAAAACATTAGTACTAATGATAATGACATGATAAAACATTAGTAGTAATGACAATGACAATGACCCACTTCTACTTCAATAGGGGGTCTCTCTCTAAAGCATATCATCAACACCACTTCCTAAGCAATGCCTAATTTAAAATAGCTAAATCTCTTATGCTCAAACTGCATTTCTTTTTGCTCATATACACAATTGACTGATTCACTAAATGAGGTTTTTTCTAATAGGCTCCCTCCCAAAAGGAAATCTCTTTGTATCTTTTCAAGTCTCAAACGTATCCTTCTTGAAATGAAAAACAGGGATATATAATATATTGGCAAGCTAGACAGAGTACTTTCAATCAATGTTAGCCTTCCACCCTATGAGAGTATTGTCTTTTCCACATAGCTAACCTCGTGAAAAGTCTTCTTTCTATTACCTCCCAAACTCCATGTGACTTAAAAGAAGCACCTAGTGGAAGACTCAAACATGAGGTAGGGAGCTTCCCCATTTTGCATCCAATAAATCTGCTAAATCTCCCCCATTCAAGAACACCCCATCCCCGTGACTAGAATAAGCTCATTTTTAGTTAGATTAATTTTTAACCTTTAAACCATTGCAAACCACATAAGGGTCTAACTTATATTCATTTGCTCTTCACATGCATCACAAAAAATGAAGCCATCATCTCCAACTTTAGAAAACCACTAAAGGTCTCCATCTCTAAAATGAACAAATAAAGAGAAAAATGATCTACTTGCCTTAACCTCTTGAACTCTGGAAAAAAAAACCACTAAGAAGTTCCATTTAGCAACACAGAGAATCTTGTCTTTGAGATACACCATTGAATTAAACCAATCCATTTTTGCCCAAAACCCATCTTTTTGAAAACTACTAAGAGGAATTCCCAATTGACATGGCCATATGCCTTCTTTATATCTAGCTTGCAAAGCACTCCTCTCCTAGAGCTCTTCAATCTCGAATCTAATGCCTCATTTGCAATAATTATTGCAATTTGCATCCTATATTTGTTTACTCACCAAAGACCACCTCTCCTTTGCAGCTGATCTAAAGTTAAAATAGTTTCTCAACAAGCTTCCCATATATGTGTGTGTATATATATATAGAACTCTACTTTAGTCAAAACCATTAAATTGCAAATAACCCTCATAGGGATCACTTTTGCTCTTTCCTTCCCAAGAAAAGAATAGAAGGATTTGACTGAAAATATAGACTTGCATCCATCCATTCTATTATGTCTTCCTCATACATTTTGACCGTGTTTTTTAAAAAGCTTGATGTAAAAATGTTTTCTTAGTGCTCTTTGTATACTTCATGTGCACCTTGATGCACTCTTTCTTTGGCATGTGTTTATAATATCTCATCATTACTTATCAAAAAAAAAAAAAAACTTGATGTAAAAATCTGTTACAGATATATGTTGTGAGGTATAGATTGCATCGTATGAAGAAAAAACTAAAAGATGAACTGGAGGACAAGGACACATCAGGAGTATATATGCTCCACTTGTGGGAAAAGGTTAGCTTCATCCCCACTTTTTTTAAGTTTTTAACTAGTACATACATCTGGAATAATTACCTTATTCTGAAGGGAGCATTCCCTGATGGCTTATGTCCAGATACAATGCTTTAGATGCACTGCGACTGATATCTATGGAAGATGAATATTTTCACTGTGAAAGTTGCAATGGAGAACTTGTAGCGGAGAGTGACAAGTTAGCTTCTCAAGAGATAGGTGATGGGGATGACAATGCCAGGAGGCGGTGACATGAAAAATTGAAAGACATGCTTCAAAAAATGGTGTGATTTTTTGCGATTACTCCTTTCTTACCATGTTGATGATATTCATTTGCCTACCTTATTTTCTGATCAGTTCAGCTAGTGCAGGAATAAATATTTTTTTCCCTGAAATTCCACAACAGCAAACCTATGTTTATAATCTGAAATATAGGCATGGTTTTGTAACTAGTTCAAAGAGAAAATATCTTAATGGCTATGATTAAATAATGTTTTGGCTGTCTACCATGAGTCCCTTTTGCCCTGTGGGACAGAATGGGATGGACTGGGAAGGCTTTGGTAATCAACAGACGGTAAGGCAGTAACAATCTTTATTTTAATAGTGATGCTCTTAAATTACTTGCAGGGAACCCTTCATTTCATCTTATTCCTCAATAAATCAGCTAGTGCTCTCCGAGGACTCACCACATCGACATTTGTCATTTTGTCTCAATCTCGCCTCTCTGTTATGCATATATACTATCATAAATTATACATGAAACCCTGACAGCATGTAGTGCACAAGATCACTGGTCCCATTCAAGAACTCCAATTTCATACTTTTTGAGTATGCTTTACTAAATTGCTTTTGAAAATATCTGTCCAAAAATTTGAAATTATTGAGAATTTTGGAAAATTCCGGAGGTTGTTGTGGTTGTTGACATTGTTAATGTTTTTATTGCAATTCTATTCAAATGTTTCCTAATATTGATTGTTGTCTACGAAGTTTGACAATTTCTATTTTTCATAAGTTTACACAAATTACTGAACAGTGAGTTAGTGACCATAATCAATGATATGTGGTTTAATGTCACTCAGACCAGAGAAGAAACATGGTTATTTGGTATTTTGACCACAAAGATTATGTTCAACTTGACTTAAAAAGTATGATCGAGAATAGGAAAAACAACAAAAGTATTGGATGAAACAGTCTTTGTCTTAGCATAATTGCCCAAGTAAAAAGAGTGGAAATATTTGTTGGTGGTTGAGTGCAATACCTTTTTATTTTATTTTATGTTTATTTTTTATTATTAGATCTACAAAATGAGAAATGAATAGAAGATCATTGAGTCTACAAGATTTACAATGCCTGCAAACTATCTTCATCAAATTTGAGTTAATTTTGGAACATCCAAATCCCAAGTATGAGTCTTCTATAAACATTATAACCACATGATATTAAAATATGTACATATATTCATCCTTAGGACATGGGATGAATATCAAACCCTACAAAAGAAGGCTAGTACATCCTAAAAAGGTTTCTAACATGCTCAAAGCCTAAGCTCTAAAACAAGTTGTAAGGCATTTTGGATTACTCTAATCCTATCCTTGGACCAGTTAGGGTGTATACTATTTTTCCTAAGGCATCTACATCCTAGCAACAAAAGCATACTTGCATATTAAAACTTTTAAGCTCTAGTATAGAAGTGCTTGCCTCAAATCTAGATGTTCTCATATCAATTCGTGTTGGTGAAGAATATGCCAATTGTGTAAAAGATCTTGTAGGCTCAATAGTCTTTTGCTTGGTGGTTTTTTTCAAATCTTGATGTGGAAAAGTGGAAACCCCAATTGATGACTAGGTTCTCTTTCTCTAAGTGAATAGAAAGAATAGACTGTCAAAAGTGAAGTCCAAACCCCTAAAAAAGGTTTATATAAGCTTTTAGTAGGTTTAAATGATTTGAGTTCAACTTGAACTTGAGTCACTTAAACTAGCTTACATGTGTCTTGATTGATTAATTAGCTTTAGTGAGTTTCAATTAATCAATTAGTTTAATTTAGAGAGATCATTTACAAGAAATTTCTTTGCAATTATTATAATGAAATGTTGTGTAAAAAAAATAAATTTGCTAAGATGAGAGTTGGACAATACTACATTAAAGGATTTTTATTTTTTTATTTTATATAGCCAAACAATAATTTTGGTTCTTTCAAATGATAGGGTTATGGAGATTTGATTGTAAGAGAAATTTTATATAGATATAACTAAACCACCACCCCCTCTCCTTCCAAAAACAAAATAAAATTTATCATTATAAATTTCTGTATGAAAAAAAAAATCATTATAGTTTACATTAAATTTCCCTCAATAATCACTTTTGATAAAACAATAAATTTGATTCTTTTGAATGATTAGGTGAAACAATTCTAATTATAAAAATATGAAAAATATTCTATGATTTTTTTATATTATACATAAATGTATAATTCCTTTAGATAAGATATGAAATTATTCTTAAATTTTATTTTTTAGAAAATATTGATAAAGGAAATACTAAGATACCATAGTAGTATCTATGGAACAAAAAAATGTTGAATATGTATGATGAAATTTAGTTTATTAAATAAGAGTATAAACAAATAAGATTAATGTATAATAATACAAACAAATAGGATTGAAGTACAAATCACGCAATCAAAATACGTAAGTTGAGTAAGTGAGCCTATCGGTAAACATGTTTCTTTTTCGTGTTTTATTTTTAGCCAAAACAATTTCCATGATCGGTCACCTCTTATAGCCGACCAGCCTGCGTAATGTTTGCTCAACAGAAAGCTGATTGGGACACCACTTGTTGGATGATGGCCGGAAGCCAATGTGAACGGAACCATCTCAGGTTCGAAAATACAGAAATTCAGGAACCCTTGGCATGTGTCCGCTACGGATGTGCCTATTCCACATGGAACACGATTAATTCGTAGCCCTCTTCCCAGCTGCAACATGCTATGGCCTATTCATGCCCTTTGTCTAATTTCTTGAGTTGGCGATAAGTATTGATTAGGATATACCTGAAGTCCATCACACTTTGCTTCCGAAAGGCATGGCAAGTGCTAGTGAGTCATGAGGCAGCATCATCCAAGCCTCACCATCACCACTGTTATACGTACACATATGGCCGGAGGCACAACTGCTCCCACGTGGAACACACCTATTTCATTCCCACTGTACCATTAGAGCATTCAGAGGACATCCCCAACTTTAATACCACAATTTCATTGATAAGATAGGCTATCGTTTATGGGTTGTACTGCTAGTAAAGACAGTCAGTTTTCCCATTTTCTAATATTTTTAGGCTTCATAAAATTTAGAAAATGGGGGAAAGAAAATATAAAAAAAATATAAAAATAAAAAGAAATAAAATAAATAAAAAATAAATTAAAAGTCAATAAATTATTTTTTTATTACTTTAAATTCATTTTTATTTATTTTAACTCATCAATATAAAAATTAAATAATTTAAAAATACATAAATTTTTAATTAATTTTAATTATATTTTATTTTCTTTTATATTTTTCATAAGATAACCAAAAAAATCATTTTCCTTTATATTTTTTTTATTTCCTTAATATTTTTCGGGAATCAAATATAACCTTAGTTTCAAAAGTAAAAGTTTAATCATTACCTTTTTCAAACAATGGTATATATATATATATATATATATTGCTAAATTTTATTTCATTTATCTTTTCTCATATTTTTTATTAAATACATCTAGTTATCATAAATTTAAAATTTTATTAAATATTTCTCTTATTTTAAATCAAATGAAGAGTAATACTACAATTTCATTGATAAGGTAAGCTATCATTTATGGGTCATACGGCTAGTAAAGACAAAATCAATATTTCCATTTTCTAATATTTTTCGTTTCAAAAGTAAAAATTTAGTTATTACCTTTTTCAAACAATGGTATTTATATATATATTTGCTAAATTTCATTTCATTTACCTTTTCTATGCTAATAAAGACAAAATCAATTTTCCTATTTTCTAATATTTTTCGTTTCAAAAGTAAAAGTTTAATCATTACCTTTTTCAAACAATGGTATTCATATATATATATTTTTGCTAAATTTTATTTCATTTACCTTTCTTTGAGTTTTTGATTAAATACAACTAATTACCATAAATTTGAAATTTTATTAAATACTTCTTTTATTTTAAATCAAATGAAAAGTGAATGAAAATAATAAGTAAAAATGGTAAGCGATTATTAACAATGTAAAAGTTTTTAAATTACTTTTCATGTTTCCAATTATTATTCTCTACAAGAAAAATGAAAAAAATTGTCAAAGTTTATCGATGTGCTTTTTAAATTAGAAGATTATTTAATGCTATTTATAATATAAAATTGTTTTTAAAAATCATTATCAAATAAACTATAGATTTTGGGTAAAGTAGAAGAATATTTAGTTAATCAATTTAATTTAAATTGTTAATTATGTTTAATAAAATAATCTAATACCATAGCTTAAAGTAAAAAATGACTCAAAATAAAAGATTAAAAAGACATTTGTTAAGATTTAGGTGGTTTTGTTTTGTTTTTTTTTTGTTTTTTTTTACTTAATTCTAAATAAAACTTAATTTAATTTAAAAGTAAATAGTACCTAACAATATTAATTATTAAACTGTTTATTTTTTTAATATTTTATTTCTACTAAAGGTTATTTTTTTTATATATATATGCTAAAAATTAACATCTAAATGTATTATGAAAAATAATTTTTATATTAATTCTTATTTGACCAAAAAGAATGCAATATGTTTCTAAAAATCTTAAAATAATAAAAATTATTCTAATAAATAATTTATCATTATCATATTTGAAAATTTATTTTTTATTTTTTATTTTTTATTTTTTATTTTTATTTTATATAATTAAAATCACATATTTTAGAATTAAATGTAGTTGAGTTATTATTGTGTGAATGAAATGAGAGTAGCAGCACATAGGACGTTGATAAGGAGTTGTGGTGGTAATGGCAGGAGGGGCATGGAGTTGAATAGGTGATACTCCTCATTTTCATCATTGGAAGTGTTAAAGAAAAAAATCTAGGAAGTTAGACGTAGATAAATAATAAATAAAAAAGTGTTGGATTAAGGTATAAAATAAGACTAAATGAACATAGAGTGCGATGTGATTGAAAGTTTTAAGTAGACTTTTATGTAATTTAACTTAAATTCATTTTAAATAATCAAGTATTAAGCAAACTTGGCCTGGCCCGGAACAAGATACAGCTGTCAATCGGAGTTTAAATGGGTCGTTAATTTGTGAATAGTGTAGAGCTTCACTGGACTTACACCTGGTCCTATAGCTCCACAAACATTGGAGTGGTTATTAAATAAGCTGGCCGAACAAAATGGGTGAGCGCACTTTAGCAGCCACCCAAGGGGTTGTTATTTGTTAAGATGCGCGCTTGTTCTTGGGAACTTTCTTTTTTAAGAACAGTACACCGGTGATTTAGAGAGAGACTGAAATTAGAAAGCCCGAGAGAGCTCATATGAAAAACAAGGGACCGAGCATAAGAGGAGAGAGAAAGCAGAAGGAGACAGTGCTGTTGAAGGTGCAGCTTTTTGGAGTATTGCGTCGGACTTGGTGTCATCGATATGTAGTTATATATTTTCTGTAGTGTGAGAAAGAGAAAAGGAAGGATACGGTGATCGGCGGAGGAAGATCTCCCCCTCTATATCTCTATATGTATCCTGCTTTCTTGTCATTTATACCAGCTTTTGGGTTGGAGAGAAGAGAATCAAGAAAACTTGGTTTCGCAGGTCACAAATTCTCAAAGAATTGAAATAGGTACGTGCCATTTTCAATTTTTTTTTTCTTCTCGTGCTCTGTTTGCCGGCTCGCATTTCCGGTTCTGGATTGTTCTTGATTTTCTTTGCTTTGGGCATTTCGTGGAGGTGGGGATTTCAGGATCTTGTAATTTTGTTTGTGCTTATTGTTTGTTTTGGTTTTTGGACTTTTGCTTATGAATATTTCTGGTGATTAATGCTTTCTCTTGGTTGTTCCGGGTGCTTGTTGCTGGTTTGGATTTGCTTGGTTATGGGGTCTATGTCATCTTAATTCAAAGTTTTTTTAGCCCAATCTTGTGTTCTTTCGTGTCTTCTCCTCTGCTTTTGTCCATATGGTTTCAATAGCTTGATATGGATCATGGTCCCCAAATCCCCATCACATAAAAACCTCTTTTTGTCGTGGTTTAGGTTTCTTGTTTCGCCTTAATCAACATTCTTGGTATCTGGGTTAAGCTGGTCTTCTTGTAGTTATGGGTCTTGTTTTTTTTAACGCCTTTTCTTTTCTCTATGTGCCCATTTTTCCTTTCATTGCTCACTTACAATCCATCCTTGCAGGCTTCTCTGAATCCCCTTTTAATACCACTTAGGGAGTGTCTGTGCACATATCCTTGTAGTTTTAATTTGGTTGGTTCTCTTAACATGACTTTTAATTTAACTTGGTAAATTTAATTTCTCAGAGACCAATATGAGCTTTTCACAGGACATGGATGATGAGTATGAGAAACTTATTCGAAGAATGAACCCACCAAGGTGTGTGATTTCATTGTCATCATCTTCTTCTTATTCTTCCTCCATGTGTTTTAAAGTCACTTGAAATTCTTTCTTAAACTAATCTTGAGATTCACCTCCTTGTCACTTACCTTCTTGTCAGGGTTGTAATTGATAATGAAACCTGCAAGAATGCTAGTGTGATACGGGTCTGCTTTCATCTCCTCTTTTTGTGTACTCTTCACTGTGATTATAGGCCTTTTTCCTTCATGGGGATTTTTTGGTAGTTACTTCCATTTTATGAGGCAGGTGGACAGTGCAAACAAACATGGAATACTTCTCGAAGTTGTACAAGTCCTTATTGATCTTAACCTTATTATAACTAAAGCTTATATATCTTCTGATGGTGGATGGTTCATGGATGGTAAGAACCTTTAGGGTTTTTTTTAATTGAATTAATTTTTTTCCCTCTTACAATTTATTTGTGAGTGAGAATTAATTTTTTTTCATTTTCGCTAGTCTTTAATGTTACTGATCAAGATGGAAACAAGATTACAGATGAAGAGATTTTAGATTATATCCAAAAGGTGGGCGTGTGATTAATTGGTTATCCATGTGAATTTACTTTAGTCATTCTCTGCTTTTGGGTTAATACCCATCTGATTTCCTTCATTTTTAGTCACTGGGTTCGGATGCATGCTTCATATCTTCAATGAGAAGATCTGTTGGTGTTATACCTTCCACAGACCACACTTCAATTGAGTTGACTGGAAGTGACAGGCCAGGACTACTTTCAGAGGTGAGTGCTGTCCTAACCCACCTAAAATGCAGTGTGGTGAATGCTGAGGTTTGGACCCACAACACCCGGGCTGCAGCCGTGATGCACGTAACGGATGAGGAAACTGGCTGTGCTATTACTGACCCTGAAAGACTCTCTAAGGTCAAGCAACTTCTGTGCAATGTACTTAAGGGCAGCAATAAATCAAGGGAAGCTAAGACTGTGGTCTCTCATGGGGTCACCCACACTGAGAGGAGGCTTCACCAGATGATGTTTGCTGATCGGGACTATGAAAGAATCTATAATGATGGCTCAGATGAGGCCCAAAGACCAAATGTGAATGTTGTTAATTGGTATGACAAAGATTATTCGGTGGTCACTATCAGGAGTAAGGATCGGCCAAAGCTTCTCTTTGATACTGTTTGCACTTTGACTGACATGCAATATGTGGTTTTCCATGCAAATGTTGATGCTGAGGGGCCTGAAGCTTATCAGGTATGCAAAGATTATCCTTTTCTGTGTATAGATATACAAGTGCTTTGCGGGGAGGAGAGCAGGATGAGCTTCATTAAGCCTTTTTTCTTTTTTCCTTTTTTTTTTTTTTTTTTTGTGTCTCTGAGTAGTTTAGACTGAAATAATTTTTTGGATGCCTCTGAAGGAATACTATATCAGGCATATAGATGGGTCTCCTGTGAAATCAGATGCGGAGAGACAGAGAGTGATTCAATGTCTTGAAGCAGCCATTGAGAGAAGAGTATCTGAGGTTAGGACTCTGCCATATGTCTCTGTTAAGAAACACAACAATGCCTTTTGTTTCCACTTGCCACTGGTTTACAAGAATGGTGTATTTGGGCATATTGATAGTTGCTTCATGTAGATAGAATTCAATATTTGTTTTCAGCTTCAAAACATTTTAAGACACCAAAATATTTGGAAAATATTTTGAGCTATATTTGCTCTTTCTTCCCCCCATTTTTTTTCTGCCATCTTTTTTTATCTAGAGTCTTTAAAAATGGTAATAATGTAGGTCTGATCACCAGTTATTAGTTAACAAGCCCTGTTTAAAATTACAATATACTGCTTGCGCAGGGGAGTGATATTTTCTTTACATTAAAGTGTATGATTGAGTGGGACTTGAACAATCTGTTGATTCTTTGTTTAAATCATCATTAAACCCATACGCTCCATATGAGGAACTCGTCTCATATTGCATTCCTTTTCTTGATTATGCTTCCATACATATATTCGTATGTCTAAAAGGGTGATGCACCTGGTTCTTTTTGTGATTGAGTTTCATTGTTCAAAGAATATAGTTGTATGTTAGAATGTTAAGCTTGGCTGAAAAGAGATGTTTCTCCAACATCTTTTGTTGTTTTTCACTCCTAATAAATTATTTTGACAATTTATTTATCCAGAGTTAATTCTTTGATAAATGATCACTATGAGTGAGACTATAAAATTTGATCAAATCCTTTTTCTGTCGTGAAGGTGGAGAACTTGACCTACCATTCTATTTTTTTATTTTCATTCAGGGATTGAAGCTTGAATTGTGCACTACGGACAGAGTTGGGCTGCTATCTGATGTCACTCGCATCTTCCGTGAGAATAGCCTCTCAGTCACCAGGGCTGAAGTTACAACTAGAGCAGGCAAAGCTGTTAATACATTCCATGTTCGTGATGCATCCGGTTATCCTGTTGATGCTAAGACTATTGATTCCATCCGGGAAGCAATTGGCCAGACTATCCTCCAAGTGAAAGGCAGCCCTGAAGAGATAAAACAAATTCCTCAAGAATCTCCAACCAGATTCCTCCTTGTGGGTCTCTTCAGGTCCAGATAATATTGTAATTTTGGATTGTTCAAGTCATAGTCTTCAAAGAAATTTATTATAGCTCCCTCTCCAATGAACGTTGAGACCCCGCAGCTGCAAGCTCCAGCACGAATCTAGGCCTTTTTAGCGAGTTTAAAATCATGTCTCAAAAGAAGAGGATCACATAATGAAAGTGCCTGTAAATTTGTGCCACTAGCTCACCCTAGCTTATTTTAAAGAGTGAATCCTACCTTTGTACATAGTAATCATGCAGTTTCATCAAATTCTTTTGCTATCATCATATCTCCTACACTATTTTTCGTTATACTTCTATGAGCTGTTGCTCTTACATCGTGTGATGTTAGTGTGAAGACTAAAAAGCTTGCATTTTGACTTCAATAGAGTGATTGGTGGCGTGGTGAGGAAAGAGTAAACACAGAGCAGCAAACCCAGGAAGAAGGATCATGTTGTTAAGAAAAGTTTGGCATGTGTTCGACTAGTTGAAGCCACTAACTTGGACCACCCCAGCCAACCCTTGTTCACTTATTAGAAGGGTCAAGGGTGAAGGATCACATGTCGGTAGCCATGACTTTAATTATTAAGTTTTACCTGTACTGGATTCGAATCTTCAGCGTTGCTGTCTGATGTAGACTGGCATTTGGACAATAGGTTAATTTTCTCCATGAGACCTCATTGTATTTGTCTCTAAGCTGGCTCCAGCATGTGCTGCCTGACTTTTCACTTCAGGAAGTATCTAAGTATCTACTATCTACCACATCCATGATCCATGTCATCTAAACCTGATAAAATTAATTCTTGCCACCAAAGACTGATATAATTTCAGCTTTCAAGAGCCAACCCTGCTGTTCTCCAGTTGAAACTTGAAATAGTGGAATTAAAAGGGTTCTGAGCCATCCTTTTTGACCTATGAACGCCTAAAGCCGCCACAACCACCTCATCAAAGCTTGGAAATAGAAAAAGAATCGCACACCCACACCCATACTCCTTGGTCACGTTATGTCTCGCTTCCCCAGTCCCCACCACCCCCCTTGATTGGGAGGATAATTATTGGTTGGTGTGCAAAAAGATGATGTGGGGGTGCTGCCACATGGCTTCTCATACTCTGTCTGAGTGGTGCCACCCCAAGGGGTGTTGATGGATAAATGAATTTTATGATTAAGCATATTAATGATTATAAGTAATAAATTAACTAGGATGACTTATCACAAATTTTATGCATCGAGAGAAAATTTTGGGTTAGTTTTGTCTTTGTTTATGTTAGAATGAAGCATGATTTAACATCCTATTCGTGCGATATAGCTAGTATTTCCACTATCATTCGTATCGAAATGAATAGTTGACCATGTTTTAACAATCAGTAACTCTCACCACGCTCCTTTAGCCTTTTAGGAATACAGTTCATCTGCATTTTGACAAAACCTAAAATTTCCTTGCTCAATCAAAATAGATGTTTCAACTAGGAGATGCTTGCTTGATTCCACAAACCCACTTGTGCAATTTGTAAACCTTTTACTCTTAATCCCCAACAAGGAGCCCATTAGTTGCATCATGCAAATGTATTCCTCAAAATAGCCATTTTAGAATTTATCATCCTCTCTATTTTCCGATTTTTGTAGTCAAAATGTGCTTTAGTATTGATAAAGTGTATTTAACCCTCCTTTTGTTTAATTACAATTTAGAATACTCTACAAAAAAATTAAAATGCCTAAAATTTGTTACTAAAAATAATGAATTCTTTAATAACATGTTTATACTCTACAATAAAAATTAAAAATACCTAAAATTTGTTATAAAAAAATAACCTATTCTTTAATAACATGTTTTTAAAATTTTAGAAATTTTTTAAAAATAAAAACACATTTAGTGACCTTGCCCCAACTTTGAGTCCTAAGACATTTATAAAGATGACAATAGGGTGAGTTTAAGATGAAGTATATATATCTCAACTTCTTTGAATTATTCAAACGGATCCTCATTCTTATCCAAATAAATAAATAAATTAAACTAAATGGAACTAGACGGGTATGAAAATTTCTAATACTCTTCACTAGGCATGTTTAGTTTTTTTCTTTCAAAATTTTCTTTTTTAAAATTTTAATTATATTAAAAATAATATAATTTATAAATAAATAAATATTGTAAATTTTTATAATTAATTTAATGACAAATAGTTTTTTATTTTATATGTTGAAAGTTTGTAAATTTAGATTATGATGCACCCGAAGAGGGTCTATAAGTGTCTACTTCTTTTTAGCTCAATTTTTTTTTTTTTAATTCCTTCAATATTTAGGAAGTAGAAAAAAAATCAAGAGACAACAATATTTACTTGGAAAACAACTCATATAGTCTTACATAGAATATGCAGATTTAAAAATCATGAGGTTAGAGACTGCAAATCACAAATTCATCATTGAAAAAACAATACTTACTTTTAGTTGGGAGACATTATTCCTAAGTTTTACTTCCCAATAACAACATTGATTTTCACCTCCACAATGTAATACTACATGTGTTCCCAGTAGAGTTACCTCAACACTGAAAGGATGTAAATCTTTTTTTCTTTTTTTTTTTAACTCAAAGAATACAAAGACAAACTTTTAAGCGTTTCTGGACATAGGGAAAGCTAAAATAGGCTTTTCAATGTTTGCATCAAGAAAACAAAAACATTTTTGGCATGATATTATGTCACACCCCAAAACCCACTCAAAGAACATGACGGTCATTTCACACCTCAAGCTCAAAGGGTCAAAGTGGAAATGACATAAACATTCATATTATAATTGAAAATTTACCAATTACCAAATTATTGTTTAGAGTAGTAAGATAAAATTCTAAAATCTCCAAGTATTAACTTTAAAAAAAGACTAACACACAGAGTCTTATTGTCCAAATAACTCTAAATTCAAATAATTTAAATGGGAATTAAATTTTAATATCTAAACAATGTCCAAAATAAAGTTTGAATCAAAATCCTAACAAAGAAAAATTTCTCAACCTAGCCATCACTCCTCGCTCGGACTGAGAGTACCTAAAAAATCATCAACGAAAGGGCATGAGCTTAAAGCTCAATAAGGAACATCAATACAGTTTCATAAATCAAACAATTTTAATTATAATTATAAACAAGAGATATAACATATATGCATTTTCATAAAAAAACTTTTGAGTTAAACATGCTAATATATTAAAAAAATTTCAACAAAACTTTGTTATATCCAATTCAAAACAATTTCTCATCGAAACCAAATCAAATACATTCAAAATATTTTTACTCTGATTATCAAAAAAACAAATGGTGCTCAATTAGGTGGGATTTCACAAATGAGTGACTAGTTTCAAATTTGTTCTAGTTAAGGTGAACAAAACCAAATGTAAACAATTATAACCCATTGACTAGGGCCATAAAGTCCACTATTATAACCTGTTGACTAGGGTCATAAGGTCAACTATTATAATCCATTGACCAGGACCATATAATATCAACTATTATAACTCGTTGATTAGGGTCGAATATGTCAATAATTATAACCCGTTGACTAGGGTCATAGGAACCATAGTCAAACATTTTATTTCACTAATTCAAACTTGCAAAACAAAATATCATATCTTCAAAAATTTTCATTTTTCGTAAACAAAGAAGATTCTCAAATATAATTTTCATACAAAACACATATTTAATCCATACGAAAAGATAAAAATAATATTTTTACACATTTCAAAATACAATATAAAAAGAAAATTTTTTTTTTATATAAAAATCTACATTAATTTCCCTTACCTCGAAGAAGCACTCAAAAACTTGAAGTATTTAGCTTGACGAATTTACTCCTCACCTAACATAATATTGATTATTGATTATTTATCTAAATATGTAAATTTGACAATCTTAAAAATATTTTATTTAGTATCAGGGATCCTAATTAATTTATCATATTAATATTATCACCATCCAATATTAGTTTCAACTTCCTAAACAATAATTTATTTCTTTTTTCTAACTTATCTAAACTAGATCTTTTAATAATATTTATTTGCATTACACTATTATTACTATTTAATTTATTTCTTGTTTCTAACTTATCTAAATTAAATCTTTTATGAATATTTATTTGCATTAAACTATTATTATTGTTATTTAAATCTCATACCGCATCTTTCATCAATTTTATTTATTTATTATTTTTTTCTCTAAAGTCAAAACTTTTAACCTCCATACTCACAAATTTTATGTAATTTTCACATCCGAAACTATATAACTTTTTTTTTTTTATCTATATCTATTCATTAAAATTTGTTCAATTTCCAATAATAAATCAAACTATGTTCATAAATTTTTAATCTTTTTAACCTAGAAATTAATTAAACAAACTCTAATCAAAATTGAGATATTCCAAAGAATATCTAAAGTGTTCAAAACTAATTAACAAATATAAAATATTAACTAGGGTTAGAATCTTACCTGGAAAAATCTGAACTTCAAACTCTAGACCTCCAAACCTTTAGCCCTACGTTCTCCAATTCTCTGATTTTTGGTTAATAAAGTTTTCTGAATAAGAAAGATAAGAAGAAAATCTAATTTATACATAGGATTGTTAATTGTAAAAGGACTCTTTTACCTTTAATGAGTTTAATTAATTAATTAATTTTTAATTTACTATTTTGCTTCTAAAGTTTATTTTGGAGCGTTACATCATCCCTTCCTTAACAAAAGTTTAGTCCTCTAAACTTAACGTATATAAATCTTCAAATAATGATGATGTTTTTCTCTATCTCCTTTTCTAATTCCTGAATGACCTCTTGAATACTAAGATTGCATCACTAAACCTTTATCAACTTGGCAATAATAGATTGCAATTTTAATTTTATTATTATTTTTTTAATCACGCACCACATAAGCATAAAACCCTTAACAACCCTTCCTAAGCAAGGAACCAACCCATAAAGCTAAGATCATACACAATGGTCTAATCACATGTTTTCCCTCAAAACTAAACTTGAGCTTACCAGAAATGTGGAAAGTCACACTTTTCCTAAAACAATCAACATAGACATAGCAGGAAACTAACAAATCTATCACCAAAATCTTGAATATTAGGGAGTACTAAGTCAATTGACATCTTTCTATAACCAATCATCACAAGACAACCTCTAAACATTATAACTTATATTAAATGAAACCAAAACTTAAACTAATGTGTCACTCATCTATCCCCAATTTAAACCAATTCAAGTTCCTAACAAAATCATAACCTAGTGCTCTGATGCCACTTGTAACGACCTGCTCTCAACCGTGTAAATATTGTCTGATTTGGACCCAAAGGGGTCCTCATGGCTTTAAAACGCGTCTACAGAGTTATGAGGAGTCCATATTTATATAGCACAAGAAACTTCCCCCCCTATCCGATGTGGGATGTCACAAATACCCCCCATGTAGACATAACATCCTCGTTGTGTCCCACGGGATTGTGAGGCCAAATAGACAAACACTCTTACAAGGCCAAACAAACCCCACACCGAGGTTGAGGATCAACTTTGATACCATTTGTAACGACTCGCTCTCAACCGTGTAGATATTGTCCGCTTTGGACCCAAATGGGTCCTCATGGCTTTAAAACGCGTCTACAGGGTTAAAAGGAGTCCATACTTATATACTGTCAAGAACTTTCCTCCCTATTTGATGTGGGATGTCATAAATACCCCCCATGTAAACACAACGTCCTCGTTGCGTCCCATGGGATTATGGGACCAAATAGACAAACACCCCCTACGGGACCAAACAAACCCCACATCGAGGTCGGGGATCGGCTCTAATACCATTTGTAACGACTCGCTCCCAACCGTGTAGATATTGTTCGTTTTGGACCCAAACTCTCAACCATGTAGATATTGTCTGCTTTGGACCTGAAGGGGTCCTCACGGCTTTAAAATGCACATACTTGGTTAAGAGGAGCCTCTACATATATAGCGTCATGAACTTTCTCCCATATCCGATGTAGAACATCACAAACACCCCCCATGCAAACACAACGTCCTCATTATGTCTCATGGGATTGCGGGGTCAAACAGACAAACACCCCTTATGGGACCAAACAAACCCTCACACTGAGGTTGGAGATCGGCTCTAATACCATTTATAATGACCCGCTCTCAACCGTGTAAATATTGTCTGCTTTAGACCCAAAGGGGCCCTCACGGCTTTAAAATGCGTCTATAAGGTTAAGAAGAGTCTCTACATATATAGCGCCATGAACTTTCTCCCATATATGATGTGGGACATGACATATTATAGGACTAAAACCTAGTAGATGAAATCTATAATTTTTCAAAAATAAAACGGATTAAAAATATGAAAAATAAAATAAAATTACATAGATTTGAAATTCTATCACAAGCACACAAGGAGTTTTAAAAAATATTTTTAAAATATTTACACTTAATTTTAAACCTAATATCCAATTCACGTCATAAATGAATTCAATTAACCTTTTTTAGACCTCTTTATCGTTACCTATGTTGTCCTATTGATTACACAATAATATTAGGTTTTCACTAGGAAATAAGACATAAAATTGGAAAAGTCTTAAGTCAGGATGATTGGAACAAAATTTTCTGAGAAGGCCTCGGAGCAGGTTGCAAAGGAAAGCTCCCTGCCCACTTCAGCTAACGTCAACAGTCTCCCTTGAATGCAATCGTGCATCAAAATCAATGGTATGCAGTTTGAATTCATCATCATCTCCAGCACCATCTTCTGCTTCCTCATTCATGAATTCATTCTATCACGGTACTAAAGATCCCATTCCTCTTCTTTCTCCACTTGTGTTGCCTTCTTTGCTTGAACCCCACTACACTGAAGAAAAAAGTAATGCAAGATCGCTCTGAATTTCCCGTAGCTCTAGTTTCTAGCACAAATGTACGCGGTCAATCTTTCTTATAATTGTATTACATGTGCATTTGGGGTGTAAATGAACTAGATTTCCTTCTGTTTCAGATTATAGATTTGGCATTTCAACTTTTCATTTCTAATATCTGGCTCCCCATTCTATTTTAAGCTTACCGTTTGCTGTCGCTAGAATTACACAAATCCTGCAAAGCTCCATAGCAAATTTATTCCAAGGGCATCGACCAACTACAATTCAAAGTTCCATAATTTGGAATAATTGAATCAGCCTTCGCCCTGCAAAGATCACTCTTTAGCATCCTTAGTGCTTATTGTAGGATTTTAACAAATAATATATAATAGATTATTATTATTATTATTAATTTATATCCTTCATGAAGCATTAATTTCCTGAACTGGAGCTTGTAATAGAGGACAACCAATTCCACAAGCTAGAGTACAATTCCAAAAGGTATAAGTATGTACGTAATGCGCCTCACAAACTGAGCCCATCATTCATAGAAACCAGGCAAGATCAACTTTGGTGCAAAGCAGCCCGATCACTTAAATTAGTTGTTAACATAACATGCAAGCTATGAGAAATATAAGAATGAACCCACCAAGGTGTGTGATTTCATTGTCATCATCTTCTTCTTATTCTTCTTCCATGTGTTTTAAAGTCACTTGAAATTCTTTCTTAAACTAATCTTGAGATTCACCTCCTTGTCACTTACCTTCTTGTCAGGGTTGTAATTGATAATGAAGCCTGCAAGAATGCTACAGTGATACGGGTCTGCTTTCATCTCCTCTTTTTGTGTACTCTTCACTGTAACTAACCTTCTCAAGAAAGCAATTATTGCTTAGAAAATTAACCTGGAAAAAGGATGTCAAAATGCATGCGGTTATATAATTTCAGTTTAAATTTAAAATTTAATCATCAGACCAGATTTAAGGGAGAGTCAAGCCAAGTTATATTTCTTTATGTCATTGTCCATGCCCCAGCCAGTGTGGCAAAAATTTAAAAAGTGGCTTTTTATTTTATTTTATTTTATTTTATTTTATTTTATCCTAATTAGAATTAAAAAAAGAAAAAAGGATATGTCATTTTGTCTATTCCATTTCTTAACCAGCCTGTGCTTGGTAACTGGTAATTCATTATTTAGAGACACTTTAGAATAAACTAAATTGTAAACAAAGAGAATAAGAATTTAACATGGTTCCAAAGTATACGTCTATATGCGCCCATAAAGAGAATTTGTGTAAGTAAATTGATAAAATTGAAGGAAATTAACAAGAAAAATGTGCAATGAAATTTATCATTTATAAATATGCTTGTAATTTGGATTGAGCACGGACATGACTTATTCCATGACTGAGAAAAGGAACCAATTTAATTTGAACATCTTGACTGTGGTGTAAAATATTAATACTTCACGAGTGTTCACAATCCAATAGCAATATTCATTTCCACCAATTAAATTATGTTTCATTTCTTGAATTTTAATACAAAATCACATATCAATTATTTTACAAATACAAAAAGTATGTCTAGATAAATAATTTAACTTGTTCATGAAATTAAAACAAGTGAAAGTTACATTATGTTGTTCATAAATTGTGATGAACTTTAATCGACAATAGAACCACAACTTGAAAATGAGTTTCAATGTAAGGTTGATTAAGCTAATTATTGATTTTCTGGTATTAATTAACATTTAGTAGTAATAAAGAGAAAAAAGTTGACCTAGCAAGAATATTGGGAATGCAAAGATAATGATAATAAATTATAAAATATTATGATTGTTAAAAGAAAAACATATTTAAACTATATATACAATAATTAACTCAAAAAATCTCACAAATTTAGTGTAAAATAAATAAATAATGTATTTAAATTAAAATTTGGTAAATGTCATCATTAAGGATTAAAATGGTATTAATTTTTCTTGATCTATGAAAATTGGTTAGAAAATAATCTTACTATCACAAAATTTGGTGTGGAAAAGTGTAATCCTATTTATATATATCTAATCCCAATCATTTTTTCAATTCAATTTCATGTCTAAATTCAATTATCTAACTTTGAATCTCTACTTAGTTTTGTACATGAATCTTGAAAGTTAGAGTTGGTGTCATTTGCATTACCTTATACTTGGTTTAATTAGAGAAAGAATTTTTCGTCCATTTAAATAAAGTTTTTATAAATGATCAATGGCTCTACTCTTTTAGGGATGTAAGAGTTGAAAATCTTCTCATCATTGGCTCTCATCATGAGCCTATTGTCTTGCACTTGGACAAAAGGGTTATAGAAATAAAAACTAAACTTTTTAGATGTGAGGAGTTTTGGTTCCAAATTTTGGGTTTTATTAACGTTGTTAAGGAAGAATGGAAATCAAAATTTGTAGATTTGAATGTCTTTCAACTGGTTAGAAAAATCCAAGTTTTTAGACAAAAAGTTAAAGCTTGGAATAAACGTAAAGTTGAAAATTAAAAGAGAATATAAAGCAAATTAAAAAAGAAATTGATGTTATACAAAGAAATCTAATGGTAGACCCATAATGTAGTCTTTCAAAAGAAGAGTGTTTATTTATCACAAAAACTTAGCTAAGTTTTGAAATTAGAAGAGATCAAGTGGGCCCAAAAAGTAGGCAAACTTGGACCCAATTAGGAAATAAAAATAATTGTTATTTCCAAACGTTAACCCTAAATAGGAGAAAAATAAAATAAAATTTGGAAAATCAGAGATTTTAAAGGAATATGATATGATGATCAAAATAAATTTCAAAAGTATTCATAGATGACTTCTCTAAAAGATTTACTTTTGAAAATCCAAGGATATATCATGAATTATTTGATACCTTTAGTCCTTGCATCTCAGAAAAAGAAAATAGGGAGTTAATTAAAGAAGTCACATATGAAGAAATTTGTGCAGCTCTTTCATAAATCATTAGTCTAAAAGCACTTAGGTCTGATGGTCTCCAAGCTAGTTTTTATCAAAAATATTGGAAAATCTATTTGTAGAATGGTCAAAGCATTCTTTTTCAATGGCCATATGCTCAAAGAGATAAATTAGACTTTTATCACCTTGATTCCTAAATATGATAACATGGAGTCTTCAAATCATTATAGATCTATTAGCTTATGCAATGTCTGTTATAAAATAATAGCTAAAATCTTGGCTAATGTGGTAAAACCTCTCCTAAACAAAATTGTATTTCCTTTGCAAGGTGCATTTGCCCCTAGAAGACTTATTAATGATAATGTTCTTCTAGCCCATGAAATCATGCATTCATTTAAAAAGAAAAAAGGCAAATCCGGATATGATAGGCTTGAATAGGGTTTTATTAGGGTAATTCTATTCAAAATGAGCTTTCACCTGAAATGGATTGAATGGGTTATAGAAAATATTTCTAGTGTCCTACTCAATCTTGATTAATGGTATTTCAAAAGGAAAAATTTAGCCTTCAAGAGGTATTAGGCAATGAGACCCTTTATTTCCTTACATTTTCTTTATTTGGGTAAAGAGTTAGTAAAAGAAATAGAGAACCCTAGAAATGATATAAGAATCCTAACTCATTGAAATGGACCTAAAATTCCCTTACTTAAGTTTATAGATGATTGTATCATCTTTGTTAAAGCATCTCAAAATGTTTGTTCTAATATTAAAAGGATTTCAAATAATTTATGTGCCATGTTAGGAAAGTTCGTGAATTTTCATAAATCCTCAGTCTAGATTTCTAGTAATATTCAAGGGACTATGAAGAGGAGGCTTGGGGAAGCTCTAAACATTCTTATGTCCAATGACATTAGCAATGTCTTGGTTGTCCAATAATTTAAGGTAGGGTTAAAATAAGCATTTTTTCTGAAGGAATTCTCAATTTTTTTAAAAAGTTTGCATCTTGGAAAACTCAATTCCTTTCAAGAGCTAGTAAAATAGTCTTAATAAAGGTTCATTTAATTTGGCTAGTTTCATGTTATGCATTGTTTCAAACTTACAAAGAGAAATTATGAGGATCTATATAAAATCAACAAAAACTTTTTATGGTTACCAAATGTAGGGTCTAATGAGTCTAAAGGATTTCCTTTGGTAGCCTAGAAAGAACTTCCTTCCTGGTTGCAGGATCGGCCCTCAACCTAAGTCCATGCTACCTCATAGGTTTGAGGTAGGAGTACTGCTATAAATTTCTCTGGAGCCTGTTGGATCTTCCATAAACAATGGAAATTTGGTTGATCATGCAATGCGATACATAGAGGTGGTGCTTGTTGCCCGGAATCATTCAGCCCTGATTGCTTCATCATAGATGTGTAGGAACCAGTTATTACAAGATCAGTGACAACAAAACCATCATATTCTTGGATGCATACTTCTTTTTGAACTTTTTTTTTTTTTTGTATGAATTCGTTTTTCTTTGTCTGGAAGATTTTTGTTCTAACTGAACATCTTTTCTGAGTGTAGTTTAGAATTGGAGTGCTGGAAGGCTGGGATTTGAGAGGTTGGAAGGTTGGTGAATTACTTTGTGCATGTTTGGCTGGTGATAAAAAACTGATGGACTCAAAATCAGACTCTTCGTTGTCCTGCAGGCGACTGTAATGGTGCATATGTGATAATCAAATATATCTATATATTAATATATTTCAATTTTCAACCCAAACTTACATGTTAATTTCTAATCCAAAGATAAAATAACTGAAAATATAACTCATATTTTGTTAATAATGATGCAGAATAAGCTACGGATAATATTCTACTCCACAAATCCTTTATTTCCTCTTCGTGGAAGACACTTGCTAAGGATGAAATTGAAATGATTTTATACTCAGCATAGAACCATCAGCCAGTGGCTAAGGATGAGAAAAAAAAACTCTTGTATCTATGGAAACATCAATATATTTTATTATATTAATTAATGAATTAATAATAAAATATTTTAATTTAAATGAAGTGCTTTAATTTAAAAGAAGTTCAATTTTATAATAAAAATGATTCATTAATAACAATCTTTATTTTATAGAAAAAATGATAAAAATGGAATAAAAAATTATAGAAATTATAATTTTGCTATAAGCTATTAATTAAGAGGGTATTTGGTACAATTTAATATTTATTATTTAATAACTTAAATTGACTTTAAAGTTAAATTGTTTTTAAGTTACAAATATAAAATTTATTATTTATTTTTTACTTTAAGTTAAATTGTTTATTTTTCTTTTTAATTTAATATTGAATACAATTTACTTTTAAACTTTAAATAATTTGTTTTTAACATTTTTTTTTTGTTACTTATTACTTATTTTTTAAAAAAAAAATCATTGAATAAAAAAAATTAAATATTTGACTTTTTGTTAAATGATGAAAATAATTTTTTGAAATAAACAATCTCAACATTAGCCACACTTTATTAATACTTAAACTGAAAAGAAATAAAATAATAAAAAATCAAACAACTTAATATTTAAAATTATTAAGTTGTATTTGAAGTTAAGTTAAATTAAAATTTATTTAAATTTAAGTAAAATAAATAAATATCTTCACACTTTCATAAAATATAAGTAAATAAAGTAAAAAATATTTGAGATTAGGAATAAATTAACTTTTTTTACTTAATATGTAAAATTATTTTTAGTTTTATGTTATTTTTATTTTATAACTTAAATTTAAGTTATTAAATTATTTATGAAACGCATTTAAATTTTTGAACGAAATAAATTATTTTTAATTTTAAGTGGTTTAAAATTTATATTATCAAGGCTCATCATTCAACCCCCTCCTTACTTCCAAAACGTGCAATTATCAAAATTTCGCAGCGTCAACAGTTGCCTTGCCATGGCTGTTTGGTAAATAGATTCAATCATAAGGGTAATTTACCCCTCTGCTGCACTTAATAAATTAAATGCCAAAAAAACACCCCTCCCAGGCTGAATATCAAAATTTTCATTCCTGTGTCGCTCGTGCCGTTCATTCATGGGAAAACCTGTGCGTAAGTAGCACACCATTGACATCTCCTCACCGCGTAGACCATTTTCCCTTCCGACCCTTCGTCTCAATTTTCTCGCCAGAAAATTCAACTCCCATTTTTTCAAGATACCCTCTTCTCATGCTACTGTGAGCGAGGCCAAGGGTAATTTCAATTTCTTTCGCTCTAAGGTTTGATCTTTGTTTCTGATCATATATGCTTCAATTCCTTCATTGCACATGTTATTCTGTGCAATTAATTATTTTCTTTTTCTCTTTATTGTCTTTTTTCTCCTGGGTTGGTTACTGTAACTAGGGTTTGCTCGTTCTTTCCAATTTACACATCTTTCTTCTTTGTGTGATGATTCGGATTCAATTCTTCTTCTTCTTCTTCCTCTTCTTCTTATTTAGGGTTTTTGAGTCAAGAAACATGAATTAGACTTAACAATTGGCTCCTTTGTTATTGTTGTTGATGCCTCTGCATGGGATTAGAATCCTAATTGGTGTATTTTTATTTTTTTAGTTTTATTGTTTCTTCTATTTGGAAATTATTTTGCATTGCCTTAGGGCAGACCTCATGGGCCCTCTGTCTGGTTGCAAAGAAACTGAGGGAAGTAAAAGAAAATAAATTTGTTGCTTATTTTTTGTGTTTTGTTTTTTGAAACATAAAATGCTTTCTTCAATTCAATGGAGTAGTTTTATTAAGCTCTGTCATATGTAGGTTTTTCTTTTCTGGGTTCCTAAATAATTAACCATTTGGCCACCTAGCAATGACTGCCTCAACAGTAGTACAAACCGCCAAGCTAGAACTCCACGCCTACCACGCCATGACTTTAACACTATGTTTCAGGCTTCAACTATCACAATCTGTGTTCTAAAAATTGGTCTTTTGGTTATTTGTGCTTTCAAAACTTATTTGGAAAACAAGGCAATGCTTGTGGAAGTTGGAATCAACCAAAAAGCAGCATGTTTGCTGTAGGAAATAAGAAATAAAAAGAATTGAATCATCCAAAAAAAAGTTTATTGACCAAATTAGAGAACGTGCATGCTTGGGAATAGTTTAATAGTTGCAATCTTGATTGTTTCTTATGAGGATGAATCTCTAAGTTATACATTGAACAACAGAATTACTATTAATTTCAATTAAAGTGTTATTAGTATTACTTGGAATTAAATTAGAATTTGCATTTGTTGGAGTTAAATTAGGAGTAGCTAATTAGGCTATAGGAGAATTAAAATTAGAGTCATGATGGATTATGAGAATCCTAGTAAATTTTGGATTTCTTAGAAAATGCTATAAATAAGGCTAATTGATGTAAATCAAAGTAGTTGATTAATGATTAACGATATTATGTTATTTTTCAGATTTTGCAAATTTCAATGATGACACTTCATTGATTTTCTTCTAAGTGAGACTTTAGTGAGACTCTAAGGTTTCCGTGTTTTCTTCTTCTTATCTTCTTTCTCTCTATTTTATTCAGCTGTGATAAACATTCTCCCTTGTTATCCTAGCCCACCTATTTGATTGCAGGCAACCATCCTAGGGTTGTCCTACATCAGTTTCACCTTCTTTTTTTTTAATGTATTTTATTAAAATTATGGACTTTTTGAATATTGTCTTCAACTTATTAACCTTAGACAAAGAAGATTATTAAATTCTTCTCAAAAGGAGTCCTACCTAACTCCAAAGTCATTTGGTTAAGATTTGATGATATGATGTAGGACTGACATTGTGGAATTCATGGTATTTCTACTACAGGATTTAGTAGCTTGGATATCTTCCATGAATGCTTTTTTTTTTTTTTTTTTTCTACTTTTGATTTATTTTTCTAAACTCATATTCTTGTAATGCAGAATTAAATGACAGGAGAAGGGAATTCAGGACGTCATTCTCAACCTGAACCCTGTTTTGGGATGAAAACACTAAAAAGGCACAAGATGAAACGGAACCTTAATGATGTTGTCTTCATTGATGTAGATGGTGATAATTTCCATAATGTTATTATCATAGATGGTCCAAAGTCTGTACAACAGAATGTACAAGATTCTGGTGTAATGAGAAGAGACAAAAGGGTTCCATTGGAAAGCATTATTAGTATTGATGATGATGAAAGCACGGACATCCATCCTGAAAATGGTGCGGAAAGTCGTGGTGACTTGGATAGTGATGCCAGCTCAAGCAAGAGATCTTGTCCTGCTTCCAACCATTCACAAAATTCTGTGGGCTTAGAAGCTGAGGAATGTCAATTCATCCGAGAAAGAAAATCCCCAGTGAAGTTGTCAAAATGTAAGCGAACCTATTCTGGGAAAGCTCCCTCCAGAAACCGTTATGGTTTAGATCCCATGCCTGAAAGTACTTCGCCTGAAAGTACTTCATCTGAAAGTGGTTTATCTGATTGTGAGCTTATGGAAGGTTCTAGGGGAAAGCTTCATGAACAGTGGGAACAAGCTTACTTAAAGAGAAAAGATGTCCCTCAAACTGCCAAATCTGATTTGGGGGATCAGCCTAGTGCCTCTGGTTCTAACACTGATACTCCCCCAAATATTGAAGTAGAAAACATGACTGAACAACATCAAGAAACCCCAGTATGTTCTAGTTCAAGCAATGAAAATTTTGAAAAAGAAAACCTACCTTCCTTTTTTGCTCCTGATGGCAGCAATTTGGGTGCTACTTCTCCAAATCCTGAAGTTGAGAATCCCTTTGCAGAATTTGAATTTAAATTTGATGAGGAGAGTTCAAGGTGTAAAATTGAGTCAATGGAAAAAACACAATTTTCTGATGTCAACAATGATGTTCAAGATGAAGAAGCTTCGTTCTGCAAGAGCCACAGTTCGGTGGAAACACAGGTTAATCTAGTTGCTTCGAGTGAAAAAGATGAAGGGCTCCATGAGGTACCTAATGGGTCTCATTTTCCAAATGAATCAAAATATGGAGGAACTATTTTCAAGGGAAAAAAGAAATCAGTTTCTAGAGAACAGTCATTTTGGAAACCTCAACCATCTGATGAAACATGGATTAATTGTGGTGTAGCACCCTTCAAGGACAAAGTTCAAGTTGTTCCTGAAAAAGCTTTCTTCTGTACCTCTCTATTGGCAGAAAAGTTGGATGTTAGTAATGAAAAAGGTTCTTGTCTGGAAAGAAAGAAACCAGTTTCTGGGGAACCTTCTTCATGCCATGCTCCACCTAATGAAACACAAATTAAAAAGAGCAAATCTTGTTTGATGAGGAAGGAACTAATTGCTGAATCTATGCCTGTCAGTGAACAAGATAATAAAATTGATGATATAACACATGCTCAAAATGGTCAAAGAGATATAATCAATGAGCGAGAGAAGCTCAAGGAGACTGAGGAGTACAAGCGAGCGATAGAAGAAGAATGGACATCCAGGCAGAGGCAGTTACAGTTACAGGTTTGACATATACATAATTTCTGTAAATCCCTTTAAAATCACAACAAGAATCTGCAATATATGCACTTTTAGAAAATAGAGTTAACAGTTCCATATGCTGAGAGATGACTGTTCATAATTGCTGATGGATCTAAACTCATAAATACTCGTTATAATCATTCAGTTATTAGTTGCACACGAGTCAATTAAACAAGTAAATTTTCACCATTATATTTATGTACTAGTTGAAATTGTTCTGCATGATGCTCAACTTCATTGTATAGGCTATGCCTATCCAAAAAAACAGATGAAAGAAAGAAAGAAGAAAAAAAATGTCTTATAAAAGAAAGGAAGAAGAGAAGAATGAATAAATGAATGAAAGAGACTTCACTGTATAGTTTGTAGTTTTTTGTACACTCCAAGTACATGATAAGCATTATGTGAATAAGGAATAAAGATTCCAATGCACTTAAGTGATTCTCTAGATAGCAATAATGATATCCTTGCTTTTGTATAGGCAGAAGAAGTGCAGCGGTTGAAGAAGAGAAGAAAAGCCGAAAATACACGTTTATTGGACATGGAGAGAAGACAAAAGCAGCGTGTCCAAGAAATGAGAGAGACACAAAAAAAGGTTTAAATCTATACTTCCATACATTTCTCACCTTTTCTTTTCTCAGGATTATGTATTCTTCATCAAACCCTGCTTTTGTTTGCACATGTTGCGGGTATTATTGCATTTCTTTGCTGCTTGTATATTTTTCTCTTAATTGTAGCCAGATATGACTACTATAACTTTTAAGATTGTTCTTAATATTATGTTTCTTCACATGTTAATTGATTTTGAATTCAGGATGAAGAGAATATGAACATGAAAGAGAAAATTCGTCTTGAAGTACGGAAAGAACTTGATAAATTGGAAATGACATGTAGTGATATGGCCTCATTACTTCGTGGCCTAGAAATCCATGTGGGAGGTGGTTTCTGTCCCTCATCAAATGAGGTGAGTTACTTTCCTTATTTTATTTTTTTATTTTTCATTTTTCTTTTGTAAAAACAATGCTTTATATTCCTAAGTTGTGAAAGTGAATAAACTAAACCATGAATCACAAATATGCTTAAAATGCTTATGCAGATGCATTGATGTGTACAGAATTAGGAACACCCACAAAAATATAAAGATAAATGTATGGCTAAAGATGTGGAAATATTTATATTATGATCAAACTGAATTACATGCGTAAAATATTAGAAGAATCTAAATGGATATATCTGTTTCGTATCGATCATTTTAAGCTAATTTGGGAATGGGAATTGGTAAAGTAGCTGCTTGGTTGGGCTTTCGAGGCTTGCCTCAAATGGTGAGGGGATGGAGTGGAGTTGTGGGAGGTTCCATGTTAGAGTCCTAGTGGGGCCAAAAAAATGTTTTACCAAAAAAAAAAATGAAGTAGCTGCTTCCTTGGGACATGCAATTGACATCTTAGACTGTGAAGCTTTTCCATTTTTTGGATCTGACGCACCCCACTACCATGTGTGGCTGAACATAAGTTGTTTTGGGTTCACTTTCTAGCATTAGCACAAGATTTTTCATTTTTTATTGTTTTAAAATCATTTTAGAGGTGACACATATTTTGCCACTTTTTTTCTTGAGATCATCCTAGTCCCTTTCTAGCCTTTTGAACATCATTCGGATTAGAGATTGCATTTCCATATAATCAAAGGAGGCAATGTGTGAACCACCAGTACACTGGTGCTTGCAGCGCCTATTCAAATTTGTAGGCATCAGGGTACAGGGCAGAATGTATGTGGTAGGGTATATATGCCATTGTTGCAATCTTCATGGTTATTGTTAGGAGAGGTTGATGTATGGCACGAGCTGATCATCCATTGATCCAATTCCCGGTTGCTTGGAGTTGGGGCTTTGATTTTCTCTTTATATAAGATATGTTGAGTGCTCTCTTGATGTTTAAAGAAATGCTTCTCCGTAAGCAAGTTCACCTTATTATGAAAGGTAGGAGAAAGGTTTATAGGATTAATCAATTATTCTTCATTATGTCACTTGGTCCATCTGAAAAGAAGGAATTGAAGATCCTTCAAGGGCACTGGGATTTGGGACTGAGCTATTTCCCAACTCAAGGGAGTTCTGTTGTACTCGCTCCATTCTGGAATTCTGAGTAGCTTGGTAGTCAGGAAACATTCTTTCTTAGATTTTATCTTCAGTTTTGAGTTGAACGCCTGGTTAACATGTGCACAATAGTTTCTTCTTTTCTTTCCTTTGCTGTTTTCTTTCTTCAGCTCAGTCTGAGAATACTTCCTGAGTGCATTTATCGTATAATACAGAGGGTCATGTTGTCAATCCTTGCAAGCAATGGAGCTGTCAAGGCAGACTATCTCTGAGATCTCATAAACTGCCTATTAATGTGGTGCTGAACGCATGATCTCAGACTATATCAGAAAAAAGAGTACATCATCACAGATTTCACAAAGGAAACATTTTATAGCCAGTAGATCATGGAAATGCAGACTAATAGTTAAATGGCTGTTAATTGTACAAGGGACTTATGGATGAACCCTTGTGGTTGAATTTGAATGGTGATTAATGGAGATTGTGAATAACAAATTGGGCCTCTGATAAACCTGAATGCTGATAAAGATGGTCATACTTCTAGCAAGGGAGGGCTTGGAAGTCTCCTTCCTACGCATCAATCCAACCAACTTCCAGACAAGGAATGTGGCTTGAGAGGAGGAAGCATCCCTAACAAAATGATGAGAAAAGTACTATTTTGAGTGGACATTATCTCGACATGCAATTTCCAAATGTAAATACCGTGTGATTTCTATTACATATCATGTGTTACTGCCAGAGGGGTCTCTAGATGAGAGTGGTTGTCTTAGGGGTAAGAGAAGGAAGGAGAGAGGAGGAATGAGAGAAGAGAATTCCCATGTATGTTTGAGTGGGAAAGGATGTGTTTCTTCTCATTCGGCTTATTCCTAGGCCCTTGAACCAGCTGGTTGTGAATTGTGAAATGGGAATGCTGTCAATTGTGTGATGTCATTGTCTATTATAGCCAGTTCATATAATAATTTACTTGGCTTCTCATCCCAGCTAGCTTGCCCAACCATGACCTCCTTTAAAATCCCTTCTCCTTCTCTTTCACCTGTTATAATGTACTGTCAATGCATACAGAGAAGAAAAGATAAAAAGCCATTGTATGATGTGGCACATGTTTGTTCATGTGGTAGCACACACTCAAATCCCTGCTTCTATGGAGGGATATGAGGAAGGATGAGAAGGGAGTGAATGTGCTGAAAATAACGTTAATCAATTTAAAATGGATAGTGCCCCCAAAAGGCAAAGCTTCTGAAACAGAGATCTCTTAAAACTTTTAACTAGAAGGAAATCTATTTTAATGACTTCCCAAGAAGTTTTCTTTTCTTTTTATATTTCAGTTATTAGTCATATTTTAATGGGATTCCATGTGTTGCATTTTGTGAATTTTTTCTGGATCATCTTCTTAACCCTATAGGATTCTAACATCAATAATTTTCTGGATCATCTTATTAGTAGCCCATTTCTGCACATCTAAGGTATTCCAGCTAACACTTGAGCGGTCTCTATCCCAGCCAGGCTCAGGGTCTAGCTGAGTTTGTCACAAGCTTGACCCAAAGCCTAAATATGAACAAGTTTACAGAGCTAAGCCTTGAGACTATCAACTTGTTCAGACTTTTCTGCCTTTATCATGTTACAAAATTCTATTATGAGCTCAACCAATATGTTCCACCCACTAGTGAAGAATTAATTTCCACAGCTCTGCCTTATACAAGGACTAATGTTTTGGATTGTATCTCAATTGCAAATATCTGGAGATCTTTAAACTTGGGTGTAAATGCCTAGGCTTGATGGTATGGAAGATCCCTGCTGAGACAAGTGATTCAAGCAGGTTTTTCAGGTAATAGCCCCTAAGATTTTGGGGCCAAAAGGGTCCAATTCCCTGACATGTATTTTCATCTGATGTTTGCACTTTAGCCCATGCAGTATAGATGATTAGCAAAACTAATACAGATACTTCATGTTGAAGAAAATGCAGTTATAGAGATTAGCCTACGGTTTATGCAGTCAATTGCAAAGATGGTTTCCAGCCTAATTTTCTCATAAAAACATTAATAATGTTATTCTTTTCACTTTGTTTACCACAGTTTTTGCTGCCTGCTTACATAGCAAGTGATGGTTGAATGTGTTAAAAAACACTTAATATGCATAAAATGGAAACAAATTTTGGCATTCCTTCACAATTTGCCATATAAACATGTAGTAGAAAAAGTGGTAAAAAGGCAGGACGAATAGCATTACTCAAAATAATAATAATGGTTGTATCAAGTCTCACAGTGGTTAAGTGTCTATAGATCACCTCCTTAGCAAATAGATGTTATCTTTGCCATATGGATGAAGAGTCTATTGATCTCCTCCTTATTCACTATGTAAAAACAAGGATTTTATGGGAGTTGTCATTGCTTTTTTTGGGGTGTCTTGGGGTGCTTTCATCGTCGGTTAGAGAGACTATTGGGTTGGTATGGTTCATTTATGGGCAAAATGCATAAGAAGGATTGGAGAGCAGGGCCTTTATGCATCTTTTGGACGGTGTGGAAGGTAAGAATACAATTGCCTTTGAGGATGACTTGCCCTTGATCCAAAGACTAAAAAGTTCCTTTATTTGCTTTCTTTGGTCAAAGACCAAGTTGTTTATAGATGATTGTCCTTTGACATTAGTTTCTTTAATTGGTTGGAATCTTTTTGAGGTGTTGTAGCCCCTTCTGTTTTGTAGATTGTTGTCCTATTTGAGCCTTTTTTGTGGTGGGTGTATAGGTCCTGTATACTTCGAGTTGCTCTTTTGCTCTTTTGATGCCTCTTTTTAATATACTCTCTTCTTTATCTATCCAAAAAAAAGTCTCACAGTGGTTAAGTGGCTTTTAGTGCTTATGTCTCATTTATTTAAAATACATATTATGGACTTTGTAGCTATTGGAGATCATTTCATTATGTGTTGTGGGGGGCTAATTTGTATTCTCAGGAGATTCTTTGGTTGTTTTTGGCTCCTTTTAACACTCATTGTATATGGTGCAAGTTTCATGGTCTTTCTACCTTAGCGCTTTCCAAAATTGAAAAAAGAAAAATTGTCATGCAATGCTTGAGAATTACCAATATGCATGCCTGTACATACATCAAAGTTGTGAGGACAACTGTGACAACATGAATTTGTGCAAGTTTATTATTCATCTATTTATCCTTTATTGTCCCCTGATGTTCATCTCCATTTCAGGTCCATGCAGCTTATAAACGAGCCTTGTTAAAATTTCACCCAGACCGAGCATCTAGAACTGACATCTATCATCAGGTGGAGGCTGAGGAAAAATTTAAGCTTATTTCTCGCATGAAAGAAAAGTTTTTATTGCCTTCATGACAGAATATATAAACAACAATCTGTTTTAAATTTTGATCTAAAATTTATCAATTCTGCTCTGGTATTCAGTTGAACATTGTCTTGATCTCTCCCAAGCTTCATTTCTCATACAGAAGCTGAGAGCTTTTATTTCAGCATGCTCTGGCGTTGTACACGAATCATATTTTGTGAGCAGTTGTAGTTTCCTGTGCCTTCCAGTGAAGGAAATTCTTGATTTAAAGGTGGAACATTTCTGCTGCTTATCGTGAGTGTTCATGGTTGGAGAACTGTGTTGATGACCTTCATTTTGGTCTGCTGCCTTGTGCTTTAGCCTATTAATAGATAGTACATTTGATGCATGGGAGCAGTATAAAAAACACATGAAAGTCAATGTATTTTTGCTGTGTCCAAACATGTGCTACTAGCAGTTGGCTTGGATCGGGTAAGTTATTTTTGTCCAAATATGTGATATTCAATTAAGTAGACCAATTTCGTTGGTACCAACACCCCCATTTATTAAATTTGTAATATGGCAGTGTGACATGCTTGGGCTGTATGATAATTGAGTAGATTCCAAAGTACATTTATGTCATGGATTCCTTTTTACCTATACTCTCACCTTTCTTTTTCCGGGTTTTGGGTAATCGGTATTTTTTTGCTTTCGAGTCTGATTGGCTCTTGTTTTCTATTTCTAGTTGAACAATCAAAAGTTGTTTTTCACCGGTTTTTTAAACTAAAAAACAAAAAGGCAAACAAGGATTTTTTGTTTTTGAAAATATATATATATATATATGATATTATTCTTATATTAATACATTCTGGATTTTTGTTACTTCTCTAAAATTATCTATTAAGTAAATAAATTTTAAATTAAATTATATTTGATATATAAAATTTATTAATTTTAAAAAATAATTTGAAACTCAAAAAATGATTTAATTTGTATTAGAAAGATATAAAACTTAGTAACATGAGAAAGTTATATATCAAAATTTATTTTAAATTACATAGATTTTTTTGTTTTTTACATATATCATATTTTTATAAATTTTTTTCACTTGACTAATGAATTCCAAATCATACCAAATTTAATACATTAGATACAATAGTGAGTCTAGTAGTTTTTATGGATAAAAATTTATAAACAAAAATTGATTTAAAATGGCTATTATTTCTCTTCTTCACAAAATCATATTTTTTTCAATTTTTCTCATTAAACAAGACTTAATGAGATGAACTCATTAATAAATCTATTCATTTTTAAAAATAATTTGAAAATCAAATAGTGAATCTATCATTACAAAAAATTTATGAAAAAATATTCGTTCATATTGACTATTATTTCTTTTTTGTATATAATTTTATTTTTATAAATTTTCTTAGTAGAGAAAGAATGATGCTTTGTATTAAATTTATTAATGAGCTTAATTTTTTTAAAAATAATTTGAAACTCAAAGAATAGACTTAAGAACTACAAAAAATAATCAAATATATTATGAGTGATGATGTTACTAGTCCTCATATACACACAAAAATATTTTTTAAAATTGTCTCACTAAGTAAATAGATTTTGAATTAAATGAAATGTAATTAATAATTTAATTTCTTTAATGAATTCTTTTAATTTTTAAGAATAATTTGAAATTCAAAAAAAATGGTCAAATTAAATCAAAGCATTTTAAAATGTCGTATTTGTAATTAAGTATTAAATGTGTGCATGTATACAAAACTTGATTCATTTACATGTTAAAAAAGTTAAACTTCATTTGTTATTTATTTTTAAATATAATATTATTAACAATTGTTATTTTTAAATTATTATTATTCATTTAAAAAAAATATCAATTATGTTTTTATGAAGATGTTAATATCTATATTTTTCTAATATAAATTAAAACAATGTATTTTTTTAGAAAAATATAATTTATGATTTTATTAAAACATTACTATTCATGTTTTATTAAAAAATATTTATTTTTTAATTATTTATAATTACAAACTATTTTCATTTTTAATAAAAACTTGAATTAAATTTATTTTATATTATATAAATTAAATTTACCATATTTTTTACAAAATCAAAATAAAAAATTTATTTTAAAAATAATTGACCTTAATAAGTTTTTATTTTTTATTTTTAAAAACAATCTGTCAAAGATCCTTATCCGTATAAAATAATAAAAAATTATTTTTTGATTTTTAACTTAAAAACAATTTTTAAAAGTAAGTGTAAGAAAACATAATCAAATGGAGCATTATTTTTCTTTCCTCCCTCTTAATAGTCCTTTCATAGTTTTTGATATATTAGGAAGTATTTAATTCATAGTTTTTAAGATTTGTAAATAGTTTTATGTTTCTTAGATAATTTATTTTAGAATAGAAAATAGTTTTTAAATTCAAAAAATATATTTAACAAACTTTTAATAGAAAATAAGTTTTTTAGAATTTATTTTGAAAACTTTTTTTTTGGAATAAATTTTATATGTTTTTAATTATTTTTTTTGTGAAAAAGACATTAATATAGCCTTTTCCTCCTATTTCTCGCGGATCAGAGAATGGACGCAATCAAAGAGATGGCCGTTTTCAACATTTTTAAATTAAATATTTTGAAAAAGAAATATCTTGGGATCAATTCTTAAAGAACATTTCTGGTTCTCAAAATCGAAAAGAAGTGAGTATTTGAGTGAAATGTACCAATTTTGGTTGATTTTTAGAGGGTATGCGAATGAAGTGTTTTTTTTTGGTTCATTGAGCAACGTTCTTCTCACTGGATTTTCGTGCCAAGGAGATTTACTAATGAGATAGTTGTAAGTTTTTACTACTGACTTAAAAATAAATGAAACAATGGTGATGCCTGCGATTTACTTGAAAAGTTTGCCTTCTCCGACAACAAGGAAGTAAAATTTTCTGATATTCCCCATTTCCCAGGTAATTTGCGTAGGGATTCCCCCGTAGCCCATGCAGTATTTGTGGGGAAGAAGTGGCCCTTGAGTTCCCTTCTCAATCTGGGGACAGGCAAGGTTTCCCATCTTCCACCACATGCTCATGAGTCTGACCTCATGGCCTGACACTGCTCCTCCTCCAATATTGTTGAATGCCATTTGTCATGCTTTTCACTCTTTAATACATGAAAAATATATTGATGGATTATCATGGAAGATGTAAACAATCTTCATTAGAAAATTGAAAATATAAAATAAGCATAAACAAGCATTATCATCTGGCAGAACAATCTTTATTCTTTAGCAGCATCACATGATGTTTCTACCCAAACTTCCATAATTACTGCACAAGAAATTTGGAGTGTGCCTTTTCTCCCAAATCCCAACCACCCTATTTATGTTCTTGCCTCCTTCGTTTAGGGACAAATCCATGTTCTTCTTTATATTCTCCCAAAGGTAATAATTTAATGGGACTAGTATATTGTTAACTGCTTCTCAATAAGATTCAAAGAAAGAAATAAAAATCAGAGGAAACACATAAATTAAAGAAAACATATATGTATTACAAAGACGCATAAAAATATATGGATGGAAGGACTGAAAGCTGAAACCATTAATTCTACCATTCCAATGAAAACCCCTGTGGGCCTATCCCATCCAGATTCCAGACATATATAGAAAGAGAGAAGGCCTAGCGAACATGTATTCGGTCAGCGCGAAGGCCGCGGAAATAGCCTCTGGGGTTACTCTCGAAAGGAGGCCTAGCCATCCTATAATCTCTACCAGGAGCTTTCATCATCTTAACCCCCCTCCTCCCACGGCAGCAGCCACAGCAACAATAGTAGAAGACGACAAGGACTAAACCCAGTATGAGAAAAGGTGCCCCTACTTGTATCCAATGACGCAGCTTTTCTCCCCTGGAGTCTGGTGGAAACACCTTGTCCACCTCATCGACCAAATACCCACCAAAGTTCTCTAGTAACACCAGCAACTCCTTCAGCTTCTCCACCACAAACTTCATTACGCTTTCTGCTCCCATCTCTTTCTTTCTTTCTGTTGCCCTCTCTCGCTTTGTTCTTCTCCCTTAAATGAAGATAAAGGCTAATAATGTAGTGGGTAGTGGGTGGTGGGTGGGGTAGGGACAAGTTTTTTTTTTTTTTTTTTCTCTGCTTTATCTTTTCTTTACTTTTTCACTTTTTTTCCTTTTTCATTGATCGATGCCTTCTAGCTGTAAAACAAAGTCTTCTTCAAAACGAAGTCTTCTTCACAGGTCTTTGTTTATCATTTTTTTTTAAAAATTTTTAAATAGTTTTTGTAGAATATCGCGACTTGCCTCTCGACAATAAAATCATTTTTAAAAATTTAAATATAGAATGTAAAAATGCTACACTCTTATATACAACATAAAAATTTATAAAATATTTTTTATGTTTTTAAATGTTGATAAAAAATAAAAAATAAAAAATAAAAAACCTTTACAAAAATAACTGAAAATATTTTTAAATTGTTTTAAAAATTAATACATTTTAATAATAAATCCTAAAATACTATTTTTTTATTAAAAAAAAGTATTAAACATGTGTAGACCCCCTCTTTTTGGCTTTGGTTTTTTATATATCTATATACATATATGTATTCATGGTTAGCCTGCCCGCCACTTGGGAAACACGTGGAGAAAGGCGTTTGAAGGAGGGACCGGGTTTCTTGGAGGAGCAGCTGCATGGAGCACGTGGCGAGGCAGGAGACTGGAGCCATGGTGGTGGTTGGGACTCCACAGATGCTGAGGTGGTGAATAGCACAACAGGTGCTGACTTTCCGGGGAGGTTTTCTTGGACAGGCTATAGAAGAGGAGAAACAGCTGTAGAGGGGCAAGGGGGATGGAGAGATATTTCCTGGAAGATTAACCGAGGGGCTCGAGATCTTGCTGGTAGAGGAGATAGAGGTTGGCGGTAAGCTAAGTGAGCTTCATTGAAGAGGAGATTCACAGGTATTGAGTATCGTTTTTTTTTTTTTTTTTTTTTTTTTAAGGTCTTCCTCATTGTCACTGTTCTTCATCATATTCTCTGGCTACTTGGGCATTGTTGGTTTTCTTGGTTGTGGATTGAGATTTGCTGAATTTGGGTTCGTTTTTGTAATTGCTCTGTTTTGGTTCTTTTCTGCTTTCTTTGTTTTCTCCTGTCAATAACTGATGTATGGGTTGTTTTTGAGATTGATGTTTGATTAATCATGCCCCGACTCCCAGCTTGTCTCACCTTTTTAGACCCATTGAGTGTATCATGAGATGGAGTCTTGATCAATGAACTCTGGGCGTGCCCTGTTTCTTGAGTCTTTCTTTTCTTTTCTTTTTGCTTTTAAAAAATACCGACCATTATTTTGTAAACTACCCGAAAGCTCTTGGGATGAGGGTAGAAAATGTTTCTAACTTCAAGAGGTTTCTGGATTCGACGGACCGGGGAAGTCGAAGGTTCAAGTTATTGGTCTGGTTTTAGTTGCTGTCGGAATGCGTGGAGGAACTAGCAGTAGTGAGGCTCCCATGATTGCTAGGAGAGGGAGGTTGGGTGCTGATCAGCCTATGATTCTGCACATGCTGGATATCCCTCCTGCTGCAGAGGTCTTAAATGGGGTCAGAATGGAATTGATGGATGCTGATTTTCTACTTTCTTAAGGGTGTTGTTGCTATAACCGATGTTGTTGAGGCATGCACTGTGGACAATGTTGCTGTCTTGGTTGTTGGCTGGTTGTTGCTAACCCGGCAAACACAAATTGCCTTAATCCTGAAGGAATTTGCACCATCAATTCCTGAGAAAAGCATTAGTTTGAAAGTCTGAACATTGAGGTGCCCAAGCATGGAGGAGGATGTGGAGGGGAAAGATTATTTAATTTATTAAAAAGAGTCAATGGCCACGTGCAAGCCAAGGGAATGTTCTTAGGGTAGCAAATAAAAAAAAACAACCCAGACCACTTGATGGTCCAAGTGTTAGCTTATGAGACATGAGTTTTATTTATTTATTTATTATTGTATGTGTTTCTAGTTTACCGTGTACCCATTTAAATAATTCCTCCAAGTTCCGGATTTCAAATTCTAATCCCCAATTCTAATTTTTCACACTTGTTTATTTAGTCATTATTATTATTATTATTATTATTATTATTATTATTATCCTATATTTATTTAATTATTTCATTTAAAAACTCTAATCATTAAAATTCAGTTATTCAAAAATTTGGCTTCCCAATTTAATGTTCAATCTCAAAAATTCCACCATTCATTTTTACTCGTTTAAATATTGTTTTCGTTAATTAGTATTATTAACCCATATTTCTTTATTATTTCAATCATTAAAGTCCAATTCTTCAAAAATCTAACGTCCTAATTCAATTTTCAATCCCAAAAATTCCACCATTCATTTTTACTCGTTTAAATATCGTTTTCGTTAATTAGTATTATTAACCCATATTTCTTTATTATTTCAATCATTAAAGTCCAATTCTTCAAAATCTAACATCCTAATTTAACTTTTAATCCCAAAAATTTCACTATTCATTTTTACTCGTTTAAGTATTATTTTCGTTAATTAGTATTATTACTCCATATTTATTTATTATTTTGATCATTAAAATCCAATTCTTCAAAAATCCAGTGTCCTAATTTAAATTTCACTATTCATTTTGTTCGTTTAAATATTATTTCCGTTAATTAGCATTATTATTCCATTAATTTATTTTATTTTACAAATTCCAATAATTAAAGTTCAATTTTTCAAAATTCCGTTTTCCGAATTTAATTTTCAATCAAAAATTCCACTATTCGCGTTCATTCGCTTAACCATTATTTTTGTTATTATTATTATTATTATTATTATTCCATATTTATTTATTTATTTATTTTAAAATTCAAATCATTAAAATTCAATTCTTGAAAAATCTGACTTCCGAATTTAAGTTTCAATCTCAAAAATTCCACTATTCGCTTTCATTCGCTTAACCATTATTTTTGTTATTATTATCGTTATTATTATTCCATATTTATTTATTTATTTCTTTTAAAATTCAAATTATTAAAATTCAATTCTTGAAAAATCTGACTTCCGAATTTAAGTTTCAATCTCAAAGATTCCACTATTCACGTTCATTCGTTTAAATATTATTCTCATTATTATTATTATCATTTCATTAATTTATTTTACAAATTCCAATAATTAAAGTTCTATTTTTCAAAATTCCGTTTTCCAAATTTAATTTTCAATCTCAAAAATTTTACTATTCACATTCAGCTGTTTAATGATTATTTTCGTTATTATTATTATCCCGTTCATTTATTTATTCACTTATTCATACATTTAAAACCTCATCTCCAAATAATTTCCCAAAATTTAAATCTCTAAATTCAATCTCCAATCTCTAAAATTCTATTTTTTTGCAATTATTTACTTAATCTTTATTATTTCATCATTATTATTATTCCATTCATTTATTTATTCACTTATTTATTTATTAAAATTCCGTCTTTAAGTAATTCTTCAAAATTCTAATTCCCAAATTTAGTTCTCTGAAATTCCAATTCCTTTCAAATTTAATTTCTAAAATTCTCATTCTTATACTTAATTTCTAAAAATCCAATTTTCAAATAATCTCTAAGACTCCGATTTTCAAAAAGCTAGTTTTCCTTCGAACAATCTTAATTTATGTTTGGTAATGCATGTGATATATTTCGTGTGCTATATTGTGCACTGACTCTGTTTCCATGATAGCGCGTTGCTGTTTGCTGCCCAGGTATGCATTCACTCATTTTGATCATTCACTATACACATTCTGATTCCCATATACGCATGATTGATGTGAGTATCCATAGACTTTCTTATTGACTGCCACGTCAGCTTCATTCTATTAGTAGAGACCCGACTTTAGGGGCTTAGAGGGGTGCTACGGTCTTTACCGTACCTTCCCAATGAGTAACCTGACCCCCGTACCCGATCCGATTTTTCGTAGATCACCTTTTCCAAATAAGGAGTTACACTTAGGGTTTTTCTTTCTTATTTTGTTTACCCTTTTAAAAATAAAACAAAAATAAGTGGCGACTCCAAGTCAGTTTTCTTAATCAAATAAAATCAATTTTTCAAAATAAAAATCGAGTTCGTCATCGAGTGGGAAACGCATGAGCCGAAATGCGGGGTCCACAAAATGGCGACTCCACTGGGGAGTTTTTTTAGAGGGTCAAGCTTGAATTTAGAGTGAAGCAAACGTGGCATTTGATTGGACGATCAGTGGATGCTCATCTCTTGATTGCACATTGAGGATTTCTTGACGCATGCTTAGATGTCGTATTCATTTGAGATTTTGACATGCTGGATTATTGATGATTGATCTTATTGCATTGCTTAGTGTAGTGATTATGATTTTGGCATGATTTTTCTGATCACTTCACATGCATGCACTCACCATTGTATATCACTCGGCTTGACATGTTGATTCTCTGACTTGTATACTATTTTGATCGCCTTTGAGCATGATGTTTGTATCACTATTCGTCTTGATTGTCGTATTCTCGCTTATCTTGTGTGTACATGAGTGATATATTCTGCTCTGCCTGACTGTATGATGCATGACTGCCCTCCCTCTACATGATTGCATGTCGCTTGTCTATGTGGGTCTCACTTCTATCCCCTTACTTCCAAATCTCTTGGTCTCGGTCATTCCTTTCATCTCGGTTCTCACTATTGCAAGTGTGAGACCTTCTGTGTGCTTGCTCTCTGACCGAGCCAGAGATTAGGAGTAGGGTCTAGCGACGGGCTATATCGATGCACGGGAGCATTCTGGAGGAGAGCGACACTTTGATGTCGATTGGAGTCCGATCATTGAAGACCTGTATAGCCCCGAGCTAGGTTTCATGGATAGTTGTGCGACCAGTGTGTTTCCTCTTTTGCTCTAGACTCTTAGGGTTTTCGGATGCACCCACACCATTCACTGTGCACTTTAGTTGACCATTGAGCGTCGAGAGTTTGAGAGGTTTCACCATAGGAAACCCCCTGGGATGTCGAGGTAGTGCATGTGTGGAGGTGATGACCACCTTGCATGGAAGCACCCCGTCTCTTTTTGAGGCGTGCAGATGGTTGCGTACCGCCGGAGGGTACGATCGCTTCTGCTAGGGATCTTTTAAAGTCCACCCATATCCATTTAGAGCCACCTTCACCTTGTAAGTTGAGCCATAGATCCTCCGATTAGGACTCCCTCCCTACACATGGGTGCATCTGTGGGCCTTCAGAGCCGGTTCAGTAGTAATAGGTTTGGTTACCTTCGCAGTAGTCTCTTATATATCTGCTCAGGATTGGATATCGGTTTGTTTGCTTCTAGGCTACCTTTTGACACATTTGATAGACATTCTTTGTGAAGTTTCCCTTACCCCGCACCTTATCTAGTATTTCCACTATTACAGGAGTACCGATACGTTCAGTCTGGGTTCGACTTCTTGGATCAGAGTTGGGAGTAGATTGATCAGGGCATCGGACCAGTTAGACCAGAGATCAGATCAGAGGGATATGGATTCACAGATAGTTACCGTCGATCAGTTCGCTGAGGCCATGGCTTCGATTCAGGAGGCTATAGCTAGCCTTGGCCGGAGGATAGATGGGCAGCAGGCCCAGCAGGTCCCGCCCCCGGATGGTGCCCAGTATGACCATACAGTGCCACCACCCCCTCCACCCAGTCAGTCAGCACCACAGGCCATGCCGTTCACCCTACATAGCCAGACCGAGGTTGCTCCGCCTCCCGCCACCGTGCCTACCCCGACCTCAGAGGACCCACATGCTCGCATGGATAAGCTTGAGCAGGGGTTGAGGCAGTTGAGGACTTCCGACAGAGCCATTACTTGGGAGGGTTTTGATGGAGTGCCGGTAGCCAGCTTGCCGGCTAAGTTCAGGATGCCTGACATTGAGAGGTATACTGGCATTGGTTGTCCACGCCTCCATCTCCGATTATACAGCACCGTGATGAGGGCTCATGGACTGGACGAGCCTCAGATGATTACTCTTTTCCCACTATCTTTGAGCGGGGCGGCCCAGCGTTGGTTTGCATCTCTGGAGGCCTCGAGGCGCCGCACATGGGACGACTTGGCCCAGGAGTTCCTACGACAGTTTTCGTTTAACACTGTCGTAGATGTATCGAGGAGAGAGCTCGAGGCTTTGAGACAGAGGGCAGAGGAGTCTGTTTCTTCTTTCATTTCCCGCTGGCGCGGGAAGATAGCTGAGATTATCGATAGACCATCAGAGAGAGACCAGATTCAGATGGTTTTGAGGAGCCTACAGCCGCGGATCGCCAGACATGTGGTAGGGGCCCCGTTCACAGATTTTGGGTCTCTGGTTATGGCTCTGTATGATGTCGAGGACGGCATCTCGAGAGGATTATGGACAGATTCTTCCCCTAGTGATATTAAGGGGAAGAAGCCCTTCGTAGGACCGAGGCCAGTAGATGTGAGCGCTATCGGTTCTTCCAGTCAGAGGCCTCCTAGGCGTCATCAGCCGGTCCCACAGCTCCTAGAGACTCATCCATCTTACACACCTCAGCAGTTCAGGCCACGGGCACTTTGCCCGGCTTTTGATCAGACATATCAGGCTCAGCCATTGGCTCTACCTTACTATGCCACTCAGGGCATTGAGAGGCCTCCTATTTCATACACGGCCACTGGACAGCCATGTTACGCTGCACAGTTCACTCCGAGGCCCGCACCTTCATACCCTAGGCCTCGAGCTCAGCAGACCTCTACTCCATTTGCTTTGAGGGCGCAGAGGCAGTTCTCACAGATAGGCATGTCGTTGAGTCAGGCTCTTCGGAAGCTTACAGAAGCTGGGTTATTGACTACTCTCACCCCTCGGCCACCGCCTCAGCCGATTCCACCTCAGTTCAGGATGGATTTACACTGTGCTTATCATCAGGGGCTTGGACATGAGACCGATCGATGCACTGCTTTGAGGCATGCCATTCAGGATTTGATCGACCAGGGTTTGGTACACTTGGGTCAGCCGAGTGTGACCACGAACCCGTTACCTGCTCACACCACACATGCAGTCCCTCCACCAGCTGATGACATTCATTTCTTAGAGTTTGATGTGATCGATGACCACATCCACATGCTGAGTGATGATGATTCAGACCCAGAGCCCATCATGCCAGATGTGATTTATGAGACGAGTGGGGTGACTCTGGGTCCTCGGATGCCTGCTCCCTTCCGATTAGTTCCCGAGGCGGCGTCCGTGCAGGCTGCCACAGTTGAGCCATTGATTTTGCCGCATTACAGTGTCCAGACGCCTTTCATCTTGATCCCGGATGTTGAGGGGGTTCAGGCTCCGTACGTTGATGATTCTCAGACTCTGGACATTCAGTATGTTCTTCGAGGAGGTAGAGTGATGAGACAGCCACCTCCAGCTGCTGCCGCTAGACCCTTAGGCGGTACGTCATCCCAGGAGGAGGTCAGAGCAGAGGATGACGAGATTTTGAGGCAGTTGCAGAGCACTCAGGCTCGTATTTCTATCTGGAGCCTTTTAGCGTCCTCCAGTACTCATCGGGATGCGCTGACTCGAGCTCTGAGCCAGATCAGAGTTGATACCACGACCACTCCTGAGGGACTCATTCATATGATGACGGCTGGCAGAGCCACTTGTATCGTCTTTTCCGATGACGACTTGCCACCAGAGGGTTCTGCCCACACGCGTCCTCTCTACATATCTGTTGGCTGTTCAGGTCGCCGAGTTCCATCTGTCCTTCTGGACAATGGCTCGGCCCTGAACGTATGTCCTTTGGCCACCGCCATCGCTCTTGGGTACGCACCATCCGATTTCGGTCCATCCACTCAGACCGTTCGAGCTTATGACAGCACCCGTAGAGAGGTCATGGGTACATTGGAGATTGAGCTACTGATTGGTCCAGCCACTTTTGTCGCCGTGTTTCAGGTTTTGAGGATTCCTACATCCTTTAACCTGCTTTTGGGCCGACCGTGGATTCACCGAGTTGGAGCCATTCCTTCTTCACTTCATCAGAAAGTGAAGTTCATCCATGATGGCCGGGTCGTCGTGGTACAGTCTGTAGGGGATATGTTCATTTCGGCCGAGCCCGTACTTGAGATCAGTCATGCTGATGATGATCTTTTTCTGACCGGATTCACCTTTGATGAGGTGCAGACTCTGGAGATGGAGGACTTCTGTCGAGACTTTGTAGCCCTGTCCTTCGACCAGCACAGCAGCACGGTGGTACTCGATATTATGAGGAGCATGTCTTATCTTCCTGGTATGGGTTTGGGGCGGCGTCAGCACGGGCCTAGTGAGTTCATGACCTTTCCGGACCGCGATGTACCATTCGGGCTCGGATTCATTCCCACTGAGGCCGACTATCGTCATATGGCGCGGCTGCGCAGGGAGAGGGTGAGGGCTCGCTTGACTCATACGCCCTTTTATTATCCTGTCCGCCCATACACCACGAGCCTAGCCGATTACTTTGTGAGGGCATCAGAGCCACATGCACCATCTGATGGGATCATCGGAGGACTCAGCACCACTCAGGAGGCCGAGCTTCAGCGCCTCGTCCAGCAGTTACAGTTGAGTGACGGAGCCCCTGGCCCTTCAGCTTCTGTGTTGATTGCTCCTCCCTCCCCAGATCGCACGAGCCTTATGACGCTTTGCTTCCCGGATGAGATCGATGATCACGGGACTTTTGCCGAGACTGGAGACGTAGTGGATGGAGCCGTGCCGCATGACGAGTACGTTGATGAGATGCTCGCAATGAGCTTGAGCCAGACTGAGGAGATAGCCCCGCCGGAGCTCGCTTCACCATTTGATCTCTTCGGGGTGTCCGTCCTCGAGATCGCCGGGGAGATCCAGGTTGCCCCCACTCCAGAGGTCGTCGAGGATGTTGTAGTTGCTGTTGATTTGTTTGATGGCCCTGTTGGCCTAGTTGAGGGAGCGTCCGACCTTGTGGACCCACCTCTCCCCTTTGATGTTTTATCGGGATTTGTCTCCCGTCATGACTATGTTTCTGACTTTTCATCTATGGATTTGAGCACCTTTGAGTATTTGCTTGTCTCTCATGTTATTGATTTATCTGCACCATCTTCACCCACATCACAGATTTTTGACATTGATGATGAGATTGCACAGCATGATTCAGATGATGACTCATCTTCTGCTTCCGATTCAGACCCCGTTGATCAGAGAGTTTCACCTGCTGTAGGGGACACCGAGATTGTTGACTTTGGCACGGCAGATCAGCCTAGGGAGTTGAGGATCGGATCGGATTTGTCCACAGATGAGAGAGACAGCCTCATCCAGCTACTCAGATCCTACTTGGACGTTTTCGCATGGTCCTATGAGGACATGCCAGGCCTTGATCCATCTATCTTCCAGCATCGTTTGCCACTTCTGCCCCATGCTAGACCGGTTAAGTAGAAGTTGAGACGATTGCACCCTCGTTGGAGCTTGCAGGTGAAAGAGGAGATCCAGAAGCAGCTCAGAGTAGGATTCTTATCAGTGGTCGAGTACCCGGAGTGGCTGGCCAATGTCGTCCCTGTTCCCAAGAAGGACGGCAAGGTGAGAGTCTGTGTTGATTTTCGAGATCTCAATAAGGCCAGTCCTAAGGATGATTTTCCTCTTCCACACATCGACATGCTAGTTGACAGTACGGCAGGTCATTCGATGTTGTCCTTTATGGACGGATTTTCCGGGTACAGTCAGATCTTGATGGCTCCAGAGGACATGGAGAAGACGTCCTTCATTACCGAGTGGGGTACTTATTGTTATAGAGTCATGCCATTCGGATTGAAGAACGCAGGAGCCACATATCAGAGAGCAGCGACCACGCTCTTCCATGACATGATGCATCGGGATGTCGAGGTTTACGTAGACGACATGATAGTGAAATCCCGAGATAGATCAAATCATTTGGCAGCTCTTGAGAGGTTCTTTGAGAGGATCAGACAGTTCAGATTGAGACTGAATCCCAAGAAGTGCACTTTCGGAGTGACTTCTGGGAAACTCTTGGGATACATGGTCAGTGAGCGAGGCATAGAGATAGATCCGGACAAGATTAGAGCCATTCTTGACATGCCTGCGCCGAGGACAGAGAGAGAGGTCAGAGGCTTCCTGGGCAGACTTCAGTACATCAGTAGATTCATAGCCAGATTGACAGACATCTGCGAGCCCATATTTCGACTCTTGAGGAAGAGTCAACCTACTGTTTGGGATGACCAGTGCCAGCGTGCCTTTGAGAGGATCAGAGAGTACTTGTTGTCACCTCCTGTTTTGGCGCCTCCTACACCAGGCCGTCCTCTACTCTTATACTTGTCCGTATCAGACGTGGCCTTGGGTTGCATGTTAGCTCAACTCGATGATTCGGGCAAGGATCGAGCCATTTACTATCTGAGTAAGAGGATGCTAGACTACGAGACGAGGTATGTCATGATTGAGCGTTATTGTTTGGCATTGGTTTGGGCCACTCGCCGATTGAGACATTACATGACCGAGTATTCCGTGCATTTGATATCTCGCTTGGATCCTCTGAGATATTTGTTTGACAGACCCGCTCTGGTTGGTCACCTTATGAGATGGCTGGTACTTCTTACTGAGTTTGACATCCATTATGTCACTCAGAAGTCCATCAGAGGGAGCATTGTAGCAGATCATCTAGCCTCATTACCAGTTTCTGATGCCAGAGCTATTGACGATGATTTTCCAGACGAGGATGTCGCTGCTGTGACTAGTCTGTCAGGTTGGCGCATGTACTTTGATGGCGCGGCCAACCATTCCGGATATGGGATAGGCGTCTTGTTGATATCCCCTCACGGTGATCACATTCCCAGATCAGTTCGTTTGGCATTCTCGGATCGACACCCTGCCACGAACAACATTGTTGAGTATGAGGCTTGTATCTTGGGATTAGAGACAGCTCTCGAGCTTGGGATTAGACAGATGGAGGTGTTTGGTGACTCCAATCTGGTATTGAGACAGATTCAGGGCGAGTGGAAGACTAGAGATGTGAAGCTTAGGCCTTACCACGCGTATTTGGAGCTACTGGTTGCGAGATTTGAGGGTTTGAGATATACACATCTGCCTAGAGCGCAAAACCAGTTTGTTGATGTTTTAGCTACTCTAGCTTCCATGATCGATATTCCCGTTGATGCCACTATTCGACCTTTGTTGATCGAGTCGAGATCTGCTCCTGCTTACTGTTGCTTGATCGATGATGTAGAGCCAGATGATGGTTTGCCATGGTATCACGACATACATCACTTTTTGAGACTTGGCGTATATCCTGAGGCTGCTACGGCCAAGGATAAGAGAGCATTGAGACAGTTGGCTACCCGATTCGTCATCTGTGGCGAGACATTGTATAGACGATCGCCTGATGGGATGCTACTATTATGTTTGGACCGCACCTCCGCCGATCGGGTGATGAGAGAGGTTCATGCGGGAGTCTACGGACCACATATGGGAGGACAGATGTTGGCTCGTAAGATCATGAGGACAGGATACTTCTGGTTGACCATGGAGACAGATTGCTGCCAGTTTGTTCAGAGGTGTCCCGAGTGTCAGATACACGGAGATCTCATTCACGTGCCGCCCTCCGAGCTACACGCACTGACTTCACCATGGCCATTTTCCATCTGGGGTATTGATATCATCGGGAAGATTTCACCGAAATCTTCCAGTGGTCATGAGTTCATCCTGGTCGCCATCGATTACTTCACCAAGTGGGTGGAGGCCGCTTCGTATGCGAGATTGACATCGTCTGGAGTTGCTAGTTTCATCAGATCACACATTATCTGTCGCTATGGAGTCCCTCATGAGTTGATTTCAGACAGAGGAGTACATTTCAGAGCAGAGGTTGACACCTTAGTACAGAGATACGGCATCCGGCATCATAGATCGTCTGTGTATAGGCCGCAGACGAACGGAGCAGTAGAGGCCGCGAATAAGAATATCAAGAGGATATTACGGAGGATGGTCGAGACTTCTCGGGATTGGTCAGAGAAGCTCCCATTTGCATTGTGGGCTTATCGGACTTCTTTTCGCATCTCTACAGGCGCCACACCCTACTCCTTGGTATATGGCATGGAGGCGATGCTACCCGTTGAGATTGAGATGGGTTCGTTGAGAGTAGCACTAGAGCAGCAGATTCTCGAGGCAGATTGGGCTCAGGCTCGATTTGATCAGCTCAATCTCCTAGATGAGAGGAGATTGAGAGCAGCAGACCATGTTCGTGCATATCAGAGGAAGATGGCCCGCGCTTTCAAAAAGCGGGTCAAGCCTAGACCACTGCATGTAGGTGACTTAGTTTTGAAAGTCATCAGGGGATTGATCAGAGATCCTAGAGGGAAGTTCAGACCCAACTGGAGCGGACCTTATTTCATCAGGGAGTTGACCCCAGAGGGCGCTGCATGGTTGATGGATTTAGATGGAAACCGATTTTCAGAGCCAACCAATGTGGATCAGCTAAAGAGGTACTATGTTTGAGACCATGGTCGCAAGATGGGTGGCCATCATTTCGGTTAGCCATTACCTTGTTATTCCTTTGTGATACATAGTCCGTTGCTAGCCCATTGAGCCTCACATGCGTATTATAGCCTTTCTTTCTTATCGCCTTGCTCACATTTTCACACCGGGATAGGGGCCCTTTAATGTATGCATGCATTGTTTGGTAGTTTCATGAGCCTTGGACCTAGGGGCATGTTTTTCTCATCATTTTTTCCTATCACTGCACCTCTGCATTTTCATCTCATCTTATTGGTTGTGTTATTCATCTCTTCTTTTTTTATCCTATCTACTATTTGTTTGTCTCATATTCTCTCCACCCTGAGTGGTGAGCCTCCTCAGTTCATCACATGGAGGATAGTCACATCATTTCCATCATCTATCTCACGGACACTGGTTTAGAGATCCTTGGTTTGAGAAGGTCATCTCGTCAGAGAGAGTTTGTTTGTTACCTTATCACTTGGGGTGTGTCCATTTGTTATTGATATCATCTTTGGGGTTCATTTGTTCACGTTCAGGGTACGCGTATTTGTATATATGTAAAAAAAAAAAAAAAAAAAAAATCAAAAAAAAAAATCATCAAAAAAAAAAAAATCAAAAAATAAAAATAAAAAATCATTATTATTATTATTAGCACATGTGTGTATGTGCATAGTGTTCTCGATCATTGGGTATGTATATTGATGTCTGGGGATCATTTTTATCGAGTATGTTCGTTATTGGGAGTTCGTATGTGAGCTCTCTGAGATCCCATGTTATTTGTATTGCTTCGTCATATCTATTTGTGAGAGAGATGAGTGACCTTCTCCTTAGGACTCCGAGTCATTGTCTTTCCCATCATTACATTCATTATTGATGTGACTTCACTTCATGTTTGATCTGAGTCGATCACTACCTTTCTTCACATATCCATTGTTTCGCTGTCGTTTTTATCGTTGCTTGTGATTCATCTCATTCCCTTCGCATCTTATTCTCCCCTTATAGTGACCCATCTCGGGTTCGATACTTCGCATCATCATTACACATATCACTACCAGTTCATTTTGCTTCATTTGTCTCCTTATCGATATCATATTCACGTTAGACATTCTCAGGTCCATGGCTCATGGGGTTCACTATACATGTTGCATTTCATATATGAGGGCATGAGTTTTGATCATTGGGTATTTGAGCCTAGTTTCCTTTCATTTCTATCACCCTATCACCTTGGCCTACGTTACGTCCCGCGTCTTAAGACCACCCTGAGGCCATGGGATCAGATGTCGTATTCGGCAGCCTCTACTTGGACAGGTGATTGAGATCTGGTTGATATTTAGATATTGTCATGCTTCTTCTTCTGGGAGTCGCCTCTTTGATGTGTAGGTCTGATTCAGTTGTGTTCGGATTACCAGGATCGTGAGTTTGATGATGATTGATTTGGTGTCACCTGATTTTTGACCTATCATACCTCTGGTGCCACACTGGGGCATATCCCATTTCATTTAGAGGTTCATGGATCCTCACGGACTTGCGCGATCATCACTTACTGGATGCTCATCGAGACGTGGACATGATCGTTACCTTACGGAGCCTTTGAGATCCACCCAGCCGGGTCCGCACTTCTCGACACTTGGATTCCATCATGCCTCTCCATCTGGGAGGTGCATTTTGGGCATGTGTGCATGATTCAGTTATGGATTCGGACGACCATTGTTACATGTTCGATGACAGATGATTTCGTGTCGCTCGATTTCTGACCTGTCGTGCATCCGATGCCCATACTGGGGCATATTTTCCGTCTCGGAGGAGATTTACGGACTTTCATGGAGGTCACATGTGCGATGATGGATGATTTTGTGACATTTGTTCTTCGGACCTATCGCACACCTGATGCCATATTGGGGCATATTCCGTTTCGGAGGATCTTTATGGATCTTCGCAGAGGTCACATGTTTGAGGATAGATGATTCCATGCTATCTGATCTCCGACTTATCATACATTTCGATGCCATACAGGGGCATATTTCGGTTCGGATGAGATTTACAGATCATGAGGGAGTCGCGTGCTTAGCCTTATTTGGCGAGATGTATGCAGAGATGATGATATATTTTCTATCCTCACGATGATTCCTTAGTGGAGCCTATCGAGAGCCGTCAAGCCAGGCATGGATGATCTGAGCTCCTCTGATTTTTCGACGTATTGCATTCTCGATGCCGCATTGGGGCACATTCCCCATCTGGATCGAGATTTATAGATCCCCATTGGTTTACATGATCATCCACGGTTATGAGATACATGTCAGGTCGATGTTTGATCTCATTTTGTCCGGCTACTCCGAGGAGCCTCTCTTGAGTCATTCAGCCAGATTCATACCCTTTGATATAGTCGTATGGAGTTGTCTCTGGTGCCTGGATTTCCCGCGTCATCATTTCAGAGGGATACGATCTGTTACGCGTCCCATTGGTGTTATTCTCGGGTCATCAGGACGGATCGGGTACATCAGGTGTCATACTGGGGCATATTTCCGTTTCGATTGAGATTTACAGATCTTCATGGAGTTGCATGCTCATCCCCACTTACGAGATGCACGTTTACACGATGTTTCCTCCATGGAGCCTCTCAGGAGTTACCCAGTTAGGGCTGCACTTCGCGACGCCTCGATGTCATCATGCTTTCCTTTCGGGGGACGCCCTTTTGATCTATGGGTCTGATTCAGTTGTACACGTGGATGATTTGGATCGCGCATTCGATGACGGGTGATCTGGGCTCATTTGGTTCTTCTGACCTATCACACATCCGATGTCATATCGGGGCATCCCCCCACTGTCATTTACGCTTGGGGCATCCCCCCTCTGTCCTTTCGTTTGGGGCATCTCCCCACTGTCATTTACGTTTGGGGCATCCTCCCATTGTCATTTACGTTTGGGGCATCCCCCCACTGTCATCTTTGTTCAAGGCATTCTCCGTTCTCGTCACTTTGTTTAGGGCATCCCCCTACTTTAGGTTTGTTTGGGGCATCTCCCCACTGTCATTTACGTTTAGGGCATCCCCCTATTGCCACTGTCTTTTCGTTTGGGGCATCCCCCCACTGTCATTACGTTTGGGGCGTCCCCCCACTATCATTATGTTTGGGGCATCCCCCCACTGTCATTTACGTTTGGGGCATCCCCCCATTGTCATTTACGTTTGGGGCATCCCCCCACTGTCATCTTTGTTCAGGGCATTCCCCGTTCTCGTCACTTTGTTTAGGGCATCCCCCTGCTTTTAGCTCGTTTAGGGCATCCCCCTATCGTCACTTTTTTTAGGGCATCCCCCCACTGTCGCTTTTGTTTAGGGCATCCCCCTACCTTTTAGCTCGTTTAGGGCATCCCCCTATCGTCACTTTGTTTAGGGCATCCCCCTACTGTCGCTTTTGTTTAGGGCATCCCCCTACCTTTAGTTCGTTTAAGGTATCCCCCTACTTTCAGTTTGTTTAGGGCATCCCCTTTCCTGTCGCCTTGTTTGGGGCATCCCCCTTGTTTACTTTGTTTCAGGCATTCCCCTACTGTTAGTTCACCTGTGGGCCTTTTAGTTTAGCATTTAGAACTAGCTTTTCGGTTCGGCTTCTAGAGCCATTATTTTCTAGTTTAGCTTTTTAGAGTTAGTTTTTGGTTTGGCTTCCAGAGTTGTTATTTTCTAGTTTAGCTTTTAGGGTTAGTTTTTGGTTGGCTTCCAGAGCTGTTATTTTCTGGTTTGGCTTTTAGAGTTAGTTTTTGGTTGGCTTCCAGAGCCATTACTGTCGTCTTGTTTAGGCTTCCAGAGCCATCAGTGTCATCTCGTTTAGGCTTCCAAAGCTATTACTGTCCTCTTGTTTAGGCTTCTAGAGCCATTACTGTCCTCTTGTTTAGGCTTCCAGAGCCATCACTATCATCTCGTTTAGGCTTCCAAAGTCATCTATGTCGTCTCGTTTAGGCTTCCAGAGCCATCACTGTCATCTCGTTTAGGCTTCCAGAGCCATTACTGTCGTCTTGTTTAGGCTTCCAAAGCCATCACTGCCATCTCGTTTAGGCTTCCAGAGCCATTTCTGCCATCTCGTTTAGGCTTCCAGAGCCATTTCTGTCATCTTGTTTAGGCTTTTAGAGCCATCACTACCATCTCGTTTGGGCTTCCAAAGCCATCATTACCATCTCGTTTAGGCTTCCAGAGCCATTTCTGCCATCTCGTTTAGGCTTCCAAAGCCATCACTGTCGTCTCGTTTAGGCTTCCAGAGCCATTACCATCATCTTGTTTAGGCTTCCAGAGTCATTACCGTCATCTTGTTTAGGCTTCCAGAGCCATTACTGTCATCTCGTTTAGGCTTCCGGGGTTGTTACTTTCCTAGTTTAGCTTTTAGAGTTAACTCTTTGGTTTGGCTTTCAGAACTGTTATTTTCTATTTTAGCTTTTAGAGTTAGTTTTTGGTTGGCTTCCAGAGCTGTTATTTTCTAGTTTAGCTTTTAGAGTTAGTTTTTGGTTGGCTTCCAGAGCTGTTATTTTCTAGTTTAGCTTTTAGAGTTAGTTTTTGTTTGGCTTCCAGAGCTTTTATTTTCTCAGTTTAGTGTCTAGAGTCGGCCTTGTCATCCAGAGTCACAACTCCTGGCGTTCATATCCACTGGCATTGCACATCTTACCTTCAGGGTTTTGCATTCGTCCTCGGTTTTCCTCACTTCGTTACCTGGTGCTTATCGCATATTCATCTCGTACTCCAGGGTGGTTCGACCGTTACTCATCTTTGACATTGATCTATTGGGTTACTTTTGCAGGCATCTTAGAGAGAGATTGGGTCCTTAGTGTGGCTTCAAAGGTATTTTGCGATATCATTTTCCCTTAGGGTTAGAGCATTTGTTCATTTGTTGGCCTGAGTGAGTTCTGGTTTCACTCATGTCCCTATGGGGGTCTCCTTGGTTCTTCAATAGAGTCCACTTCATTCCACTCACTATTCACACTTCCTTTTCACTTCAGTGTTCACGTTCCTTGCACTCATGAACTCTACCGAAGAGGGGCATATTTGTAGACCCCCTCTTTTTGGCTTTGGTTTTTTATATATCTATATACATATATGTATTCATGGTTAGCCTGCCCGCCACTTGGGAAACACGTGGAGAAAGGCGTTTGAAGGAGGGACCGGGTTTCTTGGAGGAGCAGCTGCATGGAGCACGTGGCGAGGCAGGAGACTGGAGCCATGGTGGTGGTTGGGACTCCACAGATGCTGAGGTGGTGAATAGCACAACAGGTGCTGACTTTCCGGGGAGGTTTTCTTGGACAGGCTATAGAAGAGGAGAAACAGCTGTAGAGGGGCAAGGGGGATGGAGAGATATTTCCTGGAAGATTAACCGAGGGGCTCGAGATCTTGCTGGTAGAGGAGACAGAGGTTGGCGGTAAGCTAAGTGAGCTTCATTGAAGAGGAGATTCACAGGTATTGAGTATCGTTTTTTTTTTTTTTTTTTTTTTTTTAAGGTCTTCCTCATTGTCACTGTTCTTCATCATATTCTCTGGCTACTTGGGCATTGTTGGTTTTCTTGGTTGTGGATTGAGATTTGCTGAATTTGGGTTCGTTTTTGTAATTGCTCTGTTTTGGTTCTTTTCTGCTTTCTTTGTTTTCTCCTGTCAATAACTGATGTATGGGTTGTTTTTGAGATTGATGTTTGATTAATCATGCCCCGACTCCCAGCTTGTCTCACCTTTTTAGACCCATTGAGTGTATCATGAGATGGAGTCTTGATCAATGAACTCTGGGCGTGCCCTGTTTCTTGAGTCTTTCTTTTCTTTTCTTTTTGCTTTTAAAAAATACCGACCATTATTTTGTAAACTACCCGAAAGCTCTTGGGATGAGGGTAGAAAATGTTTCTAACTTCAAGAGGTTTCTGGATTCGACGGACCGGGGAAGTCGAAGGTTCAAGTTATTGGTCTGGTTTTAGTTGCTGTCGGAATGGGTGGAGGAACTAGCAGTAGTGAGGCTCCCATGATTGCTAGGAGAGGGAGGTTGGGTGCTGATCAGCCTATGATTCTGCACATGCTGGATATCCCTCCTGCTGCAGAGGTCTTAAATGGGGTCAGAATGGAATTGATGGATGCTGATTTTCTACTTTCTTAAGGGTGTTGTTGCTATAACCGATGTTGTTGAGGCATGCACTGTGGACAATGTTGCTGTCTTGGTTGTTGGCTGGTTGTTGCTAACCCGGCAAACACAAATTGCCTTAATCCTGAAGGAATTTGCACCATCAATTCCTGAGAAAAGCATTAGTTTGAAAGTCTGAACATTGAGGTGCCCAAGCATGGAGGAGGATGTGGAGGGGAAAGATTATTTAATTTATTAAAAAGAGTCAATGGCCACGTGCAAGCCAAGGGAATGTTCTTAGGGTAGCAAATAAAAAAAAACAACCCAGACCACTTGATGGTCCAAGTGTTAGCTTATGAGACATGAGTTTTATTTATTTATTTATTATTGTATGTGTTTCTAGTTTACCGTGTACCCATTTAAATAATTCCTCCAAATTCCGGATTTCAAATTCTAATCCCCAATTCTAATTTTTCACACTTGTTTATTTAGTCATTATTATTATTATTATTATTATTATTATTATTATTATCCTATATTTATTTAATTATTTCATTTAAAAACTCTAATCATTAAAATTCAGTTATTCAAAAATTTGGCTTCCCAATTTAATGTTCAATCTCAAAAATTCCACCATTCATTTTTACTCGTTTAAATATTGTTTTCGTTAATTAGTATTATTAACCCATATTTCTTTATTATTTCAATCATTAAAGTCCAATTCTTCAAAAATCTAACGTCCTAATTCAATTTTCAATCCCAAAAATTCCACCATTCATTTTTACTCGTTTAAATATCGTTTTCGTTAATTAGTATTATTAACCCATATTTCTTTATTATTTCAATCATTAAAGTCCAATTCTTCAAAATCTAACATCCTAATTTAACTTTTAATCCCAAAAATTTCACTATTCATTTTTACTCGTTTAAGTATTATTTTCGTTAATTAGTATTATTACTCCATATTTATTTATTATTTTGATCATTAAAATCCAATTCTTCAAAAATCCAGTGTCCTAATTTAAATTTCACTATTCATTTTGTTCGTTTAAATATTATTTCCGTTAATTAGCATTATTATTCCATTAATTTATTTTATTTTACAAATTCCAATAATTAAAGTTCAATTTTTCAAAATTCCGTTTTCCGAATTTAATTTTCAATCAAAAATTCCACTATTCGCGTTCATTCGCTTAACCATTATTTTTGTTATTATTATTATTATTATTATTATTCCATATTTATTTATTTATTTATTTTAAAATTCAAATCATTAAAATTCAATTCTTGAAAAATCTGACTTCCGAATTTAAGTTTCAATCTCAAAAATTCCACTATTCGCTTTCATTCGCTTAACCATTATTTTTGTTATTATTATCGTTATTATTATTCCATATTTATTTATTTATTTCTTTTAAAATTCAAATTATTAAAATTCAATTCTTGAAAAATCTGACTTCCGAATTTAAGTTTCAATCTCAAAGATTCCACTATTCACGTTCATTCGTTTAAATATTATTCTCATTATTATTATTATCATTTCATTAATTTATTTTACAAATTCCAATAATTAAAGTTCTATTTTTCAAAATTCCGTTTTCCAAATTTAATTTTCAATCTCAAAAATTTTACTATTCACATTCAGCTGTTTAATGATTATTTTCGTTATTATTATTATCCCGTTCATTTATTTATTCACTTATTCATACATTTAAAACCTCATCTCCAAATAATTTCCCAAAATTTAAATCTCTAAATTCAATCTCCAATCTCTAAAATTCTATTTTTTTGCAATTATTTACTTAATCTTTATTATTTCATCATTATTATTATTCCATTCATTTATTTATTCACTTATTTATTTATTAAAATTCCGTCTTTAAGTAATTCTTCAAAATTCTAATTCCCAAATTTAGTTCTCTGAAATTCCAATTCCTTTCAAATTTAATTTCTAAAATTCTCATTCTTATACTTAATTTCTAAAAATCCAATTTTCAAATAATCTCTAAGACTCCGATTTTCAAAAAGCTAGTTTTCCTTCGAACAATCTTAATTTATGTTTGGTAATGCATGTGATATATTTCGTGTTCTATATTGTGCACTGACTCTGTTTCCATGATAGCGCGTTGCTGTTTGCTGCCCAGGTATGCATTCACTCATTTTGATCATTCACTATACACATTCTGATTCCCATATACGCATGATTGATGTGAGTATCCATAGACTTTCTTATTGACTGCCACGTCAGCTTCATTCTATTAGTAGAGACCCGACTTTAGGGGCTTAGAGGGGTGCTACGGTCTTTACCGTACCTTCCCAATGAGTAACCTGACCCCCGTACCCGATCCGATTTTTCGTAGATCACCTTTTCCAAATAAGGAGTTACACTTAGGGTTTTTCTTTCTTATTTTGTTTACCCTTTTAAAAATAAAACAAAAATAAGTGGCGACTCCAAGTCAGTTTTCTTAATCAAATAAAATCAATTTTTCAAAATAAAAATCGAGTTCGTCATCGAGTGGGAAACGCATGAGCCGAAATGCGGGGTCCACAACATGCTTTCTCAATTAAATAAAAAAAAATTTAATTTCTCAAAATCATTTTCGATAATTTAAGATTTTAAAGCACTACATATCGTCACATGGGAGGACTCCTTTAGAAAAACTAGTTAAACGATTAGGCCATTTTCCTAGTCCGAGAAAAAGTGCATGTACGTCCCCCCTTTTCTTACTGGGCAAGCAATACTCCACTCACCACCCCTATATTTTTTCCAATATTCTCGATGTCGCGTACTGATTTCCTAGTAATGGCGGATGTCAAAGCTGATCAAACCCGCAAGCACTTGCCATTACTGATTTCCTAGCAATGAAGGCGCTTTTAAGCATTATTAAGTGCGTTTTTAATTCTTTTCAAAATCACTCTCCCAAACTGACTCTTAGTTTAGTCATTCTCAGTTACAATGTCTGGAAACGAAGAACATCTCTAATACCAACTGCTGTGAACATTCAACCTAAGCGTGGGAAAATAGTGGGTTACAAGTTACACCTACGATTTGAACCACTTGATGTATGAAGATATTGCAGGTCACCAAGTGCCTGTTGTCTCCAGTTCTTTGGGGAATCTTAAAATCTCAAGACTGATCAATCTCTAGCAAGATGGATCCAAAAGCTAATCCACAAATTTAAGATAATAAACATGATGGAAAAAAAGTAACCCATTGTGAGACAGGATATGTCGGACTAGCTCTTAAGTTCTTCCCTAAAATAAACCGAACAAGGCTTCCCTCAAACCTTTTGATGATGGATAATCCTTGGGCAGGGAGGAAATGAAAGCAATTATGATAGCCAGCCAAAAGCCAAAAATGGAAGCTCTTTAGGGAATCTTCAGATAACAGCAGCAAAAATTGCACCATGTATGAATGGCTTGACGATTCTTCACCACTGTTCCATGACATGGAAGCAATGCCAGGAGCAATTGACGAAAAGACCTAGCAAAAATTAATGGCTAAATCAATTAAGGTAATATGTGCAACATAAAAAGCATTGCCAATATTACTAAGACTTGACCCAAAATTAGATGAACTATTATACATTCAGCTGAAAATGGTGAACCAGCTTCTAACTAGGAAACAATACCATTTCTCAACTATAAAAATAAAGGATTCATCCATTAACTCAATCACAGAGGTGACAAGATTGAACCAAAACCGAGCATGATTAAAATCAAAAAATCTATGAAAGCTTGCTGTAGCCTCCATTCTTAATTTATGAGCAAAGCACACAGTTAGACAACTAATTTTAGTTCCAGCAGCAAGAGTAGAGTTCAAAGTCTCACACCTCCGGATTCTAGAACAGAAACTCAATGATAATGATTTCACCAGTAAATGTTCAGACAAACTTCATAAAACAGAGTGCTCAACCAAAAACTAGACGTACAATAACATCAACAAATATCACTAACAGGCCATTTGATATATCCCTCCACAAAAGAATCCCAACAACAGAAGTTTCCTTTATCGGAGGATTTATTTCCATCAACCCGACAGCATCATTTGGGACAAGAAAAAATTTCTCATGGGAGGTAGGTGGGAATAAACTTTCATCAAACAGACAGTAATTTCCAGTTCGGACAAATATGAATTTCTCATAACAGGTGGAGAGACAGAGAGAGAGAGAGGGAGGGAGGAATGAATTTCCACTAAACCAACAACATTGTTTGCATTATTTGGGACAATAATGAATTGCTCATGATAGTGAATATTCATGAGAGATGTGTAGAGAGAAAGAGGAATGGTGCGCTTGAACACGAAAACACTAAAAACAAAAGGGATCAGGCCTACCAATAAATGTGAGTATTACCTTAACCTTGAAGACTGCAGAAGCAAAGTATCACAAACATTAAAAAGCCAGTTTCATCTCCTTCTCTTCCTGCCTTTTCCCAATTGTCCAGATTTGAAAGCATGTTCTTGTTCTTGGAGAAATGCCCTTGCCTTCCCATACTTCTCTGCTCTTTCTTCTTCCTGCATTGCCTTATCCCTTTTCTTTACCTCAAATAAGAAATAATTATCTTTACGTAGTTCACGAGCTGCCCCCTTAGCCTCCTGTTTTATAAGTTTCTTCAATTTTCTCTGCTCAGCCCGTTCACGATCTGGATCATAGTCTCTACCCTTAACAAAGCTGCAAAATAGCATATATCATTAAGACTCACAGATCATTCGTAGTAGCATTATCTCAACAAGGTAAAATAACACATTGAAAGAAAGTAAATTACTTCTCCTCAAATTTTGGATTGAATAATTTGATAGGCACTGGCTTTTGTTTCCGCATTTGAAGTGGTTGACGCAGCATATGGTGTTCATGAGTTTTCTCCTTAATAAGCACTTCAACACCTCTAATTTTCTCCTTCAATGCATTGGGCATGTTTTCCTGTTCTGCCAATGCAAGTAACAATGTTGATATTGGCAAGAAAATTTCAGGAAATGAATTGTATCCTCCATAAATATCAACAAATCCTTGTAGAGTTTCAATGATGGATACCAGCACACAAGCCCTGCAAACAAAAGGCACACGTTTCACCAAACATTAAGCTGTCTCCAAAGAAGGGTATTCATGGAGAACAACGGTGCAGGCACATATATGCTATTTTAAATAAAATCAATCATTGATTACACAAAATAGGATGTTTGTTGATGGTCAGGACATCAACATAGGCCATCCTACCACCCCACACCATACAATAATGCATCATCAATAACAATTATAAAAAATTTCAAAGAAAATGCTGACCTGAAATTATCTGAGCTGAAAAACGAAGAGCCCTCTGGCATGGCCATGAGTGTGAGGAAATCCAGAGGACTAAGATCATCTACATGTCCTCGTATTGCCAACAGGGGCTTGAGCGTTTTAAGTTCCATGAAAAAATAAAACTGTCATACAGTAAATGAATAGTGGTCATTTTTTCTTCATGCAGCCATATAAGTGTGCTCATCATCAGGTATAGTTGCAAGCAAGTGCAGAAAGAAAGAAATAAAATATGTAAGCAGAACTTTTGGTGGCATCTATATTGAGGACTGTGCTATATAACTTGGATAACAAAAACTGAAGTGGTACCTGAGAATCCTGAGATAATTTTGAGTTTCCATCCAAAGCAACCATTAACAAAGTTTGGAGAAACATTATGGCTTCAGGACAGAACTTCCGAGATTGTTTAACAACCTGCAAAATAAAAATATCAAGTCCATAACCTCCAACTAAAAACTTATGAAAGCAAGTCCATAACCTGCAACTAAAAACTTATAAAAGTAAAGATAAAATAGAAGTTTCAAATATGCCAGACAATAAATTAACAGCATGCAGTTCAATATCATTGGACAGAATTGAAAGGAACAAGCTAAGAGCCAAAAGGATGAGTTCAAGTTTGGGCTTCCAGCACTGGAGCACACACACACAAAAGTCGCAAAGAAACTCTCTTACAAATAGCTCTCTTACTGTCTCAAAATAGCCAAGACAATTTACTAGAGGCAAAACAAAGTCAGCCAATAGCAAGCACCTGTGTTCTCCACCTGTTTTTCCATTTATTTTACTAATCACTATAATTTTGGTTTTTTCTTCATGAAAAATATATATATATATATTCTTCATTGCCTGCTTGCCGAAATGCCCTGATCCTCATCTTCACTTGCATTTAACATGATCCAAGTACACACTTCTCTTTTTCTCACCCAGCAAATTTTTATACATACTCCTTTCTTTCTTTGTATCTAACTTTCAATTCAAAATATCATATATCTTTAAATTGAGAATCACTTATCATCTCCTTAGCTTCTTCTTTCAGCCAATATGTATACTTTTAAAGAGTTCTTCATCCATAAATGCTTCTAGAACTTTTTAACATGCTTCTTTTACATAACGAAATCCATCAACAGTTCAACACCACTGGCCTCCATAGGTTACCAGTACCCCTTGGCTCCCATTAAGGGAAGGTCCAAGTTCTTACTCTCTTAAGGGAGGGCTTCTCTTCTACAACCAAGACCAAACACCCAAAGAGTAAAACAATATAGAAGTGAAAAATAAAAACAAAATAATGTCCTTCAAAATTCACTATGAAAGGGTCACCTGCTTTCTTCCAACATCTAAAATCTGTGATGACTTAGTGGCTCTAGAATCCTCTTTTAGAAGGATAGTAGGAGGATTCTCCTTTCAATTTCTTGATTTGAACTGAAAATTAGGTAATCATGATCACTTCTAAAAATAATAATAGCCATCCACAATCAATCAAATTCATAAATACATTATATTAACATATGAGAAAAATATAATTTGCATTTTAAAATGCACAACTCTGCAGATCTTTACCCCTTAGGTAATATGCTTCAAAAGGGATGGCTAAAGAGAGCTCCCCGCCCTAGTCTTTTCATGTTTTTTTTTATATTATTGACATTGAAACGATAGATCAGCTATTTCATATCAAATTAGAAGGTTTTTTCTGAATGTAGTACTGGCCTTGCCCAACAACTTTTAGTTGTCCTGACCTCTCCTAGTCATATCTCAGAGTTGCGCCTGCTCAAGAAAAACTCATCTTCCTTGAGGTAGCCTCAGAGTAGGGCCTCCAAATTCCAGCCTTATACATGATTTCTTTTATAAACAATGTCTAGAAGACATAATAGAGTTATGCTTAAAACAAATCCCCCTAGAAAATAAAAAAAGAAAAAAAGAAAACAGGAACTCTCAAATTCTCTCGTTTGGCTTGTTATGAAAAATAGGTAAGATAATAAAATAGAATTAGAATTAATTAAACAATTATACATTTTTTCAAAATCTTCAATCTCTATATAAAAAAAGATAGAATTGGTGAAGGATGATGCAAAAAAACAAAAAAAAAAACATCTCAAGACATGTGTAATAGCAAAAATACAAATAGTAGCAGTAAACAAAAGTAGTTCACCATACTTCAAAATGGCAGTTTTGAATAAGTTATAAAGAAAAAAAGGAATCAGCAGAGTAACCAAATTAGAACTTTTCAATAACAGCTGGGATTTGGAAGTATATGCCAGAAGCAGTTGGGCATCTTCCATCACCGTTTTCTATTCCAGAACATGTTGCTCAGTGTCCAAGAACAGATTATGGAAAAGACATAATGCTTCTGTACCACAATTAGCACGTAACTTGCCCCTAAACTTCCCATTTGGATACCAAAGGAAAGAAATAGCATGCAGTTTAACGTTCACATACCGAGAGAACCATGGAGCACAAGAAACAACCAATGGCAATATCATAACCAGATAAAATAGGACAACGCATCAGATATTCACACATCAACAGTGTAGCTGGGGTCATGACAACATGACGAAAGTCAGAGCATGGAAATATCATCGACCAGAGTCTCAGGAGAAATAATGTTTTCAAAGAAGGCCAACTACTCTTCTCTGCAAGCATTAAACAAGTGGTATAAGTATTGGAGAAAAACTTCATCAACACTAAGTATGCAATAATAAATGGAAAGAATCCAACAACTTTTAATATGCTAACCTGGGATTTTAATTGCCTCACAGAATTGCATTCTAGTCCGTAATATCCGTTGACGAGCACATATTGCTGCAAAGTATGGGATCTCCACACTTATCTCCATTAATGGCTTGACCAGCAAATTCAATAGCTTGAAATTTAATGGCTTTTTATTTGCCAAGACAGCAAAATATTGCAATAATACACCATAAAATACCTGGAAAGGAACAGATGTTTTAATTCCACTTCAGCAATACTGATAAAGATACAAGTTTGTTAACAACATAGTCTGTAAATTCTAAAAAGCAAGGCCCAAATATAAAGCTCAGAACCATGTTTAACTTTTATAAAGTAATGTGATTGAAGCTGAATCCAATAAATAGTCAGCTAAGCTTTACAATCTAACCAGAAATCCCATTTATAGAAGTGTTTGTCTTCTTCCAAAACTCAGTGCTCATTCAACTATGTCAAAACAACTAAGTTGACCACTTGATTGGTGAGTGTGTGAGCACTAAAAATATTATATCATGTTCCTAAAAGCTATCAACTGAAGCAAGATCAGATCTAACACACCTCAACTTCAGTTAGTTTCCTGTTTTGTTTTAGAAAGAAAATGCATTTTCGCAAAATACAATAGAACCAGAATCAAATTGCAAACAAAAGTAGCCGAAAAAGTCATACTTGCATTTTCTTCCGATTCTCTACTGCAAGACTGATTGCATTGTTTATACGAATTCGATGAATTATCTCAACAATGTCAGAATCAGAACAATTCTCCAACAACATGAACAATTCTTCCAAACTGGTTGGAGCTTTAATCACGTAAGGAATGGAATCTTGTTGAGACGAAGGATGTTTAACATTTGTTTTTATTTTCTTGGCATCTAATGAATCAATATTGTTTCTATTGATTTCTGCATTACCACTATCTTTTGCCTTTTGATGGATTTTCAGAACCTTCTCTTCCTCCTCATCATCTTCTTCTCCTTCTTGTTCACCTTCTTCATCTTCCTCACCTTCCAAATCTGTACTAAGTTTGTCGTCATCACTCTGTTCCCAGTCCTTCAAGGAAGAAGTCATTTCGCAATTATCATTATCTTTTTCAAAACCTTCATCATCACTCTCATTCTCAGGACTTTCTGATTCCTCGGAAGATCCATAATCTTCCGTTTCAAGCTCATTTGTATCCTTTCTGTCAAGAACCTCATAAACCCAGCCCTTCTTAGACTCTGGCAGCACATCAAGAGAGAAGGAATCACCAAGATCATCCCCAGAAATAGATCTTAGCCTCTGGTTAGATGCTTCAACAGCATCTTCACGTGAATCACCTTCTTCATCACTGGAATCATTAGGAGCAAGCATTCTCTTCTGACGCTCTTCCTGAAATTCCAACCATTATCAAATAATTAAGTATTTAAAGTTTAAAATTATAATGTCTAATATTTAGCTTCAATATGCATATACATACATACATACATAAATACACACACACACACTATCATAACAAGAAAGATGGAATTGCCAGTTGAAAAGGTGTTGACTACAATTCCGTCCATTTTCCCCTTGGATGTAAATGTACATTTATTCTAGTGAAAATTGTGGGTAGTTATTTTTTCTTCTTTTTCTTTAAAATTTTCAATGTGTGAAATTGATGCATAAAATCTAATCATTAAATTGAGAAAAAGAAATTGCCACTTAGAAATCAGGAGTTAGAAGACAACTGCTCACAATCTGGATTTTCATATCATAGACAAATGCAAACACCATTAGCATGAAAGTCTTTGTTTACAATAAATGTAATTCCAATGTAGCAAGTGATAAATATGAGGGAGCTCACACTGGCTCTGTCAAAATGATCATATGTATCCCTGCGATAAACATGGGGCAAGACAGTATTATGAAGCTACCCTTTACTTGTAGATTATGTGACAAATGTGGTAGGTACATCCACAAATACAGTACACCCATCATCCTAAAACTCCATACAATCTGATATTTTTTGTGTCTAACATACATACCTCCAGTCGCTCTAGTCGTTCTCTCTCCTCTTGGGCAATCTCTTCAGGCGTTTTTGTCCTGTCTGATGGACGAGCACGCATATCCAATGTCATCTCACCTATAATTTTGTCGTAGGAATCAGGTTGTTCCTGTGATACATAACATGAAAATTTGTCAGTGAAAACACCACAAGAATTTTTATTTAGTTCTCAAAATTATGTAATTCATACATAAACAATTAGTTACAGCCAAAGAAACTAGACAGTCAAATAAAATATGAAAAATGAATAATTAAGTAGATAAATAGCCTCCAATCAATGATGAATAAATTGCCTGACATAGCACAGGAATAGAAACCCCTATTCAGAGAGCAAATATTGCATTATGGCAAACAGAAACAAATTAGAGAAGCCAGCAGCCAGCTCAGATGGATATTTAAAAAACTCCAGAACTTCAAATTCTAGAATGTAGGACTCAACTGTAGTCAGTTTAGAAGCATCAGATCTAATAAATGAAAGCAGTCCCACGACCAAGAACTATAATATACCTGCTTAAAAGATTTTATGTGCTGCATAGCGGATACATCATCTTTCTTCATATATTCATTTGGAATGCTCTTGTTTACAAGAGCCTTTAAAGCATTCACTTTGTCTGGTCGAGTCAAAGATAATAATGCCTCAGACTGAACTAAGGATGTGAAGTTCTTATCCAATTCTTCCACCAAATGTTCATTTTCTTCCCTATCTTTTGCTTTTTGGGCCTGGTAAGAAATGAGGAAGAAGAAATAAAATAATAAAAAATTAAAATTGCAAGTCAGAAACTCAAGGCACGAGTTTGCAGTAGTTTCAATGGTACAAAAAGGGATCAGCACCTTGTAAAACTTGCTCTTTGAAATAATCTCCTCCATCACTTCCTTTTTGCTTTTGTGTTTCTGCATTTAAAAAAATTATAAAGATAATCCTTACTTTAAACCAAGTACAAGGCATAATGTCGATCAATGTGTGTGTGTGTTGCACAGGCATGAAAGATAGAAACAAACACAACATGAAAGAACTCAAGGAATCACAGGGTTAGAAGACTTAAGATGTGAGTTTACATCTAAAACAACTGTAATCAATTTCCTTACACCTGAAAATAGGTGTGGGCATGTGTGTGTGTGTGTTTGATTCAGATAATGATCCATTCCTAAAGCAGTTTAATCTTTTGTAGTCACAGCTCTTGGGCCTTGGGTTACTCAAAAGAGATATCTACCACAATGAAATGAACATAAAGTAAAATACCATAGAAGATAACACCAGCCAATCATAGAACCTATTGTCTGTAAAGAATGAAAAAAAAAAAAATCCTTCCCTTACCCAACTGTAGTGAAGTGGCAGATATGAAACATAAACACTATATGTACAAGTTAAACCAAAAACTAGTGATGGAATGGGTTCAGATGAATGAGACTTAGTTGAATAAGGCTATAATAGTACATCGCATTGTTGACACCAGAATGAGCATAACAAAGAAGTAATTGCCTAGGTGAAGACTATAAACATTTCAAGACAATATCAAATTAAAATATCATACAAATGAAACTAAGTACAGTGAAAACAAGGAAACAAACTATTTGTTTAATATGCTAATCAAAACTATAAAAATTGGTGTGCATGAGTTACTATGAGAATACAATGTAGGTTTTGAATGGGTGCAAAAGTAAGTCTTAAATAGGACCTTTCCAACTTAAGTGGGGATACAAGAAAAAAGGCAAAAGCTAGCCCAAACACATAAAAACAGGCATTATTCCAACATTCTTATCGAGAAAGCATTTAATGGCATGTTCTATGGCAGAAATTTTTTGCCCTACTTTTGTATTTAAGTTTTGAATCATGTAATATGGCAAAATTTTGTGCCCTATTCTGCCATTTGAGTTTTGAATTCTTTTACTTTAGTTTACCAATGCTACTCAACCCACATGAGAGTGATGGTTGTCTTGAAATCCAATGAGAAACATGACATTGAAGGACATGATTCATGAATGATGTTCATATGACAAAAAAGAAAAAGGAAAAAAAAAAAGGAAATATAGTAAAACAATAAGAAATTGTTTTAAAAAATAAATGCATGTATACACATACACATATATGTACTGTGTACACAAACACACTTTTTTTTTTTGATAACCAAGGAGCCTTCCATGGATAAGCCCTTAGGACTCTCCATGGGGACCCAAACCTCAAGGTGCCAACTACCCCGCAACAACCAATATTGAGTAAATTCAAGATATCATTAGTGGAAGGATTTGAACCTAGGACCATATGTCACTTATTAGGACCACACTTCTCAGTGTTCACCCTGACCAATTGGGCTACCTTGGCAAGTGTGTACACACACACACACACACACACACACACACATATATATATATATATATTAAAAGTGATACGTTGGGGATGTTTTAAAACTCAAAGCAACCTCCCTAACTCTATGTTCTACCAGCTAATTATTTATGATTAAAACAGAAGTCAATAAATAATTCATGCTTCTTAGTCATATAAAAGTGTTTTAGAAAAGGACAGATTCCATATCTAGGATAATACACCAAAAAGTGAGAGAAAAGAATTGGCCTCACATTTTCCTCTCCCTCCATCAGACCCCTTTGTGACTGATTCTGCATATCATGGGCGTTAACCTGTTTCAACAACGTTGGCTTTTCTGTAGATAAAAAGAAAAACACTGTAAGTCTGTGAATGTTGATATCAGAAAGGTCCCAAAAGAAACAAGAATCAAACACCAAGCTGCATTAACAACTATCAAGAAACCAAATAGAGAGAGAAATTGCAAAATAGTAGCTTGTTAACTGACAAGGTACAGCTTCACTAATTGACAGCTGTTCATTAGTTGTGCAGATCACAGGAAATCATACATGAGAACACCTTAACAGCAGAGATTCAGTAGAACAGCCTTTAATCACCCAGATAAATAAACTAATATGTAAAACCTGATGATACATTAGCTTTTTTTTATAGGCCTGATGATACATTAGTTTAATCACATAAAGGAAGAAAAGATGGAAAATATGGCAGATTCTATAGAATCCATACTGAACAAAATGTGGGCAAGAAAGTGAAACATCCACATTTGGGCTGATGAGCTAATCTAAAGCGTCCATGAGGGCAAAGGACATCCTTAACTTCATGACTATGACTAGGAGGGAAGCCAACCTAAAGCCTAGCTTCACCCCTAGAACCTGGGTCTAAGACCCACTGACCCAGCCTCAAGCAGACCAAAACCTGGCCCAAGCAGCCAGATGAGACCTGTGAAATCATGCCCAAACTTGGATTTCTCCATATTTCACCCCCAACCATGCAATCATTTGAAGCTCAGGTTAGTAATCATGTATGCAAGTTGGCAAATCATCATCTTGATGCCTATCCTGCTTTTCTTGCTATCTCTCATAATTTTAACAAATATTGGACAGCTCAGATTTAAGATTAAGTTATTTGTTCACTTGATATTGTCATACCAATTCATATTTACTCAAATGTTAGCACATAAACTTCTGCTTGTATGGGTTATTCTCTTAATCATCTTAACCTCCCCAATCCAAGCTTCATTCATCCTTTTGAAACTCCAAGTATTCAAATTCTAAGGTTACTAATTGGCTAATTATAAAGGTATTGACTAATTTTCTTATTCTTTGAAATCCAAAATATATGCTTTCGGCATTAACTCAAACCAAAATCTCTTGTGCTTCTATGCTAACCTTTTTTTTTTTTTTTTTTTGATAGGTAAACACACAGAAAAATTTTATATATAAAAAAAAGAGAAAAGGGTCCCCAAAGGCCAATCCACAGCATACAGGGAATATACAAGAGGCGTCAAAAGGTAAGAACAAAAAAAAAGAGGGGATACAAAAAATCTCACTAGCCCTCGTCTAAAACCCAACCAATCAAAAAAGTTTATTAAAGGTAAAAGTCCTTCATCTATAAACAACTTAGTCAAAAACCAAAAATTACATACAAAAGAATTTATCTTTTGAATCGAAAGCTCCTCATTTTCAAAAGCAATCCTGTTTTTGTCATCCCAAACCGACCAAAAAAGGCATAAGGGAGTCGTCATCCAAACATTTCTACACTTCTTACCCACAAAGGAACCATGCCAACCAAGAAGGATCTCTTTAAACGACAAAGGGAGGACCCACATCACACCAAAAAGAGAAAATAATAACTCCCACAAAACCCTAGCCTTAGTGCAATGGATTAGAATATGATTAATAGACTTTCTTCAACATAACAAAGGAAACATTTGTTGGCTATGGACCACCTCCTCCTTTTTAGTTGATCCAAGGTTAAAACCTTATCCCATGAAGCTTCCCATGCAAAAATGCCCACCTTAGTAGGAACATAAGGGCTCCAAATGATGCTCCTCATAAATGGTACTGCAGTTTTAAGCTTAAGAGCACTATAAAGGGACTTAACAGAAAATTTCCCGTCCTTAGTCTCTTTCCATAGCATCCTATCTTCCATATTAGTAAGTAGCCTTTTTCCTTATATTGTCAAAAGGAACCTCTCCACCACCTCCCAATTATTGAAAGGCCTAGAGAATCGAGGATTCCAACCTCCCTCCTCACCTGTAGAGTCCCAAAACTCTGCTACCTACGCCTCTTTTGAAGCCGCTAAGGCATACAAAGAAGGGAAAGAATCGCCAATTAGTTCTCTCAAAGTGAAGAGTCATGAAACTTCGTGAAGAAGCTCATTACTTCATTCTTGATAATGTCCGAATAAAATTGCCAAAAAGCCATTGTGAACCCTTCTGAACCAAGAGCTTTATCCCCACACAAACTAGAGAGGGCTGAAAAAACTTTTTCCTCATAAAAAGGTTCCTCAAAGGACCTTGACTCTTCACTATCCAAATCAGAAAAAGACAATGTGCTAATACTACGTCTCCAATCCCCTTGCTTTAACAAGATGCTCTAAAGGGCATTAACCATACCCTCCTTTATCTCAACTTCTCAATTAATCTTCTTCCATTCATTTTTGATAGAAGACAATAAATTCCTTCTTCTTTGGGCATTAGCCATTTCGTGGAAGAAGTTTGAGCTTTTTTCTCCTTCTTTCAACTATAATCCTTTTGATTTTTGCCTCCAAGAAGTCCCTGCCATTCTTGCCCACTTACAATCTTCCACTGCCTTTCTTCTAGCCTTAATGTCCTCGAGAGAGACTAGAATCTCTTTCTTTGGCATCCAAAAAACCAATCTGATTAAGGACAACTCTTTTATTCTTGGTGACATTCTGCAATCACCTCTCTATTCCAAACTTTGAGATCCTCCTTCAGAGCCTTTAGCTTGCTAGCAATGATGTGACTACACGAGCCACTAAAATTATAGCCCATCCACGAATTCCTAACCAGGTCTTTGCAACCTACCACTTTCAGCCACATATTTTCAAAACAAAAGGGAGTTTTTCCACCCTTGATCCCTCCTCCATATAGTAAAATAGGAGCATGATTAGAAGTGGACTTAGGCAACAAACTTTGATATAGACATTGATTTGTTTGTCCATTGCTCCAAAAGAACAATTTTCTTTAGATTTTGTTAGGATTGTGAGCAATTTGCATAAGGAGAAAGGATAAGATGAATGAAAAGAAGTGGGTATAAATGGAAGATAAGAGCATATTTGGCTTTGTATTTATGGGCATTTTTGCTGTTAAAAAAATTTAAAATCAGGTGGTCTAGAGAGTCCCATGTTAGGATGTTTGCAAGAATTCATTTATGTTAAAAAAAACTTGCAATCCAACATAAAGGCACATAAAAAATAAAAATAAATAAAAAAAAATAGGCAAAAAATCCAGAAAGGCAGAAACTATATAATACACCAGGAAACATAATGCTGACCTTCAAACCAACCTAACACATTAGGTCCATATTATAAGAAGAAAGTAGATATTGAGAAGAGCAAGGAAGGGATTGGAGATGAAGACAATTAAGGCCTAATTTGTATAATTGAGTGTGTTAGAGCAAACAAACCCCCAAATAGGTTTCGGGTTAAGCTGAAAACTGGAGGAAGAAAAAGACAGCTACCTTCAGAATTCAGTGGCAATAATCACTGAAACTCAAAATATTTCTGCTGGTTTAGTGTAAATTAAATAATATCCTAATACATCTAATACAGACACACTTAATCATCTGTTTTTCTCAAAAAGGAACATGACAATTGCATATGGAAACCTCCTAAATTACATAATGAGTTCCGCATTTGAACACCCAATTAAGAGAGGTGACGAATTACTAATATATTAAGACTTAAAATCAATTCTCTTCATTATACTAAGAATAATGATAAGGGAAAAGCTTCAATTACTTCCTAAGACATAAAGGTCATGGGAAGGTTGCGGATGATTTCTGAAGCAATATTGCTATTGCTCAAGGGGTTGCTGAAACTTGAAAGAATAAACATCTTGTGAATAGGTGCATAATACATTTTTTTTTAATCAGAAACAAAATATATATTGATAATAATAAAGTTGAAGAGAAGGATGAGAGGTCCCTCCCACAAAGTGCAAACCCTAATCAAAGTAAGAGTATACTCCTCCACTGTCCAGGAAGAAATACTAATAAAAGCATGTACAAAATATCTCAAAAACCAAAATAGATTATTATCAATATATGCATGTACAAATAGATGCATAAATACATTACCTTCATCAGTTCATTAAAAACAATGATAAAAACAAAAAAGGTAAATTAACAGTGGACTTCAGCCACCCTCTTTTATATCAAATTCAACATTAAGTGGAATTCATCCTCAACCGTGCCTTGCTGTTATAAATAGCCAATATTTTATTAGTGTATCACAGTAGCAGCATCATAAACATTTTTTTTCCCCAAATTTCTATTAAAAAATCATGCTTGAGAACTTTTTCTTAATTGACAATATATATCAACAAAAAGCATTTTCATGCAAGAGAAGAAAGACTTTATTTGGGGTGCCTTCTTTTTTCCTTCTAATGATGATGAACAACCAACCAGATTCAATCATCAAATGAAAAAGCCAACAAGCCAATGGCATTCAGAGAGATTGCTCATCAAAAGTTTCAAATCATGGGTTTCAAAAGTTATAGGACCGATAATATGGAAGAACAGATAACCTTCCCAAAGACGAACATCCCAAGACACTAATAGCTTACAGAACTGGAGGAGATTGATCACATAGTTCAGCAGAAGTATTGCCAAAAAATTAAAAGAGAGAGAAAGTAACAACTCCTATGGAAGTTTTCAGTGCCAATCAAAGGCAGCTTCAGCTCCTCGGATTATTTTCTCTATTCCAGTCAGGGAACAGACAACAGGTACGAGGACTCCAAAGACAACAGGTAAACCTAATAATGGTTAGCAATCGTGGTTTATCATCCTATATAGCATTCCCATAATTTTATACATGTCTTTAAATCCAAAAGCTACCACTAAAATCCTTTTTTTCATAGGAGACTAGAACCTATTTCAATACCACAAATGAATTAGACCACTGCAGTACAATCTACTAAGGGAAATTCAATATCATGCACAAAAGTAGGAAGTTCATACATACTCTCAGTTCCAGCTCCTTCTGCACCATCATCATCATCATCGTCGGGCACCATTTCATCTTCAAAATCATCCCTTTCTGAAAATGAAGGAACTCCTTCAATTTCAAATTCATCTTCTTCTCCATCAGATAAATTATATTTGCTTTTCTTCTTCAGTTTCAACTATGAAAAGAAAAGGGAAACAAAAATAACAGATTATGAGATATAAGTCAACTAAATTGTGTCAAAATTTCAATAATTCTCTGTTGATTGCTGAAAAATGCAGGACTAGGAAACAATTCAAAACTTTGAATCTTTACTATTAATTGGGACTTGAAAAATCAAACACCTCCACTCAACCGTTTGATTTTGCTGTTCTTTTCTTTCCTACTATTCTTTCAGCAACCATTGAGATGAGTTAAGATTGGGCAAAGAAAAAGGAAAACCACAAACCATTGTTCAGCTGCCAACAAAAATGAAGAAAACAAATTCCTAAGCAACTAAAAAATCAAGTCTATTCAGCAAACATTAGCACAAATTTGAAAAGGAGTCAAGTTAATTATTGGACAATTTTGCAATCCCCAAATCAACAAAAGCCATTCTTTTTACAGGTTCAAATCAACAAAAACCATAACACACACTTTCCTCTTTCTTCTACTTTTCCCCAGTTCCTCAGCAACCAAACTGCAATCAAATCTGTCATGGAGACGTACAACAAACTAAAAAAAAGCACATAAAATTACCTGACGCTCACGCTGTGACCGCAAAATCGCCTTATCGAACTCCCCAAGCGCATCGTTTTGCTCCCCAATTCTCTTATCAAGAAAAACCGAAGACTTGGCGCTTTGTTCATACTCCTTCAACAGTGTGGCGTTCCTCTGTAAAAGGAGCAATTAAGGGAGAGAGAAAAAAAAATCATCTATAAAACCGAAAACAATCAAAAGAAGTTGAGGAAGAGAGTTAAATATCGTGCCTTTTGGATGGCGCGAGATCGAGCCAAGCCGATACGCTTTTGTTCGCCTTTACGCTTCTTGCCAAGTATGTCGAACTTGGTCCGAGACCAAATGGTCTCGAAAGGGTTCGATTGGGGGGCTTTGAGCTTCATAGCTACGGAATTTGGAGCCGAATTCTTCATCTTCTTCTTCTTTTTATTCTTTTTAGCGTCCGTGGAACTGTGATTGGGCTTGTTCTTCGCCATTTGAATCTCAGCACGAAGGCAGACTGAACCTCTAGGGTTTTTGTGTTTGGAGGGTTTTGCAGGGTTTCTCGGCAAAATAAATAAATAAATAAATAAATCTATAAATTATACTTGTTTGGTAACAGGAATATTTGTGCCAAAGGCACTAAATAGCGGGTAATTTGGACAAGTCTCTTAATTCCTGCTAATTGCAATAATGTCTCGCCTTATTTATTTTAAAGAGATTTTACAACTCCTACAAAACTCTCTCCACATCCACCAATTTTTTCAAATAAAATATACATATTAAATACCCTCTTTTTCAACTTCTCCCTGTATTTTTTTTTCTTTAAAGCATTGGATATGGTTGTTCCCTTTTTTTTTTATTTTGGTGTTAAAAAATGAGAATGGAAAAGATTTAAGGAGAAAGATGAAAAAAAGAGAAGGAAAAAACAAAAAAAAAAGAGAGGAAGAGAGGTTGTTCCATACTTCCCCATTCACTCGTACCACTTCACTTCCATCATTTATCCTGGTCATGTTGTTCCATCCAAGTAATTCTTTAGTAGTGCTTTGTTGATTGTTTCACAATTATTAGGAGGTAGAGAGGAAGAGAGGAGCATGCACTTCATTATTGAAAGGGAAAGGGACCAAACCAATTGAGAACTAGCTAAGATGTAGCATTATTGAATCAAAGTTATAAATTTGCTTCCATTTAATTAACCTAACAATAGATTTAATTAGGGAAGTACTAAAATTTTTAGTGATGAACAGTCATATTTGTCGAGTCATACTTGAGCTTAGTCCAATGGACTTTCCCATTAAAATGATAGTATAAGGCTAGCATATATTACCCTCAAAAAAAATATTATAATTTTTATCAAAACTTACTTTATGTTCACCTATTATTTTATTTTTTCAAATAAAACTTAAATATAAAGATAGAAATGTTTTTTTCTTTTTCATTCTCATCTTTATCTAATCAAAACTCTCGACTTTTCCTCTCGTATTTCTTTCTCCTCCTTTTCTTTTCATTTTTCATTCTTTTCCTCTTCATCTCCGTCCTCAACTTATCTCAATTGAAGCAAAAATAATAATAATAAATAAATAAATAAAATGCATGCTTTGGTGCAATTGCCCATGACTATCTTTGTTTTTTTAAAAAACGAAAGATATGATTAAAGTTTTAGATGAAGATTGAAATATAAAAAAAGAGAGAATATTGTTGCTCTTTTACATTTAAGTTTCATTTTAAAATAATAATCATAATAACATTAATAATGGTGGGGTGGAAAGAGTTTTGGCCGGAGGAGGGGGTTTTCAATGTAAAGGGACAGCCTCGGAGGACAAGCGTTCCCCACCATGTCCTAACATAGGGTGTGTCACCCAAAGAAAGGTCCGTGACCATGTGCCCTTGCTTAGCCATTGTGGCATCCATGACCATGAGAGACCCTAAAGAGAGGAAGGACCCCATTGTCCTCCCATAAGCCATTATGGCCAGTGGCCCAAATAATGACACTCCTCACTTTTTCATTCACAATTACTAAATGAATCACCTTTCCGTGTTCCAATCTGCAGCTTTTATTATTTACAAACAAATATTACACAATTAACAACCACAAACAGTAGAGCATATGAAGATGGGCATGCCCTTGATTCAGGCCAGGAGCCAGAAGTCTTTGTGACGCTTGGTGGTGATCAAATACCCTCCGCCCTTCTTGCTTTTCCTCCTCACTGCAATTGCCATGCAATCAGCATTCTGGATACAGTACTCCACCACCCCACCCCCAACTCGATTCACAGCCCACATCATCACAAGCCTCCATGTCATGGACCGCTTTCTCTGCCCCAGAACCAGTAGTGCCACCCCTCGTTTTTTCGCCTCTTCCACTATGGTTGGACCTTTCTCCTTCCCTTCCACCACTGCAACCTCTATTTCCACCTGTTGCAACCCAAAATCAACAACATTCACCTCCGGTTCCCACGCTCCATGGAATTAACATGTAAGATATAAAGCAAAAGAGGAGCATCATTTTCACCAAGGATTGGATCAATTGGTTCCAGTTGAGTTATACTAACCTCAGGTCTCTTCAATTGACACACATTCTTCATAGAGTAAAGAAGCTCATAAACCCTTGGAGCCACCTCCTTGCCACACTCTTCACCTGCAATGAAAATGAAAATTTTAGCCTCACTGCTAGATTTCTTCTCAGAATATCTCAATCCAATTAAAGGGCAAAAAACAGAGAGGAAAAAAGAAGTCGGACCTTGTTTACAAGGCTTGGTCACATAGAGAAGAATCAAAGTGTCTTGACTCTGAACAGTGTGGGAGAGAGCCCATTGTAGAGCTCCCTTAGCCTCAACACTAGAATCAACCACAATCATGATTCTCCTACCAATTATCAACCCGGCCTTGGCATTCTCTTCTCCAACACTGGGGGAATTCTCAGTCTTCTGATCAGTTTTAATGGAATTGGCATCTGGCTTGGACAGAATAGACGGAGAGCGGACTCGAACAAGAGGCCTTATCCGATTTAAGCAGAAACTGGGCAATCTAGCTCCAGTTCTGCCCATGGCTGGAGGTGGGTCTTAACTCTTAAGTGAAGGCACCAACTTCAACCACAAGGAGGAGAAGAAAAGGCAACAATTAGGCCTTTGCCGACTGCTAAGCCAATATATCTATATGTTGGTTTGGACATTGCCGCTTTGGAGCATGGACCACGGTTATTTGATTATTTCTCCTTTGCTTTTGCTCTTTTTCTTTTGGGGGTTTAATCATTTTAGTTGTTTGTTTCTTTTATTCCCCCTCCTTTGTGGGGCTATTCCAAAACGTGCCTGTCATGAAGCTGTGGGCCCAACCCCTAGACCAGTTGTCCTACTCTTTGAGAAATTTGGGCAATTTAGCACGTCGGTGTTATGGGCACTTTTCCTCTGCAGCAAGCTCCTAAGTCCTGACTAAGAGGTATCTATCTGCTCATCCACAGCAGACCTGTGTGCTTCAGTGCCCCACATTACACTGTAAATGAAGGGGTTTTTTTTGGCAATTTTGCAGAAAACCCAACGCATAAATGATGAATGGCAGGTGCTCCTACTCTTATTTTATCTCTTCTTCTGTTGTTTGATAAATAAATAAAAAAAGGGCGGGGGGAAACACTTGTTGTGATCTGTTTAAGCCAATAAAAGATTTGGTAAGCTAGATACCCTTTTCTATTTGGAATAGTATAGCAAATGTACAACACATCATGGGATGGCCCCATCCCATTTATCTTTAACATGATGGGGATGGCTCTACTACATCTTTTTCTTTTCTTATATAGTTTATGATTGAATTTTTTTTCCTTTTGTGATTTACATAACAAGTAGCTTTAAAACTTCCGGTATCATAACATGAATGATGTTTGACACATCCATTAGTTTAACCATCCATCAATAATTCCAGCTAATGGTTGGCACTAAAATAACAAAAGGCAAGTTAGAAAATAGAACATATAGATTATAGAATCTTTAAGGGCTTGTTCGAAAATTGATTTTGGAAATAATTTTTTTGTTAATTTAAAAAGTAGGTTTGACAAGATTTTTATGGAAAATATATTTTTTTTGAAGAACAAGTTATATTTTGAAAATAAATTTGAAATGTTTTTATTTATTTATTTATTTTTAGATTGTTATGAAAAAAATTGAAAATATGGATAATGTTTCAAGAACTTTTTATTAAGTGTATAGTATTTTTATGGAGGTTAATAAAGATAAAACTATTTTTTATATTTGAAGTCCCTATTAGAATTTTTTTTATCAAAATGTTTTTTAAACCTCTTTTCAAAAATGTTATCAAATATTTTTTTTTAAAACATTGTCAGCATGTCTTTAACATCTTGCAAGAAAAAATGAGCATTCCATTTTGTTCTAAGAAACAGATAAGTAAAAAATAAAAATCCGTGAAGAGTGGTAACGACATTTCAGAAAAGCAGAGGTCTAGACTCTAGGACAAGAAAATTTCTTAGGGAAATGCGCAAGAAAAACGTTGAATAGGCCACTCCATTGGCATTATTGTTCTAAAGGCTAATCATAGATTCAATTCATGTTGTGTCCCAACTCCCAAGAGTGGTGGTTGGGTTCTTTTACCCTCTCCAGGACACCCATCAACCTTGCAGATGGCCCAAAACTTCTTTTAGGTGGTGAGTCTTGGGTGATAAGAGGGGCATCAGTCTGAGAGTGAGATCAAATAAAGACATAATCCCTTTGACATTTTCTTGAAACGTAATTAAACAGAATATGGATTTGTGTAATAAACTAAGAGTCAAGCACATAAAGATATAAAAGTTGCCCCTTACTCTAAGTAGAATAGGTAAGAAGAGGGGCCAAGGGGCTGACTGACTTTTCAAGTGCATCAATCATATATTTTTGTTTTGAGAATAAGGTGTAACTACCTCCACTTTGTTTGCTAAAAATTGATGGTTAGAAGGCTCTTTCAATCCTTTAATTGCACTTTTGCATTTAGGAAATTATGCTAATTTGTGGATGGGGTCCATGTTTACCTAGATTATCTTCAAACGAATCACATATTTGAATTTTAGTCATGATACTACTAGGGACTACACTTAAAAGAAGGGGAGTATATTAACAACTTATGACCTTTGCAACAATGTTTTTGAAAACAATTTGCGATAATAATTTTAAGAAGAATTGTTTTCAAGAGTAAAATTTGATTTGAGAATTCAAATATGAAATAGTTATATAATGTAGAAGTTCTTAAATCATACATATTTAATTTGAGAAATAGCTTTATGTAGTTGGACCTATGAACATTTTCAAAGTTATTCTATAGAGCTTATTCTATGAGTCTCTTGGAAACTGTCATACAAAAATAACTTCGTATCGTTGAAGTTTCATCAAAGGTTTAGTGGATACAATCTTTATATAAATCTCCTTTAAAAATAATCTTTACCCAAAGTTTAGTAGATATAATCTTTATATAAATCTCCTTTAAAAATAGTCTTCACCTAAGATGATTCATAGGAGCTAAAACTTTGAGACATCAAATGCTATCATTAAGAAACATGCGACCAAATTTTTCTTTCTTTTGAAAACTTTTGTACATATTAGATTACTTTTTGAATTGATTCCCAAGTTGTATTAGATGATCTTTTGGATCACTTCTCCAATTATATCAGGCGTTCCAATCGCATCATCAACCCTAAGCATAACCCATGTGTGCTCACTCTATGAAAGATATTAAGAGATCATATTTTGCAAATTATATTGTATTATAATTGTTACACAAATATGATTAGCCAGCGTGACGAGGATCCTTAAGGGCACCTATCATCTTGATACTCTAACCCCTCCTAGGATCCTTTAATTACATGACACCAATTATTCTAATAATCTAACGCCTCTTCACTTGTTCTTACTCATCATTTTTATCTCTTAATTTTTAAATTTCATAAAAATTCTATTGATTGCCTTCAACAATTTAAATTAAAATGAGAATTAAGATTAATAATAGTAAAATGTAAAAATAAATAAAAATGAAAAATAATGGTAGAAGAAATTGATTTCTTCTCAAAATTGGTCATTCTCTTAATAATAAAATGTGAAAAAAATAAAAATTTAAAAATGCATATAAAAATAAAATATAAAATATAATTATAAATTATTAGTTTATCTGCTCATAGTTCAGCATTCTATCGATACCTATATATTTTTTTTTTCATTTTTGTATATTAAGAAATATCATATTAAATGAAATGTGGTGACAAATTTAAAAACAAAAATTATTTCAATTTTCACTGAATAATATTTTTTTTTCTTTTATCTTATAATTTTCTTTTCTTTTTTTCTCTCCTTTTTTAGATACAATATTAATTAAGGTTGTATGAGTCTTAACATGCATGTTTGCCGTAATTTCATGTTATATTAACCGCTAAAACGGATATTATATATAGCTTTTGAATTTTTTAATTCAATAATAAATTTGTAATCTATTAATATTTTATCATTACAATTTTAGAAAATAGAATATTAGAGTTAAGAAGATTCTATTATTAAAATAAAATTAAGAAAAATTATAAAATAAATATATAAAGTAAAGCTAACAATAATATAAAAATGAATAAAAATTTTAAAAATGATTTTTAAATATTAGGAAAAAGAGAATTAATATTAAGATAATGGTTTCATTGAAAAGAAAAAAAAACAATGAAGATATAAGGGCTTGTTTAGTCGGTGTTTCAAGAACTATTATTGAAAACAAAAAATACTAAAAACTTGTTTAGTTGAGAAAATTATTTTTGTTTTTCTTGTTCTTCGTGTTATCAAAATGACACTTTTTAGAGAACAAAAAAATGTTGGGGCCTGTTTGGTTCCTATTTTCAAGAACGGTTTTTTGTTCTTGAACACAAAAAACACAAAAAAAACTTGTTTAGGGAAGGGGGTGTGTTTTTGTTTTTTGTGTTTTCTGTGTTATCAAAAACCATTTTTTTAAAACAATAAAAAGATATTTTCATTGTTTTTTCACTGTTCAAAGAATATAAATTGTTTTTTTCGTGTTTTCTTTTCTTTCTTTTTGCGTTTTCTTAGTTGTTTTTTGTGTTTTCACAAATGTGAGCTCCACCCAACCACCACACACTCACCCATAAACCATTTTAAATTGTTGAAATTAATATATTTACACATGGTGACAAAGTTATCATTTGTTTAAGAAAATCATAACAGGTGTAAAAATTTCAAAATGAAATATTTTTTTTAATTTAAATGAATTGTATATATAAAAATTATTTATATATTTATAATATCAAGTTAATGGAAGAAAACACTTTATTAATTTAAAACAAAAAACTTTCAAACATGTTTTTTGTTTTACTTATTTTAAATTTTTTTTATTAACTTAACCAAACATGTTTTTTTAAACTATTCTTAAAAACTGTTCTCAAAAATTATTTCCAGAACAGTTTTCAAAAATAACAATCAAACAAGCCTTGGCTTTCCCTTTTTTTTTTTACTGTTTACAGAACAGTTTTTAACTTCGTGCTTTTTTCTTGCTGTTCTTCTTGTTTTTTTTCTTGTTTTTCTCACATTTCCTCTTCTCCCGCATAGTGGCAGCATCTCCAGTAGCACCAAACGAAGGTAACTCCATAAGGTAATTGGGTTGAATCGGTTAAATTACAAAAGTTTTTCTGATTCAAATCAATGATTTTTTTTCCTTTCAAATCACAACATAAAGATCATAAAATTTTCCAAAAAAAATCCGAGGAAGAAGAAACATTGAAATTTAACCGAGCCGTGACTTCCTTTTAAGTCTAGAAGAGGAGAAATCAGACAGATGAGGGCTCACTTACCTCACCACAATCGATGGAACTCGGGAGCTTTGGGGCTGATGGATGGTGACTCCTTAGCGTCGATTTTAGTGATTAAGCATTGGATACCTTTTCCAATGAAGATGACCATCCGGGGAGTGCTTTTATTGTGGGTTTGCAAACTTGCAGTCGGGTGGACATGAGGACAGTGAAAACCATATTTGGGAAAGTAAAGTAAAATTGGAATGTTATGGTTTATATGCACCATGAGATTTAATGAGAATAAACATTTGAATATTTTTAATTTATTATATAATCTAAATTTTGTCTTATAACATTCCAAATTAAAGTAGAAAATCAATAATTATTTAAAAAATATATTTTTAAAAGAATCATAATTATAAAAACAACATTTTAATAATAGGTTTATATTAGAGAATCAATAATTATTTTTGTATGTTATAAAGATTACATTTATACTTGAATTATTTTAAATTTATTATATCATGTAAAAGGCAATATAATATTTAATAAATAATAATATGATTTGTATAAGATAGATTTATATGTTGAGCATGAAATCATTTTTAATTTATTATATCATGTAATTATTTTTGTCTTATAATATTTTAAATTGCACTAGGAAATCAATAATTATTTTTAAATGATATAAAAATTATATTTATATTTAAATTATTTTTTATTTTATTAATTTTTTACCTTATTTATCTATATCATATTCCATGTTCATATTTATCTACTAAAAGTTAACAAAAATTATAATTGGTGTAAATAAATTTGAGAATTATTTTTTTAAATTTAATAAAATATGAATTTAAAAATTATTTATATGCTTACAATATCAAGTTAATTAAAGAAAAAAATACCTTTAAATATTCTTTTTTATTTTACTTGTTCTAAAAAACTTTTTTTATTAACTCAAATGTTTTTTTTTGTTTTTGAGAACAAAAATTATTTTACAGAATTCAGCTCCCAAACACAATTTTGTTTCTAAAAATACAAAAAATCATTTTCCAGAACAGTTTTTAAAAATAGCAACCAAACATGCCCTAAGGAATTAAAAAACAAGATAATTTTAGAAAAATTTAGTTTTATTTTTTTTTTTCTAATTTTGATTGTATTTTTAATTTTATTTATTTATTTATTTTACCTAATACTTAATTTTATATTATAGTAGCATGAAAATAAATTGAATTTCATAAGAATGATAAATTTAATACTTTTAAATTTTAATTGGTTTAAATAAGTCTAAAATCGCAAAATAGAAACAAAAATATTTTCAAATATTTAATGTAATCTAACGGGATGAAAATCAAAATGAAGATTGAGATCGGATCTAAGTAGAAATCATTCGGGATATCTCAGGCCTATGATATTCGGGATATCCACTCTTTTGCTTTATTTTCGGAGAAAAAGAAGTCTCAGACGATGTTTCTAGTATAGACTGACTGCATACTTTTCCAAGTTTGAAAGAGCCGCATGTTGGAATCTGTTAGAAGTTTCAGTGCAATCTGTTTTGTTTTTCCTCTACCACCAAACGAAGCCTTAATCCCTTTTCTGGGTTTGTTTGTTTCTCCACGATATTGTGTTGAAGCAGAAAGGGGTGGTTCAAAAGTTCAAAATGGGTTGTGTTTCTTCCTGTTTCGGCCCGAGGGATTGGGAAGATAACCAAGACAGGTCCATCCACACAAACCGCACCTGTCCCGGTGCCTTCATTCCCAACTTTCTCAACAAGGTACTTACTTCTGGTTGTTCCTTCCACGGTTTCTAGGTTTTTTTTTTTTTTTTTTTTGCCCTGTTTGTTTGATAAGAAAGTAAGGAAAATGACATGTCGAATATATATTTCACTCCTGAAATATATATGTCTTTTACTTGAAAGGAATATTCCACAGCCACATGCTTAGGAGAATCCTCTGAACTTATTGCTTCTCTCATAAATTTATGTTCTTTTGGCTGCTGATATGCTGCTTTTATGGTATTTAAAAAAATGCTTCATATTTTTTTTGTGGTACATTCCATTGAGAACTGGCAGAATTTAATAAAACACAAGTTCTGTTTTTTTTTTTTTTGGAATGAAAAAGGTCTTTTGAACCCAGTACGTACCAAGCTTGATATTTTTTTTAGTTTGAATTTTTTCAACCTTATCTTCTTAATCTGATGGAAATTATAATTAAGAATGATCAGATGAGGGGAATGTAAAGCCCAAAAAAGGAAGAGGAAATAGGGAGACCTGTTGCAAAACAGTGCCCAAAGAAAATAGAAAATGGCTTCATGGAAGTAACTCTTTTTTCCGTCTCCAGGATACTATAGGTCTTTCACTGTTTGAGTTGTAGGATTTTCTATGAAGGCCACAAATGGCAGCGAAAATGCCAAATCATGACTGGCAGATTTTTCCTTAATACATCTCAACCAAGCGTGCATAATCTTAATAGGCCCAGTAATGTGCAGTCATAATTGCTTCACTTTAAATGGTACTTCTGATCAATATCTGATGCCCTGAACCTTCCGAGGTATCTAAAAAAACCATTCCTTTCCTTTATTCGAATTAGAAACTAAAAGAAAGATCCATTAAGGTTTATGGCAGCCACATTTTGCCACCTTTGTATTCTGTTCTTTCCTTAATTATATGCTAATGCACTGAAGGATTAAGTCATCAAGAAAAACAAATGCAAGGGGGTTTGTGTCCTTGCTCCTGCTGGATCACTATCTGCTTAAATTCTTGGAATCTAGAGAATTTGGTCGTTGTTTACCTTGTTCAAAATGCTGAGGAGGTTATATAGCGTATAGCTTTAGTTTGTAATGTATGTATTAGTCTCACCTACGCACTGAAGTGAACGAATTATTTCTCATAATGTATCCCTCCCCATTTTTCTGCAGTATGTACAAATATTAGGCACCAGACAGATGCGTACCATTCGGTGTGCTGCCTCTTCAAATTTTACAGTGGGACTTGATGATACAGTATCTAACACAGATGGGTTTCGTCCTAGATCTTTGCCATGTAATGCGAATCCTAGATGTTCCAATTTGCAACTGGGTGGACGAACCACAAGCCATGAGAAAGGACCTTGTCATTTGCTGAAAGATTCTGAACCACACGGGAGAAGCAATATTCAGGCGGGCCTGGAACTTGTTAGCGGGGGAGGCACACTCAGTAGGTCTTACTGTGAAGGGGGATCAAGAAAATGCTATTCTGAGTCCACTAGTGGAGCCATCAACAGCAGAAGTGGCCGGTAGAATTGAGTGTATCTCTACATCATCAGAAGATGAGGATGTCTGTCCCACATGCCTTGAAGGTCAAAATTTTTTAATGTAGTATTTTATTTTTCTGTCATTACCATGATATATGAATTGATCATCATCCAATTAATCCATATTTTGCAAGGCTACTTCATAATTTGGAAACTTGAAGTGGTTTCTGGCGTATAAAACAATTTAGCTACTCTATTTCATTACTAATACGTTGGTTCTCCTTCTTTTCCTTGTTTGCAGATTACACTCCTGAAAATCCTAAGATAGTTACACAATGTTCTCATCATTTCCACCTTGGTTGTATATATGAGTGGTTGGAGAGAAGCCAAACCTGTCCAGTTTGTAGTAAGGTAACTAGTTTCTATTATACATCTTCTGATTTCATTCTAAATATTATACTTTTTCAGTTGGTATCTTAGCCGGTTTCCATTATCAGTTTGTAGCAGGGTAACTAGTTTCTATTACAAAATTTTCCTTACTCATGAACTTTCTTTTCTGGTTTTAGCAGCATCAATATCTACTTTGTTAGTAATGAAATTTGTTTGGTTCTTCCTTGTACTTTCATTGGTTTCTGTGCTTGCTGCTTACTATACATGAATTCTTTCCATGGATTCTCCTGTTTTTTTCATTGAGCATTCATTACTTATTGGAGATAAAAGAAAAAGGAAAGATAAAGTTGGCTAGGTTGCTGTGAGTTTTGACTGGGAGAATTTCTTATGAAAGCAAGTTCGTAGGCAATGGACCAAATCCAGGGAGTTCCTTTTCATTTATAAATTTCACTGTAAAGTGCTTCTAGCTTGACTCCAGTTATAATATAGATATAATTTATTTTTATAAAAAATAGCACTAAGATTAATATATACCATTGGAGTTCTTTCCTTCAAGATAAATAAGATAAATATTTGCATTCCATCCATATTTCAGGAGAAAATTAATGGCTAGTGAGCACAGTATTGTCTGGAAAACATTAATAGAGCTCAATTCGACTATTCTGCGTGGTATATGATTTTTTATTTATTTAGGTTGTCCTTTTGTCTAACTTTTCTTCCTTAAGTGACCTTATTGTCACATGATCTAAAACTTTTGGGTGACTGTAAAATCATTTTGGAGTTGAGCAATAGGACCTGAAGAGAACAATTATCAAGCTTCATAAGTTTCATGCTTGGATGCATGATCTTGTTTTGGAGTTCATACACAACCAAGTCTATTACAGTTGCAATCAAGTCTTGAGGCTCTATGATTTGGCATCTTTTTTGTTCATAAAAATGTACCAAGGGTTGGTTGAGCTCATATTGGGCAGCTGAATTAGGTGTAGAGTTTGATTCTGAAATCTTTGACAGTTATTTTGAAATCTATCACCTTGCAACTGGCGTTTTGAATATGGCAAGATTTTAATTGTAAATTTGAAGTCTCTATTAGCTATTATAAGATATATGTTTGAGGGACTTCTATGGGGTTGGTTTGCACTTTCTTCTGCCTTTGTAGTATACCACTTGCCTGTTAGCAGGGTCCCTTCTCCGGGTTAGGTCTTCCAAATTTGAGTTCTTGATTCACAGTGTTTTTCTTGCCTGGAATTTTACTTCACATGAATGGTCAATTACTTCACCATGTCGAAAAGTACAATTAGAAGTTAAAGAAGCTGAGGAGCTGCAGATGGAGCTAGATCTATATTTCTATCAGTTTCAATCGAAGTCTAGAATAAATGAAATTGGAAGACATCCTTATAGACGATGGGGCACGGCTGAACGTTCAAAGCCAGGGGTATCGTTCCCAAAACTCCAGCACCCCTCCTCTTGTCCCTTGTAAACCAGAACATGCATTCACAAATTCACATGGAGTGGTATCGGTATCAGACATGCTCCCCCACTGATGATAGAATGATCTTCCTACTGTTGCTAGTCGTTTGAATCAGAATATAATTATAAAAGATTCCCAAGGGTTTGACATATTGAAGAGAGAAAAATGCTAAAGAAAAGCATCCTTGTTACACAGTATCTCTTCAGTTCTTCAATGTGCTTTCCTTGATCATCCAATGTTCTGTTGATTTTTATTTTTATTTTTTTTTAAAATGTACTGGCATATTTTGTATGGAAATTGACATTTTTATGCATTTTTTCTAGTTGATGGTATTTAATGAAACAAGTTGAGCATGGACCGAGATGAAAGAACTCCATGAAAAAAAAGGCTGCAAAGTTGAGAGTAACCAATGTTACTGTGGTACATGATTTTGGTAGGGTGTTCTCTACAATATTAGATTCATTTATTTCATTTAAATATAGTGAGGAATAACTTTTGCCTTTGTTAATAAAAGAGTTAAACAACCTTATGGTTTGTAGTGAAATATGGTGCAAAATAGTTGCAGGTCATTTGAATCAAATGCTCACACCATTGACAAATATTGTGAGAAGTATAACAAATGGGAACTACAATTGTTACACTAGCAAAGTACAAGATAAAGCATAAATCTTATCTCGGTAGATTGGTTCTTTTGAATTTTTTATTTTTATTTTTTAAATGGACTTTGTCCAGAGGTGTGCCGCATATAGGTGGTGGGGGTGGGTGGATGATTACTACTCAAAAAGTACTCTTTTATAGCTTGAAACTAACTGTTTTAAATACTTTTGAGTAGTAGTTAATACCTTTTTACTCAATTGGCACATTAAGGAACCTAGCAAGGGTTACTAATCAGTTTTTGGCAAGTTTTGGTGTTGTTGGTAGCTATTTGATTATTGAAACAAGCCAAGAATGAGGAAGAATTTGGTGAAATCCATGACAATGCAGGTTAAAGCTCAAATACATGAAGAATCCAAGCTTTGGAGCACTTCATAGCCCTTTGCCAAGCCAATCAGAGATGCGAGGAAGAAAACCAGAGGAAAAAAATCCAACAACCAGTATTTTCTCATGGCTGTGCGAAATTTCGCACACCATGCGAAACCACTTGAGGCAGCCAAAGGATTTCGCGCACCATGCCAAATTTCGCATGATATGCAAAATCTTCCTGTGCATCGACTCCGTTAGATTTTTATCTTCAGATATTTTGTGTAATTTCCTAGTTTCTCCTTGTAACCAACCTAGATATTTTATTTTATATCTTTTTATATTTCTTTTAGGTAGCATATATATGAGGGAAGAGAAAGGGAGAAATATATGTATGTTTTTCATTGAACACTTGTAAATTCCCGTAGTAAGAAATATAAAGAGCTTTTTGTTCTGCTTTTCCTTCTCATTTTGTTTTCATTTTTCTTTCTAGCCAAACAACCTCTGAGGATCATTTCTCAGGGGATGAGTGGCTAGGTTTTACGTTTCTTGGAGTGATGGAAGTTAGGTGAATGACTTGAATACAAAGGTGGGAGTTGTCCTTGCTTTAAATGAAAGTAGTTGTTAACCATTAATGATCTTTATTTCAAGGTTTAGCTTTAAATCCCTTAAAAGCACTTTGAATGGCCAATACTTGGTAAGCTTTTTAGATTCTATGGATGATTATTGCTAGATCCATGGATGCCTATTAGTTATCATTTACGAGCCATTGGAAAGTGGTTCAAGGTGAGAGTCTTTAGTGTTTGAATCCATTAATGAGAAGCAACTATAATTTTTCATGAACCCTTTGGATCAAATCTTAATTGCTAAATATAAAACCGGTTTGGGAGATAACCATCTTTTATGTTATTATCCCCAATGCGAGGAGAAGATTCAAAATCTTCTCCTATGCCTAAGGAACTCGATCCTAGCGACCTAAAGCTCCAATAGACTTTTTCCTTGTAGTTAACTTCACTTATTATTTTTGCTTAATTTAAAATCAATCTTTGCAACCACAATTCCATTTTCTTTAAAAGCTAATTGTTATAAGGAAAAACACCATTTTATTTCCTTCACTAAAGTCAACTGTACGATGAAAACCCATCTCTGTGGACTATCCTAAAGCCACTATACTATGTTAGCTATGCTACCTTAGTGTGAGGTGATTTAGGTTTTATAAATTTTGTTGATAACACCCGTCTGAGCTAGAATCAAATGGCATGACTGTAATGGGGACGAATCAACTGGCGCCGTTGTCGGGGATGGTGCCAAAGTACATTGACATGACTTTTGGTGAACACTTGTGATCTTCATCACAAGTTTGGTGATTTTTCTTTCTTTTTCTTTGTCTCTATTTTAGCTTATCTTTTAGTTAGTTTTTAACTAACCTTAACTTTTTCCTAGTATTGTATTTCTTCTATTTTCTTTGTTTTTGTTTTAGTGATTTTTAGTTGTGCATGCCCTATTGGATAAGAGATATTGAGGGAAGACTTGTGAAGATTGAAACTCCTCGAGAAACTGAGTTGGAAGTGTGCTCGAACATCATGGATGTTCCACATGAAGATCAAAATAGCCAACATGGTCAAGAGGATAATTTTAACGCATACCGATCCATGAGGGACCACATGCATCCACCTCGTATGAGTGCACCGTCATGCATAGTGCCTCCCACTGAGTAGCTAGTAATCAGACCTCACATTGTGCCATTCTTACCTACTTTCCATGGCATGGAAAGTGAGAATCCCTACTCACATATTAAGGAATTCGAGGAGGTTTGTAATACATTTCAAGAAAGAGGAGCTTCAATTGACTTGATGAGGCTCAAGCTATTTCCTTTCACCTTGAAGGATAAGGCCAAGATTTGGCTTAATTCTTTAAGGCCAAGGAGTATCCGAACTTGGACTGATTTGCAAGCCGAGTTTCTCAAGAAGTTCTTTCCTACTCATAGGACTAATGGTTTGAAAAGGCAAATTTCGAACTTCTCAACTAAAAAGAATGAGAAATTCTGAGTGTTGGGAAAGGTACATGGAAGCTATTAATGCTTGTCCTCACTATGGCTTTGACACATGACTCTTAGTGAGCTATTTTTACGATGGTATGTCTTCTTCAATAAAGCAACTCCTAGAAACTATGTGTGGAGGAGACTTCATGAGTAAGAATCCAGAGGAAGCCATAGATTTTTTGAGTTATGTGGCTGAAGTTTCAAGAGGATGGGATGAACCAAATGCTAGAAAGATGGGAAGAATGAAGTCTCAACCTAATGCGAAGGGTGGGATGTATGTTTTGAATGAAGACATTGACATGAAAGCAAAGATTGCAGCTATGACAAGGAGATTAGAAGAGCTAGAAATGAAGAAGGTGCAAAAAGTGCAAGCCATTGATTCGTCCCTAGCAGTGGCAGTGGCAACGGCACCATTTGATTCGAGGTTCGATCCCCGGCAACGGCGCCATTTGATTCGTGCCCAATTGGTGTCTCAGCTGATTTGTGTCCAGCTGGTGCTCCTTGATTGAGGGAGTAATCAACAAAATTTATAACCTATTACACCATTTACTAGAGTAGCAAAGACAAAGCTACTATAGCATAGTGGCTCTAGGATCGTTCACTGGGATGGGTTTTCACTTCACAATTGATATTAATTCAAAGATGAATTGGTGCCTTTTCATTTCAAGGTTAGCTTTAAAAGAAAACATAAACTTGTTTAAATGGAAAAGGATTGGTTTTAAGCTAACCAAAAATAGTAACTGATTTTACTTACAAAGAAAAGTGTTTCTTGGAGTTCAGATCACTAGGCTCGTTCCTCATACAAAATGGAGAGTTCCGGTCACTTGTTTATTTTCCTCGCATTAGAGAATTAACATATAGTTAATTCTCTAACCGGTGTTGTACAGATGCTTCCCATTAATGGGTTCAAACACTAAATCTCTCTCACTGATGCATCTTGCAATGGCTCATACCTCTCACCTAGCACTTGCCATTCAAGGTGATCTTTAACCTTGGACTTCCCTTCTCAAGCTCGCAAGAGATAACTAATGGATGTCTCCTAGGAGTCCAAAAGCTTACCAAGTGTTGGCTATTCTAGAAAATCCTACCTTCAAGTCACCTCCCAAAGGCTCGCAAGGGGTAAACTAGTGCATTTCCATGGTTGGAAATCACTTGCCTTACCAAGTGTTGGCCCAGGTGACTCTAAGGTGTTTTAAGTTAACTAAAAACATAGAAATCACTAACGGGTTACACTTTCTCTTCATTAAAAACTAAAACAACAAAACTTCCAAATTATGCATGTGGAAACTTACCCGGCTTTCCTCACTCCAAGAGACAAAAGGCTTAGCCTCTCATCCTCTGAGGAAAAATCCTCAGAGTTTGGTTGGCTAGAAAATGAAAATGAAATGAAAAATGAAAGAGAAGGAAAAACAGAGCAAGGCTCTGTATATTCTATATATGATCAATATTACGGATTACATATATGGTCCTCCTCTCTCTTTTACAGTGGATGCAAGGGAATATATATAGAGGAGTTTTTCCAACCTTCCTAGCTAAGAAATCTTGTGGTTGGTGGCTTACAAGGAGAAGAATGGAAATTTATACACAAAAATCTGAAGAAAAATATCTAAAAGAGTCGGTGCAAAAATATCGGGAAGCTCCAGGAACATTTCGCAGGTGAAAAATGGTGTCTGCGAGATTTCGCAGACACTCAAGAGGGCTGCGAAATATTTTCGCAACAACAAGTTAAACTCGCAGGGCTGCGAAATTGGCTTCCACCTTGAGGTTCTCAGAGTTCCAGCTTGCGGCATGTATCGGGTAGCTTCAGGAGGAATTCCATAGCACTGTACAAAAAGGCTGCGAAATTCTCGCAACAAAAGGCTGATTTCGCAACACTTTGGAGTGATCTGCTTGCAATGGCTGTAACTCCTTCGTTTCAACTCCGAATCGCGTACCGTTTGAAGCATTGGATTCTTGACTTCCTGATCTTTGAAATGGTATATAGAATGTAGAAAATGGACTTCGGGAAGTGCTCCAAAAGTGCGCATGAAGACTGCAGCTGCTTGTCCTCTGTTTTCTTCACTCTGTTTTTCCTCTCTCCTTGCTTCTCTCCTTGCATACTTTGAACGACTTTGGCAAAGGGCTATGGAGCTCCAAAGCTTGGTTCTTCATGAATTTGAGCTCTTCATTGCTTTGCCATGAACTATATACAATTCTCCCTCATTCTTGGATTGTTTTGGTGATCAAATTACTAACAAAAACACCAAAACTTACACAATTTGATTAGAAATGATTGCAAGGGTCCTTAACATGTTAATTGGGTTAAAAGGCAATAACTACTACTCAAAAGTGTTTAAAAGAGTTAATTACAAGCTATCAAATAGCACTTTTTGAGTAGTAATCACTCCCCCCAACCGACATATTGCTAGTCCCTTAGCAATAAAGGAGATAAAAACTAAGTAACTATAATAATATACATAAAAGGGATCATGCAAATCACTCCAAAAAATTATATGAGTGGCATGATGGACATCCATGGATCAATAAAGATGTGAAACTCAACCTATAATAAGAGTTGTCAAAGCATTCACTTGATCATAGAGTACAAAGAATGGATATTATGCAAGTTTAAGCATCAAAAGAATTTCCACTCTCAATAGATCCAAATCAAATTCTTCCACTAAAAGCTAAGTGTTAATGTGATTAGCTTCCGAGTATAGTATGGATAACTATCATCTCCCCCCAACCTAAGTCTTTCTTTAAGCTTAGCAAAATTAACCATCTCTTGATAGGCTAGGAACGCACCTCTTATTCACAATTCTTTTCACTTACTAAACTTAACCAATTCACCCATGTAACAAGCAGAGGATCGGTGACTCCCAACCAATAAAGGCTTAGGGCACCAGGCTTTAAAGGCTTTCGCCACCCCTTCGGACCATGCTCAGGTTTCAAGGCAAGCAAAGAAGTTTATTCTATTTTTTTTTTTTGTATATTTTTTTTTTTTTTTTTTTTTTTTTTTTTTTCTATTTTTTCAAAGACTCATTGGTCTTTATGAGGTGTCCCAACACTATTAAAGAGAGGTTAAAGGTGTCAAATTATGATTTCTCAAGCTTAGAGGGTGAGATAGTTTCACATCTTATAACCGGAATCTAATGTGTGTGTGTGAATAGCTTAAGGTGGAAGAGATAAGTTTGCATGCAATGGGAGTTTCAACAATTCATCAACTTTTAGAAGAGCATAATACAAACTCTAAGACTCATGTAATCAAGTTGAAACTCGACTTCTCTCATTTAATTTTGAGAGTTAATCCTTAATATCCATGGAGTTTAAAGCAAAAATTTTTAAAATTAAGCAAAAAGCAACTAAATAACCAAAATAACTTAGCATTATTAACAATACTTACTTCCTCAACTCTCCCCCCAACCAAGCTGAACATTGTCCTCAATGTGACAAAAGCGATTAAAAAATAGGGAGGAAGTGGTACCTCTTTAGTGACATGGAGTCTGAGTCGTATAGGAGAAACCACATGTTTCAAAGAAAACATAAGAGTTAGTGAGTAGAGGAAATAGAAAAATGCTAAGTTTAAACAAAAATGATGTCTATGTATGATGTATCATCAGTAATACATCCAATCCCAAAATATAAGACATCAAAATATGGAATTATCTATACTAATATGTAAATACAAAAAGTAAAGAGATGATCAAGTAGTGGTAAGGTCCTGTGGAGTTGATGCGTCTGTGGTGGCCTCTTGAGTGGGTTGGATCATGACTTTGGCCTCTGTTCTGGTAGTCTCCTTAGGTGACATAGTCTCCTCAACTGGAGCTCTCAGCTGGTAGCTATGGGATTTGATGGTTTAAGGAGGTCAGAAATGGAGTGAGAGGTTTGGTGTGTGTGATCCCAGGGTGTGCAGGGCTCTCCTCTTCAGATGCATGATCGTAGGGCTCTGTTGGCATTTTAGCAACTTCCCTTGGCTTTGCAAGGTGTTTTTGCAAACCTTCCTCCATTTCGCAAGTCAATTTTCCAATTTGAAGGCCATTTCGATGCTTGGAGGTGATTTCGCAACCATTTCAAAGCTTGGAGATCATTTCACAGCAAAGTGGCATTTTCGCAGACCATTTTTGAAGCTTGGAGCATTTCCGCAGCCATTCTGAAGCTTGGAAATCATTTCGCAACCATTTCAAAGTTCAAAAGTGATTTCGCAGGTGTATCGCAGCTTCAAAATGAGGGGAATTGTGCTGCAAATGGCACTCGTGTGCCAAAAAGTGGTTTCGCAGCTGCGAAACACCCTTCCAAATGGCGTCTCGGCTGCGAAATTCTCGCTCAGCTTTGCGCGCTTGTCTTCAAACGACCATAGCTTCTTCATTTCACCTCCAAATCGCATACCGTTTGAAGCTGTGGACTCCTGACTTCCCAAGCTTTGAAACGAGATATCATATGCATAATTTGAGCTCCAGAAAGTGCTTCAAAAATGTGTCCAACAGTAGCGAAATTGAGGTGCGACATTTCCGCTCATGGTTTGTACAGTCTTCTTCAAACAGCCATAACTTTTCCGTTTCAAATCCAAATCGAGTACCGTTTGAAGCTATGGACTCGTGACTTCCCAAGATTTCCAACGAGATATTGCATGCATAATTTGAACTTCGGGAAGTGATCGAAATGTGTCCAACAGTTGCCGAAATGAGGGTGCGGCTGTGAAATTGGGATTTTTCACTTTTTTGGACTTCGCAGCCGTTTCGCAGCTGCGAAATGGGAGTCACTGTGCTGCGAAATGGCACTCGTGTGCCAAAGTTGCTTTTGCAGCCGCGAAATCCTCTGCGGAATGGGACTTTGACTGCGAAATTGAGAATTTTCACGCTTTGGAGCTTCGCAGCTGTTTCGCAGCTGCGAAATGAGGGTCACTGTGCTGCGGAATGGCACTCGTGTGCCAAAATCGGCTTCGCAGCTGCCAAATACCTTGCGGAATGGAGCTTTCCCTGCGAAATGAAGGATTTCATGCTTTGGTGGTTCGCAGCCGCTTTCGCAGCTGCGAAATGGGGGCTCCTGTGCTGCGAAGTGGCACTCGTGTGCCAAAATTGGTTTCGCAGCTGCGAAAATTTTCGCAGAAAGGGCAATTGGGCTGCGAACTGGTTTCGCAGCAAAGTGCCGATTTCGCAGAGGCTGCGAAATCTCGCAGGCCCCTGTTTTTCCCCTGTTTCTCCCCTGTTTTCGCTCCGTTTGACTCCGATTTTGCTCCGATTTTTTTTCTTCAATTTCTTTGCAATTCCTCTTGATTTTGATCATCCAAAAACCTATATTACATCAAAACAAATTAGAATTAAAGCATTGAAATCAAAATTAAAGCATTGAAATCAAAATTAAAACAAGAAATTAACAAAACAAAAAGATATGGACTAGCTAGTCTTTAAAAAGACTAAGTCCATCAAAAAATTTGATCCTGATTTAGCTTGCCCGGATCCCATATGAAGCTTGCATCTCTCACTTGGGGCTTTCTCTGTATGATTTTCTCATACAAAGCTTGGAGAAAAAGTGGAGGCATGTGTTTCTTCATCAATTCTTCCTTGATGACTATCCTCAGTGGTTCTTCAGCTATATCAAAATCATAGTCATCTTTCTCTATGCTTTTCCCCTTTTTCTTTCCTTTGATTTCCTCCCTCTTTTCTTTCTCTGTTTCATTCTCTACCTTATGCTCTAGCTTGCATGTGGGCAGATCAACCTCTTTACCACTCCTCAGAGTGATCACTTCTTTGACTTCCTTCTCCATTGAAGATTCTTCCTCTTGAGCCTCCACTACATGGATGCCCTTGGAATTTTGATAAGGTTGAGAAGGAGAGTTTTCTTTCTCTTGCATTGTGTTGAGGTTGGCAAGCCTTGAGATTGAATCTTGGAGAATATCTAACTTCTGAGATAGATCATTTTGCATTTCATCCATCCTTTTATTCAAAGTACTCTCCATTCTATCAATTCTTTGATCCACTCTGTCCATTCTTTGATCCACTCGAGCATTGGTGGCTTCTTGCTTTCCCACAAAATCTCCCACGACCTTGCAAAGATTCACCATAGCTTGTTCAAGGTTTGAGGCTTGCTGTGGTGCTTGAGCAGGTTGCTGATACTGAGGTGGCTGTAGTTTCCAAGAGAAATTTGGATGGTCCCTCCAATTGGAATTGTAGGTGTTGCAATCACCAAACATTTCCCTCTCCGTTGGAATGATAGGACACTCTTCAACCAAGTGCTCATAAGATAGACAAATGGCACAAGGCATAGTTTGCAATGGTGTTTGAGAGATGGCTTGCGCTTCTTGCATCTGATTCATTTCTAGCTCTTCCAATCTCCTTTCCATAGCTGCAATTTCTGCCTTCATGTCCATGCCATCATTCAAAATATACATCTCACCCTTAGCATCAGGTTGAGACGTCATTCTTCCCATATCTCTAGCATTTGGTTCATCCCATTCTCTTGAAAATTCAGCCACATAACTCATGAAGTTCATGGCTTCCTCTGCTATGTGGTTCAATATGGCATGCACAACTAGCAATTTGTGATTTAAAAACAGAGAACACAAAAGAAAACAAAAGAAAAACAATTCAAAGAAAGAAAATTAAGGTAAACTAAAAACTAAATAAAAGATATACTAAAACATGAATAGTAAAAAAAATAAAAAGAGTTAGTAAAATGAAAAGAAAAGTCACCAAACTTGTGATGAAGATCACAAGTACTCTGAAAAGGTGATATCACTGTAAAGTGGCACCATCCCCGGCAACGGCGCCATTTGATTCGTCCCTAGCAGTGGCAGTGGCAACGGCACCATTTGATTCGAGGTTCGATCCCCGGCAACGGCGCCATTTGATTCGTCCCCGGCAACGGCGCCATTTGATTCGTCCCTAGCAGTGGCAGTGGCAACGGCACCATTTGATTCGAGGTTCGATCCCCGGCAACGGCGCCATTTGATTCGTGCCCAATTGGTGTCTCAGCTGATTTGTGTCCAGCTGGTGCTCCTTGATTGAGGGAGTAATCAACAAAATTTATAACCTATTACACCATTTACTAGAGTAGCAAAGACAAAGCTACTATAGCATAGTGGCTCTAGGATCGTTCACTGGGATGGGTTTTCACTTCACAATTGATATTAATTCAAAGATGAATTGGTGCCTTTTCATTTCAAGGTTAGCTTTAAAAGAAAACATAAACTTGTTTAAATGGAAAAGGATTGGTTTTAAGCTAACCAAAAATAGTAACTGATTTTACTTACAAAGAAAAGTGTTTCTTGGAGTTCAGATCACTAGGCTCGTTCCTCATACAAAATGGAGAGTTCCGGTCACTTGTTTATTTTCCTCGCATTAGAGAATTAACATATAGTTAATTCTCTAACCGGTGTTGTACAGATGCTTCCCATTAATGGGTTCAAACACTAAATCTCTCTCACTGATGCATCTTGCAATGGCTCATACCTCTCACCTAGCACTTGCCATTCAAGGTGATCTTTAACCTTGGACTTCCCTTCTCAAGCTCGCAAGAGATAACTAATGGATGTCTCCTAGGAGTCCAAAAGCTTACCAAGTGTTGGCTATTCTAGAAAATCCTACCTTCAAGTCACCTCCCAAAGGCTCGCAAGGGGTAAACTAGTGCATTTCCATGGTTGGAAATCACTTGCCTTACCAAGTGTTGGCCCAGGTGACTCTAAGGTGTTTTAAGTTAACTAAAAACATAGAAATCACTAACGGGTTACACTTTCTCTTCATTAAAAACTAAAACAACAAAACTTCCAAATTATGCATGTGGAAACTTACCCGGCTTTCCTCACTCCAAGAGACAAAAGGCTTAGCCTCTCATCCTCTGAGGAAAAATCCTCAGAGTTTGGTTGGCTAGAAAATGAAAATGAAATGAAAAATGAAAGAGAAGGAAAAACAGAGCAAGGCTCTGTATATTCTATATATGATCAATATTACGGATTACATATATGGTCCTCCTCTCTCTTTTACAGTGGATGCAAGGGAATATATATAGAGGAGTTTTTCCAACCTTCCTAGCTAAGAAATCTTGTGGTTGGTGGCTTACAAGGAGAAGAATGGAAATTTATACACAAAAATCTGAAGAAAAATATCTAAAAGAGTCGGTGCAAAAATATCGGGAAGCTCCAGGAACATTTCGCAGGTGAAAAATGGTGTCTGCGAGATTTCGCAGACACTCAAGAGGGCTGCGAAATATTTTCGCAACAACAAGTTAAACTCGCAGGGCTGCGAAATTGGCTTCCACCTTGAGGTTCTCAGAGTTCCAGCTTGCGGCATGTATCGGGTAGCTTCAGGAGGAATTCCATAGCACTGTACAAAAAGGCTGCGAAATTCTCGCAACAAAAGGCTGATTTCGCAACACTTTGGAGTGATCTGCTTGCAATGGCTGTAACTCCTTCGTTTCAACTCCGAATCGCGTACCGTTTGAAGCATTGGATTCTTGACTTCCTGATCTTTGAAATGGTATATAGAATGTAGAAAATGGACTTCGGGAAGTGCTCCAAAAGTGCGCATGAAGACTGCAGCTGCTTGTCCTCTGTTTTCTTCACTCTGTTTTTCCTCTCTCCTTGCTTCTCTCCTTGCATACTTTGAACGACTTTGGCAAAGGGCTATGGAGCTCCAAAGCTTGGTTCTTCATGAATTTGAGCTCTTCATTGCTTTGCCATGAACTATATACAATTCTCCCTCATTCTTGGATTGTTTTGGTGATCAAATTACTAACAAAAACACCAAAACTTACACAATTTGATTAGAAATGATTGCAAGGGTCCTTAACATGTTAATTGGGTTAAAAGGCAATAACTACTACTCAAAAGTGTTTAAAAGAGTTAATTACAAGCTATCAAATAGCACTTTTTGAGTAGTAATCAGCCATTTCTGAGACACCAGTGCAAGCTATGCCGTGTTCCATTTGTCAATCTTATGAGCACTTGGTGGAGGAGTGTCCTACAATTCCAATAGTGAGAGAGATGTTTGGAGGAGTGTCCTACAAGCAAATGTTATTGGTCAATTCAAGCCCAATAACAATGCTTTATATGACAACACTTACAATTCGAATAGGAGGAACCATCCAAATTTCTCTTGGAAACCAAAGCCACCTCAGTACACACAACCTGCTCGAGCACCTTAGCAAGCCTTGAATCTTGAACAAGCTATTGCGAACCTTAGCAAGGTTGTGGGAGACTTTGTGGGAGATTAGAAGTCCATCAATGCTCAACTGAATAAGAGAATTGACAGTATGGAGAGTACATTGAACAAAATGATGGATGTGATGCAAAATGATCTGTCTCAAAAGATAGACAATGTCCAATACGCAATCTCAAAGCTTACCAACCTCAACACAGTGCAAGAGAAATGAAAGTTTCCTTCTCAACCTCATCAAAACCCCAAGGGTATCCATGAAGTGGAGGCTCAAGAGGGAGAATCTTCAAATGTGAGGGAAGTCAAAGCAGTTATCACCTTGAGGAGTGGTAAAGAGGTTGATCAGCCCACATCCAAGCCAAAGCATGATGAAGAGAGTGTAGGAGAAAAAGAAAAGAGTGAGGAAATTAAAGGAAAGAGAAAAGAGAAAAAGTACAAAGAAAGATGACCATGATTCTAGTGTGGATGAAAAACCTGAGAGGATAGTGATCAAGGAAGATATGATGAAGAAACACATGCCTCCACCTTTCTCCCAAGCTTTGCATGGAAAAAAGGAACCAATAATGCATCAGAAATTTTTGAAGTGTTGAGGCAAGTAAATGTCAATATCCCTTTGCTAGACATGATCAAACAAGTGCCAACATATGCAAAATTATTGAAGGACTTGTGGATTGTAAAGAGAGGGTTGAATGTGAACAAGAAAGCCTTCTTGACTAAGCAAGTGAATGCCATCATATAGTGCAAGTCTCTAGTGAAGTACAAAGATCCGGGCTGTCCTACCATCTCAATGAGTATTGGAGGGACTTGTGTGGAGAAAACTTTGTTGGACTTGGGAGCAAGTGTGAATTTGCTACCCTACTCTATCTACAAGCAGCTGGGACTTGGAGAGTTGAAGCCAACATCCATCACTCTATCTCTGGCAGATAGATCAGTGAAGATTCCAAGAGGAATGATCAAAGATGTCTTGGTTCAAGTTGACAAATTCTACTATCTAGTGGATTTTGTTGTTGATTACTACTCAAAAAGTGCTATTTTGTAGCTTGTAATTAACTCTTTTAAACACTCTTGAGTAGTAATTATTACCTTTTAACTCAATTGACATGTTAAGGACCCTTGCAATCGTTTCTAATCAAATTGTGTTAAGTTTTTGTGTTTTTGATAGCTTTTAGCTACACCAAAGCAATCCAAGAATGAAGGAGAGCTGTATATAGTTCATGGCAAAGATTTTGGAAGCTCAAATTCATGAAGAACCAAACTTTGGAGCTCCATAGCCCTTTTCCAAAGTCGTTCAAAGTATGCAAGGAAAGAACAATGGAGAGAGGAAAAACAGAGTGAAGAAAATAGAGGACAGCAGCTGCAGTCTTCTTTCACACTTTTGGAGCACTTCCCGAAGTCCATTTTCTACATTATATATACCATTTCAAAGGTTATGAAGTCAAGAATCCAACGCTTCAAACGGTGTATGAATTAGAGCTGAAATGAGGAAGATATGGCCTTCGTAAGACAACTACATCCAGCTCATTTCCATCCGGGTAGGAATTCCATCCGGGTAGAAATGCCATCCGGGTAGGATTTCCATCCGGGTAGAAATTCCATCCGGGTAGAAATTCCAACCGGCTGCCGCCATTTCCATCCGGATGTATCACATCCGGAATCCGGCTACCGCCACTTACATTCGGCACAACATCCACCCCCGGATGACATCTGGAATTCAAGATCCGGATGGGAAAGGAGGCGTTTCAACTTCATCCCGCAGACATATCTGGATGGGAAGGAAGGCGTTTCAACTTCCTCGATCAGCCATGTCCGGATCCTCCATGACGTTTACCCAGATCACTCCAAGCTGAAGGTAGAATGTTGCACAGCTGTAGTGTTCTTCTGAAGCTTCCTGATATTTGCGACCGACATTTTGATATCTTCTGGGATATTTTGCTTTAGATATTTGATGTCTAAATTCCCAAAGTCTCCTTGTAACCCACCTATCATAGGATTCCTTAGTCTTTAAGTTAGAACAAAGGGTAAATAAACCCATATATATAGTTTGTAATCTTTTCGATAAAGAGGGATCTCTAGGAGCTTGTTCTTGGAGACAACCCTTTGAATAAGTAATATATACACAGAGCACTTGCTCTGTTTTTCATACAAATATATTTGTGTTTTCTCGTTCTTTTTATTTCTAGCCAAACAAGCTCTGAGGAAGTTTCTTCAGAGAATGAGTGGCTAGAATTTTAGTTCCTTGGAGTTAAGGTTGCCGGGAAAGGTTCCAAATGCAAGAATTAGTAGCTTTGTGGTTTTAGCCATTAATGAAGAGAAAGTGTGACCCATTAATGGTTTTTATCTTTTTAGTTAACTTAAAACGCTTTTAAATTACCTGAGCCAACACTTGGTAAGGCAAGTGATCTCCGTCCATGGAGATTCACTAGTTTATCTCTTGCGAGCTTTTGGGAGGTGACTTGAAGGTAGGATTTTCTAGAATAGCCAACACTTGGTAAACTTTTGGACTCCAAGGAGACATCCATTAGTTATCTCTTACGAGCTTTTGACGGGTAATCCAAGGTTAAAGATCACCTTGAATGACAAGTGCTAGGTGAGAGGTATGAGTCATTGCAAGGTGCATCTGTGAGAGGGATTTAATGTTTGAACCCATTAAGAGGAAGCATCTGTACAGCACCAGTTAGAGAATTGACTATATGTTAATTCTCTAAAGGGAGGAAATGAACCAAATGACCTGAGTTCTATTTTTTGCACGAGGAACCTACCTTGTGAACCTAAACCTCCAAGGAATGCTTTTCTTTATAAGTAATTTCTATTACTTTCTTTGCCGTTAGATTACACCAAACCTTTTTCAATCAAAGTTTATGTTTTCTTTTGAAGCTAACCTTGAAATGAAAAGGCACCAATTTAGCTTTGAATTGGTATCATTTATGAATTGAAAACCCTTCCCAGTGAACGATCCTAGAGCCACTATGCTATAGTAGCTTTATCTTTGCTACCCTAGTTCATGGTGTAATAGGTTATAAATTTTGTTGATTACTCCCTCAGCCAAGGAGCACCAGCTGGACATAAATCAACTGATACACCGACTGGGCACGAATAAGTTGTTCTTGATACAAATCTAGTTGTCAAAGGAACTAATTATGTTCCTATCATACTTGGAAGACCATTCCTAACTACATCAAATGCAATCATCAATTGTAGGAATGGAGTCATGCAACTCACGTTTGGCAACATGACATTAAAGTTCAACATTTTCCATTTGTACAAGAAGCATATCCATCCGAAAGAAGAAGAAGACCCAGAGAAAGTGTGCATGATTGACACTTTAGTGGAGGAGCATTGTGATAAGAGAATGTAGGAGGATTTGGTTGAGAGCTTTGGGGATCTTGATGAAGGGTTACCTGAACCCTCAGATTTGCTTGCTACCCTACTCCATTGGAGGAGGAGAGAAGAGATTGTACCCTTATTCAATGAGGAAGAGACGCAAAGAGCTGTTAAGGAGGAGCCCCCAAAGCTTATTCTTAAGCTACTACCCACAGAGTTGAAGTATGCATACTTGGAAGAAGACAAGCATTGCCCTGTTGTTATATCTTCAACTCTTACCATTTATCAAGAGGATTGTCTACTTGAAGTTCTTAGAAAATGTAAGAAGGCAGTAGGGTGGCAAATTTCTGATTTGAAAGCGATCAACCATTTAGTCTGCACCCATCATATTTACATGAAGGATGAAGCTAAGCCAGTTCGTCAACCTCAGAGAAGGTTGAACCCTCACATGCAAGAGGTGGTGCAAGCTGAAGTTCTTAAGCTACTTCAGGCTGGTATTATTTACCCCATATCAGATAACCCATGGGTGAGTCATACTCAAGTTGTGCCAAAGAAGTCTGGGATCACGGTGGTGCAAAATGATAAGGGAGAAGATGTCTCTACACGCCTCACTACAGGTTGGAGGGTGTGTATCGATTACAGGAAGTTGAATGCGGTGACAAAGAAGGACTGTTTCCCATTGCCCTTTATTGATTAGGTGCTTGAGAGGGTTGTTGGGCATCTTTTTTATTGTTTCTTGGATGGCTACTCCGGGTACTTTTAGACAGAAATTGATGTCGAGGACCAGAAAAAGACCACTTTCACATGCCCATTTGAAACCTATGCATACAGGAGAATGTCTTTCGACTTATGCAATGTACTCGCAACTTTCCAAAGATGCACGTTAAGCATTTTCAGTGATATGGTGGAGCGTATAATGGAAGTCTTTATGGATGATATCACCATATATGGAAGTGCATTTGATGAATGCTTGGTTGACTTAGAAGCTGTTCTGAACTGATGCATTGAGAAAAACTTAGTGCTTAACTAGGAGAACTACCATTTCATGGTACAACAAGGGATTGTCCTTAGGCACATCATTTCCAAGGAAAACATTGAAGTTGACAAAGCAAAGGTTGAACTCATTGTTAAGTTCCCATCTCCAACAAATGTCAAAGGAGTAAGGCAATTCCTTGGCATGCCGGGTTCTATAGGAGGTTTATCAAGGATTTCTCTAAGCTTGCAAGGCTTTTGTGTGAACTATTGGTGAATGATGCTAAATTCATATGGGATGATAAATGCCAAAGGAGTTTTGAAGAGTTGAAGCTATTTCTGACAACCGCACCAATAGTGAGGGCTTTCAACTGGCAACTGCCCTTTAAGGTAATGTGTGATACTAGTGACTTTGCTATAAGAGCTGTTATTGGGTAAAGAGAAAATGGAAAAACCTATGTGATCTACTATGCGAGCAGGACATTGAATGAGGCTCAAAGAAACTATACAACCATCGAGAAAGAATTATTAGCTGTAGTTTTTGCCTTGGATAAGTTTCTTGTTTACTTGATGGGGTCTTTTATCGTGGTTTTCACTGATCACTCTGCTTTGAAGTATCTGTTGACTAAGCAAGATGCTAAAGCAAGGTTGATTAGATGGATTCTCTTGTTTCAAGAATTCAATATCTAGATCAAAGACAAGAAATGAGTGGAGAATGTGGTAGCAGACCACCTTTCAAGGCTAGCTATCGCACATAATTCCCATGGAATGCCCATTAATAACGATTTTCCAGAGAAGTCTCTCATGTCGATGGAAATTGTCCCTTGGTACGCGCACATTGCTAACTACCTGGTCACAGAAGAAGTTCCAAGAGAGTGGAAAACACAAGATAAGAAGCACTTCTTTGCAAAAATTCATGCCTACTATTGGGAAGAGCCATTTCTATTCAAGTATTGTGTAGATCAGATAATAAGGAAGTGCGTTCTTGAAGAAGAGCAACAGGGGATTCTCAGTCATTGCCATGAAAATGCATGTGGAGGCCACTTTTCTTCTCAGAAGACAACCATGAGGGTGTTGCAATCGGGTTTCTGTTGGCCATCACTTTTCAAAGATGCCCACACCATGTGCAAGAGTTGTGATCGATGCTAGAGGCTTGGGAAGTTGACACGCAGGAACATGATGCCTTTGAACCCCATTTTGATAGTTGCTCTTTTTGACGTTTGCGACATTGACTTCATGAGACCATTCCCTATGTCTTTTGGCTACTCGTAGATCTTGGTGGGAGTAGATTATGTTTCTAAATGGGTTAAGGCAGTCCCATGCAAGCACAATGGCCATAGAGTGGTTCTCAAGTTTCTAAAGGAAAACATCTTCTCAAGATTTGGGGTGCCCAAAGCCATAATTACTAATGAGGGTACTCATTTTTGTAACAAGCCTTTTAAAACTCTCCTAGCCAAGTATGGGGTGAAGCATAAGGTAGCTACATCTTGCCACCCTCAAACTAGTGAGCAAGTTGAGTTAGCAAACAGGGAAATTAAAAACATATTGATGAAGGTGGTGAACACAAACAGAAAAGATTGGTCAATCAAGCTCCTTGATTCACTATGGGCATATAGAACAACTTACAAGACCATTCTCGGGATGTCTTCTTATCGCCTAGTCTATGGCAAAGCATGCCATCTTCTCATGGAATTGGAATACAAAGCTTGGTGGGCAATCAAGAAGCTTAACATGGATATGAGCAGAGTTGGGTTAAAGAGGTTCTTAGACCTCAATGAAATGGAGGAATTGAAAAACGATGCCTACATCAATTCAAAAATTGCAAAAGAGAAATTGAAGAGGTGACATGGTCAGTTGATTTCCCGTAAGGATTTTCGAAAGGGACAAAGAGTCTTGCTCTATGACTCTAAGCTCCACATCTTTTCAGGCAAGCTGAAATCAAGGTAGATAGGTCCATTTACCATTCACCAAGTGCATTCAAATGGAGTAGTGAAACTACTCAACTCCAACAACATCGAGAGCTTCAAAGTGAATGGCTACCATTTCAAGCCCTTTGTGGAGCTTTTTTCTAGCGACAAGAAGGAATTCATCCTCCTTGATCCACATCAAGCTTGACAAGACTAGTTTTTTGATGGACTTAGTCTTTCTAAAGACTAATTGAGTCCATATCTTTTTATTTTATTTCTGATTTGAAAGTTTTCCCATATTATTACTTGTTTTGTTTTTTATTTTTCATTTTAATTTTATTTTGGTTTGATTTAACTTAGGTTTTTGATGATCAATTGCAGGGGGATTTCAAACAAAGGAAAAATTAGGCCAATTCGCACACCTCATGAAATTTTCGCAGGCATGTGAAATCAATGAATCATTTCGCACACCTTGTGAACCAATTTCGCACACCCATCGAAAATAAAAATGCCATTCGAACTCATTTCGCACACTTAGCGAAAATTTCGCACACCTAGCTAAATTTTCGCACACCTAGCGAAATTTTCGCAGACCATGCATAAAATTTCGCACCCCCAAAGCCATTTCACACGCTGTGCGAAACCCAAGAATCGTTATGCAAAAATGAAAGGTCACTTGCCATTTCTTTTTAAACCCCCTGAACCCTAAAATCCCCATTTTACAAACACCCCACACCCTGCAAATCCCTCATTTTCCCCTGCCACCTTGCGACCTCACTCTTTTCCATTCGATACCAAGCCCCGCGCGCATCTCATTTCGAAGATTTGATACCGCACCCCCTTGGAGCATGGACTCGAGGCTCGCCTTCCATTTTCGACATGGCACGGACCCGATGAACCCCTCCCGTCCCTTCACAGAGACACACTACGAGGTAGAGAGCCTCCTCTGCTCAGGTGCTTAGCGATTCTCAACCTCAGGCCGCGGAAGCCCCACAGATTCCACATTCCGAGGGTGGAACAACCATTGGTCCTTCCTCTCCTGCTCCTCAGCACAGATACGAGACGAGGAGACCACCAACTACACCAGATGCAACTATTTCGCTCCCTGAGAGTTTAGTACGGTGCCCTCCGACTAAGAGGGCCAGGACTTCAGGCCCAGGTGAGTCATCTATAGCTTCTGAACCTCTTGCATATTCTGAGGTTTTTTCTGACTTGTCACGGAGTCTATTATCAGACGCCCGATGCTCATAGCATCGCCCATTGAGGGCAACTCAGATTGTAGAACAAGACCCTTCCACTAGGAGCTATATTTTGATCAGGAGGCCATGTGACAACAACCTGAGCTCCGAGACTCTTACAGCCTACTCCAGATGTACCACCTTGAGCACCCATGACTCCTCGTGAGTTCTTTTATCCCAGAGTAGCATTAGGCTTTTACCAGTCTATGACTACTCGTGGTGTTCCGAGTCCTATTGCGATTCACTTCACCATTGATGGACGTCATGGTGTCCTCGAGGCCAGGCATATTGCAGAGGCTCTATAGATTTCTTTAGAGCCAGATGATCCATCTGTTTTTTTGCTACTGGTCCTCAGTATCTCAGAGTGACATGGTCCACATTTTATCTAGGGGGACCTCCATAGATTCAATTTTTCTAGGGAATGAGCTTCCACATGGGATGCTCCTCGTAGACGTGGTGCTACGTTCCAACCTTTTTCTCTTATAGCATTTAGTACAGAGGAGATGAGTTATTTTAGACGAGTTATTCCGTATATTAGAGGGCTTCTACTTTGGCCTGCACCACTTGATCATGGCCTCCCTCATCCACTTTGAGGAGAAGGTCCATAGGAAGAAGCTTCAAAGGGCCGACACCATTCCATTATTATCCCCAAGGTTGCTATGCTAGGTCTTGGAGTACATGGGCTTTCCTACTGAGCCTTGGCTCGAGTGCCGTCGCCTTTGTGGAGAGTGATTCACTATCGACAAATGAAATCAGTTGGCGGGCTATTCTGCACCTCCTGGAGCCCCTCCCATGGTAGCACCTCTAGTGCCCCCACGCCAGAGCAGAGCGAGCTCCCCATAGAGACTGTACCACCAGTGCCCATACCTGAGGCTACTTATGCTGCTCCGTTTGTGACTCCTACGGTTCCACCAGTCACGCCTACTACATCCGAGCCTTCCATTACCATATTTGCTTCAGAGTTCCGCGCCTTTGTGCATACCTTTCAAACATTCACCACCACCCATTCTGCTCTATTCCAGCAGATGGCTGAAATGCATGCCCATTAGGACCAACAGACTGCTATTCTCCGCTAGATTCAGCACCACCTGGGACTTCTACTTCCGCCTCAACCTGACCTTCCCGCATCATCAGAGCCTATAGCTCTAGCTGAGGACACTACACCAACAGAGGTCCAAATTCCCCCACCTTAGGAGGCCACTATAGCTACACCAGAGGATGCATCATCTCTACCTGAGGCTCCCACTACTTGATCATAGGACATCTCTTTATCTTATTGTATTTACATATTATATTATTGGAGATTTATCCTTGTTTTGATACTTTATATTCTGGGATTGGATGTATTACCTGATCATATCTTATATTGTACTTTCTCAGATTAATATATAAACATCCTATTTTTTATTATACTTAGCATTTTTCTATTTCCTCTACTCATTACCCTTTTGTTTTTTGACTCATGTGGTTTCTCCTATACGACTCAGACTCCATTTCATTCAGGAGGTACCACTTTCTCCCTTTATTTTCAATTGCTCTTGAAACATTGAGGGCAATGTTGATCTCGATTGGGGGAAGAGAGTTGATTCGTGCCCAATTGGTGTCTCAGCTGATTTGTGTCCAGCTGGTGCTCCTTGATTGAGGGAGTAATCAACAAAATTTATAACCTATAACACCATACACTAGGGTAGCAAAGAAAAAGCTACTATAGTATAGTGGCTCTAGGGTCGTTCACTGGGAATGATTAACAAGCAATCAATGATACCAATTCCAAGTGAATTGGTCTTGTTTCATTTCATGGTTAGCTTAAGAAATAAAACACAAACTTTGATTGGTAAAAGTTGAGACTTAAACTAACTAACTTAACAGAAGTTTGGAATAATTTAGGAAGAAAAGCATTCCTTGGAGATTTAGGTTCACTGGGGTGGTTCCTCATGCAAAAGACATAGCTCCGGTCAGATGGTTCATTTCCTCGCATTAGAGATTCAACATATAGTCAATTCTCTAACCGGTGATGTACAGAGACTCCTTCAATTAGATTTCACTTTAAGCCTCTCACTAAGCCTTAACCATTCAAGGTGATCTTTAACCTTGGATTACCCGTCAAAAGCTCGCAAGAGATAACTAATGGATGCCTCCTAGGAGTCCAAAAGCTTACCAAGTGTTGGCTATTCTAGAAAATCCTACCCTGAAGTCACCTCCCAGAGGCTCGCAAGGGGTAAACTAGTGCATTTCCATGGTTGGAAATCACTTGCCTTACCAAGTGTTGGCCCAGGTAACTCTAAGGTGTTTTAAGTTAACTAAAAACATAGAAATCACTAAAGGATTTCACTTCCTCTTTATTACTAGCTAAAACCACCAAGCTTTGCATTCTTGCATTTGGAACCTTCCCCGGCAACCTTAGCTCCAAGGAATTAGAGGTTTAGTTACTCATTCTCTGGGGAAAACTCCTCAGAGAATTCATAACTTAGTAATAAAATGAAAATACAAAGTGAGAAGGTAAGGTAGTAGAAAGAAAATAGACTTTACTTGCTTACCCAAACGTTTACAGAAGGAACTCCTCTCTGAGAACAGGCTCTTGAGAGGTATATATATCAACATAATATAAAACTAATTGTTACAAAGATATTTAGTCTTTTTACTAACTTAAAAACTAAGGAATCATGTAATTGGTGGTTTACAAGGAGTATTTTGGGATTTAGACAACAAAAATCTAATGGAAAATATCTCCCAATGTCGGTAGCAAATATCAGGAGGCTTCAGGAACCATTTCGCAGGAGAAAAATGGTGTCTGCGAGATTTCGCAGACACCCAAGAGGGCTGCGAAATTATTTCGCAACACCGAGCTATCTTCCCAGGGCTGCGAAGTTGGCTTCCACCTTGAGGTTCCCAGCTCCCTTCTCGCGGCATGGTTCGTGCATCGTCAGAAAGAGAAACACCTTACTGTACAAAAATGCTGCGAAATCACTTCGCAACAAAAGGGTGATTTCGCAACACTTTGCAAAATGCTTCATTCAGCTCGGAGTGATTGGCTTGTAATGGCTGTAACTTCTTCGTTTCAACTCCGAATTGCACACCGTTTCAAGCATTGGATTGTTGACTTCCTGAGCTTTGAAATGGTATATAGCATGCATCATTTGGACTTCAGAAAGTGCTCCAAAAGTGGCTGCTACGACTGTCATCAAGAATATGCTTTATGGCAGATTCTCTTTGCTTTTTCTCCTTGCAATCCGGATTCACTCTTGGCAAATGACTTCTAAGCTTTGCCCAAGATTCCTCATAGCTCTCCTCAGTCTTGACTTGCTTTGGTGATCAAAATACTAACAAAAACACCAAAACTTACACAAAGTGATCAAAATTGCTTTAAAGGGTCATTAACATGCCAATTGAGTTAAAAGGCCAAAACTACTACTCAAAAGTGTTTAAAAGGATTAATTATAGGCTATCAAATAGCACTTTTTGAGTAGTAATCAAGAGTTGAGGAAGAAAGTTTTGTTAATAATGCTAGGTTAATTTGTTAATTTAGTTACTTTTTGGCTTAATTTAATCTCTCATTCAATGCAGTCATGCCATTGGCTTAATTTTAAAAAAGTTTTCACTCTACTTTCCATGGTTATTAAGGAAAAATTCTCAAAATGAAATGGGAGGAATTGAGTTCTTGCATTTTTACTTGAATCTTAGAGTTTGTATTATGCTTATTGAAGTTGATGAATTATTGAAACTCTTATGGAATTCAACCTTATTTCTTCCACTTTAATCTTACCACACATAGTGCATATTAGGTTACGGTTATAAGATGAAAAACTATCTCACCTCCTAAACTTAGAAAAATTTCGTCTTGATACCTTTGACCTTGTTTTAATAGTGTTGGGACACCTTATAAAAGGCCAATGAGCCTTCGAAAAAAAAAAAGAAAGAACAAAGTGTTTCGCTTGCCTTGAAACCCGAGCAAAGTCTGAGAGGTATATGGCGAAAGTCTTTAAAACCCGGTGCCTTAAGCCTTGATTGGTTGGGAGTCACCGACCTCAATGGTTGTTACAAGGGTGAATAGGTGGAGTTAACATATTGTAGGTGCTTGGGTATTGAATTTCAATCTCAAAAGTCCGGGGAAAAATCTGAGGAGTTAGTGGTCGAAAGATCCTTAAAGCTCGATGCCCTAAACCTTGATTGGTTGGGAGTCATCAATGGATCCCCATTACATGGACACTTTAGAAAACAATACCTTTAGCATTGCACTCCTACAATGAAAAAATTGTGAAATAAAAGAGGTGCGTTCTTAGCTTATTGGAGGTTGGTCAGTTTGCTAAGGTTTAAGAAAGAACTTGGTTGGGGGGAGAAAATAGTTCGACATACTATAATCGGAAACTAATAAGATTAACACTTAGATTTTTGTGGAAAAATAAGGTTTGGACCTTTGGGAGTGGAAATTCTTTTGTTGCTTAAATTTGCATAATGCCCACTCTTTGTAAATTGTAATTAGGCAGGAGATTTGATGACTCTTGTTGAAGGTTGGGTTTTGCCTCTCTGATATTCCATGAGAGAGTATAATCCGCATCATGCCACTTGAAATTTTTTTGGAATGATTAACATGATTTTGTAAATTATTTTACTGTTTATTCTTATTTATCTCTCCTTCATTACTAAGGGACTAGCAATATGTCGATTGGGGGAAGTGATTACTACTCAAAAAATACTCTTTTATAGCTTGAAACTAACTGTTTTAAATACTTTTGAGTAGTAGTTAATACCTTTTAACTCAATTGACATATTAAGGAACCTAGCAAGGGTTACTAATCAGTTTTTGGCAAGTTTTGGTGTTGTTGGTAGCCATTTGATTATTGAAACAAGCCAAGAATGAGGGAGAATTTGGTGAAATCCATGGCAATGCAAGTTAAAGCTCAAATACATGAAGAATCCAAGTTTTGGAGCACTTCATAGCCCTTTGCCAAGCCAATCAGAGATGTAAGGAAGAAAACCAGAGGAATAAATCCAACAACCAACATTTTCGTATGGCTGTGCAAAATTTCGCACACCATGCGAAACCACTTGAGGTAGCCAAAGGATTTCACGCACCATGCCAATTTCGCATGGTATGCGAAATCTTCCTGTGCACTAACTCTGTTAGATTTTTATATTCAGATATTTTGTGTAATTTCCTAGTTTCTCCTTGTAACCAACCTAGATATTTTTTTTTACATATATTTTTATATATCTTTTAGGTAGCATATATATAAGGGGAGAGAGAGGGAGAAATATATATATGTTTTTCATTGAACACTTGTAAATTCCCGTAGTAAGAAATATAGAGAGCTTTTTGTTATGTTTTTCCTTCTCATTTTGTTTTCACTTTTCTTTCTAGCCAAACAACCTCTGAGAATGATTTCTAAAAGGATGAGTGGCTAGGTTTTACGTTTCTTGGAGTGATGGAAGTTAGGTGAAGGACCTGAATGCAAAGGTGGGAGTTGTCCTTACTTTAAATGAAAGTAGTTGTTAACCATTAATGGTCTTTATTTCAAGGTTTAGCTTTAAATCCCTTAAAAGCACTTTGAATGGCCAATACTTGGTAAGCTTTTCGGATTCTATGGATGCTTATTGCTAGATCCATGGATGTCTATTAGTTATCATTTACGAGCCATTGGAAGATGGTTCAAAGTGAGAGTCTTTAGTGTTTGAATCCATTAATAGGAAAAACCAAAATAAACCAAAAAAGAAAAGGGTAAATAATGGAAAAAGACGGGTTGTCAATCCATTCGATCAACCCTCTCATAGATCATAGGTAAGGCAAAGCGCTTTCTTTTAAGAATGCATATGGTTCCATCTTTCTTTCTTTAGTTAACCCACCATTTTCTAAAAGGGATTGTAGAAATTCTGGTTTTATACTACTTGGAATGGCTCTCTTATATTAAGAAATTCTGTCTAGTGGTAGAATCGAATAGAGCATCAATTCTGGCCCCCTTCCAACATAGAAAAAAATCGCCGCAAGCTCTCTTTCATAACATCATCTTAGGGCAGTCTCACTCATCTTTCCTTCCTTTCGTAGTTGCAGTCTTGTTGTACCTAGGATCCCGTAACTTCGACTTTTTTTTTCCATCAAGAGGGGTTCGAACCTGCGACTTCTGGCGTGACGGACCAGGACTCTAACCAACTTAGAGATTTCCCACCGAAACACTCTCTCAATGAGAGCTCATACTAAAAAGAAAAAGGAAAGGTGGCAACCTTGAATTGACTTTTGAAGCAACTGTTAAAGACTGAAAGACAACTTTCTTACTATACTATAAGGTAAGAGCACTGCCCCCCTATCACAACAAGGCAGATAGGGCACTTAGCCAACCTTTTAGATTGAATAAAGTGATCTACGACCAACCTCACCTCTCTTTCTTACCCGCCCTTATTAGTAGTAGGCAACCTTTCTTTCTTGCATTTCTTCCAGCTTTTTCCAGATAAAGGGCTAATAGAGTTACACTTTCTTAGTACATTGCTTTTCATTACCTACCAGTCGTCTTACAACACGAAGTTACCTGATGTTCGCTACTACTAATAAGAGCGGAGAGATGTTAGCCTTTCACTATTAGTAAGCACTCCCCTAGTTTTGACCTAATGACCCCATCCCGTTTGGATAATTCTATGATTGACCGAGAGTACTTATGAAACCCGGCACTGAACTAAGGGTTTTATCTGCGACCTCCTGAACTGTTCGCATCGCTCTCTTCGGTTCAAGCAAAGGTTATGATGAAAGTCCGGATCGACTTCCTAGCGTATGAAATACGGAAGCTTAACGCCCTCTGTTTTAGCTTAAACTAACGGCACCGATTCCTAGTGCTATAATAGAAACTGCCCTTAACGCGCAAATGAAAGCCCTCACAACACTTGAGAGCCAAGGTTGGTCTACGATCTTAAGCAGGCTGATTGTAAATCCTATTTTTCTCTGAGAGGGTGGGATATAGGAGAACCACGGGTTGAGGACAAAGGGCATGATCAAACCGTCTTTTCGGATGAGTACTTTGCTTCGGTACCGGGCTCAACAGTCTGACAAATGATGTGAACTCCCCTTCTCTTCTTCCACTAAGGCTGATCGTAGATCAGGGTGGTCGTAGATCACTCACTCACCGTGCTTTCATCATGATGACAAAGTGGTTGAGAAACTTCTTCTGTGTTAAAGCAAGAGGCATTTGTGTATATCTCACCAGTGGATTTTAAAAACCTCGCGAATTTACTTGGGTTACGGGTGTGGTTCTGGTTGTATTGACCGCATCTTTTGGTGTAACTAGTTATTCTTTACCTTGGGACCGAATTATTAAGGGGCAGCTCGGGCACCAAGGTTTATTAAACTTCTAACTTACAGTTAAGAAAGGAAAGCCATTCCAATCCTAAACAAGATCACAACGGTAAGACCTAAGAGAAAGGAGGTCCATTGATCTCGAGCCTTCTTCTTTATCTTCCAATGGTATAGGATAAGCTAATTCCTAACGCAAGGGGAAAAACAATAAGTCTCCTTGAGACCTCCCATTTATCATGCCTGAATAGGGTGAGATTTAGTAGGGAGCAAAGAGTGTGAGGAGAAGGCAATAAAAAAGTTCTCTAGAAGGGAAGATCCCCTCTCCCATTTTCATAGAGAAAGAGGATATGGAGATCATATGAGAAGCCGGCGGCAAGCAAAAATCCCTATATATATAGTATAAAGACGAGTTGGTAGGGCTAAACAACCTATTTGTTCTATATCTTCTTTTAAGTAGTGGTGAAAGCCGAATCCAATGCTCTTATAGCAGGAAAGAACCAATTGCAATTCCTAGTGTTAGCATGCCCCTTGGACTTCTTTCTTCATAAAGAAGAGCTAACGATGAGCGAGGAAGGTAATTCTCAGATCGAAAGCCAAGCCGGGTGGATAGGTACGGATTAACAGTTGAACATGGGGATCACGGCAAAGAAATGCCCTTCCCTGCCATCCCCACTCCCCCTGAAAGCGGCCGAGTGCAGCAAAGGTGCATTCATCAATAGTAGTAGTAGCTAATTCAAAAAGGTGGAAAGGGATCTGTTCGAACCAGAACTGAGACTGGAGAGGGGGGCGAATCCTGCATAGACCAATAGATCGAGATCCATAGTCCATTTTGGATCCAGATCGAGCTTCTTACTCGCCCTACTTCTAAGGATAGATAGAAAAGGTTGGAGAGGTCAAGTGGGGGTGAGGGTGATGGGGCTGATGGAGATAGGGCTGGGGTTGGAGGTAGGGAGATTTGAGTAAAACAGACGAGCATGGGGGAGAGGTTGACGGTGTTGGGTCACTACCTGCCATAATGTCCGCAGCCAGAGCTCACACTTGGGACACGCTCTCTCACTGATATAGGGCTGTTAACACTGTTGTTACAGGACCACATTGGAGGGCTTCAGGGCTTCAGTTATGTTGGGAGGATGAGTGGGTTGACATCCACCCACCCTCTCCCCCTATTCGCAGTTTCTGACAAACCAATCTACAAGTCTCCTGTGCCCCGGATCTCATCGGCTTTGTTCTTCACAACTTCTTATCAATCGAAGGATTATGGTCTTTACCAGAGCTTGTATCACCAGAAAAGGACCAGAATATCTCTTAACTTGAATATGTGGAAGCACAAATAGCTGGAATCATTATGCATCCTTGAGAGCCTGCATGTATTAGACAACTTCAAAATTTGATTGAGGCTATGGAACCCCACGCTTATAATTTTACTGCATGAGGTTGTTACTGACCACAACTACGTGTGCACTATGAAATATGGCACTGCTTACTGTCGGTTGAACTCTTACAAAGTATTTGTGGACGGCAAGTTGTTTAGACAGGAAATCAAGATTACCCTGGAATACCTAACAAATCAACATTTTTTTCCCACTGCAACAATGTCTACACAAACTAAAATTAGGCTGAAAAAACCAGCACATTCAGTTGGACTCACCTACAGTTAATCATGATATTTGGCTACCAGTTCATGCAAATGATCCAAACCTGCTAGTCTTGATATTCTTAAATTTGAATTTCTCAACTGGAACACCCTAATGAGAAGCCTCCATCTTTGTACTTGCAATCCAATAACATGAACTCTTTGCAACAATTTAATGTTTTGACATTTCTGGCAGATGTATGGCCAGGTTTTACTCAGCAACCTAGTCTGAAACTATCAAACTTAAGTCTAATCAAACTTCAGTATACTTCCCACAACGATGACTAAGGATAATGCATGTTAAGTCAAAAGCATCTTGGGTTAGTATGTTGGTACGCTTTTTTTCTTGGTCATGAAAGCAAACTCTTAGAAAATTTGCTGTACCCACTGAAGTTCTAATGTTAATCTGTCACAACAGCGGAAGCTTCTATGTTTGGCACATATTATGCATCCATGGAAAAGCAGTGTGTAACATGCATGGTTCGACAAATGCTTACACCCATGGATAAAAGGACCACAATTCAACTAAGCATGTTTTTGCCTATAGACTGGAATTAATCCACTATAGCTTGGGGAAACTATTCATAGAGTTCCAAACTTAAATGTAGTTCATCCAAACATATTTTAGGCACATGTAGGAGGAAGAGAAAATTCCAAGGGTTGACTCGTTTCCTTGTTACTAATATATATAACTGGAACTTCCAACTCCAAAACAATCCCCACTACTGAAGTTCTTATTTTTCTAACATATCTCTACATACCTGGTATAGTCTTTATATGCCTACTTTGCATCTCACTAGTTTTTCCCTTGTGGTCTAAAAATATTGATGGAGGTTTGTCACACATTTCTCTCTTTTCTCAAGAAAAACATCTACAATAAATTTTTTTTTCATGAAAAAGAATTGTGAATCAAATTGCAAATTTCAAATGAAAGATGGCCTATAACACAAAGGTAAATGAGGTTTGAGGGAATCTATGACTAATAAAAACTAATAAACAAATACCACTGAATTGGGGAATCTACAAATCTACAAGAGTTGAAGGTGTTGCAGTACAGCAGCACCTCAGAACTGTCCAAGGAAGGGAGAGTATTATATACACTCAGAGAAATATAAGGGGAAACATCTTAAAATAATTCAGATTCCAAAAGCATTTAAATGTATTGTTGAGTATATACTCCTCACCCAAGTAGATATCAAATCAGATACATAAAAGGTCTCTCAGCTTAACTATAAGTCCATATTCACATGGAACTAAAAATTATAACCATATAGAAGACTCAAACCAATTCACGTCGTGAAGCATCCAAGGTGGGAGGGATATATTGGTTCAAGCGTAAGGTCCAGCTCATTCCTCCTTGCTCCATGTGCTTCTCCCTGGTAAGTCCCACTGCATTGGAAATACATACAAAGCAGCAAGTCAATGATACCGGCCTTCCTCTAGTGAATATCTTCTACATTCTGAATGCGAGAGAGCAGAGAATCGACTGTTGAGGGTGCAACTCTTATTCAGAAGTAACATCCCATAAAAGAACTAAAATACCCTGATGGAGCACCAGTTGCACACCCACCATTCCATCTCTGCGCTTCTGCAAACAGACCTAATTAACATCTGACACTTTTTTTTTTCCTAGCCCCATTACATACATTATCATCGTGTAGTCCATGCCATCAGGGTATCTCAAGCTTTGCTCTTTCAAGCTTCCACAAATTTAATCATATGACAATGATGAATTGCAATATGGGAATCATGTCTAAATTTAATACATTGGGCATGAGAACAAATAGTTACCCCATGTTTAGACAGGGAAGCTGCTGTGGCAGTAGGAAGGATGATGTATTAAGACCATGGTTTTGCTGCTCCCAATGTGTCTGCTGTGCCACAGTCTTCTCCTTCTCCTTGATCTATTTTAAAATTATAGAAAAATACCAAGTTATTAGATATGCTTCTACTTTATATTTCATACCACTGCCCTGATGTGGTAAATCTGGCAGCAGAAATTTTTTGGGAGAAAAATGAATAGCATGCATGCAAACAATAAATGTAATCACCTCCTTAGCTAGCATGTTATTTTGCTCCTGCATTGCCTTTTCCTGTCCCAAAATTAGAGAAACAACTAACAAACGTGAGTTTCAGGTGCATTTCATTTTCAAATTTTCTATTGAACGCTTCCCCGTCAAGGTGAGATTCTTAATGTTACATCTGATATCCTCAAAGAACTAGTGTTTCTGCTGGCCTAACCAAACTTAGAAAAGATTGTCAGAAATCACAGTAGCCATCAATCTCTATGCTTCTCTTCCCACAATAATCCAAAAAGATGCAAAATTACCATGCCTAGTAAATTCTGAGAATTGAAATTACAGCTGAGATTAGAAAGTGATGGGTTTTTCCACACTAGCAAAAGAAAAGTCCATCACTATCATATGTTATAAACTTTTCCTTAATTCTCCAAAAGAGTGCCTGTGTTTTAGGATTTTTTTTTTCTCTCCTTTAGTGTCCTTCTGTTTATCTTTTAAAATAGGGTATGTGGTGAAGTGTCCCAGAAGTTACTCAAGAGGAAGATTTGAAGTAACAACACATCACTCAATTGCAATCTTGTGCCAAGTATAAAGTGTATTTGAAATCTGTAGTAGGTTCCATGAAAGTATATTAATTTTCTGAAACTCGACTTGCTACCAAATTATAGGATTTTTTTATTGGTAAATAAAGACTATTATATAAAAAGACACCAAAACGAAAGCATCAGAGTATATGGGATGTATACAACGGCCACCAAAAAACAAAAGGAAAAGAGACAAAAAAAACTACTCTCTACCTTAATAAGAAACCAACTGATCAGCAAAGAAAATTAAGGACATTTGACCTTCACTTATATACAATTTAGTCCAACAACAAATTACAAAGAAAAAAGTTTTTCAATCTTTGGTAAATTCCTTATTTTCAAGCATTCGTCTATTTCTCATTCAAAATTGTCCCAAAAAAATGCACAAAGGAGTTGCACCCTAAACCTTTTTTTTCTTTCCAACAAAGGAACCACACCATCCTAAGAGGGACTCCAAACAACAAATTGCAAAGATTTTTTTTTTCTTTTTCAATTTTTTGTAAGAAAATTCCTTATTTTCAAACAATACTTTTCTATTTCTCTCGTTCCAAATTGTTTGAAAAAAATTCACAAAGGAGTTGCTCCCTAAACCCTTTTTTTATTTTTTATTTTATTTATGTTTCCTTCCAACAAAGGAACCACACCATGCTAAGAGGGACTCTTTAACGAAGAAAGATAACACCCACGGCATGTTGGAAAGTTAAACTTGATTTAGAAGCTTTTTAAATATTACGATTGGATTTATTTTCTAAATAGTTAAAGGAGAATATTTTATTTTATGTGATTATTTTAGTTTCTATTGTTGAGTTGCCAAATCCTAGAAGGTTTTTATATTTTATTAAAGGAGTTTTCTATTTTGTTAAATGTAAGTTTTATAAATAAGAGATTATGTAATATTTGAATATGAAAGAGTGGTGAATACAGTAAAGTTTTTATTCTTCCAAATCTCATTTTATTTTATTTGTAATTGTAATTGTGTCTCTCTTTCAACCCTATTACTCCAACAAATTGGTATTAGAGTCATACGAAAAGATGACAAGTGGGATGTATCTGTTTTAAGTCCTCTAACTTAACACAAACAATATTTTTAAACATTAGGGGCCCTTCCTTCCTAATTTCCTTCCATAACCCCTCCCCTTAGCCCTCCCTTACTTCACGGGTACACCAACCTCCTTTTTCCACTCCAAACTTCCTACTAATGACAAGCCTCCACAAGGACTCATTTTCAACCGCAAAGCGCCAACTCCACTTGCACAAAAGGGCCCAAATGAGAGTAGAAAGACTTCTAACACCCAAAACACCCTTCTTTTTTTCTTGAACAAACAATTGCCCACTTTACATTTGAGGCTTCTTCTCCAAAGCTTCCCTACCTCAAAGAAAGTCCTTTTGGATTTGCTTAGACTCAATCTAACAACTCTTGGCATACACATGAAAGACATGAGATAAATGGGCATGCTAGCCAAAGTGCTCTGAATGAGAGTAATTCTCCCTTCTTTAGAAATGTATTGCCTCTCTCACATGGCTAGTCTCTTCTGAATCCTCTCCTCCACGCCATCCCAAATCGCCACTGCTTTGTGCGATGCACCCAAGGGGAGCCCAAGTAAATGGAAGGAAGTGCTCCCACTTTGTAGCTGAGTTCTATGGCTAACAACTCTACATTCTCTACTCTGCCCATCAACAAAATTTCACTCTTATCCAAATTGATTCTCAGCTTTGAAATGACTTCAAACCATATTAACAATCAACTTAAAAAAGCCATCTGCTCCTGGAAAGTGTCATAGAATACCAGTGTATCATCAACCAACAACATGTGAGTAATTTGAACCCCATCTCCACCCCTTCCCCTTATCCTACAGCCTGTTAAGAATCCCCCCCTTGTTGCTCTATTTATGAGACAACTTAAGGCCTCATAGGATATCAAAAACAGCCTATGAGGTTGTGAACTGGAATTTTCTCCATTCTATTATGGAAAAAATGAGTTTTAGGCAAAGATTGTTGACATTCTGCATTTCACTATTTTTATGGTGACACTTTACATTTTGTCAATGACACCCCCACAAAAGATTTTCAGAGTTTCAAAGCTTGCAGCAAGGTGACTCTATCTTGCCTTATCTTTTGGTGTTGATAATGGAGGTTCTTAGCTCCCTGATTTCTAGAGCAAGGCAGGGAGAATTCATTTATCAATTTAAGGTAAGAGGAAGAGGGGGAGATATAATGAAAGTCATTCTTCTTTTATTTGCAGATAACACTCTCGGTACATCTCATAGATCTACAGCAGTTTAGGATTCTTTGGAGGAAAGATTTAAAATGAGATTAAACTCTTGGAAGAAGTAGTATTTGTCAAAGAGAGGGAGATTGAACCTTATCAACGTATTGAGGGCTGGCAATTAGAAATTTGGTTTCTCTGAATAAGGCATTGCTTGAGAAATGGCTGTAATGATATGCTTATCAACGTGATAGCATGTGAAGGAGGATCATCTATGAAAAATTTGGAGAGGTGGAAGGGGGTGATGCACTCAAGAAGTTAAAGGCTTTTAGTGTGGGGTTGTGGAAAGATGTTAGAAGGAGGCAAGAAGAATTCACTTTTGGAACTTCTATTGTGCTCAGTAATGGGGATAGGACAAATTTTTGGGTGGATAAAGGGGGCGGGGAGCAATCTTTGAAGAAATCCTTCCCTACTCAATTCAATCTAGCCTCTCCAAGAAATGTTTTAAGGGTGGACACGAGGGAATGGAGGTCAATAGTCCTTGTAATTCCAAAGACGTTTTTAGGATTAGGAAATGGAGGAGGTTAACAATTTTTGGATGTCATTAGTGCTTTGAGATTACAGGCTAAATTGGACAATTTATGGTCAAGGGAGGAAGAAAGAGCTTTAATTTGATTTTTTTTTTAAATGCCTGAAGTGTTGAGGACAAGAACCTTTTTTTACTGTTCATGATGCTTGGGGAACTAGTGCTCCTATAAGGACTTGCTTTTTTATTTATTTTTTTAATATATGTTTTTTTGCATGGGAGATGGTGTAGGGAAAATCTTAACCTTAGACCTTGACATGAGAAGAGTTGGTCAACTATACATTATTGGACTTCAAAGGTAGCCTAAATTATGCATAACAGAACTTAGTTTTGCTCTTTTTTAGGTGGGGTGGTGTTATTCTCCTCTCTTTGGTGCTTCCCATATGCCCCCTTGTACATAGGGTGCACCCCATTTCAAGAGAGACTTTGTCTGCCCATCAAAAAAGATAAGTCACAATTAATGGGCAATCAGTTTTAGGGTTAAGTTGTTCTTAGCATTCTAATAACAGTTCTCCTGATAATTTCTGACACTGAAGCATGTGCTAAGAGGCCTACGTACCTTCCTCTGAAGTTCAGAAATTGACTCATACATTAGCTGGTTCTGCGAGAGAAGAATTTTTTTTTGAGTCAGTCATCTAAAAACAATACCTGGGGCACTGAGCTGCAAAATTTTAATACTACTCTAGCATACTTTTCTTGATCGAATGTGTTTAAGAGCGGTATCAAGCTGCTGTTCCAAATTTTGGAGCTCTTTCAGACTCAGTGAATCCAGATCTTCCCCCAAAAAGTGCCTGAAGAGGTTTTAGAAGTAATAAATTAAGAAATTAATATAGTAGTCACACATTAACCATTGATAAACAAAACACTTGAACGGCCTTCAGATCCTGTCCTATTCACTGGTGTTCTTGCAGATTAAGTAATACCTTTGGCTTCTTTGTAAAAGCTCAATCTTTGCCTTAAGTTTGGAGTACTCAAGGGACCAGTTTCCCTGTAACATTTTTAACATAGTACACAAGAACTGATTAGAACACTGACCACAAATAGATTATACCTATGCATACATTCTTAGAGACTTCGACCCCATCTGAGCCCCTAGGAACAATTATTAAATTGTACTAACAACATGGTTATGCCATATGACAATTGGTAGGCTGATGGTACGGCATACCTGTGATTCAGGATCAGTTGCAGTCAGCTGCCTCTCTGCATAAGAATATCTTTCATAGCGATCAAGGATCTTCTCCATGCTGTTGAAGAAGGAAAATTTTTAAATCTAGCAAAAAGTTCTCCGTGCCTGATAAAAAATTTAAACATTTTCTTGAAAAAAATCTACTCCTAAATGCCAAAGACACACAAGTTCTCCCATATGAAAATAAGTGAAAACAATATTGATCTTGTTATGTTCCAAAGCCTGCAGTACAAGTTTATGAAATGATACATACATCCCATAGGGGCCTTCTAGTTAGTGGCCACATGCATTTTCTGTTTTCCTCATTCTGGATAGATGAGTTACTATATAATATATGCACAGGCTTATGGGGGGTTAGTTGCAGGGACTCTAAAGGTTATTTAAGAAGGATCACAACTAGTGAGACGTAATTAAAATCAATTAAGAACCTACCACAACCATATAAGTTCCTTCTATTGTTCCATATCTGGAAAAGTATGAAAATGAAAGTATAAAAGAATCTCCTTCGGGGCAGTCCCAGAGCCATAAGTTCCTTCTATTATCCCATACCTGGAACTAACAAGGCATCTCTCGAAGTCATAGTAATGCTACGTATGTATTTAAGAAGAGCCTACATAATACCCATGATAATATTATCGAGACCCTCTGTTTTTTCTTAGATTTGAAGTTTAACAGACTCGCTCAACATGTGAAAGATCGTGTCTGTGCCTGGTTAACAATCATTTCTCCTGTCCATCAGCAATTATAAGGATATTCAAGGCCTGTATGATTTCTCCACCTTGATATGAGTAACCACTCCTGTCACAAAACCCAAGGGCTATGTGTTTCATGCAGTCATTATTCTTGCACACCATTTTATCATCATTTTTCTAAATGGAAACTTCTAGTCACTCTCCTCATGGCTGAGCAACACAATCCTTAGAACCCCTTGATGATGCAACATTTAATTAATCAAGTCACCTTACACAAATCCATGGAAGTTGGAATGGAACGCACAATATCTTTCTTTTTCATGCAATTTTATTTTGTTTAGTAAAAATATAATATTCCATATCGAATAGGAGAAAAAATTCATATATGAGTTTCATTTAGCTGCGTAATTTTGAAGTTGTGAGAGCCTATTGGATTTAGAAATAGTTAACATCCATACAATTGGGAAAAGATCATTACAAATGATATAATTGACCCCTAGCCTCAGTGTGGGTCTTTGGGTATCTATTTGTTTGGTTTCACAATCCTATGAGATATGAGGAGGAAATTGTGTATGACACCATAAGAAGTGATTGTGATATCTTACATCAAATAGAGAAAAAAAATTCCTCACACACTATATGTAAGAACTTCTCTTAACCATGTAGACATATTTTAAAATTGTGACTATTCAGCCCAAAACAAACAATATGTATATGATTAGGAGTAGGTTGTTACACATCTAGTTTGACATCATGCTCATTTCAAGACATATTCACCCATCATGAGGTTCATTTCTTGAGCTATCATTTTCTGAGGAGCAAGATAGCTGCCCACCTACCAAGATTGTTGAAAAGTGTCTCCCATAAGAATATCACACACTTATTGGATCTCCAAAAGTGGAAACAATGAAGTGTTTGAATAGTTTCATTTCTAGGAAATCTACTAGAAGGTGAATAAAGAGTGTTCATCATAGCACATAGGGGTGTCACGGTATGCAGTAATTGTTTGAAAGTTCATGTTGTGGACCTAGGATTGGAAATAGTGGATGGTTGCTCAACATTTCGTTGCTTAAAACTTAAATTCTAGTAGATGTGGTTTAGAAAAATCTTTGAGTACATTGAGAGACTGCCTTGACAATGACGTACTAGAGGTGTTTGCAAGTATTGACGAGATGTGTGGAGAACACGTGTATAGAGAAGTGTGTGTCATTGAGATATGTAAGATAGGTCTATAGCATTTGGACCAATATGGAGATCATTGTGAAATGCCCAACTTCTTATTTGGCACATATTTACTTTGATATGTTTTTGTGTTGATATTTTGTTATCAAAATAAATATTGGTGATGACTAAGGAAATATACTAGAAATATGTCTGTAAGTATTCTAAGTTAAGAAAACAAAAAGTTATGAGATTGAACATAAGATCCTTGAGGACTCAAAACTAGTATCTATTTACTCTTTTCCCTCTAAGTTTTCTATGGTGTAGTGAATTAGTTCTTTCCTATCCATGGATGTAAGTTTGATTAATCAAACCATATTAAAACCTTGATAACCTTTATCTGTGGATTTCTTTTATCTTCATGTAATGCATATGTCATCAACAAATTATTATTGATTTACTTTTCAAAAAATATTGTTCATATGGCCTAATGAAGAGAAACAACTCATGAAACTATTTCTATAAGCAACATAAAGAGAGTTAACGTCTATGCATAATAAAATCATTCATGTGGGATGATGAAGGGTGCAAATGATAACATGAGGTTTGGGAATCATAAGACATGAACATTTTCATCATTTACTTTATTCATATTACTTATACTTAAAATTTTTTCAGCGAATTGGATCCTTGGACTCCTACTAGAATTTAGAAAGTCTTATTTTCTAAAAATTACCTCTCTTTTTTTTTTTCCCCTCCTAAATTTTTTTTTTTTTTGTAAGTTTTCAATTAATTTAAGAACTTATATATTCTAAAAAAAAAAGAAAAATCATTTTCTTAAACATCCAAAAATTCAATAAAGTTTCTATTTTATTTTAGTTTAATTTTAGGGGAGGATTAAGGTTTCAAGGAAAAGAATACTTATATATAAAAAAAAAAAAACGGTTTCAGGGAAAAGAATAAGAGACTAGTAAATAATCATATGAGTTGGATTTCTTTTTCTATGTTGTTGACTTGCATGGAGTTTTTTGAAGGTGATGAACAAGGCTAATTGATTTAAACAAAAACAATGATAAACAGTGATAATTTTGCATTCCTATATTTTTTAATAACAAAAGTCAATTATTTTTAGTCATACTCTACATGGAGTTTCTTCTATTTCTTCTTTTCTTCCTATCCTCAATTTTATCCCTCCCTTTGCTATAGCTATAATTCCCTGTTCACCTCCTAAAACCCTAAAGAAATGAAATCCAACCTACCCTGACTCGGTCATAGACAATCACGTCAAGCTTGTCTTTCATCAAAGAATCATGGAAAACGCCCTAGACACATGTCCCTTTTTGTGTGTGAAAATATAATTATCTTTTCTGAAGTACAACTGAATTTTTAACTTGATGATTGAAATGCCGGGGGCTTTGTTTTAAGGTGATCTCAGGTTTGAATAGAAATTAGCCGAAAAGAATGGCAGTGTTTGAGATAGGGAGATACTTGTCAAATCTAGCGGGAAGTCGGTAGAATTATTGCTCTGTGGTTTTGTTTGGGTGGTGGGTTCCTAGCCCTTTAGGGCTTCAGTTTTGTTTGGGTAGTGGTTTGTTGCTCTTTCCTTTTGGTTACCCTTCATTTCTATAGAATCATGAATTCACAATCGAGGTCGCGGGATCATCTCTCTGACAAGCATATTATATAAAAACTTGATCAACCAAGGCTCTTACATGATATGGCATCAAAATTGATTTTTTGATGTGAGGAACTACTTCCAGATGTGTGAGTGTGAGGGTGCAGCAATCTGGGTTTGAATATTTGGAGTCTATTCAGTGTTGAACTTGACGATCATCATTTTGGTTGGTACCACTTCTCAGCAATAAAATAGAACATGCATTGCAGTAGGATTAAAACCTAGAGAGGAAAAAAAGTAAGTTTTGAAAAGGACATGCATGTCAGTCATCGGAGCGCCAAGGTTCAATCACTTCTTTGAAGGATCCATTATGAGAGGCCCCCAAAATAGGAAGCCAAGTGCAATGACCGACATCTTGAGTTCTGGATCTGCCCTTATGGAAGAATAACTTGGACCCAGATGACCATCCAAGAAAGATCAAGTTATCCTGGATGAAATCTCCAGAAAAAAATCCATAGAAGCTTTTCTTTCAACTACTGAAGAAGACGACCTTATGACTGCAACTACATTTTCCACCTTGAGAATTTCTTATGATCTCAATGACACAAAGCAAATGGGGCCCTTCACAGATATTTCTAGGGTTTAATAGCCAGCCAAGTTCCCTCTTTCAGGTCCCTTGCAATACATTGAGAAAGACCCGGCTTCCTAAACAACAAATGTATGGGCGTAAAAGGTTCTAGCTCTTAGTAAGGGAAGTGAGGATAGGTGGCTAATTAGATTAGATAGCATATATAAGGAGCTGCAAGGCTTGAATTTGAAAGGAGAGAACTAAGGGATTAATGGAACTGTTCACTGTTCCTGAAGGCACTTTTAGGTATCCCATGGGAATGGAATCATTTCTTTGTATTATACAGCATCTAGAAGTAGTCCATGTATTAATTTAGCAATATGAATGTGTTCATTTCATGCTTTTATAGCTGAACGATAGTTGTGGAATTACTGGTGTTCTTTTGAAAACATGTTAAGTCGGATTGATGGGAGGTTGGCCAGGGTTGTTATGCAGTCCCTGTCTTCAGGAGCAAATAATCTAGTCAATCACAAAAAATAATATATATAAGATTTTATTCATATCTGTGTTCAATGTCTCCAAATTCTCCAATTCTTCCATTCTTTGATGGCTTTCACCTTAAGTTCCTACCAACAAGAAATGGAACATTCCATTTCACGGCATATCCAACTGTGCACTCGCCACTACCTAATTGAATTTGCTTTAAAAATATGATCAATAAAAGAAAACTGGGTGGAACCTTGGTGCCTCCGAGAAAACGTGATGAAAGGTTCGACTCTCCTTCAACAAAAACATTGCAGGCCGGCTAGCACATCTTTCTCCATAAGGAGTATGCTCCATCCCAGTCCAAGTAACAATATCATTCTGTTGATACAATTTATTTACCTGGTTTAGAAAGACATCTCTAAGGATCCTTCAAAAGTAGAGTCTACATGATTCCCTTGATAGAGAATAGCATTGTTAGGACATACGACAACACTGAACGTCTGATTTCACTTAAAGGGAACGGACCATTCTACATTAATATTATCAAGGTATATCTCACCTTCCATTAAGACTTGACCAAAATGAGAGGTCTTTCTTTGCATAGGTTCGACTGGACACCAAAACTCATCCTAATCCTATCAATTCACGTCTGTTTTTTGCAATAAACAAACTTCTAAAACTGATAAATGATGAAATAACTTTCCCTTCAAATGAAATCTCTCATGTTCCTTTTTCCAGTTCACGATTATCAAGGATTAGAGACTTTACCTCTGAGTTAAAGAATAAGGAAAAGAATTATCACTACTTTTGCAACTGCACCGTGAAAGTTACAGGAAACATTGCTAAAAAGATTTTATCTATAAAATAGCATTTGACTAGTTCTAGTCCGAATTGGAAGTTTATATGAGATGAATATTACCAGTCTTAGAGGTTAAGATAGATTTTGATTGTAAATCAGAAAGAAACTAGGAATTCAGGGTGATGAATTTAGCTTACAATGAGTCTAAGGCCAATCCATTCAACAGAGAATTTTGTTTCATTTGTTGAGATTAACGTTGAAATGGAGTCTAATTTTCTTGTTAGTAACGTTGTGTTGGAGTCTTAAATTTAGTTGACAATTTTTTCTAATAGGCAAAATCAATTATTTTAAAAGCGTTTGAAAAGCACCCAAAAATATACACTATGCATATTAGGTCAAAAAGGGAGGGGATACACAAAAAAACAACACCCTTGCCTTATTTGTAGCCTAGCCAATCAATAAAGGCATATCTAGAGCCTAAAAGCATCCTAACCCACTCCAAAAACATATACATAAATGACCGTAAAATAGCTTGGTCCATCAAATTTGAATTTTCAAAGGCTCTTCGATTTTTCTCTTTCCATAAGGTTTAGAATAAGCACAAAGGAGTTATTTTCCACATGATCTTCCTTTTCTTCCCTACTAAGGCACCTTGCCAGCTAAGGAAGGAGTCCTTGATTGAGAAATGCATAACCTACTAAACATTAAAAAGAGCAAAAATAAGATGTCACAACATGATTGCTCTAGGACTGTGAAGGAGGATGTGGTTTATCGATTCCTTTTAAACTTCACACAAATAATATCTGCTTGATAAACACCAATCCTTTCTTTTTAGCTGATCAAAAGTTATAATTTGTTCCCAAACCACTTCCCAAGAAAAAAAGCCTAACTTTTATTAGAATCCACATATTCCACATAATGCCTATAGGGAACCCTTGCAGATGACAACCTGCTAAGGAGAAGTAAAAGGATTTAATTGTAAAGGTGTCTTCCTTTGGTAACCACCAAGTTATGACATCCTTAGCACCCCTTCTAACGACATGCTCTTACAATCGTCTAAACAACTCTTCTACCTTTCTCATTACACAATCATTTAATCGGGGGACCCTCCTTACACCACCAATTGTTTCAAAACCTTACCCTCTAACCATTTCCTACCTTAAAAACAACTCTTTTGTTAAACTCATTCCACCTACTCTAGATAACCTTCTAGAGCCCACTCCGTAACCTTTCCTTGAAGCTCTAGAACAACATCCTAATCACCGTAGTTGGCAATTTCGATTATTTCTTATTGATTGGATATGACTTACTTCCTTGGATTTAACTATATTTGGATTTAGGTTGATCAAATATTTAAAATTTAAAGGTAAGTATGTACTTATGGTTGGTAAAGCTTTTAAAATGAACAACACAAGAAAATAGGAAAGGAATATTTTATATATCCAGACATGGTTTCTACTATGTATTTAATTCCAAAAATTATTTTTGGTAAATTTTAAAATTTGCTTATTTCTAAATTGATGTTTGATAATAACAAAATTTTTTGGAATGGTTTTCGGTAAGTTTTAAAATTATGTTTGTCTCTAAATTAGTATTTCATTCTAGAAATGATTTTTTGGAATGTTTTTTTTTTTAAAAAAAAAAAAAAGACTCTCCATAATTCTAAAAGATGTTTTATAAATATAAATAGAAATATTTTATTCTAAATAAATGTGGACTTTTAGGAACTGTATAAGAGCATGTTCACTTATTAAAACATTTATCCTCAAATTGTTAAACTTTTAAGGTCTAAGAGTAAATTTTGTCTTCAACAAAGGTCAAAGATCTTATCACGAAACTTTAATAAAGGCTTCGAGGGATCTACATAGTGGAGTATTATGTCAAGATGTGGAAAGAAGTGTATGTATTAATGGTATAAGACTCTTTGGAGTAGGTGCATCCAATAAGATAAAATTGTATACTCTTTTATCATAATTTTGGATTATCTAGTGGTCAAAAGACTACTCTTGGTTTTTTACACCTACTAGGTCACTAAGAGGTTTTTCTATATTATATCCCTATGTTCATTAGTATATATGATTTCGTTTATATTTGCATGGGATTAACTGCTCTTAATAAATAATAATCTAAATGGAAAAATAAAAAATTAGTAATAAATAATTAATTTGGGGATTAATTAAAAAACTACCTATTCAAGCCTAGGTAGTTTCATTATATCAAAACTAGAGATAAATTTTCTTTTAAGTTGTATCAAAATGGGAAAAAATTATTTTTAAAGTTTTTATTTATTCATGCTAGTCTTGATAAATAGAACCACACAGAGTTGAGACTTTTATAAATTGTCCATCATTCTTTGATGGGAGCATAGTTTTAAAAGGCTCAAGGTGTACCAAGGCGCAAATGTAGTCTTAGAGCCTAAGGCACAAAGCGCACCTAAGGCGCGGGCTTTAGTGAAGTGAGACGCACCCTAATTTACATATATTTTCCCTCTATTTTTCTCCTATTTTTCCTCATCTTCACTTCTCCACTGCACGGCTGAGGCTAGGGAAAAATTTGAGAGAGTTATCGAGTTGAAAACAACCAGAAAAGGGGGCTGGAAGGGAAAACAAGGCCAAAACGACGTCGTTTTGGCCTGTTTTTTATTTTAAAGGAACAGACTCCAAAATAGTGTCGTTTTGGCCTGTTCTTTTTTAAAATAAAAAGGACCAAAATGACGTTGTTTTGACCATTTTTAAAAAGGTCCAAAACGATGTCGTTTTGGTCCCAAAAAATAAAAAAAGAAATTAGGGCTTCTCTTTGCCCTCTGTAACCCAACGCCGAAGAAGAAAAAGAAGAAGAAGAAGAAGGTAAGGGATCAAGGCGAACCTGTGGATCGCGTCGCACCTTGTGTGCCTAAGCGACGCCTTCGTGAAAGGACGTCACTTGCCTTCAGGCGAGGCGCCGGAGGGTGGCGTCGCGCCGCCCAAAGCCTAGGCGCGCCTTAGATGTGCCTTTCACAACTATGGATGGGAGTAATTACCCCCATTGGAAGTCGAAATGGAATTTTCACTTAAAATGCAAGCTAAAAGAATTTAGAATATAGTGAAATATGAGTGGTTGCCCTCAATCTTAGCTACCAAGAATGGTAGTCCAACTAGTGAATTAAAACCTAAGCAAAAATGGAATAGATTAGATAATGAAAGCAGTAAGGCAAATGCCAAAGCTCTTTGTTTCATTTTCAATAAGATTAGTCCAAATAAGATTCATAGGATTGCCATATGTAAATACGTTAAAGAGGCTTAGGACATTTTTACAGTAACACATGAGAACATTATTATTGTGAAGTTGTCAAAATTACAAATGTTAACTAAATAATTTTTGTTTCAATCTAGGAAAAAGAATCCTTAACTCTAAAATGGCTAGGAAAATATTAAGATCTCTCATTGAGAGATTTAAACTTGAAGTGATCACTATAGAGGAACTTGTAAGCTCTTTATAGCCCTATGAAAGTAGATGAACTTGTAGGCTTTTTATAGACCTATGATCTATCAACCCCTAAAAGACCTAAAGGGATTGCCCTAAAGGCTTCTTCAAAAGAAAAAATTGAGTTTAAAGATGAGAGTGAGCAAGTTCTCACTTAATTTGAACTTTCACGGTTGGATAAAAAATTCAAAATTTTTATGAAAATGCAAAAGAAAACAAACTTAAAAGATGACTCAAACAAAGGGAAGAAATCTTTTTTCAAGAAACATAATGAAAACAGTCTATCAAAATCATCATATGTTGAGTGTTTCAACTGTGGTGGGAAATGACACTTTGCTTCAGATTTCCATACACTAAAAAAGAAGAAGAAAGTCATGCAAGTGACTTGGAGTGATTTCGAGTTGGATGATAATAATTCCAAAGGCTCGATTGAAAGTGAAACTAATAATAATCCTATTGCCTTCACTACCTTCCTTCCTCATTTTCTAAAATTGATAGTCTCATTGAATCAAGTGATTCTTCAAGAGACATATAATGTCTTGTATCATAAGAGTTATGAGTTAAATGTTGAGAATACAAACTTAAAGAAAACTTTGAATATAAAGAACACTTTCATTGAATGCCTTGAATCTAAAAAAAACAAAATTATTTAAACGAAAATTTAAATTTTTATAGATCTAAAAAAATTGACATGAATAGTGAGATCAAGGAACTTAAAGTTGAAAAAAAAAATCTAATTGAAAAAAATTAATTTTCTTGAATCTTAACACCATGATGTGGTGATTAAACAATTTCTTTATCTCAAAGCAAGATAAACTTAGAAAGAACTTAGGAGTTGAAATGAAGTGTTTTACTTTTACCCTAGTTCTAAAATCTTGAATGAAATAATCGAGAAACAAAAAGCTCATGGAGATAAAAAAAAAAAAGTTTAGGTTACTTAAGCGACTTTGAAACTCCCACAAGTGGAAAGACTACTTTTGTGAAACATAAAGGAAGTTCCTCTCTTGAAGAATCATTGCTAATAGACTAGTAAGTGAGTCAAATTATCTTAAAAATAAAATTTTGAATATAAAAAAGAGAAATAGATCTCATGCTAGCCTAAGAAAAGATAGAGTCCAATTAACACTATCTCTTAAACTAGTCAAATTTATATTAGGAAAGAAGACCTAGTTGTACTTCACATACAAGCCTAGTAAGTTCCAAGCTTTCTACTTTAGATTCTCTAAGAAGTTCATCACCTGGGAACTCTTTAGGAGCTTCCCTCTTTAGTTAGCATATTTTCTTCCATACTCAAGGGTCTAGTCTTAGTGCATGTTTTATCCTTATTCATAGGGTCATGTCAATTTTAGGAGACCTTAGGGTTTTTTCTATTGTGTTTGCTTTTTAAGACTATATTATTAGTGTGCTAGAATCTTCGTTATGAATTTAGGAGAAGAGTATCATAGTTAGGGAAGTATATTTGTTCCTAACTTTAAGACTTGGAATCTTTATTTTAAGGGGAATTATATTTCTTGGAATTCTATGTCAATTGTATTCTATACTTGTGGTTTGATAAAGTTTGAGGTTATTTAATTTATTATTATTTTTCTAAATAGTTTAAGTGATCTCTCTATTTTGTTATTCTTAAAAGAGTTTATTCTTCTATTTAATATCCTTATGTTCACTTTAACTCCTTTTAAAATTTGATAACAAAGTATATAGAGAATTTGATATGACTATTTTATAAGATCTTATATTATTTCTAATTAGAAGGAAATTTGCTTAATTTTAATTATTGCATAAAGATTCCAATTCAAGGAATTCATGAACATTATGTGTATTTTAAACTAATTTGAAATACATGCTTGGTATAGTTCAAAATTTAAATTTCTCGAAGTGCAAGAAGCTTCATTGGTTAAATCAATATTTCATATTTTGCAAACCAGGAGTGAAAGTGATCACTTGCAAAATTGGGAAAACCACCTTGTAGAAAGGCTACCCATGCATGAAAGGTATTTATCTTAAGTAATGATAAAAGCTTTCATTATAAAAAAACGAAAATGAAAAAAAAATTTAAAAAAAATGAATGATAAAAATGAAAAAACAAAGTCATCAATTTAGAGGGAGTAATATTATGCTTTAAAGACCAATGTTTTGTCGTGCTAAACAAAAATTTGATGAACAATTTTCAAATTGAATAAGTGTTAAATTAATTAAAAGGCAAACATGATCTAATAAACCAACTAGATTTGTAAATTGAATAATTTTAATTGAATAGAAAATCGATGACATCGAGATGAGGTTCTTTAGATGATTTTATGCTTCTAATATCTTATTCACTCTTGAAAAATTTTAGAGTCTAAATTGTAATTAACTTAATTTTCTTGACAATTTTCATGAAAAAAATGTTTGATTTGAGTTATTTTTTGTTAGATTATTCAGATTATTTGTGATTATTTTACTATATTGAATTCCAATGTTATTCTAAAGGTTATCAAGTGAATTAACATTGTTTGTGTTAGAATTTTTCTACAAAGTTTTCAAAGGGAAATTTTGTGAGTATTTTTGGTTAAAAATGACATTTTGAGCACTCTAAGGAGTGCTAGAGCTGTTTGGACTCTCAAAGGATGCTGAAGAATAGCCTAAGAAAAAAGAAAACCTATCAAACACTATAAGTTAGTTCTCCTTTCTTTATCCCATTTATGCATTATATATGTTAAGCATTCAAACCTAACAACTCTTGTATTATATATGACTAAGGTGCATTAGAAGTTGTATGAAAGATCTAAGTCTTAGGTTTCTTGCAAATAAATGATTTATTCACAATTAGTTTATTAACTTAAACCATCCATTTGAGGTTGTAGTGCATTACCTTTTAATTAGAAGGATGACTAGTCTTAGTCATAAAAATGAGGTTCCTATGGCGAGTGCATTGGACAAGACTTATAGTGAGTCATGACATTAGCTATCAAGTAGTCATGACCTTATGAATCTATTATATTGTATGAACTCTTAACTTTGAGAGGATATTGAGTTTGTACTAAAGTTATCAATGACTTTAGTCTACGAGTGATGCCTTAAGATGGTCATATATATGTTTTCCATGGTTTGGGTCACAATTGATGGAGGCTAATGGCAATATGTAACCTTAAGATAGACATCATAATGTCTTATGCAATTGAGATAGCATGTCCTCTTAGGTGATCATAAGGGCATGTGATCATGAAATCGATGACTCTAGTAATTCTTTTAGTGAAATTTAACATATGCTCTTTTTGAGCTAAAATATATTTATTGATCAAATAATAACAAGATTTCATTGTAAGTCAAGGATGGGAAATGTAATCTTGAACGATTAATAACACATGTCTCATAAGATAATGAACATTAGTTCATAAGGAGTCGACAAACAGTGGATAGTAGGTCATGTACCTAAATTCTTGTATATCACTTTAATATACAAAAATGAATGCAACTGACTTTATATATTGAGATGTTGGTCAACTTTAGAATTGGATTATGAGGATATCAATATTTTCCTATGGGTCGCAGTAGTTTCCGCTTGAGTTTAGTTTCCATGGTAACATAGTTTAAAAGAGTTAATTGATTACTTTTTTCACTTATGTGCACAAGGCATTTTGGTAAATCTATAACATTATACAAGAACTTGTGAATGATCTATCTAGATTTGGTTAATTCATTAATTAGAGCATAAGTGGGCTAATTAATCAATTATAACCAAAGTAGGCTAGTTTAAGTAACCTAAACCTATAATAAACTCAAGTCATTTAAACCCATTGGAAGCTTATATAAAACTCTGTTAAGGTCTAGCTTTAGATTTTCTTTTGCCCATCTAGTCTACCATTCTCCAGAGAAAAGAGAACCCTAGCCTCCAACCCTCTTAGAGGATTCTACCCATTTGTGTCAAGATCGGTAAAGAAGCCATTTAATTTGGTGGAAGACTATTGTGTTTACAAGAATCTTTCAGTTTTCGACACATCTTCATTAATTGGAATTGATCTGGTAACATCCAGATCTCATGTTTGATCTTTATTCTATCTAGATCTATATTATTTATTGTCATGGTTATCCAATGTGATTAGGTCTAGAGAGCCCTAAGATTACTAGGATGCACCTTAAGCCACCTAGGGCTAGGAATGGAGTTATCCATGGATTCCAAATAGCTTCGAAAATCTTATTAAGTGCTTATTCTTTTTCACTCTAAATGTTTTCTTGCCTCTATTTGGATATTGATTTTTCTAGCCTTATTTATTTATCTATCATTGTTATGACAAAAAGGACATGTTTTACTATTTTGCCTTCTTGTATTGGGAGTGGCCTTGACTAGGATTAGAATTAGGTTTAGTGAGGTTTTATGAGAGTTATTAGGGGCCTCATTGTATCTATGTATTTTGTCACAAAATTGCTGAATTGCAAGATTGTTAATGTAGTTTATTTAGTTGGCAATTTTGTTCCTTTCTTAACAATCAAATGTGACTTACTTTCTTGGATCTTATCCATCCCAAGACAAATTTGGACTTCATCATATTCAAATTTGGGTTGTTCAAACATGTAAAATTTAAAGTAAATATGCATTTATGGTTAGTAAAGCTTTTACAATGGTTAATACAAGGAATTAGGAAGAAAATATTTTATTTTTCCTAAGTTGGTTTCTACTATGTTTTTAATTCCAAAAATTGTTTTTGGTAGGTTTTAAAATTGTGTTTATCTCTAAATTGGTGTTTAATAATTTTTTAGACAAGATTTAAATTTGTGTTTATCTATAAAATGGTATTTGATTTTAAAAAAGATTTTTAGAATGTTTTAGAATTAGGAAACTCTTCACAATTCTAAAAAGAGTTTTATAAATATAAATAGAGATATTTTATCCAAAATAAGCATGGACTTTCATGGACCTTAAGAGAGCATATCAAACTGTCAAAACTTAAGAGAAACTTTTGACTTTGACAAAGGTAAGAGATCTCATCGCGAAACTTTGATAAAGGCTTGGAGGGATTCACTAAAGAAAAATAGGGGAGTATTGTGTCAGGGACGTGGAAAATGAGTGTAAGTGCTAATGGTATAAGACCTTATAGAGTAGATGCATCCAATCATGTAAAATTGTGTGTCATTTTTAATAATTAATGAATTATTTAATGATTGAGAAACCATCCATGGTTTTTCACACCAAATAGATTGCTAGGTGATTTTTCTACCTTATATCCTAATGCTCATCTATGTGACCGATTGTATTCATTTGCATGAAATTAATTGCTCTCAATAAACAATTAATCTAAAAGAACAAACTAAAAACTAATAATAAGGAATTAATTTGGGGATGATTTTAAGGACAACCTATTGACCCCCAGGTAGTTTTTATTATTTCACTAAATATATATGTTTTTTGCATGAGTCAAATAAGTTATAGCATGTGAATGAGTCAAATAAGTTATAGCATGTGCCCTACAAATTTGCAACAATTGAATATGAAAGTCCTTTATTCTAAGAGTTGTTAGTGAATGGTGCTCCCATCATGTTAATGTTAATGCTTTGGTAGTTACTTTTTTCTAAGGAGTTTATTTAGGCTATATTGCCTATTTAATTGCAAATCAAATTAATAAATTATCGGTTTACTAATTAATAATTTTTATCTTACCCAACCCATCATACCATACCATTTTTTCTGGAGAAAAAAATGGATATAATGTTTGGTGTACCTAGATGATGACTCTTTTTATCTACCAAGATTTGTGGAAGCTATTGGATGAAGGTTATATAGAAGAAACATTCTACCAAAGATTATTAAAGATGTATGAAACAAAGATACCGAGGTCTTGTTTTTCATTCAACAAGTTATTTCCTTGATTTTCTGTAGCAACAAAGATCAATGAAGCTTTAGATGCATGTTAAGACAGTACCACAACACAGCTAATGTAAATTCTGCTAAATTTCAAACTCTTTGTAGAAAGTTTGAAACCTTACTAATGAAAGATAGTGATTGTATGCATGATTATTTATGCAACATGTTGAAAATTGTGAACTAAAGTAAAAAATGTGGTTAACAATTATCCGATGAATAAGCTATTGAAATTTTTTTGAGACACTTAACCCAAGATGTACAATAGAAGAGTTCAAAGATTTAAGTTTCCTAACCATTGATAAATTACTTGGTTCCTTCAATGTCATGAAGATAGGCTAAAATGATATGAAGAAAATTTTGTAGAAAATCTATTTCAAACTTAAGTTGTACTTTTCTGAAGAAAAGATAGTAGGCAACAACAACGAATCTACCAGCAAAAGAGTATGTCAAGAACATTAAACCTCTTGTCGCAAAAGAGATGGTGGAAAAAAATCACTAACAAAATAAAGCTATTGAAAAAAAAAAAGGAAAATTATAATCATATGTCAATCCAAAGTTTCTTTTGTAAGAAATTTGGCTGCATAGAAAAATACGATAGACTAAAAGAAAAACATATGAAATTTGTTGAAGCAAAAGACAATGAAGAATCCAAAACTATGTCCCTCGCTTGTTATTCTGTTAAAAAGAATGTTTCAAATGTTCGGCATAAAAACAATGTTTGTAGTAATCACATGACAACAAGCTTAGAAGTTTTCACACGTTTGAATAAATCTATGACCATCTATGTGAAGATACTAATTTAGATACAAGTGTGTTATATGTGGGGTAGTTTTTATTAGGAGGTTAATCTCTTGTTTTTCGATGATTTAGCATGTTCCATGTTTCTAGAGAAAACCAAAAGACATTTGTTTGTAAAAAGCTCCTATGGCTAAAAAAGAAAGTTTGTTAACCCTTAATTCTATGTGGTGATACACATGTATGCAATGTTTCATTGTTTGATGCTAATTGGTTGTGGCATCTTAGATTTGGACATATTAATTTAATTAAAAGTTTAAAACTATTGTGCAAGGAAAATATGATGCATGGTTTGCCTTTTGTAAAACATGTAGATGAAATCTATGAGAATAGTATACTTGGAAAGAAACATTGAGATGCTTTTCCAAAAGGGCAAGTGAAAAGAGCTACAAGACCCATTGAATTGGTACATGCCCATGTTTGTAGGCCATTGGGAACTCCTTTTCTTAATGATAGTAAATGTTTATTATATATCTTTATGGATGATTTAAGTAGGATAACTTGGGTTCATTTTGCTAAAGAAAAATCAAAAGCTATGTCTATCTTTAACAAATTCAAGAATCACATTAAAAAAACATGATACTTTTTCCTTGAAGATTATGTGAATAGATCATGCTGATGAATTTGTTTCTAATGAGTTTAATAAATTTGTGAAGAATTTGACATTTGGAGGCAACTGACAGCTAGCAATACTCCTTAACAAAATGGAGTAGCAGAAAAGAGAAACATAAGTCTGGTAGTAATGGCTCAAAATATGCCAAAAGCTAAGAGTCTTCCAAATTGTTCTAGGCCAAACAACTTACCTTCTTATAGGGGAGTCCTACATCAGCATTACACCCCCAAACTCCTTTTGAAGCATGGATTGTGTGGATGCACAAGATATCCCATTTTAAGATTTTTAGTTGTGTTGCAAAGGTTAATGTACCTTCTCAAAAGATGCATAAACTTGATGATAATAGTATGAAATGCATATTGTGGGTTACATCACTTAAAACTAAATGGTATCAGGAAGTAATTTTTAGTTGTGATGTTATGTTTGATGAGAAAAATGCCTAGAATTGGGAACTACAAAATTATCTGGGTGCACTTCTGAAAATTGATAAGTTGGAAGAAAGACCATTAGGACATGAAATTCAAAATGATGGTGATTTAAATCATTTCACACCAAGATATAGCCCATCGACCTCTCCAAGTTTTTCTTCTCTTTCCTTTCTTGAAACACCACTAAGAAAGATGAAGTCCTTAAAGGTGATATATAAGGAGTGTGAAAGGTGTCCATTCACTCAAGTTATAAGGAGCCTATATAAATGAAAAACTTATCATTTGCCTATATATATGCTGATGAATTGATTTATACTGGTCATTGTGTTGTGTTAGTGGAGGAATTTAAAACTATGATAATTAATGAAATTTGAGATGATTGACCTTGGTTGATGAATTACTTTCTTAGGTTGAAAGAAAAACAATGTGATGTAGGGATTTTTATTTCTCAAAATAAGCAAGTATGAGTTTAAAATAGTGAAACTCCTACACACACCAACCATAAATTTTGCTTGAATGATGGAGAAAAAAAAAATTGATACTCAAGAATATCAAAGTTTAATTGAAAGCTTGTTCTATCTCATAAACAGCAGGTCAGATGTTATGCAAGCAACAAGTCTATCATCAAGGTTCATGCAAAATCTAAGCAAACTTTATTTTGGTGCAGCCAAGAGAGTGCTACGATGACAAGCTCATATGGTATTTGATACATTATTGCTAACAATCTTAAGCTATGTGGTCTTTTTGATAGTGATCAGGCATGTTCATTAAAGATCGATGAGCTATATTTGTAATCTTGGTTCAAGGGTCATTTCATTGAGTTCTAAAAAGCAGTCAACAGTTGCACTATCTTTGTCAGAGATGGAATATATTATAGCAATTTCCACAGCTTGTTAAGGTGTTTGGTTAAGAGGAATTTTAGAAGATGTGAAATAGCATCGAGAAAATCCGAAAATTGTGCATTGTGAAAATCAGTCCACAATTGCCATAGCAAAGAATTTAGTATTTCATGAATGCACAAGACACATAGAAATGCGGCATCATTTTATCATAGTTGGTGGCCAATGGAAGCATCAAGACAGTCATATTGTATCACAATGAGTAATTTGTAGAAATGTTTATGGGGTCTTTCTCTTTGGAGAAGCTTGTGTATTGGAGGGACATGTTGGGACCCCTTAAATTTCAGCATTAAGGGAGGAGTGTTGAGATTAATGTTGAAATGTAGTCCTATGATATTGGTCAGTCATGAAATTATTTAAATATTACATTGAGTCAAATATGTTACAGCATGGATCCTACAAATTTGCAAGAGTTGAATGTGTGGGTCCTAGGTTTCAGAAGTTGCTTGTGTTATGTTAATGCTTTAGTGGTTATTTTTCTTTGGGAAATTTTTTAGGTTAGGTTGCCTATTTAATTGAAAACCAGATTAATAAAACAAGAGTTAACTTCAGTAATATTTTTTGCCTTTGTTCTTGTTTTGTTTTGTTTTTGTTTTTCTACTTCTCTTTTCCTAGTTGCTTTGGGTTGTCATCATTATAAAACACTGAAGACCTGTGGTTATGTGACAACCATGATAATTAATGTAGAGAAATAAATTTTCTGTCGCTGGCACAGTCGCGGCCTCCAAAATAAAAACCTAACTAATACTCACACAAAAATGGCGCTAATATAATCTCTACACTACTCTTTCTAAGTGACCAAGATGGTTTTAGGGTCTTGGATTAAACGAAAACACCACCTTCCACTACCTGAAACTGAAACACCTCCTCTATGTGTGAATGTACGTACTTGTGCAAATTTCTTAAATAGTCTGACTCCCCTTTGGTATTACTATAAGCCGCCTACCTAATCAAGTAAGAGTTTTAAACCTGAAGTATTAGGAATGGAGATGGGTTTTAGGTCCGAAAGTGTTCAATTCATTCTTGGATTCGATTTATAGCACATTACCAGCGATATGTCAAGTCAAAACCATGTATATATAACTTCATCTAAAGCGATCACTTTCCAGCAAGGCAGCAACTAATAAAAAAGGTCTAAACTATGCATTACTTCTCCTTTAATCAGTTTTAGAAGAATCTACACACGCCCTATTCTTTACAGTTGCACCAGAGTAGGGAATCGACACTGAGTAAGATCAACTGCGTAATGGCTTAGATCTCATACCCTCGTTTGAAGGACTAGCTGCGTTTGCCAGCTATGACCTTCCATAGTGGCCCCACCTTGCCGGTCTGGATGGTACTTGAAGGTTCATGAAAAACTTCAAGACATCCTCCAATACCCCAGGAAAAAGATACTCTATAAACTCATAGTTTTGCATGAAATCTCTGAACCATCTAGCACCAAGTCCCCAAGGAGCACGTACACATGCACATGCGTCATAATCTCTCATTGAAAACAATGAATGATGTCATTTGGTTATAATTTTCAAGCCAAAGATCTGAAGGAAAAGGAAGCACAGAATTAAAAAAAAAAAAAGGGGACAAGATTTAGATCAGGAGAAAGGCTATATATGTATGAATGATAACAAGTTTTTTAAATGCAAAGAGGCTGGTGACTTGAAGATGATATCAGGGATTCGTAAGGAATTGTTAAATAATTTCGCCATTCATAGGCAAGGCTTTCTCTACCAGGCCATGGATCAGAAGTAGGGGAGACAAAAATCTAAATCAATTTATAAAAGAAAGCCCCGGTGATGAGAAAAATTGCAAAAAATAAAAAAGAAGATATTTTCATTACAACAAGGAAGCAAATAAGATATATACTTATATTTTAAAGAGGAAGAAGAAGAAGAATGGATGATGAAGAAGAAACATAAGAAGCGTACCAAGAATCAGTTGAGTACTCAAACAGCTTTCCTTTAGTGGAGAAGACAATCAAAGCAACCTCTGCATCACACAAGACCGAGATCTCATGAGCTTTCTTCAGCAACCCAGTCCTCCTCTTGGAGAAGGTGACTTGGCGATTGATCTTGTTCTCTATGCGCTTCAGCTGAACCCTACCTCTTCCCATCTTTTGGTTTTGCGTTTTTTTTTTTTTCGATTGTTTTGTTATTTTTATGTATTTTTTTTTCTTAGAACCCAAACAGAAAACAGCGGAGAAAATTAAACCCAAAAGAAAGGGAAAGAGAATTCCAAAAAAGAAAACAAAAACAAAAACAAAGAGCAGTTGAAGTAGATAGTTCGATTAAAAAAAAGCTTAAAGGGGTTTCCTTGTAGTTTCCAAATGGTGATGTATTTTGGTGAGAGTTGTGTGGAAGAGAGAATGGTCATTTATAGAAGGAAAGGAAAAAGAGGCATATTGATGAAAAGTGGTATTGGAGGGTTGGATGGAGGGATGGATGGTGTGGTAAAACCAGAGTGGTTTTTAAGAATTTGTTGTCGAGTTGTGATTGGCGGAGGGTACTGTACAGTCGTTACTGTCTGGTGTAGGAGCCACAAGTTTTTAGGCATTTTAGGCATCAGTAGATGTTATTGTCAGCCCTTGTACGGCCACTGCAGTCTTCTCACTTCCATTGACGGCGCTTCTGATCATCACTATCCCTTTCTCCTTCTTTTCCTTTAATCTCTTTTTCTTATTCTTAATCATTTACGTGTGACTCCCTCTCTGAATTATTAACGTCGATTACTGTGACTTGACATGCCCCACTCTTTTTTTTCTTTTCCACTTCTTTCTCTTGTCTCTTAAGTCTTAACTCTTGAGAAACCAAACCCAAGTTGTCTACCGGGACTTGGTGGTAACTTGTAACTAGAAAAGTCGTCGGATTATTTAATATATAATTTATAAACAACAAATATATAAATTTATCGAATTACGTCTCATAAATATATCATTTCTACATTTTAAAAATTAACTATAAATAATTATGGATAAATAAAGTTTAAAATCTTCCATATTTCTATATTTAACATTAATAATTAAATCAAGATATAGGTAAAATCTAAATGCACCAAAGCTTCTAAGTTTATTAAATAGCATAAGTTTGTTTATTGTATAAAAATTCATATTTATTTTAAAATTTTAAAATTGTATATTTAATTATAAACCATAACGCGCATCATGTTATTATTAAAAGCAACAATAAACCTAATGGCAAGTATATAAGTTTTGCCACTATATTGACCTAGAAACAAAAAAAAAAAAAAAAAATCTCGATCATCTAATTTTTTAAGACTTGGTCAGTACTCCCATTTAAGCGGTTTAAATAGTTCAATTGAAGTCTAATGTTTAGAATGATCTAATAGCTCAACTGAACTAATAACACAATCAATTAATGGTTCAATTGGTCAAATCAACCAATCAAATTTAGTTATAAGAATATCAAGTAAAATCAAATCATTTTTCCATTCTCTTTCTTTTTTCTTTTATTTATTGAAAATTAATTATTTATATCCAAAAAATGTTACTTCAAAATTTCAACCTTAAGTATAAAAGTTTAAATTTAGACTATTTAAAACATATTATAAAATTTATGTTAGCCCAAGGGCTCTCCTAATCGGGTTTTGATGATAACAAACCATGGTTAAGTGACTAATTTGTTTAATGGTTAAGAATCTCAGGCATAAACTCGAAAATTCATCAAATGACCAAATAGATACAAGATCGAGACGCTTGGAAGACTTGTGATCATAGAAAACTAATGTAAGATGAATGCATGAGTGCACTTAGGATTTTCATACGTTTCATGCAACTTTGAAAACTCGGTTTATTCTTTAAAACTTCAATTTCATTAAAACCCGAGTTTTTAACTAATGTACCTTAGGCAAAATGTTTTATAATTGACTTAATAATTCTCCTAAAGGTCTTGCTTAAGTGTTAGAAAAGAAAGGAATTAAAAAAATAGGTTTTTGGGGCCAAAAATGCTCAACCAGTCGAGGTTATGGCCAACCGGCTCAACCGGTTGAGGAACCGGTCGATCGGTTGAGGAACCGGTCGACTAGTCCAGGACCAGTCGAGGGAGGCCAAAAAGTTTCTCTTTCTCCCAGTAGCCTTCTCTTCCCGGTCGAGGGAATTCTCTTACCGATCGAGGTCCGGTTTTCAAAGTTTTAACTTTCTTAATCATGTTTTTAAACTTAAAAATGCACTTTATGGTTTGAAACAAGCACCTAGAGCATGGTATGAAAGATTGAGTAAATTTCTTTTGAAAAAAGGTTTTAAAATGGGAAAAATTGACACAACTCTTTTAAAAAAAAACCAAAGAAAATGACATACTCTTAGTGCAAATATACGTTGATGATATCATTTTTGGAGCTACTAATGTCTTTCTTTGTGAAGAATTTTCTAAACGCATGCATAGTGAGTTCAAAATGAGCATGATGGGAGAACTTAACTTCTTCCTTGGACTTCAAATCAAGCAACTAAAGGAAGGAACCTTCATCAATCAAGCAAAGTATATAAAAGATCTCCTCAAAAGGTTCAATATGGAGGAAGCCAAAACAATGAAGACTCCAATGAGTTCATCCATCAAGCTTGACATGAATGAGAAAGGTAAGTCCGTCAACTCAACTATGTATAGAGGCATGATAGGTTCTTTGCTATATTTGACCGCTAGTAGACCCGACATCATTAATAGTGTATGTTTGTGTGCTAGATTTCAATCTTGTCCTAAAGAATCTCATTTAAGTGTTGTAAAACGAATTCTTAGATATTTAAAAGGGACAATGGACATAGGCCTATGGTATCCTATAGGTGATAACTTTGAATTAATTGGATACTCGGATGTCGACTTTGCCAGTTGTAAAGTTGAGAGGAAAAACACTAGTGACACTTGTCATTTCCTAGGATATTCACTTGTTTCATGGCATAGTAAGAAGCAAAATTCGATAGCTTTATCTACGGCGGAAGCCGAATACATAGCAGTCGATTTATGTTGTGCACAAATCCTTTGGATGAAACAAACACTTAGTGATTTCAATTTGATTTTTGAGCATGTTCCTATTAAATGTGATAACACTAGTGCCATAAACATTTCAAAAAATTCGGTGCAACACTCTAGGACTAAGCATATAGAGATAAGACACCATTTTCTTAGAGACCATGCACAAAAGGGTGACATTAGACTTGAATTTGTAAGCACAAAAGATCAACTTGCCGATATTTTTACAAAACCCCTAAGTGAAGAGTAATTTGTTGATATTAGAAGACAACTAGGGGTGATTTCTTTGTGATCAAATGATTGCTTGATGAATTCTTGATTGAATATACCTTATGATTGTATGAAATTCATATCATATGCATCATATAGAAATAATATTAGGAAAAAGGTCAAATTTTGACCAAAAATCAAAATTCCCTTGGCATTGGACATAAAAAATTGGGGATTTCAACTGAAAATGGCAAGAGGAGGATCACGAGGCAAGAAAATGCAAAAATTGGACTGTTGATCGTTGACCGTTGACCAAGCGGTCGATCTGTTGGACATAAAAAGCCCCTTCGCGCTTCATTTTTCACCTGTTCTCCTACATACCTTAAAGACCTTTCACATCCCTACTTCCAGAAGTCAATTTTGGCAAGATTTCGGACCAATTGCAGGCTGTGGATTTGATTTTGGTTTGATTTGAAACCCTGGGTTTCAATTTTTGGGGGTGATTTCTCTCTGACCGTGCGCTTCAAGCTTGGATTCAGCCTCATCTCCGTGCGCCTAGGCCTTCGGGTTGGTGTTTGCTCTCTCTTGTTTGATTTCATTCTCCTTTTGGACTCCTCCTTCTCCTTTCCATTCATTGGATGGCTCTAAGACGAGAGACATGCACCTTCAGGGCTCAGGGCAAGCGCCTTGCTGAGCCATCTCAGCCTGAGCAGACAGAGGCTTGCCGAAAGGCGAGGTATGACAAGGTCCTCTTCAATTCCTTCGAAGACTATCAGTGATAAAAGCAAAAGTTCGCCTAGAGGAAAGTCGTCCCAATGAGAAGTGTCAATTTCTCCCAGCTTCAGCACTTCGGGTTTGAGGGACTCTTCGGTCGGATGGAATGACTGCCAGTTGTGACAATTTTTGAACCAATCATCTTGACTCTGGTGCGGACTTTTTATTCCCAGGTGACCTATGGGCTTGGAGAACCAGTCTTGTCCACAATGAGAGAAGTTGAGATCAGATTGAGCCCTGAGAGTATCTGCCGCATTCTCGACATTCCTTCAGTTGGACTCTAAGTGTATGAGACCAAGGCGTGGCCCACTATGACGGGATTCAAGCCTAGAGAGGCTGTTCAGAGGTTGTGTGGACTTGCAGATGCCCAGGGGATGGGCAAACCATCGACACACAGCCTGACATGCCCATCCAAGTCCTTCATCACATGAATTTCTCCATCTTATTGCCACAAGGAGGACATCAAGATGAGGTCTCCTACCTTGAGTCATTTATTGTGGACTCGATCTTCACTAGGAAACGAATTCACGTGGGATATCTGATGATGATGCATATGATATCCTACGTTGAGAGCACGACACGAGTACTCCCCTACAACCGCTTCCTTACCCAAGTATTCAAGGATGTCGGGGTCGACTTGAGTAGAGAGACGAACTTCGAGGCCCCCACTAGCTATGACACGTATGATGAGCAGTCCTTGGGACGAATGAAGTTCGAGAAGGCACTCGATGGCTCTTGAGTTAGGAGAGTTGAGCGACAGGCCCGGGGATAAGGATAGATGCATCCCGAAGCAGAGGAGGAAGCCGAGATCAGAGAGATGGAGGATGGGTTAGACCCTTAGAGGGACTTTGAGCAGAGAGGGACAAAGCTTGACATTCCACCTCCACCTCAATCAAAGGGCATTCATGTTGAAGCCACTTTCTCAGAGCCTATGATGACTGAGTTGTCTTACACAGCAGGACCATCATCTCAACCATCATTTACTGAGTTTCCTCACACAAAGCTACCATCTCAGGCTCCTCACGCTCCTAATCATACGACTTGGATGGATGTCTCGGCTCAGATCAGCTCCCTTGGGACTCGTATGGAGGAACTTGCTTTAGTCCATGACACTCGCTTCTACTCTATGGAGGAGCACATGGATCAGTATCAGACTAGAGTCACTTCTCAATTTGATCACTTCCAGCAGAGATTTGAGCGCATAGAGGAGCGTATGGATCAACAGCAGGCTACATTCGAGCATCTCCAGCAGAGCATTGATCGCATTGAGAGTCGTCAGGCGAGTCAGCATGAGGAGATGATGGCTTACCTCCACTTTGTGTTTCCTCCTCCACCCCCTCAGCCTTGAGATTATCTAGAGTTCCCCATCCGTTTCTTTTTTATGTTGCCAAAAGGGGAGAAATATATAGGATCTAGGAGACCCTCATGCATGTCATTGTCATCATTGTCATATCTATCTTGTTTGTACATGTGAGGTTTCCATATATATGTGATATGATATTTTCATGATCCATTGCTTCCTATTCAAATTTTCGTGTTTTACATTATTTCCTATTAAAAATTGTTTGATTGATCCATGATTGGTTTGAGGGGGAGATTTTTTTCTCTTCTAGATAACCAAAGTTTGTCATCATAAAAAAAAATGGGAGATCGTTAGCCCAATGGTTCTCCTAATCAGGTTTTGATGATAACAAACCATGGTTAAGTGACTAATTTGTTTAATGGTTAAGAATCTCATACATAAACTCAAAAATTCATCAAAGGACCAAATGGATACAAGATCAAGACGCTTGGAAGACTTGTGATCATAGGAAACTAATGTAAGATGAATGCATGAGTGCACTTAGGATTTTCATACATTTCATGTAACTTAGAAAACTCGGTTTATTCTTTAAAACTTTGATTTCATTAAAACCTGAGTTTTTAACTAATGTACCTTAGGCAAAATGTTTTATAATTGACTTAATAATTCTCCTAAAGGTCTTGCCTAAGTGTTAGAAAAGAAAGGAATTAAAAAAAATAGGTTTTCGGGGCCAAAAATGCTCAACCAGTCAAGGTTATGGCCAACCAGCTCAACCGGTTGAGGAACCGGTCAACCGATTATGGTCGTCCGGTCGAGGACCAGTCGAGGGAGGCCAAAAAGTTTCTCTTTCTCCTAGTAGCTTTCTCTTCCCGGTCGAAGGAAGCTCGACCGGACGAGGTTACCTTTTGCTATTTTTGACTCCTGAGCTTAGAAACCTATAAATTGAGAGCTCCACTTCATTTATTGACAAGAGAACACTTGCATTCAATAGTCTACCTACCTGTTCTTGATCAAAAAGCTCTCATTTCTTTCATAGTGCATTAAATCACCACTTACATATCCTTTAGTGTACTCTTATGTGTCATCCTAGCTTTGTCTTGTATTTGAGTTATCCTTAAGCTAGGTTGAGGAATCTGAGTGTATTTGTCTTGTAAAAATCTGAGTGTCAAAGTCTTCAAGAAATTTGAATCTTGAAGAGATTGTGTAAGAGTTCATTGGAGCCGGAATCCACGTGTAAGAAGATTGGAAGCTTAGTTTAAGCTTCAAGTTAGTGGAACCCTTACTTGGTTAGGAGGTTGAGAAAAGTGGATGTAGGTAAAGAAGTGTCGAACCACTATAAACCTAAGTTTGAATTCTCTAAACTCTTATCTCTTTATTTTACTTATATTGCGTTTCAATTTGTTATGATTGAAAAGATTTTAAAAACTCAATTCACCCACCCCCTTTTGGGTGTTTTTCTTAATTAAGTATAGCCTTTGTTTTCTCAATTTGGATTATTAAACAAGATTACAAACAAATTGACTTAAGATATAAAAAAAATGTATGACGGGATAAGATAATAGTGTGAATTGTACGCATGATTTTATCAAATGTAGACAAAATAAGACTTATATCATCACATGATCACTTGTAATTGATTGTCAACGGGTTCTTAAAGACAAAATGTCCAAATAACTCCTTTCATTCTTACATATTCAAAATTAAAGACTTATACACCATAAATACATCGAGTGAAACTATTTTTGGTTACCAAGTATATCTTGTTTGTATAGCAATTTGACATACATTTCATTTGACTTAATTAACATCTGCAAAGGCTTATGAGAATGGAATATGAACCAATTGAAGCTACTTTTAATTTCCAAGGATCGTATTCCATGCACAGTCATTTAATTGTGGATCTTGAGCAGGCTTTGTATATCAAGTGAAAAGGTATTATACATTGAGTGTATTTTATTCAGAAATGAAAACCATGCAACTAATGTTTTTTTCTTGATGTATTTTAGCTTTGTCAATTGATTAAATGACATGGATAACAATTTTTGTTCCTTTGCATGGGTGCTCCGAGCTATTGACAGATTTATGTGGTCATTCTTCCATTTGGATTTGGGGTTTTTGTCTTTTTATTTTTTTGGAGTCAGACTCATAGTGTACGTTTAGAAAACATTACATGTTATTTGGTCATGGAAAACGCTAAATAATAGACAAATTCTAAAAGGGCAAAAGAAAAAAGGTACCGCTGTTGGTATCCTTTGCTCTTAACTTTATTAGCATTATACCGCTGCATCCTCTCATCTTTTATATATTAAATGTATATACTTGTATCTACTCCAAATTCCACATTGTCACCCAAAATACATTCAATATTCAGATTTTCAAACACAAAAACATCCCAGCAATCTAAACCCAAAATTTAAAGCCGATTTAAAAATAATTATTTTTTAAACAAAAAACTGTTTTTAAATTCTTTTAACATTGTTTAATTATTGTTTTCAAAAAATAATTTTTAAAAATTAAGTGAAATAAAAAATAATTTTTAAAAATAAGTAAAAGATGTTTTCACCGTTTTTTAAAAACAAAAAAAAAAAACATAATTAGTTTGATAAAAAACTTTTTTTTAGAAACTGTTTTTTATTTTATAATTTAAAAATAATTTTGAAAAAGAAGTTTGAGAAAAATATGACCAAATGAACCTTTAATATTTGAAAAAAATTCAAACGATAAAGTTCATTAATTCAAAACTAATATGTACGGGTTTTTCAATTATTGTAATGAGCAAACCACTACCAAAAAAATTTCTCTTTGGATTTTTTGTTTTAATTTTATTATTATTTTAAATTTTAATACCGTAAAAGTGAAGTCAAGATTTATAAGCATATTAGTTGAAAATATTTGAAAGTTAATCGAGGAGATAAGTATTTATAAATGTTGTCATATTGAGAAGAAAATGATTAGAACAATAGATTGTTGGGTTAAAAGAGATATTTACAAAATAAAGTTTATGATTTGAAGGAAAATTTATTTTAAATATGTCATAAAATTTAAAAGTCAAATAAGTAAATATTTTGGATGGAAAAACTCACTCTTCAACTCGGTTAACATCACTCTATCCACCTTTCTCTTGTCGTGAGGGAAAAAAAAAATCCATTCTTCGGTAAAGATATATAGTATACTAAAAAAAAAAAAAAAAATTTCAAATATCCCTATCTTTTTTATTATCGCTGAAAGCAATCTAAAAACATAACTCAAATTTGTTTTAAGAAATACCTCCTTGAAAGAATAAAAAACATTGATACCTTGGTCCCATTTTCTCATCTTAGCTGAAATTCGTACACATCACGCCCACTGAGAGTGCACTCATGAGGCAAAAAATCACCTACGTTTATGGATTATACGAGTCATGACCTACCCTACATCTTCACGAGAAATATACAAAGCCTAGCTCGTCACTTGTCAGCGTCTAGCAGAGGCGCCATGCCAACTAGTACAAGTATCGCCCTTATTATCTCTTTGTTTCTTATCGTCTTAGCGGGGCCATGACATAGGGCCAATAGCAATCAAGTTGAAATCCGATTCCACATTTTTCACGGATTACAACCATTATTCTGGAGTCCTAAATCACGCCACCACATCACCGCCCTTCAGGCCTTCACCCCACATTCTTCAGAAAGTAACAGTAATTCTTAATCAATCCTAAACTGTCATCCATCATTCACTAATGGACATTTTTCTTTTTTAAACTATGATGCTACTTGCTTGTGTCTTTGTCTGGATATTAAAAATAATACCAATTTTGAATAAAAATGAAAAATAAGTGGAGAGGCTACTGCAAAAAAATAAAAATAAATAAAAATAAGTGAAAAAACGATTTATTTGAGTGGAAAAATGTCCTCAATGATTGTGGTTCGTAGTGATTCCTTGATTCAAATGTTGATTGCCAAAATTGTAGTTATTGTCATTGCTACATTTATTCTTATTATGGGGATTGTTATATTTATTTTTGTTATGGGGATTGTTATTTACACATTTTCTCATTTAGTAATATGACTTTTGAGATGTCACTCATGATTTGTCAATTTCTCATGAAGTTCTTTGAAGGAAATTAGTATCTCTAGTTCAATCGGAAACATTTATTATTAGATTCTTCTCTCAATCCATTCAATACAATAACAATCACTAAATCATGACCTTCAATAAGGGTTTTGACAAGTGCTAATTCTTTAGCAATGCCCTTGATAGTTTGCATAAATTCTGCAACTATCATATTATCCTTCATGAATTTAGTAAGAGACTCTTAGAGATCGAAGATGTGAGATTGTGACTTGTTGACAAGTCCTATGCAATCGATCCCATGATTCTTTGGTTGATCCAATAGAAGCAACAAAAGGTGTAAGTCAATCACTAACAGATGCAAGCATGACATTAAAGAGGGGACTCTCTTGCCTCTTCCAAAGTTTGTGCTTTGGATTTACAATGTCAATGCCATTTTTCTTTATGGTTAATTAAAAGTCACTAACATGTTGTTGAGATTTCCTCCAAGAGTGATAATGTACATTAGGAATTTGGTTTGATTCGGCTATATATGACTCTTGAGCCATTGTGGTAGACAAAGAGGAATTTGAGATATGGAGCAATGGAGATTAGGTATGCTCGTAGGAGTAATGGTGCTCTCATACCACAAAAGATCAAGCACAACAATGGAGGAAAGATGTTGTATATTCATATTGATTAATTGGGTATATATATAGAATTGTAGAGGAATGATGTTATATATTTGTGTTGGCGTGAGCTGTTCTCTGAACCATTAAAGGAGAAAATTATGGATATCACAGGAGAAAAATCAATCACTGCAATCCCTCATTTATAGAGTCAATTATAGGAAAACAATTGTAGTCGTAATCCATGTATAACCTTTTCTTTTTTGTCTATATATACACCTGTACTCTAATGAATTGAAGACAGAATAAAATATATGATTTTATCTCAGACCAACATGGTATCAGAGCATAATTCGATCCTCTATCCTCCGTTCAACCAAATTTCTTGAAAACAGAGCCCAATCTCTTTTCACATGGTAGATACAGATCCTCACTCGGGTGAATCTTCAATCTCTCCATCTGTACTGTCTGAACTGACAACAAGGATGATAGAAGCTTTGAGCAAAGCTCCGACGTCCATTCCAGCCACCGACTTAGCAATTGCACCGATTGGCATCAAGCTGGACAACACGAATTACGCCCTCTGATCACAAGTCGTAGAGATGTATGTCGCGGACAAGGATAAACTTAGCTACATCAACGGCGACCTTCCTCAACCATCAACAATCGACCCTTCCTTCCATAGGCGGTGGACTGAGAATGCAACTGTGAAAGGATGGCTGATTGGTTCGATGGATCCATCCCTTATTGGCAACTTCATTCGGTTTCCAATGGCAAAGCAAGTTTGGGATGCAATTGCAACCACTTACTTCAATGGAAGTGATGCAACCCAAGTTTATGAACTCCGGCAGCAAGTGGCACAACTCAGGCAGGGTAGTGGCTCTCTGGAAAAATACTACAATGATCTCCAAGGTCTATGGCGGGAGATTGATTTCTGTCGTCTCAATCCAATGCAATGTCCAACAGATATCCAATATTTTAACAATATGCTGCAAGAGGATCGGGTATATACTTTTTTTTATGGTTTGGATGATAAACTTGATAATATTAGAAGTGATGTGTTGCAGCTTAAGCCATTTCCCACAGTGGAACAGGCATATGCCCATGTTCGTAGAGAAGCTATGCGTCAAGCGGTGATGACAACCAATGATGGAGAAGATGCGGCTGGAGCAGTATTGGCTTCACGAAGCCTCAAATAAGGGCCCTCCACTGCAACCAACTCTCTGTCATTGAATGAAAAATTCAACTCAGTTTCGAAGTCAAAGGGTCCATCTAATGACATGAAATGCTCTCATTGTGGAAATTCGAAGCATACTCGAGACAGATGCTTCAAACTGCATGGCTACCCAGATTGGTGGCATGAATTACAAGCCAAGAGGTGACGGAATGGGAATGGGAATGATGGTGGAGCAAGCAAAAATGCAGCTAATGGCACGGCCAAGGCCACAATAGCCTCGGCTGAGTCCCAATTGTCACTTATTCCGACAACAACAGTTGATTTGGATATAGGTATGAGTTTTCTCGAGACCAATACCACTGAATCATATGACGGTTGGATTCTTGATTCAGGGGCAACAGACCACATGACGTATGATGCAAGTGATTTTTCTGCACGATCCTCTCCTCGACGCACTAGCATTGCTAATGCTAATGGGGACATTTCTTTGGTAAAATGGGCTGGTACAGTGATGATATCACTAGCTCTCTCATTAACCAATACCCTTTTTGTACCCTCATTGTCTCATAAATTATTGTCAGTGAGCTAAGTCACAAAGGAGTTAAATTGTATTGTTCTAATTTATCCAACCTTTTGTCTTATTCATGATATTCTCACCAAGGAGATAATTGGGCGTGGTACTAAAAAAAGGGGGGGGGGGGAGGGGGAGGGGGCTCTACTATATGGAAGATTTTAGCATCGGTCGAGCTAACCATACGAGAAGCTCTAGTGATCGAAATAAGGCGAACATTTTGTTGCGACATCGTCGGTTAGGACATCCTTCATTTGGCTATTTGAAACTTGTATTTCCTTCTTTATTTTCCAATTTGTCGGATTTGATTTTAAATGCGAGACATGCATCTTAGCTAAAAGTCATCATGTTAGTTATCCTTTGAGTTTTAATAAGAATCAGATACCTTTTGAATTGATTCACTCTGATGTGTGGAGTCCATCTCCCAAACCCACTATATCTGGGGTTCGATGGTTTGTGATTTTTGTGGATGATTGCACTCGTATGACATGGTTGTATCTAATGAAGAATAAGGATGAAGTTTTCTCTGTTTTTTGCTCATTTCATGAGATGGTTAAAACTCAGTATTTTGCTACAATTCGCATACTTCGATCCGATAATGGTGGAGAGTATATGCATCGTGACTTCAAAAATTATTTCAATCGCCATGGCTTGATTCATGAAACTACCTATCCTCAAACACCACAGCAAAACGGAATTGCCGAAAGGAAAAATTGACATATTTTAGAGACTGCTTGGGCTATTCTTCTTGGTGCTCATGTACCTAATCATTTTTGGACTGATGCTGTCACTACAGCAGTTCACCTTATTAATCGGATGTCTTCTAAGGTTCTTAAGTTCAAGACTCCTCTCCAGGCTCTATCCACTGTCATCTCTCTACCTACTGCCTTAATGCTTCCGCCTCGAGTATTTGGTTGTGTTGCTTTCGTTCATTTACACAAGAATCAACGCACTAAACTCAATCCCTGCACAGTCTGGTGTCTTTTTTTGGGGTATGGCCTACATCAAAAGGGATATCGCTATTATGATCCATCTAATCATCTCACCTATGTGACGATGGATGTCACCTTCTTGGAATCAAAGAATTTCTACTCTCCAACCATATCCACTTCTACCCTTCAAGGGGCGCCTCAAAATAAAGAGTTGAATTAGCTGAGGTTTGATTGGGAGCTTGTTATTTCTGTATCCAATACAAAACCTGATGTTGACACAAAACCTGGTGTTCTACCATTAGTAACTGAAGAGCAGCAGCCACAGCAGTCAATAGTACCCCATCATCTCACAGTATCCAAAGACCCATCTCCTGAGAATATTCCTGAGGTAAGTTCCCTGAACACTCCGAGTACACTTGTGTTAACTAATGATGCTCATGTGGGCTATGAGTTACCATGCAGGCATAATCGAGGCAAGCCACCAGATAGATACTCTCCTAACAGAGAAGACCGGAGGTTGAAATACCCGATTGCCAACTATGTATCCACAAAGACGCTTCCTAAACCTCTAAAGACTTTTGCAGATGCACTCTCCTCGTGTCAGGTTCCTACAAGCGTTGAAGAAGCAATGAAAGACCCGAGGTGGGTCCAGGCTATGAATGAGGAGATGGAGGCGCTGTTGAAAAATAAGACCTGGATTCTTGTCAATCTACCTAAAGGACAGAAAACAGTGTGGTGCAAGGGGGTGTTTTCTATCAAATACAAAGCAGATGGAACAGTTGAGTGTTACAAGGCGAGACTTGTAGCAAAGGGATTCACACAGACATAGGGAGTTGACTATCAGGAAACATTCTCACTCGTTGCCAAACTAAATACGGTGAGAGTATTGTTGTCATTTGCAGCAAATCTGGATTGGTCCCTACATCAGTTCGATGGAAAGAATGTGTTTTTACATGGTGATCTAGAAGAAGATATATATATATGGACATTCCCTCAGGATATGTAGTCAACACAGAAGGCAACATTGTTTTCAAATTACAAAGAACTCTATACGGGTTGAAACAATCACCTCGAGCTTGGTTTGGGAGATTCAATACGACAATGAAAAAGTATGGATTCCAGCAAAGTAATTTTGATCACACTTTGTTCCTAAAGCATAGATAGGGAAAACTGACTGCTTTGATAGTCTATGTAGACGATATGATCATCATAGGAGACGATTCAGAGGAGATAACGAGACTTCAAGAGCAGTTGGCATCTAAGTTTGAAATGAAGAACCTAGGAGGACTAAAATACTTTCTGGGAATTGAAGTTGCTAGATCAAAGCGATGTATATTCCTGTCTCAGAAAAAATATATTTTAGACCTATTAACAGAGGTTGGATTACTTGATTGTAAGCCTACATAAACTCCAATAATTTCGAATCACAAACTTGGAGAATATCCCAATCAAGTACCAACAGACAAAGGAAGGTATCAATGACTGGTAGGCAAGCTTATTTATTTCTCACACACGGCCTGATATTGCTTATGCAGTAAGTATGGTAAGCCAGTTTATGCATTGTCCAAGTGAAGATCATATGAGTGTCGTTATGCAAATTTTGAGATATTTGAAGTCGTCCCCTGGAAAGGGACTTATGTTCTCAAAAAATGATCACCTAAGAGTAGAAGGATATACAGACGTAGATTGGGCAGGGAACATCACAGATAGGAAATCCACCTCAGGCTACTTCACTTTTGTTGGAGGAAACTTGGTTACTTAAAGAAGCAAAAAACAGAAGGTGGTCGCTCTATCTAGTGCGGAAGCTGAGTTTCGTGGAATGGCTAAAGGGCTATGTGAGTTATTGTGGCTTAGGAGACTTCTAACGTAAATTAGTTTTGCCCTTGACTCCGAGATGAAGTTGTTTTGTGATAATAAAGCAGCAATTGACATCTCCCATAATCCCATTCAGCATGATTGGACTAAGCACGTAGAAGTAGATTGACACTTTATTAAACAAAATCTTGATGTAAAGATTATCCGATTCCCTTTTGTGAAATCTAAAGACCAATTGGCCGATATTCTTACAAAAACTGTGAGCAGTAAAATATTTCATCACTTACTAGACAAGTTGGGACTTATTGATATTTACGTACCAACTTGAGGGGAAGTGTTGGCGTGAGCTGTTCTCTGAACCATTAAAGGAGAAAATTATGGATATCATAGGAGAAAAATCAGTCACTACAATCCCTCATTTATAGGGTCAATTATAGGTCAACAATTGTAGCCATAATCCATGTATAGCCTTTTCTTTTTTGTCTATATATACACCTGTACTCTAATGAATTGAAGACAGAATAAAATATATGATTTTATCTTAGACCAACAATTTGTTGATTAATAAGGTATTTATAGAATTGTACAAGGAAACAATAGAATATTCAATGGTCTGATTGTGTCCAAAGATCTGGCTTGATTGTGGATGATTTGGTTGTCATTTCTTATTAAAACTAAGTTTTACATCTAAAGCAAAATCTCTTGAATATAAACTCTAGATGCATTAATGCTCAATAATGCTACTCTTATCAAATTTTCTTATAAGAAAAAATATTGATTTTTTTCATCCGAGTAGCCTTGCCAATGCCAATTCATATTTTATACATGATTATTTTTTTCTTTGCTGGCATTTGGCAAGCAATTAATGTACCTGTACCCTACCAAAGATGAAATATTGCACTACTTTTTGGTAACAAAATGAACGATCTCCCTCCATAAAACAAGTCTGACATTCGAAACAACCTTGAGCCTGAGTTAATTGATATTTTAGCCCTAAATCATGGTTGTAACAAACTTTTTTTTAGTAGATTAATATTCTAACCAATATTATTATCATGGTTGTAACAACCTTACTTGAGGTCATGAACAACAACCTTTATTTAAGTTGGCTACATCTAAGTGAGCGAGGGAAGATCATAGTTTACTTTAGAAATTGGTTTCTTCTTTCTATAATCACCGCATATCCCTACTTTACCATCAAAGAAGGTGCATTGGACAACTTTTCTACCATCTTCTATTGTAGGTATTGTTGGGACGTCATTTGTTTATTTGGCCCTGGTACCTAGGCTTGAGCCTACGCGGCGCCCAGAGTGGCCTTCCCAGGATTCGAACTCGAGACCTTAAGGACTTTTTGGTTTGCCCTCCTGGTACCATCTGGGGCTACTCATAAGACTCTGCGCTCTGTGTGGGCAAACGTGAGGTCTCCGGACCCGAGCATCCCACAGACCAGAGAAAAAAAGGCCGACGTTTTTGTTGGGACGTCATTTGATTGCTCCAAATTATACCTGTTGGGACGTCATTTGTTTATTTGGCCCTAGTGCCTAGGCTTGAGCCTATGTGGCGCCCAGAGTGGCCTTCCCAGGATTCGAACTCGAGACCTTAAGGACTTTTGGTTTGCCCTCCTGGTACCATCTGAGCTACCATCTGAGCTAGTACCAGGAGGGCAAACCAAAAGTCCTTAAGGTCTCGAGTTCGAATCCTGGGAAGGCCACTCTGGGCGCCGCGTAGGCTCAAGCCTAGGCACCAGGGCCAAATAAACAAATGACGTCCCAACAGGTATAATTTGGAGCAATCATCCATGTTAATTGAGATAATTAAGCGCACTAATAGTATCACATGCAAATAGCATTCTAAATTGCCTTTAGCTTAGTTTGATCATTAATTTATAATAATCGTATTTGTGAAATGATTTCATAAATTCAAAATGTCATTTCTTTGAAAAGGTAAGGTTACTAAACAAGTTCCAAAAAGCCTTAAAAGTCATTCATGAAATCGTGGACGGTTTGACAAGATATGCATGGTGGTGACTGGTGAAGCAATTTAGAGACTTCATGCATCCCCCCATCAAGAAACAAATACAACACAATATCAATTCTCATATAGTTTGCACATGTTCAATAACTTTATTTGGTCTCATCAAATAATTCATACACATTATTATTATTGTTATTATCATTATTATTATCTCTATTCCCCATTGTACGACTTACAAGATGATAAACATCATCCCCATAGTTGAATTGATTCTAGAAATTTCTCTCCTCCACCTCCAAACAAGTGGGGAATAAGGAAGGGTGCTAAAAATGGATAAACAACAAAGGGGCACGCCAAGCAATTTGAAGAGTGAAGTGGTTGCCAAAAGTCTTTGTCTAGGGGGGTGGTAAGGGGTGAAGGGTGAGGTGCCGCACATAAAGGCGACCCTCATGTGCTCCTTAAGCACCGCTGAAAAGGGGAAAGGAGCATATGTTAAATAATGAATGTTGATGTTTGAGCATCCAGTCTGCCCATGTGCAACGTCAATCTCATTTTGCACCACAAAAAAATGTAGTTCTCCTTTGCCTAGTGGGTAAGAGACATCTTTTACAAGGCCTTGAGGGCCACCACTCCTCCACCGGCAAAACACCAGATTTCTGCTCAAAATCTCTCAGTGGCAGCTGGGAATATTTCCCATTTGGCTTTGAGAAATGCTCATAATAGAAGCAAATCTGTAAAGCTAAGCAATGGCTCTGGATTCAACAGTACAGCAGTGGGACCAGTACAACACTTGCTTACCCAAAATGAATCCCATCTCGGTAAGGGTTGGAATATTTTAAAGAAATATACTTACTTTCTCCGGCTCCATGTGTTTTCATATTCTCAATTTTTTTTTTTCATCCTCCTTCCCTCAGATCACCAATTGATCACATGAGACCACTGGCATCCATTTATTTCTCCTTTTTGAGACTATAAAAAGTAGTTGAGGCCCTGGCGTGGTTAATATTTTGTACCCTAAACACTAAATAAGGTTGTTGGTAACTTGGTATATAAACATTCATGTAACTGGGCATACTCATTTCATCTGCTTGTTTAGTTAGGGAAATTTCAAAAGCTGCATGGTCAGAGTCCAGCGGTTGATAAAATTAAATAAAAGAACACCCATTCATGGTGGGCCAACGCATGCACAGTCATAGAGAGTACTAGTCTAAAGACCAACAACCCAGAAGAGAACTATACAATCTGTTAATATCCTACCTTTGGTTTGCTACTTTAAACTTTCCCTTTTGATCATTGCTGGAAGAAGGCTTATACCGTTAATAATAGCTGCCTGCATTTCTTCTTTCCATACTGAAAATAAGAAGATATCATGCATGGAAGAGGAAATATGAGTGCAATGCACCTCACAAGGATCAAGGATGGGTGAGTGGGTGGCTGCTCCAGTTAAAGTACCATTTACATGTCTGCTCTTCAATTGTCAAAAAGGAAATTCAAATTGCTTACCAAAAGAGATTCTTTTGCTTTCTCCATCTTTGAATTTCTTTCCCTTTTCTGGGAAGACTAATTTGGAACTGGCATGGGTTCGGTGGTGGAAGAATAGTTGAAGAAAGAAGAACAAAGGACCCACAAGAGCACAACCAGACCAATGTCCTCATCAAAACACAAAAGTTTCACAGCCCTGACAACTGACAAGACTGAATTCAATTAGATCGAAAATTTTTCATGGCCTTGGGCCTTGGCTCTGGAGACGTTGCCTGTGGGCCGAACCACACAGATCCTTGTTATCTTCGCCCATTAAATAGTGATGTGAAGGGCTGGGGACACCCACACATAGACATAAGAGCTGCAGGAAAACACCAGCAGAGTTAGGAAGCACATGCCTTGAGGACGCCAATAAATGACGAGAAATTCTGTCAACAAAGCAGAAGGAGAGAGGACCACAACAACTGTGAAATGGAGGATGGCATGTCCAATTTCATTTGAAATCACGAGTTTGAAAGAGAGGCCGACATAATATGCAATCATGTGTTGCCTTTATAAATTCTTTTGTGGGATCTAGTTATTTTATCCTTTACGTTTGTCACAAACAACTTGACCACTTGGCTCAATCAATCTTGGCTCATCAGCCACATACTTTATGGTTTTTCTGTCACCAACTCAGACTCGCTTCAGCCCATCACTGTCTTGTTCATTATTTTTTCAGATCTTCACTAGCTTGGCCCATTTGAACCTGACTTTGTTTTGGGAAAAACATGAACAGGATAAAAACATGGTAGATTAATTTCAATATGGGTACAGAAGCTGCTCCTAAAACACACAGAGACAACCATATATCATCTGTTTACGCAGTCCATCACCCTTGCCCATTCAAATTTTCACAAATATAAACACAATAAGCTATATGTACTTGGCCAGCTTAATGGACAAATTTTCAGCCAACCCAAATTATTGCAAAAGGATTTATTACATAGTATTTGTTCCAAGGATTGTGGTTTCTACAATTGCCGACAATTCAATTGGACTTTATTAACAACTTTGACGTAGATTAGAGATATACTCAAATCAGTAGCTCTATTATTGTCCTCTGTCATATGACAGAAAAGGGGTTGGATAGGCATGATTTTAGTGAAGGTTAGAAAACAATTGCGCTGTTGGCATTTCTATGGCCAATTACAGATCATGAGTTTGGGTTTCAAACCATCCACCCAGGGATGAATCCATTGACATTTTGTGTTGTGCTGGCTCCGTTCATCTCAACCCGCAGCACAGGATTGTAACTGTATCCAAAAATGTCACGGAAAGGCAACTTAGTTGATTCAGAGACCCTATAAGGCTATAACTCAAACAGAGATGTTTCTTTTTTTTTTTTTTTTTTTTTTTGCATTAGGAGGAGGTGAAATTTACCCAATCTGCAAAGTGCTATCGCATTGCAGAGGCTCGAAAAAGTCCTCTGACTGAACAGGCTCGCGATTATATGGTAGATTATGTGCGGCAGCTTCCCATGTTGATCCCAGGCCACTTTCTGCACTGCTTTCACCCAACTGCAGAACATAAAAGTTTGACTAGCTGACAAATACCCTATTATAAATATAACAGCTACAACAATTAAATCCATGAATTGGGGTGACAGAGTTCAGGGATTGTGTCAAATATTTGATTGTGGAAAACCAAAGAAGAAAAATCCGGAATACTAGTGCTGGACAGTTTGGGGATGATCAGTCATTTATGAGAACTTAAGTTGGACAACTGAAGAAACTCAAGCCCAGAAGAAAATGCAGAAGGGTTCAGGTTTTCCTGAATCCATACAGGACTAGAGAGATTCTCATGCCGGGTTTAACTACAAAGGACAGAAAAACACTCCATCTAAACTTGCCCACATTCTTCAACTCAAAATCAAAAGCAAAATCATTGAGCAGGTATAAGTACCTTCCTCCTTAAGGCGTTGTTGGCTTCCATTAGGATTTGTTCCTGCACAAGAATACAACTCCACAGTGATTTTTGAATAATATATAACTATGTGACTGAATTTTTTAGGCATGCGTACCTTTCTTTGAAGATCAGACAGTTGATCAAGCATAAATTGGGTCTGCAAAGCATGAATAGCATAGTAAGAATATTTTCCTAGAGTTAGAGCACTTCTGAGTTTGGAGAAAGAAAGTATTCACTCTCAATTCTACAAGTGTGTAATCATGTACAACAGTTTCTTTCCAATTCCCCAGATTAGGAGGACTGGGAGCAATGAGCAAAAAATAAGAGGAAAATATACTGAAGATTTATCAATGTTCATCAATAGCAGATTGCTAATAGAACATCAGATTTACATTATAATGGAAAACCACTTTGAGTCATACAATGCACGTCCATGTCAAACAAAATTTCAATCAATCTACATCCTTATCACATTGGATTCTGGTACAGTAGACTATAATCAGGACATCAATTGTAAGCCCCCTTACTTGATTATGTAGTAATCTTGCCTGTCTTAAATGCTTATGGAGAAAGACAAAATCATGAGTTGACGACGGTTCCATTTGAATTGCATATCAGCAATTCAAAGGATATAATTTCAAGGACTGGATTCCAATAAAGTTGAGTTCTTTTCCAATTTACTTGTTATACTACCAAACTTGGGTGGCAACTCTCTTTTTTATCCTCTACACTTGTTCTTCTGCTTTTCATTTAATTCGTTTTATGCCACTTGTAATTCTTCTCTATTCACTTTCTTCATTCATCTTCATATCATCCAGGGAATAGTTTTCTCAATGTTGAAAACCACTTCTTAATATAAGAAATTGGGAATAGGTTAAGGAATTGACAGCTTAGATCATCAAGAGAAGGCGACCTATGATTCCAGTCTACTAAGCATTTTTTGGCAAAAGATCACCAAGACTCTGTTTTTGTGGTGGATTAATGTCAAACCTAAATAGGAGACCTACAGGTTAAACTGGGATGTGTTTCCAGCAATGGCTAAACAGAAGTCATGCCCCTATCCCAGATCAGGTTGAATAAGCTAAATACAAAGTTACAATAGCTTATGAGATGACTATAGTATCTTAAGAACTACAGCAGTTATAATGGAAAGTCGATCATTTTTCAAAGAATAAAGAAAAGAGAATATAAAGGTAACATCCAAATTCTAAAGGGGTCACCATCCAAGTTCGGAAAGGACAACCCTCCGAACTTCTGATTTTTAAGAGTGAATCCAAACAGGGTCCCAGTTAATAAATTTCATTTTGCTTTTAACAAATTTATATTATGAGTTCTTAGTATTTGTGTCCTTGTTACTTTCTACATATCTACACTATTTCCTACTAACTCTGGGTTTGTTTCAAATACATCCTTCTTTATTCTTGATGACTCCTTAGGTCTGTTCCCTGTCTATTCTGTTAGCCGAACCTTTTAATCCTCACTTCATTCAACCATTCAACCCCTTTTCTTGCCGATAGCATATTATAGTACTCGAGGAGAGCTGGCAAGGATCTTAGCCTTGGTAGGTATGTTATGTTCATAACTCGCCTTTTTCTTTATCATCTAATTGCTTGTGGGCTATGGCTCAAGTTTTTTAGGCTTTTAGAAATTGATTAGGATGTCTTTAACAATTTTTTACCCTCTAATCCCGATTTTTAATTTATTGTGGAGATAAGATATGTTCATTATACCTTTCATGATTCGTTTAGAAATAACCAATTCATAAAGTGGTTGTAGTATTGCAAGAGGGACTATGGCGAATCCAGATGTTTATTAGGTGTATTGGGATTTGTGATGAATGTAGAGGACAATCATCTTTTTTATTTGTCTAAAATCCTTGGAATTCATTCATTTCTAGTTATGGCTTGCTTTGATTTTGGTGTATTTCATGTAACAAACATATATATACAGAATGGGCATTTTCTTTCTTCTTTTGTGGCTTTAGTTACAGAGGCCTTTCCTTACTACTCCCCTAAGCTTCATGGTATTGGATTACAAATTTGTTTGCTCTTCTAGGAGGAGCATTCTGAAGATACAAGCTGATTAGAAAACCCCTCATACAGGTAAACATCAAATTAAATTTTGATGCATGGCAGTTAAGGTAGGTAACTTGGGACAGCGACTAAAAAAAAGGTTTGAGACATTGTAGGAGGGCTTGGCTAATTCTTTGGGACTATTCAACCTCTTGGTTGAAGGTGATTTTGCTGCAACCATCTTGGGTGTCTAAGCAAGAAATAAGGTCAGTGAAAAAAGAACCTTTGATCACATCAAATTGAAGATTTAGTCATAGTTATGGGGTGTCTTATTCTACGCTAAGCTAAATAGTTAGTGGACATGACTCTAAGCAAGTTTGGAGCTTGGAGCTTTATCGTAAACCATTTTGTGGGAGAGTTTTTATTCCCCCAATTGTATCTAAGGATTCAAATGGAATGGGTTCAGTCCATTCCTCAAGTGGGTTGAGTTGGGCTTTGATTGGGTGGGATAATATCTAAATTCTCACACTCACCTGACCTTATCGGTCCTACCCATCTTATTTAGAAATTTTCAATTATTTTAATACAAATAAATTAATTGTATTTAATATTTTTGTATAAAAAATAACTTATATTTTTATTTCAAATATGTTTAAAAAGAAAAATTTAAGTTAAATTCAATCTTATGCTTGGTTTAGAAATGTTGAATTATATAGAACATATATATAATTTATAAATAAATTATCATAAATTTTTATCTTATTTTTTATGAAAAGTAAAAAATTTGTTTCTTCAAAAAAAAAATAAAAAAAAATTTAGATTTTGTTTTGTTTCATTTTATATATACATATAGTAGAACGATATAGGTGAAGTGGTATAATATCCAACATTGGCTTAGACAGTAAAATCAAATTTCAAACCTCGGGATTAGGTTACACTTTATCATTGTCATCAATATTTTGTCAAATTTCAAACTCACCTCATTGTCATCAATATATCTTTTCTACTATTTTGTTATTTTTTCCTTACAGTTCCTTGTATAATTTCTTTACTCTTTGATTAGATTATTTATTTATTTTATAAATACTAGTTTACACAATTCAATGATAAGACTGGTTTGTTTTGATTTAAAAAATATATATTATCAAAGCTATCAAGACTTATACCTTAAGGCTTACAATAAAACAAAACTTTGTAAATTAGGCTTGAGATTATAACTTCGGTTAGGATAATTGAAGCTTCACCACATTGAGACTTTAGTCTTGATTTAATAACCCAAAGATAGTTGAGGTTTAAGCTTCAAACATTGAAAGGATTTTAATGGGTTTTGGGCTATTATGAGCTTTAAGTGTATATTTCATATGTAGGAGGCTTGAGTTTCGATATTCAATGAGTTTTAATAGATTTTATGTTTTTGTGGAGTTTCGTTATAGGTTTTATAAGTTTATCACATTTGGACAAAATGTCTCCAGACTGCTATTAATATTCTGTGATGTAGGTGGAACTTTGAATTGTAGTTGGTATAATAAAGACTGCTATTGGTATTCCGTGATGTAGGTGGAAGTCTGAAATGTAGTTGGTATAATAGGATAAACAGGGGAGATAGTATTATTGGTTTGAGAAGGTGGAGCAGTGACTTAGAATCTTTTCCTCATTATTGTTGAAGGTGCAAGGCTCCATTACTTGTCCTTTTCAGGCTGAACTAGTTTCAATTTCTCTACATTTCGATCACTCACTCAGGTCATCTACCCAATCAACATTCATGAAACTTTCTAAATCCTATTTTATTAAGTAAGGTCCAGGGATCTCCAAGTTCTGTAGCTTCCAAAGGGTCCAGTGACCCACCAACAAGAAAGAGTGAAAGTCATGAATTAAGGGTTTTGTATAGAATATAGGCATCTAGAAAGAGGCTTATTGCACCATATAAAAGAGGTAAAACGGGTTAGAGCTCGCAAGGATTACAGAAAAGTACCGACGCACGAACCACAATTGTGTATAATATTGTCAAACAAGAGAAAAAAAACAGCAAATGGAGGTAAAGATATTCTTGTTTCAATTTTCCAGGAAAATTGACAAAAGAGGCATTAGCGTTGTCAGAGTTACATGCTCTGCTATGAGTTGACAAAAAACCATTAGAAAACAGAGATAAAATTGTGAATCAGCCACTCAAACCCCATTCAGTTAGAAATTTTCAAATTTTCATTTCCTTTTGCATGCTATCTTGACAACCAAGAAAGCATTTTCCAAGTTTTTCAGTCTCAGGCATCTCTAAAAATACATGGTTTCAGAGTTAAAACTCCAATACCTTTGTTGATCTGATTTGCTTCAATGACTTGTCCAGCTGATGCTCAAGCTGCTCAAGCTCCTTTGTACCCAAATGCCCCAAATCTTCCCCCAGAAAATTTCTACATATTTCCAAGTTGAAATGTTTTTATGATAATGTCTATATAAGCAAGATGAATGATTACTTTTTTTTTTTTTTCAATTCACAATGTTGCAGTGCAAGCGATACACCATGGTGGCTTTACCTCTGAGTTCGTTGCAGGACCTCGACCTTTGATTTTAGTTTCAGATATTCCTGGTAACTGTTCTGCTTGAGAGAATGAACAGAATGATAAGTGAAAAAGCTCAATGGGCATATTGGTATTGACCACTCTAGCTAAAATTTACAATAAAAGTATGATGAATCATGCATTAGAGCACAAAGCTAAGAGCCAGAGTGAGACCTCCAGTATGACCCTGACCAGTTGATGAATGTAATGAAAGTGGAGGGAAAAAACCCATTAACGAGATACCTGTGTCTCCTTTGCAGGTTGGCTGGCTTCCAGTGCACTGTAACTGCATCTTTGATACCTCTCAAGTGTCTCTGGCATGCTAGATTAGAGACAAAGAAAAAGGTGAAGGACAGTAAGAGTACTGAAAGAGGCATCTCTAGTGGAATAGGATAGTGAAAGTAGTACTGTTGGAAATCAACCTTTTGGCTCTCACTTTTCAGAGATAAAACTAGTTCTGTTGGGTGAATAAAATGACATATTATTAATTATTACTACCATAATTTTCTATCACTAGAGGGAAGACAAAATGTTCTTCTTAGCGTTCAATTTAGGCATGTGAAAAACAATCAGTGACACTTTGCATATGCATCAAAAAATTGTCCTGTCTTTTCTGCATGTGATGGTGATTAAGCCACGTGGAACCAAGAATTAAACCATGATCCATAAGCAAATTTCTAATAGTGAGAGGATTCTTCTATGTCCCATCACTGTCTGGATATTTGAAGATTCTCTATACAGTCTTTTGCTCCATATCTAAGGTTTTTACCTCTAAAATTTGTACCATATCTTAGTTCTATTTTCTCACATTGATATGATTTTATATTAGATGATTTCCTCTACCTGCAGCACATATAAGAACAAATAGGAGTACTTTGGCTGATCAGGTATTTATGTCAAGGGAAATATAAGGCTAGTTCCTCAATCATGTGACAGATATCTTAAACCTAAAGGAAATCCTTGTAGATGAGGGCAGGTACGTGTTAATAATTAAGATCCCAGATGCATAGGGTGTCTGCATCAGGAATGATATTCACAAATCCTCGTAATTTTTAAAGCTAAAATGAAAAAGCAAAAAAAAACATTACCCAATTACCCATAATTCCATTCAAATTCTATATAGAATACTTAAAGCAAACATTCAATTCTTTCATGCATGAGCCACAAGGAAAATTATGACTTTTCTCCTTTCATGCAAGACCCACCAGACACTTAAAGACCAAGAGAGAAGTTACAATCTGTACATATAAAAGAGAGGACACTATTTTTAAACAAGCACAAAGTTGAAAACAAGTTGGAAAGGCACTTATGGCCATCAAATGTCTGGTTAGAGACTACGAGAAGGACCAACTCCATCATCTCCAACCTGATCCTAATGGCACCAATATGTCATTTTTCTAAGGGTGTAGAAGGGAGTTTTTACCCTCTGTGAAATCATGAGTTTTACTCAGGTGTCCAAAAAGTTCAGAGGCTTCACTTGTGTCAGCTTTTTACAATGCAAAAAGGTCGATTCAATGCTATCTTACACCTTGTGGAAGAAATGTGGCTGGTTGTGGGAAATTCAACACTATCTAATTAAATCATCTGCATTCATGAATCTAGAGGCTTAACTATGGACAAGTAAGGAGCTAGCATCTTTTTCTTGGTGGTAATCGGTGGAATCTTCAATCTATGCTACAAACTCTCAAGGACTAGAAGAAATATGCATAGTAGTGAAAGACTGAATGCTTTCTATTAGTTTGGTATACATCATGAATCCATATACTAACTGTTCAAGTTTTTAGAAAAGTTGATGACTCAACATACTGTTAAAACCTCCTATAAAAAAAACATACTGTTAAAACCATAGGTAATTAGGGGCCTCAAGTTCAAGTCTCTTCAATAGCACACCTGAGGAAGGGTGTTATCGCTTCTCTAACGCACCAGAGGGGGGTGTTTTTGGCCTATATGCTTTAATTCCTTGATGGTAGCTATTAGACTTGTCAACTTCATTCTACAAATTGGCTTGGAGGGGTGCTGTCCTACATTATGGCCCTTCATCCTTTAATTCCTTGAACTCAATTCTTAGACTCGGTCAACTTCATTCTACAGACTAGCATCAATATAAATATTCCCTTATCCGTATCATTCAAAACTTAAACGTATGAATTGCTTTGATCATGTGACCATATCAAATGAAACAAATTCTAGAACCCTTAGCAATAATAACAATTAATCCATGATCCCACATACAAAAAATGGTACCCCAACGGTGAAGTCACTTCAGTCAACCAACACTCATTGAGGACAAGACAAAATTTTAGTAGGTAGGGTTCTAATATGCTCCTTCCCACATCCTTTTTGACAGTCTTTTGATTATACTTGATTCCCTAAAGTATTAAGAAAAAAAATACTAAGAAAAATAATTTTCTTATATTTGATTTCACTATAAAAAATATAAAAAAAAATCAAATATAATTAAAATTAGTTTAAAATGTATACATTTTGAAATAATTCAATCTTTATATAATTAAGGAAAATAAGTGAAATAAATTTAAAAATATATATAAAAATAAATTATTAACTTTTAATTCATTTATAATTTTATTTTATTTTTTCTTTCCTTCCACTTTTCCTCTATATTTTCTTTCCTTCAAAATTTCCAAAATCAAACAAAACCTTGAGTTCAAGTTCTTCACAAGGCAATCCAATGAAGCATGTGTAAGACATGCCTTGAGGTGTGAACCATGCACCTCACATGTTTCACACCTCAATGAGTAAGGCTTGGGTAATATCTAATCCCCAAAGCATAGGTCTTTGCATGCCACTAAGCTCCTAAAATATTGTCAACTTGCCCATCCGCCAATCATTTATTATGATTCTTATTTCATTGATCATCTCACTTCGTCATTCTTGGTTTGAAAAAAACTACATACGCCAAATTTGTATGCAAGTGAGTCTACATAAACTAAGCGCTAAATGTATGCAAAAAGATATAATTCTCAAGTACAAGACATTGTAAATAACAAACTATTTGTCCCCTCAGATGAATTAATGTCACACAGATGTCATGGAGAAGGTGTGCTTGATACTCAGAAGCAAAACCTAACATGTTTTTTTTTCTATCATGGTTATGGGACCTTCTCTCACGTGTCTGTCTATGTGTACCTCCATGTATTTGTTCACGTGGCAGTACCCTTGCTGGACCATGTGTCACTCCCTCCATTACTGTCCGGACAACCATTGAAGTACCCACAAAAGTTTAATTTGGACCATATGGGTTCACTGAGCGGACAACGTCTTCCTGTCAATCCCAAATCCTCCCTGATACATGAAACGATGGCCATCTGACATAGGAGTGATTGAGGGGACCTACCTCCATCCTTACATCTACATCAGTGGACTATCACACCTTGTCCCATACCTTCAACAAGCTGAAACGGTGGCAAGCTGCACCATGACGCGCCGTCTGATGAGGCCACAGCCACCCTGAACTGCAATGATTGCCCTGTCACCCACTGGACAATCATCATTGCAGTTTAGGTCAAGGCGTCAGTTCAGCACTCCAGTGTTTTTCCCCTTGAGCACTATAAAAACCCCTCTGAAACTGAACTTAGGTATGCAACACCAAATGACTCTCACATCTTCTCTCCTCTCTAAAGGTTCCTACCCATTTTGTGTCTAACTTGAGCTTCAGAAGGTGTGTCCAGACAACCTGTCCGGACATCTTTTATGCAAGGAAGAAGTTAGCCCAGTCTCTAGTTGCTGGATTGGAACTTTCGCTACCACAATCGAGGGAGAAATCTAACCTCAATTGACCCGGTATCAACAATGGCCGCATTTGAACCATGTCCATGATAACAGCATATTCTAAAGCTAGCTAGGACTCCAATACTTGATGCTCCATCATTCAAATTATAATTCAATATACCATTTTAAATTGGCAATTATTGTCAGAGATATTTTATTTTTCAGTCACAGAAGCATCAAATAAAGAACCTAGTAGATGTAATCTCGAAGCAACAAAATCAACTTCAAGAACACTGGCACTCCCTTTTTGTTCTTAAGAAAATTAAAGTAGCTTGGTTTTTTATCATAACCCTAAACTATGTGCGATCCCTTGATCAGTCCCAAGCTTCCAACATGAATCAATTGTGAAGCACCATGACTTTATATTATGGGATATGATGCTCAATTAATGTCGTGACTAATGCTAATATCCTAATGCATCACTTATAAATTTTATTAACTATCATATATCTTATATCCTAAAAATATACAAATATGAACACAAACACATTGTATAATAGTGGCCTACTATTATGTTAAGGGTAAAATAAATGAAATAATCCCGATATTTTTAAAGTAATCCTTCTCATGTTTGAGTCTAAAAATGCACCTTTTTTGGACACAAATGTCTTTCATCTTTTCTTGTAAAAATAACTCTCTTCCAAAATATATATGAAAATGATCCAAATATTGAAGGAATTTATGTGAAGAGCATATTACTTTTCAAGTTGAAACATGTGAAGAGTTACTTTCACACTGTTGGGGTTATTTCATCCCTTGTAAGAAAATAATTCTCAGGTTAACGCAATAACATTTCCATGAAATCTAATCATCATGAAGATATGAAGTCTCCTTCAATGGGTGCACAGGTAACATGAAGCAACCTAAACTTGTTAATAATTAATTAAATGGCAGTGAAAGTCAAAATGATGCTAAAAATAGGAATGGACTTAGGAAAAATATATATATATACAGGGATTGATTAAAAATTATAATTTTCATGAAACCTTCACATACAGATCTTTTTATGTTTCAAATGGAGCTAGCTTGCCTTGCAAGACAATCCATGTGTTATTTCTAGTATCAAAATTCATTATCCTAATGACCTGCAATAACTCATTTGAAGACTCAACCATAAACAATAAGTTTCTGAGATTTTCTTAGTTGTGTATATATGCATATTGTCTTTAGATAGTAATCATATCTGAAGAATTTTTATTTATTTATAAAAGTATCCAAATATTAATCAAGATTTATCCTATTATCCTACTGATCTCTAATTTTTATTAAAACTAATATGCAACAGACAGTGCAATGGATTAGGGGATGCTGATCTGACCAGAATTAAAAGCACAACCTACAAACGTTAATTACTAGTCAATAGACGTTAATTAATTGCTCACAACAACCCCTAATTTCCCAATGAATTTCCATTCAGAAGACACAGTATTGTCCCTTACCTCTTTGCGAGATCATATTATAACAGATGGAAACTTCCTTGACGCTGGGCAGATGCACCTTTTGATTAAAGTAATGTTTGATGCAAATTACTAAATCATTAAATTGACTAACATGGATCCGGAAAAACAATCTAGGCATAAACTAAATCAATGGATATTAGCAGCAAGTCACGACTATTCAAAGAAAAAAAAAATACTTATATAACCTAGCTTTATCATACAAGAATTGCCTCACATAGAAAGGCAAACAAGGGTTTGTGCTGTTCTCAAAATATAATGAAATGAAATCACACTCAGCTACAGCTACAGCATTAGTCAGTTATGAACTCAGACTGACTATTCCATGACTACGAGGCCACTGTGTACAAATTTGCAGCTTTAAAGCAGAAGCCCTAGCTTCTATCTTGGAAACCCAATACTTTGCATCCATACTTTGAACAAAAAAAAAAAGGGTTAAGAAAAACTCTAAAATAAAAAGTTTAATGATGAGACATAGGATTATGTTCTTAAATGCTCGTACAACAGCTCTTCCATCAATCATTTACCCAGTTGTTTTAATTTCTTTCTACCTTTCTCAAATATGTAAAGGATTAACAAAGCCGGCATAGCAAATTCTTAATCCACACGTCAATGGCATCCCAGACAAGCAAAAGTATTATACATGTAAAATATGAGTTCAATCCGCCATCAAATTGTCGAATGAACTAACAAACTTAGGCAACTAGGGCCAATTTCATGAAGAACCAGTCCCACTCTGCATATATCGTCCCCATTTTGTGTTGGATATGTCTACAAAGACAATCTCAAAAGCACAAAACCAAAATGTTACAGCCTTGAACCAAGCTGTCTTTTGGTCTCGGATCTCTCACCATCAGCATGGACACGGAACCAAAAATAAAAGATCAGATCAATAGTCCAACCAAAGACAAAAAAAATGCCAAAAACCATAACCTAAATTCTCCCGAAAGGAGGCCACCTGACCCTTTCAAAACTGCACACAATCACATCCATAACCAGGCAAATCTAAGAATTTATGACTCAAACACAAAAGGAGACCCAGAAGAAAAAAACCCGCGTTCATGGCAGACAAGCATGTACATAGATAGACATGTAAGTGTATAGATAGATGAGATAAAAGAAAGGATAGAGAAAGAAATATACCTAGAGCCGCTGCAGAACTCATAAAGCTTGCCACGGTTGGAGAAAATGATGAGCGCAACCTCAGCATCACACAAAACTGAAAGCTCATAGGCCTTCTTCAGCAGTCCATTCCTTCTTTTTGCAAATGTCACCTGTCGATTTATCTTGTTCTCGATCCTCTTCAGCTCCACCTTCCCTCTTCCCATATTATCCTTGTTATTCTTCCGCTTCTGCTTCTTATTGGTAATATTGTGATTATTACGTTAATAATAATTATTTCAAAATTGAAAATCGGCTCTAAAAATATGGATTCTGTGTCCCATTTTCTCTTCTTCTTCTCTGCTAATCTCTAGGGCTTTAGCTAGGTTTGCTGATGTATGAGAGGGAGACAGAGAGCAAGAGAGTAGTTTGTATTTCTGCAACCTGGGTTTTGGTTGCTGAGCTGCCTTCGTGGGATTTCTATGCAGTCTGCGCACCACTAAAAAACAACACAAATCCACAATCCCACCCTCTTATTTATTTATTTATTTATAGTTGTTTTATTACCATGGTGACTGCTGTGATTGCTGTATATGATGAGCAACCTCAAACATCACAAACAGCGTGTCGAGATCCCATTGGGAGAACCCAGTTCCATGCAGTGTTGTGACCATGGTGCCCCTGCTCCCATCACCATGTTGCAGTCGCCCTCAGAATATGGGATGGTTGCCCCACCCACAAAAGGCTCATATGTAACGGTGGAGGTACAACTCCATTGGCGAGCCCCTGATTTTTATTTTTTTCCTTTTTTTTCTAAGCACGTGCCTTTGCTTCTTTCAACATTCACCGATCAATGCCAAACTCTATTCTTTGCTCAATTCCCACTGCCCTGGGCAATTCCTGTTTTCTCGCATCCTCTTGTCTCCATGCATCTCTTTCTTTTGGCTAAGTTCGCTTCTCTGAAAGTGAAAATACGAACAAAAAGAAAGGAAAAAAAAAAGCATTTATCATGTAAATACTAAAAGATTTTTTTTCTTGTTTTGCGTAAATAAAAGTGAGAAAAAGTTTGATAAAAATGCATTTCATAATAGTTTAGGCCCAGCTTCAAAATTATTGCTTAAAATGGTTTTTTTACTTTGAAATAGATTTTTTTTTTTTTTTTACTTTTTAGAATAATATGGTACATAAAAACAGGAATAAATTGAAAAAATTATTCTTTATGTTTGAATTCCCAGATAAAATTTTATTCCAAAAATAATTAAAATTATTTTTAATGGCCTTTTAATTTCCTTTCACTCAATTTTTCTATAGTCAACAAAAGAAAATTTTTATAATGTTTTAAAACTTTTTCTTTTATAATAATTTTCATCCTGTTTACACTCCTCGAACTTAGAATGAACTGAAAGTCTAACATGCCAACATCTTGTACGTAACTTGTAAGTGTTGTGTTGGAAATGGTTCTCAACTGAACTTCAATCAAATCCTTGAGTTGAATTGAGATTTTTCTCATTATGATCAACCTGTCAAATTTTGTTCAAATCTTTTCCATTGCCTAAATGTACAAAGAAGGGAGGGTTGAATGGGGGGCAGCTTTCCTCCAAATGGCTAGATTTTGAATTCTAGTTCCTGCACATCTTCAAAAAATATTCTCTCTAAAGTAAAAGTACACAGAAATTCCTTACCTCCCGGATGCACCATGTGGGGTATTTATACTGGCTGAATAATTCTGAGGTGTACCTCCATTTCAGCAAGTCCTAAATGTTTTAATACTCATGACACAAAACAATATTTTTAACACAAATTTTTGACATTTCATTGTTGTCTATTGAGTTTTTTTCAGCAATAATGAAAAAATATTTATAAGAATTAATATTACAGTACCAACTCAAAGAAAAATTATTTTTCATATTTGATTTCCTTTATAAAATTTGTTTTAGAAAAAGTTTGGGTTTGTTTGATGATGCATGTTTCTAAATATAGTTCTTACAAAATAATTTTTGACAACATTTCTAAAAAGAAACTATTCTTAATTACTCATAGGAGCAAAATTTGTTTTCAAAGCTTAAACATGAAAAAGAGTTTTTGCATCTTATTCTCCATAAAGGTGCTAAAAGTTTCCAAAATATTACTTGGAATACTAACAAAAATTAAAAATACTTTAAATTTATCCTTAAAAAACTAAAGCCTATTTTAGAACAAATTTTTAAAAACAAAATATCATTTTTCTATTCTAAAATTTTTTTTTTTTTTCATTTAAAATAATAAAAAACAGCAACAAAACACGTTGAAGCTTCCCAAAAATTGTCTTGATTCAACAAGTACAAGGTTGTAGTTCTAAATTCTGAGTAAAAAAGGATGAAGGAAGCAAAGTTGTGGGTGGGATATGACCAGTTGACGCTCAAGTATGAAAGGAAGGACCCTGGACCCGGGTCACAAGCTGTCGACAGGGAAGGAGATATTCACTGAAAAAGAAGACCAAATCACAGCAGATATGTTACAATGGAATACATTTGTACTGAAAAGGCTGAAATTAAAATTATTCCAATTTCCCATGTCACATATGAATGAAAATATATAGTTATATACATACATATATGTGCATGCTTGCGTGTACGTACCACGTACATTCTACAGACTTTGGTGGAGGAGATGAAAGGTGTGCAGAGTTACTTTTTGCGATGTTGTTGCATATTTAGAGGGTGTTTGGACATGAAAACAAAAGAAAAAGAAGGATGGGAAAGGCATTAAATACCAGGCTAGACGGATCAGAGGTGACATTAAAGAAAGCATCCTGTCTTGGAGTCTTTGTCAAGATCATTCCAACACCCACATCCTCCCGCACGCTTGTGTCGACTTCTCATTCGCCACCTTTCCTCACTTGTGTCGATTTCTCATTCGCCACCTCTCTTCACTTCTGTCGATTTCCCATTCGCCACCTTTCCTCACTTGTGTCGATTTCTCATTCGCCAGCTTTCCTCAGTTTTTTCTTCTTTCGATTTTTTTTTATTTATTGTTATGTACTTTTACTTTTTCTACATACGTGTACCTATATTCCAGAAATGAATTTTCAGGTTTCAGTCAAGACAGTAAGTGAAAATCAATATTAATTATAAACCTCAGTTTGATTTTTGGATTCTTTATCTCCCAATCGATAAAAGTCGAGCTAAATTGATGTTGCTAAATTTCCATCCTTTATGCTTTGTAAATTGTAATTGTTCAATATTTAATGGATTTTTTTTATATTTATTATTATTATTATCATTATTATATATTTAATAAAGTTTACTAAAATAGTTCATATATGATCTAATCAATTTTTAAATGTACTCACTATAGTTTGGAATATTAGAAATTTTTTAACTTCAAACCTAAGTTAACTTGAGATAATTTGGACTTAAGGTTTAAATCAACTTCCATCCAATTGATCATCTAAATCGAATCAAATCCATTTTAAATAAGTTTAGTTTGATTTAATTTTTTCATTACTAAAAATTTGGTTCAGCTAATTTAATTTTATTCTAAAAATCAATTAGATCATAACCCTTTACACCCCTAATTATATATATGCATGCAAAGAGATGAAGGGAGGGCCTTTAATTTGGAGTAGTTTGAAGGCATTCATGCTGGGCCTTGCCGGTCTGTAAGTCTAAGCTCTTTCCAAGGTTGGGCACTGAGGTAGATCAAGTTAAGGGTGAGTTGGGTTAGTGTTTTCTTAAGCACTTCAATCAATGTAAAAAGGTGTTAGACTATCAAGGACAAATAATAAAAATGGTTGTATTAGTGTTCTTAAATTGAGAGAAGTTGGTTAGGCCTTAATTATGAGAATTTTTATAACTTATTTCCGAGCTTGTACTGACTGAAAGGGCAGCAACTATAAGATTGGTAATTATAGACCAGGTTTTCTGGGTTGGTCCTGCTAGCAGCCAAATCATTGATTATGATATACCCATAATGTTCCTGCTTGGTTTACAGAGAAGATGTTGACAATGAAGAAGAAGAAGAAGAAGATGGTAACAATGCTTGCCAAGAGATGTAGCATCGCAATCCAACATGCTAGGATGTTGACTAATATGGTAAAGATAATTAAAACTTGAGAATAAGCAATGAGACTCTTAATATATATATATATATATATATATATAATATTGGTACCCTTTTTTTCAGCAACAATAAATTAGAATATTATATACTCTTCTTTGATGAAATCAATGAAAATAATTTGTAAGAAAATCATGTAGAGTGTGTGTTTTCTAAAGTGGAAAAATAAAAAATAAAGCTTAAAGTGTCAAATATCCCACATTACAACAGGGAGAAGCACTTTAGGCGCATTTTATATTACCTTAGCCTCGTGGGAAGTCTCACGCGCCCAAGGCCCCACACACCCATTCTAGTGGAAATTCGAAACCTTTTGCAATTTCAAGACAATTGTCTTTTGAGAGAGGACTCTGCCTGTACAAGGTCTAGTACCCCTCAATTTGTTCTCTGTTTTTAATTTTAATTTCTTTTAACTCTTTTTTTTACTTTGTCATTTGGTTGGATCAAGTCTTTCAAGTGGCTCTCCCTCCTTGTAGCTTGAGACTTGACTTGCATCTGCTACAGTCTTCACCTCTGTCCCACCACAACCACTACCCTTGCTGCAACCAAAATTTTGTTACATCTAAGCCCACTATATAGTAGTACTCCCATTTCAAGTCTTTTCTACTATCTTTCTAGCTTCTTTAAAACTTTGACTTGTATCGAGTATCCCCTAAGAAGAGATTCTTAACTATTGTATCCTACAAACAAAATGTTGGTTTTCTACCGAACCAAAGTTGATATTCAAAGAGGATGAATCTATTTTACGGGCAATACTCATAATGTCTCAATCATTTTAAATTAATAAGTACTCTATTTATAATGCCCCAAACCCAATTTAGGGATAAAATAGTAATTTAAATATTATTAATTAATTAAAATAATTTAATAAGGCTAAAAAAGTCTTTTCACATTTAAAACCTCTATATATAAATTATATCTTTCCTATATTCTCTATTTAGAAAACTCTTTTACACAAATATCAGAAAGATCAGAGAGTATAAGGTTGAAGGTTTGAAGGTTTAGGGCTTGAAGATCAATTTTTCAAGTAAGATTTTTAATTTTAAAATTAATATTTTATATTCGTTAGTTTTAAACACTCTAGATATTATTTGGAATGTCTCAATTTTGATTAGAGTTCGTTTAATTAATTTCTAGGTCAAAAAGATTAAAAATTTATTAACATAGTTTGATTTATTAATGGAGATCAATAAATTTTGATTACTCAAATGAATAGATCTAGATAAAAAAAAAATTAAAAAAATTATATAGTTTGGATGTGAAAATTACATAAAATTGTGAGTATGGAGGTTAAAAGTTTTTACTTTAGAGATGAAAAAAAATGATGAAAGAAGCGTAGGAAGGATTTAACATGTTGAAAAAAAATAAAAATTGCATGGGGTATTTGTTAAGTTTCGGTAGGAGATTTAAATAATAGTAATAATAGTTTAATCCAAATAAATATTCTTAAAAAATTTATTTTAGATAAGTTAGAAAAAAAGAAATAAATTATTGTTTAGGAAGTTGAAAATAATATTGAATGATAATAATATTAATATGAGAAATTAATTAGGATCCCTAATACTAAATAAAATATTTTTAGGATTTTCAAATTTATATGTTTGGATAAATAATCAATAATCAATTGTGTATGATATTATATTAGGTGAAGAGGAAGAGTTAAATACTTCAAGATTTTGAGTGCTTCTTCAAGGTAAGAGAAATTAATGCAGATGTTTACAAAAGAAAATAATTTCCTTTATATATTGTATTTTGAAAAGTGTAAAAATATTATTTTTATCTTTTTGCATGGATCAAATATGTGTTTTGTATGTAAAATATATTTGAGAATCTTCGTTTATTTATGAAAAGTGAAAAATTTTGGAGATATGATATTTTGTTTTGCAAGTTTGAATTAATGAAATAAAGTGGTTGACTATGATTCCTATGACCCTAGTCAATAGGTTATAATTGTTGACATTTCTATGGCCTTAATCAACGGGTTATAATAATTGATATTATATGGCCTTAGTCAACGGGTTATAATAGTTGACCTTATGACCCTAGTCAATAGGTTATAATAGTTGACTTTTGGTTTTGTTCACCTTAAATGGAACAAATTTGAAACTAGTCACTCATTTGTAAAGTCCCACCTAATGGGGCACCATTTGGTATTTGATAACCAAAGTAAAATATTTTGAATGCATTTGATTTGGTTTTGATGAGAAATTGTTTTGAAATTGACATGAGAAAGTTTGTTGAAAAGTTTGAATATATTAGTATTTCGAACTCAAAAGTTTTTTTATGAAAATAAGTATATGTTATGTCTCCTATTTGCAAACATGATTGAAAATGTTTGATCCGTGAAACTGTATTGATGTTCCTTATTGAGCTTTGAGCTCATGCCCCTTTATTGATAATTTTTCAAGTACTCTCAGTTCGGGCGAGGAGTGATGGCTAGGCCGGGGAAATTTTTTTTTTATTAGGATTTTGGTTCAAACTTTATTTTGAACATTGTTTAGATGTTAAAATTTATTTTTCATTTAAATTATTTGAATTTGGAATTATTTGGACAATAATACTTTAGTTGATGTGTTAATTTTTTAAAAAAAAGTTGATGCTTTGAGACTTTAGAATTTTGTCATACTATTCTGAACAAGAATTTGGTAATTGGTAAATTTCTTTCCAATTACAATACGAATGTTTATATCGTTTCTACTTTGAGTCTTTGGGCTTGAGGTGTGAAATGACCTTCATGCCCTTAGAGTGGGTTTTGGGACATGACACTATTCTTGTTGTTTTGAGTTTGGGTTATTTCAAATTGTTTATCTTAAAACCCTTGAACCAGCATGATTCACATTCCCTTCGTTACACTTGTAAACCTATTCTCTTAACTTCACTTCCTAGTAAATACATATCATTACTTGCATCTTTTGAATAAAATCAATGACAATGATTCACATCCCCTTATCCATACTTATTTATTTCCCTTTGAGAGTCATGGATTAATCCAAAAACAAAACTAAGAAATTCATTCTCCCTTGAGTTCTCTTTCGAGCCAGTATGGATCATTACATGCATCCCACAATTAAAATTAATGGAAATGATTCACATTCCCTTTATTAGACTTGTTAACTTGCCTTAAGGAATCATGGAGCCCACAAAAAATTTAAGAAATTGATTCTCTTAAAAAGGAGAAAAGGATTCCTTGGACCAAATGAGCTTAAGGAATGACATTCAAATTCCTCGAAATATATTAAATATTTTAAAATAAATAATTTAATTAAATTTAAATACTAATATTTGAACATTAAGATATTTAAAGTCATTAAATTATTTAATATACTTAAATAATTTTAAAATGACTAAAATTCTCTAATAATTTAATATATTTAAATGTTTTTAAATTCATTAAAATTTTCTTATAAATAAAAATAAATTTAAAATGTTATTTACAAAATACAAAATACAAAATCATATTAATATAACATCAAAATAGGAGTTATTTGAAAAAAATGAGATCAATGTATTTCATTATGATTTCTTATTATTAAATAGCTCAAAATCAATCATTTTCATTCTTATTCCATTTGTAATATTTACGCAACACTTGAATGAATTTTTAATTTTAATTTTGTTCCTTTCATTCACTTTTCTTCACATCAATAAACATTGTTACCATAATGTGATCAAGGTGAAATTTTCGCTTATATATAAATCTTAAACTGATCTAATTTGAGAATGAAGGTTACAATATATATTATATGTTGCACAATCTTGCATATAATTATAAGGAAGTCCTCTTCATAGATGTGGTAGTTGGTAGTTGATCAATCATTTGGCATTATAGTATTATCATTAAACTATTTGATGCAAATAATTTAATTGATAGTGATGGATGATCTTCAAATTAAGGGTCATCTGGCTCTAGTTTTAGTTGACAATTATAGCTAAAACTAAAATTTGGCATGCTAATACACATTGCCCGACGAATGTGTGTTAGTGGTAGAAAGTTTTAAAAATATTTATAATTTCTTTTATGAAATGCAAATCAATGGCCTATTAGCTCAGTTGGTTAGAGCGTCGTGCTAATAACGCGAAGGTCGCAGGTTCGAGACCTGCATGGGCCATTTTGGATTTTTTTTTTCTCCCTTTAGTTCATTGGCTGGTGATCACATGTGTTGGAAGGAAGTTTAGTTCTTGTTTCCTCAAAACTTTTGCTTTTCTTCCTTTTTTTTTTTTCTTTTGTGTGTTCATGTTTCCTCGTTGTTTTTGCTTTTCCTCTTTCTTCTTTTCTTTTATGTGTTCATGTTTTCTCGTTGCCTTTTTTCCCTCTTCTCATTTTTATTTTCTGTGTTTATTTTTCTTTCCTTAGTGTGTTTTATTTATTTTGAATTCATGTTTTCTCATTTTTAATTTTTCTTTTGTGTGTTCATGTTATGTCATTGCCATCCATATATTTAGAGATATATTTCTGTGTGAATGTGTTGTCATTGCTATTTTATGATAACTCTTCTGTTGACTTGTGATATTAATCTTTATGTTTCTTTTCAGGGGTCTTTTTGCATGCCCATGAAAAAAAATTATTAGTATTTGTTCCCTTTCGTACTGGTGTTTATATATATATATATATATTTATTATTCTGTAATGATTTCCCATGTGGTGAGTTGTAGTGTTGTCCTTATGGTGTTTTGTTGCAGTGACTGCTTATGTCTTTACCATTCAATCATTTTCCATAGATGGAAAGCTACAGAGAAATGTAAATGAGAGTCACATCTGATGAAGAACTGGAACCCATAAGAATTGTTGGAGAAAAATGAAGAGAAGTACTACTTCCTAATGCTGCAGCCATATGAGATGAGTTTTGCTTTGAATTACATGATTGTACTCGTGCGCAACTGAAGAATGAACAAAGGAGAAAAGTTAAAGAGTTTATCTAGTCTAATCTAATGTACATGTAGGCGAAAGATCTTTTTCATGGATGGTAAGACTTAAGAGCAGCTAGCAAGCAGAACATGTGAAGGACATGAAAAGCTTCCTGATCCGCTTCTTCTCTTAAAATCAGGTTTCCGTATCTTTTTTGGGATGTGATGTATAGGCCCATTGCCCATATCAATATCTGATGTTTGAGTTGATGGAATGGATCAGAGAAGCAGACCACATGCTTTGTAAGTTTATCTCCAGACCTTATCATAGATGATAGCTAGATAGCCAATTTTGAAATTTTAAAATATTAATGATAACTGGATGTTGTGTAAAGCTCATCTTCTTCTCCAGCTAGCTAGCTCTAGTTAAGAGACAGTGGTGGTGTCCCATGGGGGAGAGGATGTCAGATGTGATGTATTTTGTGTTAAGTGGTAGAATATTTTGTAGAGATATAGAATAGGCATACCCACATGCCCTATGATCTGTATATTTCCTCTGGAAGCCTTTAAACAACACCATCAAGCCATAAAAAGTAACACCTTTTTCCAAGGGACTTAGATTAAAGGGCACTATGTGTGTAGCTAGTGTTGCCACGTACGTTTAGAGAGCTTCGTTTTATGGTACTCTAAAGGGGTGGGAGACAAAGCTGATTAAAACAGAGGCCTGCTTTTGGAGTAGTTCCCCCCCTTTCTATTTTTCTTCACTTTTGAGTACAGATCACCATGCACAAGCCCATGAATCCACACACCGAATAGGTTAGATCTTCTTATCTTATCTCATCTCATCTATCTTCTTCTCTAAGAAAGCTTGTAGTTGAGGGCACCCCCTCCCCCCCCCCCCCCCCCCCCCGCGCCATTAAAGTTTGCATGCCAAGAATCATCGTTAGGGCCTCCATGCATGGTTTGGATTGAGTGACATTTTTGGGAGATGCCCCATATTGTCGCAGCAGGAGGCAGCAAGGTTGGGTTAAGTGGGGCCTACCCATTGGGGGGGCCCTGTACCCAAAATCAAGGCCCTTGAGGGGTTGCAACTGGTCAAAAATGTACCCTGCTAGGGCAGCCTTAGGCAGTGGTGGGTCAGTGTCTACACACAGCTAGCCTCGATGAAATGGATCCATCTTCTCAGAGATCAGGGATCCCTCTTCATTTGGATTCACAGTTTCCATCTCTGCCAAGTCCACGCCATATACCAACTCCATTTTGTTCAGGGGCTCTTGTGAAAAAGGGCACAAGACCTTCAACTTAAGGGCATGAGATGGGACTCTTGAAAAATCCATGGCCATGGAAGGTAACTTTTGAAATGCTTGGTGCACATTAAAAGAAAGCAACCAAACATGCACCTATCCAAGTAGGAATTGGCTATAGCGGATGAAGACGCCGCATTGGTTGGCAATTTATGCATCCCGACAAGTGTTCGATAGCCATTGGCACGGCATTCTGATCTTAACAGGCTGCCTAACAACCCAAATTCATGTGGCCACCATCAAATCCACTCCCTACTCCTTTCCTGAAGTGGGCCATTCATGGACCTCTGATTTGGGGCATATTGTATACCTGGTTAAATGATCTTGTTCCTACTTCCTCACCCTCCCATTAAGGCATGCTTTCCTCAATCAGTATGGCTCATATTAGAATGCGTATCCATGTCAATATAGCTTAGTAGGTCATCGCCTCATAAATAGAGGAAGCTTCGTTATACATATCTAGGCACTAGGCGCACTCCAATGCTTGGACTTGCACACCCAACTAGACTGCAATTTTTGTCTGCACTGCATGGGTTGGCTTGGGCCTCAAAGAAAGTAAATTATGGTCCATGCTTGGAAATTGAAGGGCCAGTGGTCCATGTGAACAATTCAATTCAAAGCACAATTCTAAGATGTTGATAATTTCCATTATCTCCCTAACTGATCATGATTTGTCTTAAGACTTGAGCAGTGCCTTCACAACCACAAGGCCTACTCTGAGTATGCAACAATTTATGCGCTCTAACTCAATCAGTGGCCGTGAAGCCATATATGTTACAACAAAGTCTTGTTGAGGATGGTGACACTGAAGATCTTAGCCTCAAAGTCAGTCGGTCAGTGGGCATGTGATGGTGAAGGGGAAGGGGAAGGGAAAGGGACTATCTGATCATTATCCACATTACGATGGATGCCAAAAATTAAGCAATGACTTTAGTTTAGTACGACTGTCACAATCGTCTGGCTCCCCGCTAGATATGCTCACATCAAACCCAAATGCCAGCACACATATATGCCACAATTATCTATTTGCTAGCACTGCACACGTGTGGTCGATCGATCTGCAATGCCTGCACAGATGGAGCATCGGTACCTCAGGAACATCAAGAAATGGCGCTCATCTTTTGATGGGCCAAACCCAATATCTCGTAAGAAAGCTGTTTTACACTAACAACATATCTAGCTTACTTGTTTACACATAAAAGAAGTCCTTGCAACACAATCATGTCTCGTAGCTTTGGTGGGACTCCACAACATTGATTTTTCTTTGCTTCTACACGGATTTTAATTTCAAGCGCGCCTAGTGAAAGGAAACGAATCAGAACGAGACATAACAAAGTCCATAAGATGCAGACATGTTTCCTCAGTACTTCTATAAGAAAAGGATCAAAACCGACCCTTTAAAAAAAAAAAATCAGTGTACAACTTGTTGGGACGTCATTTGTTTTTATTTTTGGCTCTGGCCAGCCATACCACCGAACTGTGCCAAACGGGGGCATCACAGTCGGAATGGGCCAGGACCAGAGTGGCCTCCCCAGGATTCGAACTTAGGTCCTAGCCCAGATGGTAGCAAGAGGGCAACGTCCTAAGCCTTAAGGCCTACAGTAGCCCAGATGGTACCAGGAGGGCAACGTCCTAAGCCTTAAGGCCTACAGGACCCAAGTTCGAATCCTGGGGAGGCCACTCTGGTCCTGGCTCATTCCGGCTGTGATGCCCCGTCTGGCACAGTTCGGTGGTACGGCTGGCTAGAGCCAAAAATAAAAACAAATGACGTCCCAACATAAACGTCGGCCTTTTTTGCTCTGGTCTGTGGGATGCTCGGGTCCGAAGACCTCATGTTTGCCCGCACAGAGCACAAAGTCTTATGGGGCCATTTGTTTATTTGGCCCTTGAAGGGTGACGTCCCCAGGATTCGAATTCAAGACCTTAGTCTTTGTGGTTGCCTTCCTGGTACCATCTGAGCTACCGAGCGTAAACTGGGAAAATGGAGATGATGTCCGCGATGCAGTCACCGTCACGGCACGGGTATTGCTAGCAGAAAACCCTAGAACCTCACTCACAGACGAAGATACGCAAAAGGCTGAAGAGAAAGCACTACCGACAGAAAATGCAAGAGTGAAGGACTCGGTCTGCTATTTAAAACGAGAGACAGCCCCTCGGTATTCTAACTGCTCAGCCGCACCATTATTGAAAAGACACGCTGCCTGGGAAATCCCAGAGACGACGGCTCATCATAAATGCTCTTGTTCCTCTTCGCCTCCGCACACCACGTGGCCTAATGAGCGTAGAAAGTAACTTCAGTTTAAAAAACAATCATTTTTAACCCACCCATTCTGCCCGGGCAAAATCAGCAAGTTAAAAGGGGGGCATTGTAGGGACTCCTCCCCCTGATGACACATGGCGCGCTCCCCTATCGGGACTCCCTCAGGGAGAAGTACACGGCACTTGCAAACATCACATCTGGATGATAGCATATCCTATCCGGATATGTTGTCCGGATCGTTGACTAAAGTGAGCAAGTCTTACTACGTCATTCTAACAACCTAGCATAGCCCACGTTCCGCCACCTGTAGAGCGAAAGGATAGAAATGATGACAAGTCACCTCCCACGATCTCTGACAGCCGCGTCGCCTCTCACAATCTCTGATAGCCGCCCGTATGGTGATGATGGCCCTGCCACCACCTAGAGACATCATGACGAGCCAAAAAGTCTCCCTACCATTAAAGAGGGAGGCAGAGATTCTGACACTATATATATGGACCTTCACACAAGGAGGAAGGTAAGTTTGCTATACCTAGAAAAATGTCAACTGTTTGATCTCTCTATCCATGGCTGACAAAACCATCGGAGGGTGTGTCCGGACACCCTGTCCGAACATCTTTTGCAGGGACAACTGAACCAGAACTCAATCTTGGTTGAAAGCGTGTATCCACTTGACAGCTACGTGGATCATCGGGACGCTAGGCCTCAACACAACTTACTAACTTAGATTGATTAATGATATGTAGTGCTTCAAACATACACCCCGCTACCTCTTAACTGGCCTCTTTTGATATCAATTAGCATTCTCATTAATTATGAATTCCCCAGATGAAAAATGAAATTAATTTGTTAACTCACGTTAAAATGAATTCATCTGACTCCACATTCAACCAGTGGAAGTGGTAACTTTATAGAAGCGATGATGGCGGTGCGCAAGTCAAAAGATATGGCAGCTGGGGACTAGTTTGAGTGTATTTTATGGAAGAGTGAGCTCCAAGCTCTGAAAAGGAGCGTGGGATCTACCACTTGTCTAACACTCTCTAATGAGTAATGAGAGATCAACTCAGGAAAAGATAAAACGCTAGTACATGGCCACATAGCAGACACCACTCGGAAGGAAATCCCACTAAAAATGACTAGAAGCCGAGAATCCAAGGAAACACACAGCTATTTGCCCCCCACCACCCACAACACAGCTACTGGTTTTCACAGTATGATAAGGATAAAAGCTTGGTTTCCCCTCTGCCCCACTCTATTCCTCTATCTAAGTAAAGCACAAATTCACATCAATCCATGTGGGTCTCTAGTCTCTCTCTGAAATACTTGTATTATACGGTGCAATTGATGGTTATAAAGTCACTCTTACCTCCCACTACTCTCAATCATTTCAAACCCCATTCGCTCTCCTATCACTACAAATCCCTCCTTTTATGCTTTCCCTTGCCTCCACCTTTCTTCCCATAAATACCTTCTCCACCTTTGGCATATTTTTCAAACAATTCATTTCATACCCCATATAGCACACACTCCCGCACCCATGTCTGTCGCAGCTCTTTCAGAGGCAGATAAAATTTACAAGAAGTCCTTCCACCGGAGGAATGATTCTGGCGAGCTTGATGTTTTTGAAGCTGCAAGGTATTTCTCCGGCGGCAATGAAATTATTGGGTACAATGGTGCAGCTTTTCCTCAGAGGATGATGATGAGAGAAGAGAGGCAAGGTTGGAGAGGAGGAAGAATTAGCTTGGATATGCCGATGAGGAGCTCGCTACCGACACAGTCATCTCATGCTGTGGAAAAACAAATGAAAGAGAAGATCAAATACAAACAACCCAGCTCTCCTGGTGGCAGACTCGCTAGCTTCTTGAATTCTCTTTTCAATCAAACAAACTCCAAGAAGAAGAAATCAAAGTCCACAGCACAGTCGATCAAGGATGAAGAGGAGAGCCCGGGTGGGAGGAGGAAAAGGAGGAGCAGCATTAGCCATTTCCGGAGTTCCAGCACTGCTGATTCCAAGTCCGTGTATTCTTCCTCAAGTTCTGGCTTTAGAACTCCCCCTCCTTATGCAAATACTCCCACAAAGACCTACAAGGATCTCAGAAGCTATTCAGATCACAGGCAAGTGGTGTCTCTCCCAAACTACAACAACGGCAATGTAAAAGCTACTGGCTTACGAAACGAGGCCTTGGACGAGAAGAGAATCAAAGAGTTGGTTTGGCTGGACGAGAAATTCAAATTCAGCAGTGGGTTTTCAGAGAAACACAAAAATTTCAGCAACGGGCTTTCAGAGAAAGATAGGATTTGGGTTGATGAGTATCCATCAGAGGAGAAGGAATTCAGAAAGTTGGATGAGATTGATGCCGGTGCGGAGAGTGATTCAAGCTCTGATCTATTCGAGCTGCAGAACTATGACTTGGGTTGCTACTCAAGTGGCTTACCCGTATATGAGACCACCCACATGGACAGCATCAAGAGAGGAGCACCCATTTCCAATGGCCCCCTACCCCTATAATAATTCTGTATATTTTTCTCCTCCTCATTCATGATCACTTCTTTGCTCCAATTCATGTTGATTGGAAGTTGCGAGAAGGCCAAAAAAAATGTTGAGTTCTTGTCAAATAGTTTCCTTTTTTTTCTTTTTCCCTTTTTTTCCTTTTCTGTTGCAGGCTCTTGAAAGTTCCTCCACTTCTTTCTCTGTATGTACAGTTGGGAATGTCTGCTTGTCTTCCATTTCCGTTTTTTGTTTTTTAACCTTCAATTGCTTTTAGAGGTATGCTTGTGGAGTGCTGGAGCATTGGAAGTCCACCACTGGAATTGCTTGATTAGACTGCGGGATGATTTAGAGACCTTCCACTAAATTAATTGAGATATAAAGTATGGATCATCACCCCATGTGGACTGCATCTATTCATCTTTTTGACTTATTTCAAGCCGCAATCATATATGCCCACATTAATTAATAGTTCACGCCTGCACGTGTGCTTGATCCAATTATAACCAAACCCATCAATAACTTGTATATAGGGTTCTTCTCCTCATATTTGCACTACTTCATCAAGAACTAATGGTACTGGCCGGTTAATTTGTCGTGGGGGCATGAGACTAGCTCTATGACAGTGAACCCCATTGAAAAAAAAAGAAGAAAAAAGAAAAGTTAAAGAGCTCTAGGGTCGACATAATATCTCTTCCATATTGCACTTTTTTATCTTAACCCAAATAATGAGGTGGTTGATATTGTGACTGTCTAATCAAGAGATCAGCATAGAAAGGGAAGTAAGGCTTATTCTATTAATACATATTCTTAGTACAATAGAGGGCCATTCAAGATTGTATTGAGATAAGTTAAGGCATGGCCTAAAGGCAATCAGGATATATATATATATATAAACTATAAAATAAGGGATAGAGAAATCTTGTGTGGGATTACGAATTATTACCCTGGAGGAAGTGAGAAAACATGAATATTCTATGCCTTCCATCATTATTGGATTAGGGTTTGTGGAAAGGGTAGGCCTTGGATGTTTTAAAATGTCGGGTACTGACCCTTGCTTTTACTGATTTCTGTCATATAAAGCAATGGTTTAACCCCATTCAAGGATCGTAAAAGTCTTTTTGAAATTAGCAAGGTTATAATAATAGTACTCAAGGGCACTTTCTTTTGAAAAAGGATGAGAGAGAGAGAGAGAGGAGATGACCATACCATTGAACATAGATTTTTAGCTACTCTAATTATATGTTGCACATTCATTTTTCAAACCAAAATTAATCTCTCATTGATGCACTTCCAATTAGTTGTGCATTTGAAACTACTGTTGACTTAACTTCATAGCCCAAGTTTGATATCATCACTTCTTTTGAAAAAGAGGTGTCTCCTTGTCTAACCAAAGTGAGTACGCTAGAACTAAGGCCATAATGATCGAATTTTGGAGAAGTAATGCCAAACCCATTATCCAACAGTTTAAACTTTCAGGTCAAAAAGATAAGATACCGGTCCAGCAGGTATTTAAAAGAAAGAAATATGTACAAGAAATGATGCACAAGGGGCAAAAGGAGGCCAGTAAAGCAGGGGACAAATTGAGTGGCCGAAGGGCCCAAAGCGTGTGATTATTCAAAGGTATGTTTTGTTAACAAAGTTGGTTATGCCCATACGTTACGCCCCTGCGCACTACATCAGCGGCTTGTGCGCCAAAAAGAAAAAGAAAGAAAGGGAAAAAATAAAGAAGTCCCCAAAAAAAAAAATCATCTTGGTGGGATGATTTTAACCATATTCCATTTCAAAGTTTGAGACCAATTCGTTATACCTTCGAAGAGGTAATCAGAAATTAATGTGGTTGGCCATCGATCTTCACTTTAATTTTGGACCCTTTCATCTGGTGGCTCTAATTGTTTTCTAATGCTTGTCTGATCCCTGACCCACTTCTTGGAAAGTTAAAACAACAAGGGGGCACAGAAACCATCAGATCCTGAGGCTGTTAGTTCAGTTTCCCTTGTTTTGTAACTTTTGTACAAGTTCTATTTGAAAACACACCACTACAACTACCCCTTTTCAAAATCAACTTCCCATATTCTCTTCTTCAATCACCAAGTACAACATATGACAGTCGACACATATGGGTTTTAATACATCTTATCCTCAGTCCCAGAGACATGCAAAAACAAGAAACTAAATTCTGTTTGCTAATCCCATTAATTGCAACCTCAAACCTTTTTCTACCTCGTAATAATTGCTTAGAATTCTACTTGCTTTGAGATAGCGGGCCCAAAAAAGGACAAAGACGGGTAAGTTGTTGCTAAATAATGATGCCACTTTCAAATTTATGATTTTTTTAGACCTTACCTTTTCTTTTACCAAGATCCCGTTCACGAGGGATTGGATTGGTTTAAAACCACGTCCTAACGTTTGGAGGCACTTTCTTATTGAAATTACAACATTTAGCAAATTTTAAAAAATAATTTAAAGTGATTTGAGTGGGATGATCCTACTTCTTTCATAATTACTATCAAAGGACTCTAATTTAGAGTCATTTTATTTGGAAATGTAATTAAAACATTTTTCTTTTTTTGTCTATTACATATTTTTATCTATGATGATGCTTTTATTAATAGTTACTTTTATCATGGACGCCGCTTGCATCTATGATTTGAATATATACATGTAAAAAAAAGTTTGAGTTTGATAATATTTTTGAAATTGTATTACATGTGAAAAAAAGAATGTTTAATTTTTTGAAGTTTAGGAAATATATAATATATGTAAAAATAGGCTTCTAAATATTAGAAAGTGCATTTAACTTTTTCAAGATGACTTTTAATGGGATTCTTAATTAATTCATAATTGTTTAATCTTTGAACAATTTGGAGATTTTTATTCCTATAAATTCAATAGTAAAATCTTATCAAGGAGCAAATTTTGATTTGCTGGAATCTTTAATTACAATTATTGAGAGATTTGTGTGAATTTATCTACCATAATTGATGATGGCCCATCAATTATAAATTTTAATTTAATTTCCTTTTTGCAGGCCTACTTGGATGGTTTTGGCACCACAACCACCACTGTCCTCTGCCTCGCTGATAAATTGAGGCCAAGTCTTCTCATTTTGATTTGGCTCGAGTATGAAAGCTGATCTAATTGGTTATATCTTCTCCACAAAATCCAAACCATGTCATCACTTTTCTCTCAAAACTACAATGATTGCAAAACCAATATTCCTATCATATAATAATTTCAGGGCCCAATTTTTCTAACACTACCTTTGGTTACCAAAAAAATATTTAAGAAAGAGAAAAAAAAAAAAAAGTATTTTTACCTTAAAAAATAAAAAATAAAAAATAAAAAAACGGAATTACGAAAATAAGTTGAAGAATAAAAATAACATATTAATTATAAAATATGCAGCAAGGAGTTAGATAAAATTTTATATAATATAATACGGTAATTGTGGAAGGAGCAGATGATGCCGTAGAATTTCCAACCAAAGCAAGATGGGCCTGTTGGAAACTTGGAAGGAGTCCTGACTCCTGAGAGACACTAGAATTAATGTAGACACGAAAACAAGTCCTTATTCTACATTGCATTAATTGGCAATGATACTAACTTCCCGATAAAAATGATGGATCAAAAAGTCTTGGGATCCGTGTGACGTACAATGTTATACCAACCAAAAAAAGGTTTAAACGGTGTTTGAAAGTAATTTATTTTCAGGTGTTTTATTTTTTTATTTTTTTATTTTTTTATAAATTATTATAAACTTTTTGTTATATATAAAAAGTCAAAGTGGTGTTTATTTTTTTGGCTTCTTATTAAAAAAATTTAAGTGGTTTATTTTTTAATTTTTTTTATAACTTATTATAAATTTTTTACTAAATAAAAAAAATCATAATATATAACTTTTTTTAAATAAAAAAATAATATATTAATTTTTCATTATTTTATAATACTTAACAGAAATAAAATACTATAAAAATAAATAACCTAATATTTAACACTATTAAGCATTAAATTTTTATTTAGAATTAAGTTAAAAAAAAAAAAACCAAACACCACCAAAATATTTAATTTTTTTTTAAATTGAAAAAATAACATATTGATTTTTCTTTACTTTTTAATATTTAATAAAAATAAAATACTACAAAAATAAATAACTTAATATTTAACCCTATTAAACATTAAAATTCTATTTAAAATTAAGTAAAAAAAGAAACACGACTTTACCCTAATCTTATTAATTAATTGGCAATCAAATGGGTGTCACATAGGCACATATATGATATATGATGGAGAGACAATGCTTGCTGATCCCAACAGGCCCAACACTTTTGTCTAGAAAGGAGTCAGGATTGGAAATCGTTTCGTAATTCCACCATGGACCTTGGAAAAGCAGCCCATTGAATTTGAATAGACCAACAGGCAGAGAGGCCTAACCCTAAGGTCCCTAAGCTTCCACTCTGGCCCATGAGTCTTGATTAAGCTGGGAAAGTGGTGCCCCACCCACCCCCGCATTAATGTGAAGCTTCACAATCACAATCACGCCTAGTAGCAAGTAGCAACAAAACCCACAAGCTAATAACATGCAAATACATGTCTCTTGTCTCATCACAAAGTCCCAATCCAATCAACTTAGCTGTCATCCCAGTACTTTTCCTCTTCTTTCCAAAACTTTGCAGGTTGCATCTGAAAATGACTCAGACGACTCGACCGCAGACTCAATATATCTCCACCAAATTTAAATCCAGTTGCTTACCACATATGATGCATGTTTCACAAGCTAGCCATCAAAGCAGATTAGAAAAAAGGCCTTCCTGCTTGCATGCATGACTAGGATGACTACGACCCTCCTCCAATTATGCCAAAAAATGGATCATCCTTTTCCACCAATGGAGACCTCCTCCTCCTTTCTTTACAAGTGTCGTTAATCCGTTGTTATGAACCTGTGGGGGACGTGGCCCCCATAATTAGCACGCGGATACTGCAAAATGTGTGGACGGTTTGGGAGTCATTTATGATTTATCAGCCTCCCTATGTGAAAGATGGTGACGGCAGGTCTAAGCCTTCTTGGTGATGATTTGATGTATATGAACAATCCATGCCCTTGAGCCTTATCCCTTGTTGCTTGAATGTATTATGTTTTGAATGGATGAATAGAGTGGTGGGGTTATGGGAGTAAGATGTGACAATGTATGGTTAGGAGGTGAAAGCGGTTGTTGAAACAGGAGGTAAGGAGCTAATCATGACGGTCAAATATGGGGGCACACAGGCCTCGGAGAAAATATGTGGACCTTGTTCTACGGTATATTCTCTAACCTATTATCTCCTAATCATCACTCCAATTATTTGGTGTCCCTCCATGAAAACGTAATAAAATGATTTGGTCCATTATTATCCGCTTCACCCTGGTAAATTTTGGAGCACAAGACTTTTTTGGAACTATTTACATTATTTGATTCTCTAAGTTTACACTAGTCAATCTATGTGCTCTATTTTATTATAACCCAATTCCTTATAATTTATTTAATTAACTCTTTTACTTGTGTCAATTTGATGGTGTTTTAATCAATTTTTATTAATTTTTTTATATATAATAAAATCGCTATAAAATAATACTCTTGGGACTAGTAGAAATTACTATCTTAGTGGAGTTATTGATGTACTGATAGATGAATAATTTATTAATTTAGATGGATTATTAGGTTTATATTGTACAATACTTATACATATATGATTTATAAATACAAATATAGTGATGTCGTTAGTGGTTAATACATAGAAGTCTAAGACATTTCAAAAAGAGAAGAGATAATTACTAATTATTGAAGATATAAAGACTTGTAAAAGGAAGAGCTTTTGTATCAAAACTTAATAGTCTAGCTATAAGATGATAAATATGCATAGACTTTGAAAAAGAGTTGAATTGAGAAAAATGAAAATTGTAAAAAAATATCAATCCTGTATTATGATTTTTGTTTATTATTTTTTATTAACTTCATCAATTATTAATTTATATAAAAAATTATTATCTTATATATGTAACATAATTATTAATTTAATATCAAAAAATGTTATTATTTGAACGAAGTTACTGATGTATTAAATCAACATTTATTTATTAGGGGTTTTACTATACTATCATAATCTCATATCATACCAATATAATATAAATTAAGCTTATTTGGTAGTGAAAATACATATATGTTTTTTCTTTTTGAAGCAGCTTGCAGCATGTATAAATATTGTTAATTATTAAGGCTTACATTTGTTTTTTCAAATATGAAAAATAATATTTTGAAGTTTCTTGAAAATAAGACGGTTTCCTCAATTTCTAAAAAATAGAAAATAATTTCCTTTTCTTACTATAAAAAATAAAGAAGGATAAAGGATAAAAGAATCCATGCATCAAACATGGCATAACCGTAATTAATGGAAACCCATGTTCGCCAATCAAGGAAAGAATATCCAAAAGTTGAACTCGTTAAAAGAGGAAGCTGATTCAGTTGTTAAGCTGTTAAGTTGTAAGTTGTAAGCATGTGTACGCCCTGTATATTATGACCCTAATCATTGTTTCTTTCACGTGGGAAAGAATAACTTGGCAAACAAGTAAAAAGGAATTCGTGCACTGCCCTCATCAAATGGTATCATTTTAGTATCTATCAACTCTACAACACCATCAATCACATGATTTGTATCTCAGATTTTTTATTTTTTCCTTTTTTATCATCAGGGGGAGGCAGGGGTTTCTCTGTGTGTCTTTGAAAAGATAATTTTATAAATAATATCTCATTTTAAAAAGATAATTTTATTATACAAATATAATATCTGTAAACAAAAAATCGTTTTTTTTTTTTGTTTTAATTTATCTAAATACTGTTCTTTTAAAAATAATATTATTTAAATAAAAAAGATCTGGGTCAGAAGTGAGATGCATATAGATAATGAGAATTACATGAAGGTCGTGACTCATGTGAGAAAACAAATAGAGCAAGGGAATAAAGCGTGCAACTTTTGCAGACAGAAAAGGAACTTGTGGATCTTTACAATACACATTTATGGTATGAATTGATTAGGCATTGTGAAATATGGGTATCTAATCCAGGCTTTTACATTAATCACTCACCTCCCCATCAATCTATATAATTCACTTTGCTTTAATTTCTTGGACCCATCACCCATGAAGCTAAAAATTAGACAAAATCAGACAATCAATAAACTGCCAAAAGTCATCCCCACTCAGGAGGAGGAGTAGAAGGAAGGAGAGGTCCTTTTGGGGGGTTGTTTCAAGCTGCAATTTGGGATGTCTTTTCAGGTAAGGCCCTTCTCCTTCATGAGGCCTTTGATTTGAAAGCTTGTGGCAGAAATTTGAACGCGGGTTCTCCATTTGTAAGAGTTGTAACAACACCTCAGCCTCAGCCTCAGAGTCATGGACAAACTGAGTGAGGTGGTGTTTGGAGGCGGGAGTATGTTGAATAATGGAGTGGGGTTTTGCAGGGTGTGGGTTGGGTGTTTTGGTAGTAGGTATGATGTGCCATATGGGCATCAAAGGAGGAATAAAGGGGATTGTTGATATATAACAATTTTAACATGGGGCCATGACCAAAAAATTCAAAAACCTCCAAAAGCCAAAAGGAAAAAGGTGTTCAAGTGGGTGCAGCAGCAGGAGCAGATCACTCCCCAGCCCCATGTTTGCTATATCCCTTTCTGACTTGTAACACGTGGGTGCTCTCCACACATACATTTGGCACTCAACCCACCCTCCCTTGTCATTCTCCATTAACTACTCAGTGCCTTTCTACAGTAACCTTATCTCCATTCCATTGATTTCTCTTTATGTCTTCGAGAAACAGAAGAAAAAACAATGAATACGAGATTTGAAGTGCAATGCCTCGTTAAAAGAATTCATCAAAAACCCCAATCGCCTTTAGACTTGATCTCTAATATATCTTGTATCATTTGTTGTCATGTCTATGTCATTCATCTATTTCATTATTATTATTTTGCAAAAAAGGAAAAACAAAAGGAAAGGACTCTACTTGGACCCACAGCGGTGTGATTAAAGTTTTTGGAATTAAAGGAAATAATAACAGAAGCTTGAGTCCGGACGTGTTCTTTGATTTGGTTGTAATTCCCCTTTTCTGTCCCTTGATTGCTTTGGGTTTGTCAAACTCTCAAAAATCTTGACTGGGATTCCTGCTTAAAAAATGGGCAATCTTAAGTTTGGTTGAGTCTGGATTGGCCTACAAGTCAATTTAAACCTCATCTTAAAGAGCATGTAAATATAAAATCTTGTAAGTTGTAACACACATACAGGGAATTGTAACACCAGATTAATTTTCAAAAGATGAGCAGTATAGAATGTTGGAGTACAAAGGAATAAGATTTTTCTACTGGCATGGAGAAGGAAGGAGGATAAGAGGAATGAGTAATAAACAGAAAAGAAGTGTCCAATAATGGAAATTCAAGCACCCACAAAACGCTACAAAAGACCTGGACATGCCTTTCCAGGGAAGGTAGTGGAGGCCATGTTGACTCACAGTGTATCCGCTTCGACCGCACCACACTCCTCTTAAACAAAAAAGAAAACCGACGCCACCCTTTCTCTCTGGTATGTGCACAATCGTTTCATTTCGAACCTCTGTTTGGTTGCTCAGAAAATGGAATATACTTTAACACTGGAATGTTTACTATCCTATGCTTTGTGGGTTTTCTTGGGTTCTTCAAAAAGTTTTAAAACTCACCTCGATTTTACTACCTACGTCTGTTATGCTCAGTTGAGGGCTGGAGGGTCTTTGTTTTTTTTGCTTGCTTTGGCTGCAAATGGTGGAAAGTCTTGGATTTGGAACGTTGACTTTTTCTGCTCCCCTTGGTCTACATTTTCCTTGCAACCAAACAGAATGTGTTACATGAATGTTTTCTCAGCCAATTTCTGAGATGGGTGTTCTTCTGTTTACCTTTTTTTTTTTCGTTTGACTCTTTTTGTTGGGGTTGAAGCTTTTGATTGTAGAAAAGAAATAAGTGATATGTGTAATCGGGCTGCTATTATATTCAGTTTTAAAGGACTTCTAGTGCTTTTATCTTTGTATGGTTATTTGGGTATTCAATATGGTTATTTGATCCTCTATTTGGTTGCCAAGAAAGATGAGGAAAGGTAAAAGGCAAAAAGTTTTGAAGTTAAAATAATTGTACAAGACTTGATTGTGTTTATGATTTGGTTATAAGTATTAAAGTTTCCCTTTCTTTTCCCCTGGTTTCTCAGCATCCAAACAGAGTTCAATCTTGCTTTTTTTTTTCTGTTTTTTTTTTTTTTTTGGAATTCTGTTCATGTTAGTCGTTAAAACATGAGGTCTTTCTTCTGTTTTAAATTAATTCTGTCCTTCAACCAAGATGGGATATAATAGATTTTATGGGGCACCAACGATTTCCACTTTGGGGTGTTTTAAACATAGCGGTCGAAATTTTTATTTTTGACTCTTTAATGGTTAACCCAATTTTTGTGTACATTTTTCCGTATTTTTATGCATTTCCAGACGGTTAAGCTGGATTTAGCTTTAGATAGAAGTGCAGCAGAGAGATAAAGTTATTTCTCCCCCTTTTTGGGGGGGCTTTTAAATTGAAGGATACATGTCTGTTATAAAATGAAAGAGATCATTTCTTTTTCTTTTTTTCTTTTTTTTCTTTTTTCCTTTTTTGAATCGTTTAGGCATTTATCTGGTAACATATTCTCTGCAAATTTGGATGCTGTTCTACTGATGGAGTCTTGGAGCCATGCCTTAGAAAAGAAGATGTTTTTGTATTCTGAAGAAATGGATTTAACAACTGATGCTGTTGGGAGAAGTAGAAAGTTGCTAACAGGATGGGACATGAGAACCCCTTTTAATTTTGAAAATGATGGGCTTGTCTTGGATAGAGACGCAGTTGAGAGCATGGAATTCATGGAATTGGATTCCCCTGATTTGGTGAGAAAACTGCTTCCCAGTAACCCAAGTGTGGGGTTTTTAAGTGGTGAGATTGGTAGAAATTCTAGTAAAAGAATAGTTTCTCCTACTAATATGGTTACTTCAAATCCAATTTTCGGGGGAGAGGAGTCGAGTTCGAGGCTTTCAAGTTCTTTCATGGAGTCAAACAGTCAAGATTCCTCAATAATTGATTTGAAACTGGGGAGATTGGCTGATTGTATAGATGCCAAGAATAACAGATGCTCAAAAGAGGGATCAGTTTTATCTTCACTAGCTTCATCCATGCCGGCAAAGAGAGCCCGCACCACGAGTGTGTGTTCTCAAACTCCTCTCTGCCAAGTTCATGGTTGTAACATGGATCTTAGCTCCTCGAAGGACTACCATAAGAGGCATAAAGTTTGCGATGTTCATTCAAAGACTCCCAAAGTTATTGTTAATGGCATTGAGCAGAGGTTTTGTCAGCAATGTAGCAGGTTGGCCTTCTCTTCTCTAGCCTTCACATTCATTTTCTTGCCCTTAAATTGCAATACTTTCTGTTGTGCATGAGATTATCCTTTGTCATATTGTAACAATCTCATTTGATTCATTCTTGCACCATTTTACAATGGATTCTGTCTTAATAAGTGATAAATGTGTCAGAAACCAAACATACAGGTATGCCTCATGTACACAGGCAGTATCCAAAGCCTGTATCATAGGTTTAGATGTCATTTTTCAAGCTTTTAAGAATTATAGAGGTTTCAGGTTTGCTTTGCATTCAGGTAAGATCTACAGTTGGCTTCTATTATAAGGCGTAACTGATCTATATCTATGAAGCTTTTTAAACTTTTTTTTCTTGATGACTTGTAATTTCACCATTTGAGTTTATCGTTCATCCTGCTGATGTAACATGTCAGTTAATTAAATTTCTTAGTTGTTATTTTCATTATTATCAGTTGTAATTTTGGTTACCAGGTTTCATTTGCTGGCTGAATTTGATGATGGTAAGCGGAGTTGCCGTAAACGGCTTGCAGGTCACAATGAGCGTAGGAGGAAGCCTCAATTGGATACTCACTCTGGTAAACCACAGAAACTGCTTCAGTCATATCCAGGTATTAATTACTCAAGCTATCTAATATGGTTTAGGAATTATAAGTTCCTTTCACAAATGTATCTATATAAACTTCTACAACCCTTATCTTGACACTCTTGTTGCATCTCCTACTTAATTACTTGAGTTTGTTTAGGACAGAAGTTTATGTAAATTGACTGAAATTATAGTTTAGACATTACTGTATTTGGTGAGATTCCCACAAAAGGTACTTGTTAGATATTGGATCTCCTACTTCCTCTTATGTAGTATGGTTCTTTTTGGCTCATGTCATTTTCCATATGTTGGAATTGAAATTCCAAATGCAGAATCTTACTTGTTTTACTGAGGAAACTTCCTTAAACTTCAAAGTTCAACAAAGGATCATGAAAAGTACCATAAAGCAATTGGTTAGTTTTGGAAGACCCAAAGATGCCAAGATAAATTGTGTAACTTCTATATTTTATGTGTTATACTTTTATGCATAGGACTGCTCTAATTTAATTGATCTAGGTGCTTCGTAAGACATGATAGTGAAAACCATTTGACAGAAAAAACAAATAATAGTGTGGTTAGTTCTGAAAGAAAGTTGATAAATAAATTGTGTAACTGTATACTTTGTTTATTATTTTGAAATATCTTGAAGGATGAGTGCTTCCACTGATGGAGTTTGTTCATAAAATCAAGATTATATTTGCTATTCTTTAATACCACTATAGTTTTGAAAGATATCCCAAAGTTGAGTCCTTTTGCTGGGTCAATTTTCATACTTGTTTATAAAAGGGAAGTTTTCCATCTTAGGAATACTTTCCGCTTCCTTATTAAAGCAAGGAGGGAATGCCCATTTCACCACCCATATCGAATGATTTTCTAAAAGCAATACTTTTAAATATTATATAAAGTAAGCTATCAATGCCCCCTCGACTACGCATTAAATAATCGATTTTGGATCCATCTCATAGGTGGACTATGAGCTTTGAGTTTCCTCGAACATTTCATATGTTTTGTGGTCCTAGGGAGTCATAATAGACTGATAGAAATGATTGCAAAGCATCAATGAAGGAAAAAGTGTCTGATTTGCAAGTGAGGGGAGAAAGGGAGTGTCTGTTTGCGACTAAGTAGATAAAAGAGGCAAATCATGGAGGAAAGTTTTAGAAAATTCCTTTAAGGAAACAGAAATTTTCCTCTCAAAATAGTACATACTTTGAAGTGAGTAAGGGGAGTGTCTGTTCAGCAAATGCACTAGTACATACTTTTCGAAGTCCTAGATGTGTTCCTGTGTTTTTCTTTGCTTCATTTTCCTTGTGTAAACAAACCTAGGAAAATAAAGCGAGTTTCCCTTCTCTTCCCCTCCTTCCCTCTCTGGTATTCCCTTTTCCTTTCCCCTTGTATATATGTAATGAATCAAATGAAGGTGTCAATGATAGATTGGAAATTACTTGAGGTTGCTTTGAGATACTCCCTTACCTTTTTATTATTTCTCTGTGTGACCTAAAAAACGTTGTAAATTTTAAAAGCTTTCCTTCAATACTCTATTGCCCATTATCTTTTCATAGTTCTGAAGTTCCATTTTAAGACTAGAAATCTCACCATTTTCTTAACATTTTTCATGTTTGACAGGCACCAGGATTCTGGGGACTTCCTTAGCAAAGAGACCACCCTTTGTTTTCCAGGACATACTTCCTGGCAGTGTTTATTGTCCAGATGGATATGGACAAGCTAATCCATCCAGGAGCATCAAATTAGAAAAGGAGCCAATTTACAGCTCTCAATTAGTGATACCTATAAGTGGGCAGTTGCCTCCAAAATCCTTTCTCCATCTTTATGGCACCGAGAGACAATGTCCTCCTGGGTTTCTATCATCTGGAACTGAGGACTGCACTGGCTTTTACCCAGCATCAACAGTTCAAGAATTACCTGGAGTCTCAAAATCCAATTGTGCTCTCTCTCTTCTGTCAGCTCAATCGCAGGACTTGTCAAACCATTTGATGGGAATTCCAATGGCTAACCCCCCCACAGTCCAAGGCTGTCATGCTCATTACAGTGCAGTTCACAATTCTGACAAGCCAATTGGGATGAGTTCTTTGGAAAAATTTGCATCAAATGGTTCCTATTCATCTAGGATGAACTCAGTGGAAGTTGCCCAGATGGGGCCTGTAATGCTCCCTGATGGTGGTAATGCTGTTAGCTTTGAAGTCCGCACAAACAGGAATTTTCAGGGATCTGATTTTCTGAATGCTAAGTATTCTCACTCTTCTGAACGTGAACCTACAGTTGATTTACTCCAATTGTCATCACATCTTAAAAGAGTAGAGTGGCAGAGGAATTATATGCATGTGAAGCAAGAAAATGATGATTTTCACTGTTTTCCTACTACTTAAGGGCTATTGAAGCATCAAGGTAAGTAAACACGTCCATTTGGATATTCTGTTTATTTTTCCCGTGCTAAAGTTCAAAACTGTATTGATATTTCTTTTTCTCATGCTTGGAAGTGAGAATGCTTTTCCATCTAAAATATTCATAAATGGCATGCTATTGGATGCATGATAGCCTGGAGATCCACATGCCTGTGATGGTGGACATTGAAATCAAAACAAAGGACGATAAGAAATAAAATTTTAATAGAACTGTATAGCATGATTGAAGACATTAAAGGCAAAAGAAAGGAGCACTTGCGTGGTTGAGCTGAATAACTTTTTAATGCTGCAACTAAATGTGGATACTTGGGGAATGTGATGAGTTCCTCTTAACTATGAGGATCCATTGGTTCAGAGTGGGATTTCTCTCAATTATGTAGACGCATTTCTAATGTGGATTTTTTACTCGTGATGTGATATCTCACATCCACTAGAGAGAGAAGTTCTGCTACAATATATATAGTGGGTTTCTCTTAACTATAACTATGTAGACACGTTTCAAATCCTGAGGGTCCGTTTGGTCCAGAATGGTTAATGTACAAGGAGTAGGTCATCACAAAAAAATTATCTCTAATTGAGGGTTTTGAGAGGCACGGTTCCTTTTAACTATGTAGACACATTTTATGGAACAAACTGATTTTTTATATGTCAATTTACCCAAATCTACCTTGCAGATTAAATGAGAAACATTGATGTCAGTGCAGGTTAAGGAGGGGCAGCTAAAGAAAGGGCTCATGGCATAGAGTTAACTAACTAGATTGATGCACTCAATAAAGGGCTGGGGAAATCTTTCGGCAGTGTTAACGATGCTGTGCCTTTACCAACAGTGAATAATTAACTGTTTGCTTGGATTTGGCAATGTTAAGTCCTGTTTGTTTCATTTCATATGTTATTGCAGTATGCTGCTTCAATCATTCCCATTTTACTGAAGAAAAGTTAACTGTTCACTTGAACAAGTCCCTGCTGTGTGATAATCCTGTATTCCCCTTTAAAGGAGCAAGCTTCAGATCAAAGGACAAACTAAAAAGCCAATAAGAAGAAATACAAAACAATGCTCTGTTTGAAGATTAAAACCTTTCATGGGCCTTTTGGTTGATTACTTGTTAGTAATATTTGAAAGTCTCAGTTTCTTCTCAGGGTTTGATCCCCCGAACAGTATATTGAAAAGAGGATGCCGGAGAGAATGGTATCATCATTACTAGTATTACTGTTATGATTATCATGGCTTTGGTCTTCATCATATCATTATTATTTGGAACAAGATTGGTGTTTCTGCTGCTCTTGGAAGGCCACTATATTTGTTTAAATTATCCAAATATTCGGGGAATCTAGACCAGGCCAGGCTTTACAGAATATTTATATCCATATAAAATGGAGATCTCCCTCTTACAATATCTATTACCTTTTTCCACTATTAGTCAATTGAGGCAAAAGAATCATCATCTCATCCACCCATGAAGCCACCTATAGTGCTCAGTGCCTTTATAACCAATGAGTTCTAAACCTCCATTCAAAAAGGTTAGTCGGAAGAGGCCATCAATGCCCATTGGAATTCAATTTGTAACTTTCAGAAAGAGTTGTTTCTCTTGGTTCATAAGGCATGGAAGGACCATGCCTTTGTGCCTGTGTGGCTATTTGCACCCCACTACTGTCTTGTCATGTCCAAGCACTCAGAATGATATTGCCAACTTCACATACTGTGTGGACACCACTGATGGCTAGTTAAGATTCTCAGGAAGTATTGCAAACAATGTCTTAGCAGAGCTTTTAAGCATCTATACTGCACTTTAACATGTGATCACTAGCTCAAGGAATATGTTAACCAAACCCTTTTTGGGGTTCAAAGAAAGAAGAGATGTTAATTAAATAAACAGGAATCTCATTTTTCAGTCAAAGAGGAACCCAAGAATGACCCAAAAATCTGTTGGCTTAATCCAAGTCCAGAGATATTGTTGAAGTGAATCCATTCATTAGTATATCATAATAAACACACCAAAAGCAGGTGAAGAAACTAATTAAGAGTAAATGATGATAAGCCACCACCACTCTTCAAGGGATATAAAAGCTCAAATGCTGAACAGAAGTAACTTTCACAGCACCACAAAGCCCAAATGAAAGGATTAGCAGATAGTTGTTAATACCAAATGCTACATGATTTCGACACCGATGCAATAGTTCATTGAGTGATAACTACCGTTAAGCATGATTAAGAAGTAAACAGATAACAGAGTTTGAGGAAAAGCCAATGTGCTCAAGTGGATCTCCAATGCTTCATTTTCATGGCATTTCCCATTACACTAAATTACTTCATTCCTGCAAAATCAAAGCCCTTAATGTAGACCAAACCAAATATCTCAGTGGCATGAACTAAAACTCTATGCATTTTCAAAACAGATAGAAGATCATGCCTGCTTACATTGTTACTGCTCTCAGAAACTGAGCCTGCTGGTGAATTTGGGATGTACCTAGCCCACTGTGGCAGGCAGGTTAGATTAAATGAAATTGAAATAAACTCGTGTTGCTTTGGGGAAGATGGTTTGCATAAATCTTAAGCTGAAAGTTAACTCACATTTTTCGCTGCTGCACTGAAAGCCTCTCGATGGGGTATCTCAGGATTGGCTACTTTGATGCGTTGTATTTCCTCCCTTTCAAGGTAAAATATACGTATAAATGAATATATGGCACAAAAACATTACTTATATTTAGTCAAGAGTTCACTTCTCCTTACTTCATAAATCGATTGTAAGCAGATGGGAGTCTGTGTTTTTTTTCGGGTGCTGCAAAAACAATTCAATGGTGAACCATAAGAAATATGTGAAAGTGTGTTTGTTATGATTCAATACTGTATAGAAGAGGAGAAGGATAGGGTCTCCACGTTTTACAACAAAGGGTGCTTTTGGGGACACTGGCTCGCTGGATGTTGATGAAGATGATGATGAGGACTGGCCCTTTCTGAAATCATTGCAAACACCCTGCTTCTCCATGGATAAACAACTTCCCCATTAACAACAATCACATCAAGAGAAAAGGATAAAGAAAGATGTTTATTCACATTCTCAAGTCAATAAAAAAAGGCTAATATTTTACCTACTATTTTGTATTACTTGATCAATTTATAAGTGGCTAGTAATAGTTCTTCTGCAATATATATATTTGTCAAGCAAAACCATAGCTAATTGATGAACAGGAGAAAAAGAAAAAGGACTTCAACAAAAACAAGAAATCTATAGTCATATATGGTTATCATTTCTTAATGGGAGATACAGAATGGTGGTGAGGAGAGCGACCTGAAGGCTCATTTGATGGTCAAGGCATTGGCCCTGCAGTGGAGGTCTGGTGCTAAGAAAGGAGAGGTTACTGCAGTGGCCACATTTCACTGTCACAGTGTCCAACAGCCGTTTGCATGGAATCCCAACCTGTAAATAGCAAGAATAAACTGCTCATGCACAGAGAGATTAAAAGCACATGACAATTGTTGTATATGCTGCACACACGCCTCATAGCCATTTTATCCATAGAATGGAACCAACAATAACCTGTTCTTGCTCGACCTTAACTCATGAGAGGTTAGCTGGTGTGATTTATATCAATATTGTTACTACTACATTAAGGAAAAACGAAAGAGGAAGAAGAAGAATACGTGTTTCTTCATTATCAAAGATTAAAAGCATCTCCTAAGATTGGATTTGAAATTTGCTTTCCATAGATTTTGTTTCTGTAATCAAATATACATATTTATACATAGAGGAAAGAAAATTTAGTCCATATGCACTATGAGGAATATCCACCGCCTCTCTAGACCATGCCCTCTCCAGTAAGGGTATTACCAAAATGATTCTTGCAGATAGTGGAAGATGGATAAGACAGATAAGATACATATGTACATATATATATTTATTGCTTTCTAGTTGGAAGAGTGTGCATGTATGATGGGCGTCTACGTGAATTACCGCAAGAACAGTGTTACAGAAGTTGCACCGGACGTAGCAAAGATGCTCAGATGGTGGAACCAAATCCATGGTGGCTTTCTCTTCCGGGTTCATAGAAGAAAGGGAGGAAGAAGAAGAACAAAGATATATGGGTTTGAAATTTGAAGTGTGAGTATGAAAGGTGACAAAAGAAGATCTAGGGTTTGTGATGAGAAGAGGTGGGTGGAGTTTGAAGATTAGTGTGGAATATCAAATTTAGGTTACCATACTGGTCATACTTCCTGGGCTATAGCCGAGCTTGCAGATATAAAATTATACTTGCACACGGGTGACTTCTTCACTCTCCAAATTATCGTGATATATTCACTCTTCTTCCAGTTCTGAGACATCTCACATAAATATATATGTGTATATCTCAACCAGTGTGTAGAGAAATCCTATATATCCAAATTTGTGGAGATTAGTATATTTCCACTGAGGCATGTCAAGAGAAGAGAAATTGCGGTGAAAAATAATTATACTCACACAATCACTAATATGGATTTCAATTTGTTTCCATGCACTTAATGACTGGGACTTGACGCCTATGTTTCAAGTTTATTTGGTTTGATGATGGGTGGTTTGGGCCCAATGTTCATCAAAATCAAAATCACACACATTGGTGGATTCAAACCATGATGTGGGAATCCATTTGACAGGCCTAGAGTACTAACAGTTAGTCGTAAACTTGATGTGATTGTTGTAACTAACAGTGATAAATTAAGCTAAGCCCCCAACTAGGAATGCTTCCAATTCCTCAGCGCTGAATATTGTAACAACCCTTCATAGTTTTAGGTAAAGAAACAAGAGTAAAAATCATGATAGAACAGTTGAAGTTAGCACTTGGACAAAGTGATCAGGATAACCAGTGCTTGATTAAGGTTGTTATATAGGAGACTCTGGGGCCTATAACCCAAAGAGGCATCCAATCCCATCCCAAAATGATGAACTACCTCTGATATATGTGGCCTCCTTACATCACCTCCAAGCCTATGAAATGATCGGATTTGGCTATCAAGACAGAACCCCACCTTTAGTGTAAGCTTTTAACCACATTAATTGAACTTAAATCTCTAATATTGATGAGGCCCCTATGTACTTGATTTCTGAATGCACTCTTAAGTAGAAACTTCATTCTAATCATCTATCATATATGTTAATTGACATGTGATTTAACATTTGTTGGGTACATATTTTACTTGTGTTGGGGACTTGTTTGGTCATATCTATTAATCAAAAGAAGCACGCATGATATTTCTGCCTCTTGTATCTGCATGATCCAATCCCATGAAACTCATTCTTCTGAATTAAAGAAGATTAAATGTCACGTGGGTCGAAAATATCAAGAGAAGTTGAATGGAGGAGAAGATCAGACTTGAGAGAGAGAATCATGAAAAGATGGTGGAGAAGGAGAGGATATGTAGGAAGAATGCGAAGGACTGTGGTGGACGAGTCTGTTGTGGGTGCAAGTATAAAGATGGAAAGATGAAAAAGACTGGTGCTAAAATCACATGTCACTGTCGCAGTGAAATCGTGTCATTTTGTGATGGGACTATTCCTCCATTTCCAAACATGGAAAGGATGTGTTTTTACACTTGATCCCTTCAACTTTCTTTGCTGGTATAACTCCCACTTTCCCAAGGCCTCCTTCCTCCAGGCCTCTCTTTACTCAGATATTCCCCCACCCCATTTTTCCTTTTTTTTTTTTTTTTTTGTCTGTTTTTTCCTTCTCTGATAACTTCACCAGAGAGCACGATTTTGTCTCCACGAGATTCCCATGTCTTCCTCCACACCTCAACTACACACTTGATCATTAACGGATTTGGGCACAATCATTTGATCTATGCTCACCCCCTTTTCTATCTACTTTGAGAAACTTTGATTAGACCTCTCTCCATGATTCTCTTCTTTTTAAGTTTCTTTCTCAAGACCATATTCTTCTTTGGTTATGGATTTCTAATCCCAACATTCACCTATTTTTCTTTTGAATAGTTCATATGGCCAAGTGATCAATAAACAAGAGTAATTTTATTGTAAGGCCCTTCCAATCCTAAATTCAAGGTTATAAGTTGCTGTGGTCAACCATCCCAAAATCATAGTTTATGCAAATATCAGTAATGGAAGAACCATCCTTCACCAGATTAATAGAACTTTTGGGCACGGTTCTCACCACGCCCACAACTATAAGTGACATATGTATGGTCATGGACAATCTGACCATGGTTATAATTATCGTTTTTTGTTAATTACTACTAAAGCTTAGTGACTATAACTTTGTTTTCTTGTATTGATCAGCCTTACATACATGAATTTGCTTTATCTGTAAATTTCATTCGTGCATACACTTTTGTATAAATCAATTAAATCCAAAGAACCAAAGATAAGATCAATTGATGGATTATCAATTAATTAGTAATCTTTGCATCTCCATACCTATTGAAATATCAAGAAGAGATCTATGAGAGAATGGCCTTTTGGTTGTATCAGTCACAGCAATTGCAACCATGTATATACAAGTACAACAGATCTACAGTATTTTACGTATGGACAACACATATCAAGGCACAAGAAATGGGTAACGGCTAATATGGTTGGGCAAATCATGTGATTAACAATTTGTGTGCAGATCTTTCATGTAATTGATTGTTGTGTAATTGGTTCAAATTATTTTCTTTCCTCACATGCCTTGGCAAGATGGTGGATCCTTGGAGAACACCAGCTCTGGCTCTAGGTGCGAGCAATCTTTGATGTAAAAGAGGCTTGGTTAGTGCATCAGTTAGCTGGAATGATGAGAACTAAGACACTTATGTTGGTTCAAGAAACTCGACCATGGTGTGAGTGGTGATGGTAATGTTGAGTTGTTTGGTTTCAAATATATTGTTGCAAGAGTGAGTGATCATGGGATGAATACAAAGTTTGGAGCAAGAGGGGCAATGCTTAAAGATATGAGACTAGGAAGAGAAGAGTTGCTTACCAATGGGTCTTTGAGCACCATGGTTTTTGGCTTATAGGATGAACTATCAAAAACAAGAAAGACATGCATGAGTAGGTCCCTATTTGAATAAGATGTAGAAGATGACATAATGGCCGTCATTGTTGAGCATAAGTAGGAAAACAAAAGGAGTCATGATTACAATAGCAATGTGAGTATGAGGCAAGTCATGTGCATGATGGGACCAAGATTGAATGGTGTCGTTGGAAAATACACATAGGGATAAGAAAGCAAGATTCTAAAAATGGGAGAATTGATCCTCTATAAAGATGCACATGTCGAGAGATATATAATTTATTGGTAGACGGATCAAGGCATACATATATGGACTTTGATTTCATAAAGACAAAGGTTTGGATTTAGGTTCAAGTTTATGATGGGTGTAAGGTTTGAGTCATAGATAATATGAACAATAAAAAATCTTAACTTTATTATAGTTAGGTAGTGCACCATTGAAATCACCCTATTTTGACTCTAAGTAAGAGAAGTATTTGATGAAATTTTAAACTAATGATGATTAAGTATATTTAACCCAAAACCCTATACACACACACTATGCAACTTAAATTAAAATATTTTAAACTAACAAACAATTGCACACTTATTCAATCAAAGCAAAAAAAAAAATTGCACAAGTAGAAAAATATATCAAAATAAAGTGAACAATTACAATACATTTAGAATTACTACATGTAGCCATCTCAACTTCATGAACTCACACTAGACCTAGGTTAATGTTAAACCATGGTTTTTGAAGTAAAAATACAATAACCAACAAGCTGATCAACGAAACACTAACATTAACTCCAATGATCAAATATGATATATTAGACCAAGGTTTGATTAATTTCAATTTTGATGATTAAAAACTAAAAAGTAAGGCTTAGATATAATAACTTTATGCTAAGTATGATTAGATAAGAAGATTTTCAAAAAGACAATCAAGAAAATATATCAAAATAAAATAAAATAAGAAGAATGAGAAAACCTCAAAGAGATATCCTAAGTTAATTTTTCGATCTCTTATACTTTTATTTAAGTATCTAAAATATTCCAAATATCTAAATTAATTTTATTCTTTTGCAAATTGGATGAAGAATCCTTCTAAATGAAACTTGTGATTAGTGTTATTCATAGTTAAAAATGTTTTTAAAATGTTAAGGAGTTTACTTAGTCAAGTTTCTCTAGGGATTTTGTGATAAAAATGCAAAAGTTGCAAAAACTAGAGAACCCCTTTATATATTTTTCTAATAATTTTTATGAAAAATAAAATTGATTATTTCAAAGATAATACTCATGTTTTGACATGTATTTCATTACTAAGAAGTTCATATTGAAACTAACCCCTTAAAGGTTACTTCAACATCATTTTTTTGTTATCTATTTAGCCCGTGGTTGACCAAAGTGTCAACTAGTTGAGATGGAAACATCGACTTGTTAAAGGACTAGTCAACCAATTGCTCGATTAAACGAGTTTTTGGGATCTAACAATTACTTGTCGATGCATTAAAAACTTAATGGTTAGTAGCTAATTCAATTGGAAGGTCAACCAATCGGCCTCAAATTGTGCTTAAAAACTAATTTGGATTTCTAACTCCTATTTAAAGGTTCCAAACTTTATGTATCATAGGAGAAAACTTCAAATCATTATTGAATCTTATTTGAATCTTAAAGAAAAGTTTTTAGTGCACTTTATTCCTAAATTTGCATTTCATTTTAGTGCACCTCAATCTTAATTTTATCTTATATTCAATTGAGCTAGTTTGTAAACTAGGAGCTCTTCATTCAATTGTAATCTTATGACATATTGCAAAGTGTGGGATACATCGAGAGCTTAAGAGTAAAGCATCTCTTCAAAGAGTGTTTTAGAACCATATAATCCAAACAAGATTAATTTAAACTTTAACTATAAAAGTTTTAGTAGAAAAGACTCATTGGAATCATAATTCATGCATAAAACATGAAATCTTATGTTAGAAGCCTTATTAGTAGAATCTTTACTGGATTAGAACTTGAGGAGAAGGGAGTTGTACCAAACCACTACAAAAATTTTAAGAATGCATTTTTTTTATTTCTTAACTATTTAATGTGAGAAATTGTTTCATTTATTGTTATATGTCATATTATTACTTAAATCGTCTTTTATATATTTATAATTGTATAATTTGTAAAAATAGACTAACTCCTAATTCATTCCTTTTTGGGTGTAGATTTAGATTGTGATATAATAATGAATTAGTAAGATCATTATGAGTAAATATTAAAATGTTCAAATAAATTAAATTAAGAATCACACAGAAAGTGTAATCACATGTGTTTTGTACATCTAAAATAAGACTTGTGCAATTGGTTATAAATATAAAAAGGATGATCCGACCTAATCTTACCTTATAGGAGGTTGGTAGAATTTTCCTAAATAAACTTTAGGACATCTAATACTCCAAAAAGTCATTCTAAGACCTTAAAGTTCTATACATAAAATTTTGCTAACCAAACCCTAAATGGGTAAAAAAAAAAAAAAAGATGTTTTTAATTAAAAGAATCCAAAGCACCCTTTTAAAAGTAATCATTCAAGCTCAAATAATATAAAATTCAAAGTTCGTTAACATTAGCAATAAATTAAAATAAACCAAAATTGACTAAATACTCAAAACTAGATCAATCGTTAATGATCCTCATTGAAATGTGAATATTATTATTCTTTTCATATATTTTTACCATTTTATTTTTTGCAAGAGTATTGTCATTGTTTTTATAAGTTTTTACAACGTTATTATCGTGATAACATGTTATAATCTCATTCTCCATTTGATTGGGTTTGGGGTTGTAGTGACATACACACAAGTGACACAACCCACTAACCGATCTTGATTTTACTTCTTTATTTGACTTACACCCTTAAGAAAATGTCTCAATAGCGTGTTGTGAAAGTTTTGTTCACTCTCTAAGTAATGTGGGACATCACAATCCATTCCCTTTGGGACTTAACGTCCTTATTAATACACTTTTTGTTAGAGATCAAATTTTGATACAATTCCTATCATAGCTCCACTCTACACTTGATATTGTCTTATTCAGGGTTGCAATGATGCACACACAACCCACTAATCAGCCCAAATTTTACTTCTTTATTGGGCATGCGCCCTCAAAGAAAGATCTTGATAATGTGTCAAGAAAACCCTCCATATATGACCCTTCCCCATTCACTCATCGAGCAATATAGAACACTATATGGGAGGTGATTAAGGAAAAAATAAATAAACAAAATTACAATTATGGTAATAAAATGACATATATATGTATTTTATTGTAAAATTATAAGCTTTCATTGTTCCATTTTATTTTATTTTTTCAACTTATCTCTCTTTTTATTTATTTTAAAAGATAATCAATCAATATCCATCAAAGTTTAAATTTAAACTGGTCAAAATGTACAATGAAATATGAATCACTAAATGAGGGTAAAATTCAATGAAACCAAAATATAAATAAAGATGGTATTAAAGTAGAAAACGATAAAACTTGAGCATATGATGGGTCTTTCGGACCCATTCTTTGAAATAAATTAATTTGCTTTTCAAACTTGACGGATGAAAGTTAAAAGTCAAATGCCGGACTAGTGAACCAATCATCCAATCAAATTTCAAAGTCACCAAACTACCTCAACTGCTGGAGGTGACTGCAAATTTTTGGTTTACTTGTATATACGTATATCAATATGCGTGTACATATACACGTTGTGGAGGGAAACACAGAGCCCAAAAGATTTTTATAAGTTTCATTCCCGCCATCAGAACGCACCCACACCCGCACTCTCTCTCCTGGGTTTTGAATCGCCTGTGCTGCTTTCGAAGTTGACGTCTCCTGTTCTTCTCCATTCAATGGCGAAACCTAAAGAAGAGAAATCAGACGATCTAGAAATCACCTCAATCGGAGCTCTGCACAAAGGTCCCTGGGACAAGAAGTACTGGAGCAGCTCTAGGGTTCGCTTTCATTTGTTCCCCTTCAATTCCTTCTCTTTTCCGTATTGTCATTTCTGAAACATATAATTTTGTTTTAGATAAATCGTCTCAACTCCATACAGTGTATCAGTCCTTATCGGCTCTGGTTTTATGAAATTAACACAGGACTACGTGAAACCGGTGTTCTGATGAGGGATACAATCGATCATAGCCCGTGAGCAATGTAATTTTGTGTAATTTGGATTCAAAAATGATGTGATAAGTGCATAGTAGCTCCGAGTCTGGTTTGTTAATTTGGGGCAATACGAAGGTGTTAGGCTAAGGAACAAAAGAAATCATTTAACAGAGATTTGATGAACAATGTCAAAGCAAAATGGTAATGAAGTCTCAAAATATTGGCAATTAACTCTTGGTGATGGATAAATAGGACTTAAGTGCTGATGAGAATGACTATGGGTGAGATATAATATGATTGACTGTGTGTTGCTGTTGAAAGAAACTCGAGTACATAATGACAAAAATGGTTCAGCATGGAGATTTGGCTTCAATGAGTGTTTTTATAGCAGTCCTAAGTGGTAGCAGGTTATGTATGCTAATCGAAATTGGTAATTCTTTTTTGTAATTTGATATTTAGACCAGGGTTTTGTGGGAGATATATGATTTGGAATTGACCATGAAGAGGCTGCTATTTGCTAAAATAGTGGTTGACTCTTGTCCGCAGTTATGATTATTCAGAAAGTTTTGAAATTTAGGTTTTTTTGTTTGAAAGGTTTTTTCTTTCCAATTGTTGGGAAATTTAACTAATTTGCATGCTTTAATAATTGAAGAGATATGTAATTGGAAAAATGCTTGGGTTCTGCTTTGTGATCGATGCCAATGTTCTCCATTGATGATTCACATTGTCAAAATTGATTTGTAATTCTCCTAACAAATTCTAGGTTTTTGAAGATTGATTTATATTGATATATTTATTAAGTTTAATAAGCTTGTTTGTAGTTAGTTAAACTTTTCTTTCAGATGAAAACTAGGATGTGTTTAAACTTTTGGTCAATTTTCTATCGAAAGCAGAGTGCTAATATTTAGTTACAAAATGCTTTTTCCTATGACTTTTATAATGTGAAAGTAGCAACTGGTAAAATTTGTGTTGTTTTATAGGGTAAAGACCGCTATCCTTATCCAGTCGGGTACCAAGCTCTTCGGACTCATAATGGGATCAGATATAAGATGGAAATCCATGAAGGTCCCAAAGGGCCTTTATTTGTGGTTTGTTCCCATGAACAAATGCTTTCTATATGTGCTTCTAAATAGCTTCAAGTTGCAATATTACCTGGGCAGAAAGTTTATGAATATCCCCTCTTTTATGCAGATCATATCTGCTGATGGAATCTTGTGTTCTGGGCAAACTCCAGATATTGCATGGGAGATCTTTCAAAAGAAAGGCTGCCCTCGTTTAAAGACATTGCATGGGAAGAGACTTTCATGCAAGATAGATGGTGTGGAGGTAAATAAGTAGTTAACATTCCCGTTGCATTATTGGTCCTGATAATTGTTCCATTATGTTGTTACTTTTCTCATGTTGTCAATATGTAGAACTATCTAGTTAAACTTGGAGGGAAACTTAGGTTAGATAGGATAGTTTGATTGTGAAGCAAAGTTTTTATCTAGATGATGATTGTCAAAGTAACTTGATGGTTGATTGTGTATTTGCTAGAGTTTGAGATAAAAGACCATGGTGAATTTGGGCTCCAGATTCAAGGTGTCATAGGATGGTATTAGAGCGAATTCCTAATCTAGGTGTGGGACTTTGAGTGGGTTTTTTTAGTGGCCCCTTAATCCCATGGGATGCAATGAAGATGTTGTATCTGCATAAGAGAGTAATTGTGATATCTCACATTGGTTAGGGAAAAAGTTCTTGACGCTATATATATAATGGGCTCCTCTTAAATATGTATACTCATTTTGTCCATTGAACCTAAAGTAGACAATATCTACATAAGAGGGAGGGAGCTGTTGCAAGACTCCTAAAGATGGCTCTGATTCTAACTATTGTTCATTAATAATCAATTTCCCCTACTTGGGTAATGAACCCTTAATTGCACTAATATAGTTCTTTTGCTTTTGGTACACAACGATATATTTACCTATCTATCATGCGTGTACATATTACTCTTCTATATCAACACACTTGCTTATATATAGGGATGATTCTGTTTGTATATGAGGTTGATTAGTGATTTATGGTTTGAGTGCCTTTCTTGAGCAATTTCATATGATCTTACTTAATTTTGTAACAACAATAATGGAAGTCAAATATTCATAGAGTTACTTGATGTTAAACCACAAATTTGTCAAGTATTCTTGCTCAACTTGCCTGAGCAAATTGTAAATAAATTATTATTATTATTATTTGGGGTTTGGATTTTTAGATGTTTCAATGATCTTCTGATTATGTCCTATTAGTTTATAGGGGCTATACCCATATGGCATCACTAGGTATTTATTGATATACTATTACTGAAAGAATGTTACCCATGTAAGGACAAATTTGTAAAATAAATCATGTTCAAACTGCAATATTTTATCAAACAATTTAATTGGATACAACACTTATATTTTTAGATGAGATCAATCAAGTTTTTACTTCTAAAAATTCATTTTATTTTCATTTTTATAAGCGCCCCCTAAGTTTTCATGAATGGAGATGTTCTAATTTACTCTTTTTAATTTTGCCATTCATCCATCTTAATACACCTTTCATTCTCATGAATGAACACAGTCAAAAGTTGTTTTTTTTTTTAAGGGATTCATCAACTATTGTTGTTGCCATGTTTAGACCTTGTATGGCGACTGAGCTCTTTTAAATTATCCTTCTGTTGTTGATTTGATTTGTTATTTTGTCCATGTGCAGAAGTTGAACATTGTGCTTCTTTTAGTTTATCTTTATGCTAGATGATGTTTAATTTTGTTGTCTATTAACACACAAGATTTATTTCCTGTAGTTTCCTCTGAGTTAATCCTTTGCCATCCAATGAAGATATATGAACAGTTATCCAATCTAGAATTTGGCATATTGTGTGCTGAATATAGTTCCTTCTTTTAATGTGGTTACGCAGTTCTTTGGGTTCAGAAATCCATTTGTCCAGCGGTTACTTCGGGAACTGGTGGCAAACGTCAATGGAACAGCAGAACAGACTTTGCTATCAGCCAGCTTCTGTAATAGAGCATCTGGAGCAGAGAATGATACACGACTTCCAGATTCATGTACATATCCTGATCTGCTACCATATTTGGAGAAACCACAGACTACAGGGAAGAGAAGTAGAAAACAGAAAAATATAAATATGAAGTCGATTAGTGGGTCTGCCCACAAAAGACTTCGACCTCGAGAGCTTACAGATAATTCTGTTGCTTCAAGTTCCAGACAAAGGAATCGCAATGGTGAGTATTCCTTGACTTCTTCTGCTCTAATGATGAATATGACAGTTGTAAGCATCCAGTTGAGCAAAAATCTGAATCCTTTTCAGCCAAAGATGGTTTGCCTTTGGAAACTGTTGGCCTTTGTGATCATCTTAGAGAGGAAGCCCTCATCCTCCAAGAGGAGGGAAAGCTTGTTAGTTCTGAAAATTATATATCCACTAGAGCAGTTAATATCCCTTCCATTGAGGAAAAACCTGTAAGTTTATCTATCTTCAAAGCCAATAAACTTTTGAATGCATCAATTTCTCACAATTTTCATATGTTTCTACTCTCCCACATGATACCACTCAGAGTTATGCTTTTCCAAAGCTTGTTTGATGTTTATTGAACTTTTTTAGGTGAAATTATATTTGATAGTCCTATATACAGTTAATTGGTTTAGCAGTAGAAACATTCTTAATTTCTCACAGCTTGATAGGTCAAAACATATCAAGGTGCAAGGGCTCGGTTACTCAACACCAATAGAAGACAACAACATGGAAACCATATTTCCAAAGAGTTCTCAAGGTTTCAGTAATGTGGATCATTGTGCTCCTGACACCTTAGATCATATGCAAGGTATTGCTTATCAGATGTTTCAGTGTAATGTGGTTCCCACATGATTGGTGTCAAATTCTTGTCTGAATCTACCTTTTTTTCCTCCATTTTGGTTATTGACAGTAGTCCTATGCAGATAATACTTCTGCTTATGCTTCTACTGCTCATAAGGAAGGTCCTGACAATGTGAAAGATGAGCTAACTGCAGCTGACATGACCATTTTTGAAGGTTCAGTAACTGAATCTCACCTGGAAGGAGAAGTGGGCACTTATACTTCAAATGGAAGTTCGGAAAGAAGTGATTTTGATTCAGTTGGTCAGGAAGTAGCCAAGTCAATGATGACAGTTCTACTTCCACAAGCACTTCCCCTGCTCAAGGAGACCTCAAGGAAGAAAAAGGCAACAAACAACCATTTGGGACTTTCTTTCTATAGAGCAGAATCTCTAGATGAAAACAGTGGAGCTTGCCCCATTGTGAATGTTGCATCTCCTGGTATGGTTTCACTGTAAACCTGTACAATTTTTCTGATTATCCTGTTGCTCATGTGTCATAGTCTCTATTGCATCCTTAACACCAAAATTCATTGAGTATCTTGGTCTTTCCTTTTTCTTCCAGTTGCACAGTAATTTTCTTCTTATAAATTTGCAGCTCTAGTGCTTGCTGAGAATTCCCCTGTGGAAATGGAGGAAAAGGTGCAAACGTTTAGGAGAGATTTTGATCCAGTTATCCCAAGTTTTGAACATGTCAAATCTGTTATTCCCGACAGTTTCGAGGATGATCAATGTGGACATGATTCAGCTAATGGACCACTGCTCTTTTCTGATATTGCTGGAGCTGATCAGGCTTCTTTTGATAAAGACACGTGTGCTTGTGACACTTTGGGACAATTTATCAATGTTGATGCGTGGAAGGAGTCATCTGTTTGTCATGTTGAAACCGGTGAGAGAAAAGATGGTTTCTCATGCAGTAAAGCAAATGTGGCTTCAAAGTTGGACGAGAACTCCATCCACCATGGAATTCTTTCTGTGGAAAGAGAAAAGACTTTGCTTGATTGTGCTGAAGGTATTTTCATACTTCCTAACCTTCTTTTCATTAGAAATGTTTGATGTTTAAATGGTGAGAATATTTCCAACCTGAAGCACCTAATTTTAATCAACTAAGGAAGCACCAAATTCTTCCACTAGTCCTTCTAAAGGGGAGAAAAATCTTAGCCATTTGCGTAAATTGGTTCCTGTCTTCAGAAACAGCACACTTTGTATAAACTTTCATCTATCATATTGGCCAAAATTTTAGAGAGCTGCTGATTGTGAGATGCACAACCCAAGCTTATTCAACTTCATTTATAGCACTTTTATCCATTCAAAATTTCAAATCAAGTTAGAGTTTTATTTCTTATTGATTTTCAACTAATCTGAATGTTAGTCGTGTTTCTACAAGTTGTAGATACAAGTGGTGCTAACACAAAGTGCATGGTGAGTTCTGTTCAAATATCAGAGCAAAGCATCAGTAGTAAAATGGATGGTGCTGAAGCTGGTAATCAAATCTCAGATGTAGCTCCTTTAACAAGAAAATACAATGGTCTCCTCTCAGAAAGTATCATATACAGAAACTTTGGAGATGATTGCATCCTTGATGCTTATCCTACAGTGGGACCTTTACTTGCTGCAGAAATTCATCAAGTTAGTTCTTCTGCTAGCAGCCCAGATAAAAAAGTTCTATTTAGTCCTGAAGTGAAGCTTGAAGGGCAGCACTACAATTTAAATACAGAGAAAATTGCTCTTAACCCTGAAGGTGTGTTCTGTAATATGGCTCCTGTTTCATCTCAAAATCAAGAATTTATTTGCACATCCAAATATGATGACCCTTACATTTTTTTTTATCCATCTGTTTTACGAGTAGAAAGTTGTCAAGCCTACATTGACAAGAAGCTTGTTGAGCAACAGAACCTTGTAAAGTTAAACAGATCTGTTCAGAAAGGAGGAACAAGTTTCGGTGAGAATAACATGTCTAATGCCGAGGAAGTTCAAGCTGGTACAAACTTGAAGGCCCACATTAAGATGGAGGTTAAGCACGATCTAGTGGGCAACACTGAGCTTGTGGGATGCTATGTCCACCCCATGCCTGTTTTGTCAGTGTTATTGAACACAAGAGAGGATGAAATCCATATTTGTGTCTTATGTGGCCTTTTGGTGGATAAGGACACAATCTTGTTTATTTACAAAGTTACAATTAAAGAACCAAGGTTGCAGAGCCCTACTTTTGTTGGTTACACGCCAATTATATTGCCAACTCTAAAGGACAGAAGTGGTGGAGAGGTAAGTTATTATATCCATGCTTTCCGGGAATTCTTATTATTGTCCATTGTTTGTTCAAGCAGTATGTGGCCTGCTTCTTGTATGTTACATATCTTTGGGTTTTCCTTTATCAGGTTGCATTGGACAGATTTGGTTTGCAATTCACTCCAGATGGGCAGTCCCTTGTTTTACTAAACAGTATAAAAACACCTTATTGCCGGTAGACTCTTTTTCTTCTTTTAATTTTAGGTTATTCCAATATTTAAATGAAATCAGGGGTAAAGACAAACATTCTGATTTCCCATATTCTCAGGGAACAGAAGATCCCCTGTCTCTGCTCTGCATGTAAGTTGGAATGCTTTGAGGAGAATGCAATAAAGATTGTGCAAATAAAACTTGGTTTTCTTTCAGTTGTGGAAAAATTGAAAACAGTTGACAGTGTTCAATGTATATTAGTCTGTGAACCGAACCATCTTGTTGCTGTTGAAGAGAGTGGGAGACTTCATGTATGGGTCATGAATTCAACATGGAGGTTATTTTTCTTAAGATTATCTGTCTAGTTTTAGTTACTGTTAATTGTGCTGCCACTTCCACACCCTTGTTTCTGTTGTCTACACTATGAATGTTTTCCTCTATTATGTAGGTTTCTTTGTTTTTCATTGAACTGTTTGCATTGTCAAAATGTGGCTCCACTTAGCTTGTACTTGTACTTTAATGATTCACAATCAGATTGCAGAAATTTTTATCACTAAATTTGTAATAAATAAAGCATATTATATGAAATCCATTAATTGAGGGTGTTGTCAAAACCCTCTAGTCAAGTATTCCAACCATATAAATTTGTACATTTTGGCTTAATTTTCCATGGAACTGGAGATTTGCTGCAATCCTGCAGGTCATGAGTTCCATTTTATCTTTCTTTAAAAGGACTATCTTAAAGCATTGAATGCTGCTGATGATCATAACAATGTAATATGGATGTATATCTACCTGTGAAATTGGTTCAATGGTTAGTAAGAAAAAACTTGATTACTATGGTAACTTTACCTACATCTGTTTTTTTCTTTTTTTTGAGAACTTGTTTACGTCTAATATTTCATTAGTTATGATTGGTATAAGTTATAGAAAATTTCATGCAAGGCCTTAAAGTTTGTTTTCACAGAAATATTGAGGGTCTGGTAATACTATTTTCTTGAGTTGGATATCAACAAGGACAATGAGATCCAGCCAGTCTTGGTAAGATTTAATTCCATATCACTCCTGCCTCCATCCCTCTTTTATCTTGACCCAGTGAGATGCTATCTCATTGTGGATGAGATTTAAGCTCTTCATCTCTTTAGTGTTTCTAAGGAAAGTGTAAATGAATGTCTAGTGATGGCAATGGTGAATATTGGTAATTCACGAAGTCCTTGTGTTCTTCTCATTAATTAGAGATAGATGAGTTATTCAACAGTGCATCCATGATTCATTGACCTTTGCAGTTGCATGAACTTAATTTAAAGTATATATGATTTATTTGAAGCTTAATGTTTTCTAAGTTCTTTCTCCTTTTTTTTTTTTTTTTTTTCTTTTTTTCTGTAAAACAAGCTTGTTTGAATGTTGACCATCCTTGATAAATAGCTGTGGCATATTGGTTCATGTTTGTTAACCCTGATGGTGCTTATTTTAGTTGGTATCTTCTATTGGGACAAACTATCCTCATTGTTAATAAAGTTTCTTGTGTTTTTGATTCACCATATGCAGTGTACAGACAGAGGACTTTATTATACCAACTTATGATTGTGTATCTCCTTGCATAGTTGAGTTGAAGAGAATTCCAAAGTGTGCTCCTTTGGTCGTTGGTCATCATGGTTTTGGGGAATTTAGTTTATGGTATGCTGCCTTCTCTGCTTGCATATTAGTTTCTTCCATCCATTGAAAGGCTACTGATATGGTAATTAATTGGCTAGCATAATTCAGGTTTATTAAGATACATCATTAGTATTATCTGGATAAAAAGCTTCTATCTCATTTTCTGCTCTAGTTTTGACTTATTTGCACTTGATACTTAATATCAAGTCTCGGCAAAATACTTAAGATTGTCCTTAGGAAAATGCCTGAATAAAGTTTTGAAATGGTTTGAATTGAAACAAATATCAAATTATCATAATTTCTTTTTGGTTCGGAATTTTGATTGCTAACTGAACTGTCTCTCTACATTTTTTGAGTGGTAACCAGCTTCTTGTACTTCTGAGTTTCCCTGTCTTACCTTAATGGATCCAATTATTTCTGTTTCCTGCATTTCAAAATAGGCATAGGTGTAGCCCAGTGTGCTTAAATCACATGGTGAGCAGTGATATTTGTTTTTTTTTTCCTTCATGTGCAATTGAAAATTTTTTGCATTTCCAATCCGCTACCAAGTTATAGGGCCCTAATTGATATCTGTCAATTCATTGAAATTGAAAAGTTAAGGAACTCTGTTGTCTAGATCAATTTCTTAATGTTATAACTTCTATTATCATATTCATATCTCTGCAGATTCTTCTGTATTATAAATAATAAAGATCAGGCTTCTATGTCTTAATTTTTGTTTCTAGTGGAAACTGAAAGGTATTGTGTGAAGGAAAATGCCTGTAATGATCAGTCATTTAAAAAGGATTTAACTTGATCCAAATGTGAACTTATAATAAGCTTGATAAAAAGTCAGCCACTGTGACTAGTGAATTGTTTTTTTCCTCTTCTAAAGTGAGGAAGTCCTGGACCATAGGCCTTGGAAACAAAGATGGAACACACAAACACAGAATAACCATGAACCAGCTGCATTCAACTATTCTAAGGGTCAACAAGTCCTCATGATAATTTTTTTTTTAAAAAAATTTAGTAAAAATATGGCCTTTTACATCTGGCACTCCAGGATTTTATTTTCTGTTCTTTGGTTATATTTTGCTAGTATTTTTTGTTTCATCCAATTTGTTATGTTGTGGTGCTTCATTGTAATTACTACCACTAAAATTTCTGGAATGTGGAATCAGTTTGTATCTTATTACAACGTTTCCCCAGGTGAGTTTAATGTGATTGACTGTTTAGTTTTTATTGCCACTTATGGTTCTTAAAAATTCCATTTTTTTTTGTTTCTTTGTACTTTCATTAAATTCTCTTATTACAAAGTTTATCAACATTTAAGCTGCATCAGCCTGTCTTGTAATTCTTGTTATTCTTGTTATTTGATGATGCACACCTGTTTTTACTTCTTTCAGGGACATTTCCCAACGCATCCTCATATCAAGGTTCGCAATGCCAAGCATTTCAATTTTCGAGTTCATTCCAATCAGCTTGTTTAGTTTCCAAAGTGAGGTTCCTCTTTCCAGCAATCCTGATGTGGATTTGCACATAAACAAAATAATGGCTGCAACAAAAATGTGGTTCTCAAAGCACAATGAAAATTACACCTTTCTTCCATTAGGGGGGGAAAGCATTGCTGTGTGGCTTCTTGTTTCAACTCTTTCTGACTCTGACACTCAGCATGACAATCAAATGAATGATTGCCAAACAAATCCAGTTGGATGGTGGAGACTAGCTCTCCTGGTGAAAAATATGGTCATCCTGGGAAGTGCATTAGATCCAAGGTGCTTTCTAGTGTTTTAAAACAGTATCTAAATACAACATATACTGTTTCTGATGTAATGCTTCTGCTTTATGTCTTTTTAAAGCATTGGGATGAAGGCTTCCCAGTTCTAAACATTGAGGGGCACTTAAATGTTCCATAGAAAAGAAGTGGTTCTGTTGTGTTTTTGCATGCCCTTCTGAAATTTTTAATAGCATTTGTAATAAAATTGTTTCATGGCATGCATAGGATGATATTTAAGATTTCAGGAATGATGCGAGTCCACGTTTTTGGAAACATAAATCATTATTGTGCCACTTTGGTCTTGTAATGGTTTCACCTTAAAGGTGGATTTGATCCAGAAAGCTATGGTAACTGCAAAGTGATGTTTTAATTTCCAAGGAACATTTAAGAGGCCCCCACTTAATAGATTATTATTTATTACTTTAGATCCTTTTAGTACAAGGAGATGGGTTAATAAGACAAGAAGTACTAGTGAATGTTCTTTTCTGGGAAACTACTATGAGGAATATACTTCTGTAACATTAAGCATGAACCTAAAACGTATCATGCACTTGAAGCTCTGATGGACAATAACTAGTGTTGAAACTCTTATTTTAACTTGAGCCTTGCCGGGAATCCTCAGCTTATTTTCTTATTTTAAAAGGCTGATTGACTGATGTAGTAAGTTTTTAAATCATCTCACTGTGCAGGGCAGCTGCTATTGGTGCTTCAGCTGGTCATGGGATCATTGGTACACATGATGGACTTGTGTACATGTGGGAATTGTCTACAGGTACTAAGCTTGGCAGTTTACACTATTTCAAAGGTATGTTACACACCAACAATTTGACTTTTCTCTGATTTGCTCTTCCTTGGCATGAAATTGATGATGATTTAAACTAAGAAGTACTGGTTTTGCATAATTAGTCATGTACCTTCATCTGTTTCATTTTCAACTGGAAAATAATATGCATCTGCCTCCTTTCTGACCCTTGTATTTTTTACTAATTTAATTTGTAGTTTTGTATATTGCACTACTACATAATTCTTCAGGTAGGTTATGTTAACTGTCAAGGTTATTTTTAGGATAAAGAATGCTTTCTCTTGATCTCCAGATTTTAAAAAAATTTCCAGAAAATGGGAAGGATCTTCATATTTTATTTGTGTAATATTTTGCAAATATTCAAGTAACTTGCAGATATTACCATAGTTGTGATATAATGCTCATCTGATGGCATGGTGTCCTCTTTTTCCAAGATTTTGTTGTCCATAAAAACAAGCGGAGCTTTTACTGGGTCTTTTTGGGTTGAAAAATGCTTTGACAATGCAGTGGCATGTGGAACATAGGTTAGATAATAGTGCATAATTTGCTGAGGTTTGACCTTTCGAATGATTCTGTCTTTTATGTTTTAACTTTGGTATCAGGGGGTGTGTCATGTATTGCTACTGATGATTCAAGATCAGATGTTTTTGCTGTAGCTGGTGATGGAGGTCAGTTGCTGGTTTACCTACATCCCCAAAAGGAATCTTGAAAATTAACAAGCATACAAGCATACAAGCAACAAGTTGTTTTGTCATCTTTTTAAATGGTTTCATTGTATGCTGTCTGTGAGCTGGTATATGGATTCCTTAAAGCGATAGACTGTACCCTGACAATCTGTGCAATTTAGGTTGGTTAGACATTTGTACATCTGTACTTTCTCTTCTCTGCAATTGGATAACCCATACACCAAATATTTCATCCCTGGTATATGGTGCAATGAAACTCAATAATCTTGACAATTGTTAATAAAATTTGATTGATTTTTTCAACCCAGATGCCTTGTCTCTAATCTCTTTTTTATATGTAATACGAATGTTGAAATTACCTAAATAGTATTCCTTTGTCCTGTCATAACAAGTGATGCAAACTTTGGTATTTTCAATAATTACTAATGGTCATATAGCCTGAAAGCTGCCTGAAAAAGGCAGTGAGGTATAACTAATGTATGGGAATTGAGATCCATCCGATGGATATCAGAATCGCCCAATCAAATGACCCCCAATTCTCAAATCTATGAAATCTTGGGACAAACAAGTGTACCAAAAGTTATAACCATGATCCACCAATGTTTATGTCATTTAAGATCTATTACACATTAGGGTTGTTGAGCTGTCCCTGGAATCAATCCCACGAAGTTTACCTACATTTATCGGACAGCAAGGACAACGTGGGCAATCCATGGCCCAACGTTACTGATTTGTTGACTTGTCCCAGAGACAAAGGAAAAAAAAAATCACAAATGGATTATAATTTATAACTAGAGCTAGGTGAATTTGATATTTATTTTCAGTGAGCTATAGCTTTTATTTAGTAAAGTATGCATTTGTTAATTTGCAAAATTTTATATCCTAAAATTTCCTAGCTTTGGAATTTAAAGCCTTTGGAGGCAGAAAGAGCTTTTGCACATACAGAAAAGCAGGCTCCAAATGAGCAGGAGAATATAATGCAACGTGGGAAGAACTCTACCCACCGACACCACAGGAAAGTAAGCTTGTGGGGCATGAGATTTTTTGACATGCTTCCTGGGTACAAGAGCAGAGACCACCAGAGATTTGCTTGTTTGCTTTAGCCTTTTACGCCTGTGGGCTTCATTTCAAAATTTGAAACTTGCTCTACTCGAAAACCCAAATCATCACCCAAATAAAGACAAAGGAAAATTTGCCCCCCACTACAATTCTCTCAATCATTGCTCACACCAATCAAGTAATTGACTCCTTAAATTTCAAATCCCATCTCCTTTATTGCTCTAACAAGATAGTATAAATAGATTACATCCCCAAATGCCAAAATAAAAATGCTCGTGGAAGAAAAAATTTGAAACACCAGAGAATTGAATAGTAATAATCAAAGTTACAGCAGTTAAGCAGCTACTGGGTTTGAAAAGCTAAGGGGAAGGAAAGTAACTGCCGGTCAAAGATGCGTCTCTACTTGGCAGAACCGTTGGTCAGGTTAGCAGAATCTCCAGCAGATGGGTTGAGCTCATCCCAAGCTTCGATCCATGTGATCATGGCATCTGCTAGCTTAACGAAGTATGGATCAACCTTCTCAAGCTTAGCCTTGACCTGTTTGGAGAGTTCAAGGTAGCATTGTTGAACAGTGGTGCATTCCTTTGGAAGTGTTGCGGCTTGGAAGAATGGGATCAGCTCTTCTTGCCAGTAGATGCCACTGTACTCCTTTTTGAGGTTAACAAATGGATTGCTTGCTTTGCTGTGCCATATGTAGGGCAGACCAGTCTTGACACCCCATCCCAAATGGTCACATATCACCTACAAATTCATCGATACAATTGTTTTCAGTTTCCATACTTTAATGAAAAGATTTGAGTGCATGTCCAAAGACTAATGATATACTAATCTGTTCATCTGCATTTGAACCATTAGCTAGTGTACCCATTCTTTACAAAATTTCAGATCATAAGAAAAACCCGAGGAATTCACACAACTTGTTGATGGATATCCAAGTGTTTGTTGAAATGAGAAAGGAAATAAATACAACAGAATTCACCTAATTTAGTTTCCATGGGATGTCCTACCATTGCCATAAGAAAACTTTAGGGTGATGATCAAACCTCACCGGTCAGAATCTTTTTCTAACAGATTTTTTTAAACCTAAAGATAAATTACACACCATAAGGTGGGAATCATGAAATGCTGAAAAACAAGAGGTGGAGGAGAATCGATTAAGTACCTTCATGCACCAGCCAGCCCACATATCATCATAACGGCCAATTGGCTGACCATCACCCATGAGTCCAAAGTACATTGCAGGTCCAATCAGTTCACGGTTGAATGCCAGATTCATACCACACATGGGGAACAAGGTACCCTTTGGAACTGTCAAAACAGCATCTACATACCTTAAAAGTAAACAAATAATACAAGAATTGAATCAATATCCATGTCAGATGAGCATGTTTCCATGGTGGTTCATTTGTATTCTAGCATAGGTTACCTGGTGTTTCGCTCACGGGGTTTGACAAGCTGGGTGGGAGCATCATAATCAGGGATGTTGAGCCAGAGACCATGAGAAACAGCAGTGGGAACACCCTCACGGAGACTGAAAGGATACCCACGGACAAAGTCTGCACCATCTCTGTATGGATCATAAAGAGTGTTAAAGAAAAATGGAGTTGATGGAGTGAGGAGGTTCTTTATGTGCTGCTCAAGCGCATTGATATCTTTGCCAGATGGGTCTTTGGCAACCTGCACATCAGCATGGAAGAAATACAAAATGTGAAACTTCATGAACTCTAAATGCCAAGACATAAATCAAGATGAAATATATCTAAACATCTGTTTGAAAGACCCAATTACTCATTGAAAAACAAAAATCTAAACATCTTATTCATGATCAGATCGTTGTCAACAGGTAAATGCTTGTTGGCCATGGCCCATTCAAGGGGACAACCGAATATTTCCCTAGCCTACATGGAGGAACTGGTTACAGAATGCAGGAATTTCAGCTCATTACTGCAAGTCACTGAACAGATCTGTTATACTTTTTTGATACAGAGCCAGAAACAAAATAAGAGGAAACACAATGGAATTTTATTCCTACATTGTGAGATACAACCAGATCAGATGCTAAAGTTATTCATCAAAAAAAGGACACTGCCATCATCACATATGCACTTTACAAAGTAGAAAAGGAGGGTTCTTAATGCAATTTACAGAGTTGGATCCTGATGAGAGACATTGCTACCGAAGATAGAGAAAAACAACTAGACCTCCAAATCCCTAGTGTAATTCAGGTTGAAAAGGAAGAGCTATGATCACCAAACTTAAGATCTGTTTTCTAAAAGGAGAGAAAGCCCCTCAAAAAGAGGATTGACAAGCAATGCAGGTGAGAACAATGCCATGATCAGAACTATAGAACATAGATGCTTCAGAATGATGGAAAATTTCAATTTTAGAAGATGATCTTGGAAAGAAACACACGGGAGCATAAAATTGAGTACTAAACACTATACACAGACACACAAACCGTAGGAATTTCTGATAAAATACCACTAACAAGCAGAGAAACAACCAACAACCAATCAATTCGTATAAAAAAATTTAAAAGCGAAAGCACCCAAATCCCATCAAAACCCAATATTAAACCCAACAAAACCCGGAACCCCACGTCCATAACACATCAAAATCAACATTCGCCAAAACAAACTCCGTTTGGATGCTTAGAAAAGGCAGGAAAAGAAATCAAAGAGACATTTTTTAGATCTCGCCGCGCAAAACAGAAGATCAACTCAACTCAGCCCAACACAACCACGGGCTCAATCAAGTAACTTTTTTTTTTTTGGGTTTTTCAAGCAACCAGAACAAAAGGGGTATCCACAAAAACAGAAAACCAAAACCAGAGGGAAAAAAATAAGTAAAAACGACTCACGAAGCAATCGTCGTCGATGGTAAAGATGTACTTCTTCTTGGAGACCATGTAGCCAAAGCAGCGACAAGCAGAGTCCTTGAAGGAGATACAAGAGGCCTTGGGACCCAGAATCCTGTTGATGTCGTTGCGGTTGTAGAGCTCGTAGTCGAATCCTTCCGGGACCTTGATGGTCTTCGATGGATCACCATCTTGAACAATGATCAGATGGTATGGCTCAAAAAAGGGCCTCCACATCTCCAGAAAATCCAGGTTCCGGATCGTGGGTATCACGATATCGAGCTCATCTTTCAAAAGAAGTGCGGGTTTCACGGACGCTGCCGCCATTGAAGTGATCGAGCGAGCAGAAGACGCTAATCAGAGAAAGTCTTTGAGCTCTAGTACGAAAGCGGGGACTTGCCTTCCTATATAGACTTGTCTAGCAAGGTGTAAATATCAAAAACACACCTGCAACTTTTCAAAAAATATGACCGACCTCCCTGGAGTTCATATAATATCACCACCCTCCCTGTGAAGTATGAATAGTCAATCTTCATGGCCTCCGCCTCCGGTGAGTAATTTTTTTTTGGCAGGGTTACTAAAATGGAATATTCTTAGGGTATAAGCATATGTGTAACATTTATTCTCGATGCTCATAAAATAAAATTTTCTTATATAAACAAATTAAAAACATAGTCACAAGGAATATATTTTCTATATGACCAAAAAGGGTAGGGAACTATTTATGTTTATGGTCAAGAACTTCACATCATCCAATAGTTCAAATAATTCCATGTAAAATAGAAGAATTAGTTGTGTTAGACTTGGGTGGTATGAATTGCTTTACATGTATAAAATAGGGGGAACCCAAAGATTCTCCTCCTTAGGAAGAACATGGTTGGACACCCAAATGTTGGTCAATTCCACCTATCTTCCCATGTTCAAGGTCTCCCACCACCACCGCTCCCCCACCTTCACCCGAATCACATTTATGATTTTACCCATCACATGCACTCCTTTTCCATTTTCTATTCAATACCCTATTCTTATTCACCCGTGCCCCTTTCAGCCTTGTATCCTAGCTACCAACTCTCAAGCATCCAGGCTTTCTATGTTACTCAAAAGACATTGTTTGGTGTGGTACTACAATATGCCACCCAATCATAATTCATCACTAGGTTAAAAGAGTCTCGTACGTTCATTTATTTTTAATTTTTTTTTATCTAAATCTAAGTCTTATTTCTCTGCACCCTCGTTCAATAATTAAGATTTAACCAAACGCTTGAATAATCTAAAATGAAAAAATTTCATATATATATATAATTGGTACCATGGCATTTTCCTTAGAAAATGCTTTGCAAGTGTTTTGCCCATATTTCTCTGTTTGCTCATCTAAACATTGCTGGCAGGCCAGGACTCCTACTTTTCTATGAACCGCACACATGAGAGAACTAGTAAAGCAACCATGAAGTCCCCCGAAAATATATATATATATATACATACACAGAACCATAATAATTCCCACAAAGAGCCGAAGGACTGATTTTATTCACACTAATCAAGTCTTATAATCCTTCTTGTGTTTCTTTGGATATGATCCTGAACACTAGTACTTAGTTATCTTTATATGCAGGCCCTTTGGTGCTTCAACTCTTGGGAACTTGGCAATTTCAGCATCCCCAACTTCTTCCCACCTACATTAATATATCAACAACAGCATGATCAAATCAGCTTCTCTGTTGATGTACATGGAATATATAACATACATATAAAATCATGTGAACTATACCTGTATCTGGTAACAAGGTGGTGAAGGAACATAGAGATCTTAACAATTCCCAATTCCTTTCCTGGACAAACTCGGTTTCCTGCTCCAAACAGGAAGCAGTAATTCTGAGACTCCAGGCTCTTATCCTGCATGCATTTAATTTGCAGTATTCATCAACACACATATTCTTTTATGCAATTGTGATTCATTGATTTCATGCATGCCAAGTGAATATATACTAACCAGCCATCGCCATGGATTGAAGGTGAAAGGCTCTGGATACTGCAGTGGATCATAGTTGGTCTCCCTTGTATAAACATATATCCTCCATTGTTGGAAACAGGGGAGGTTATCACACCAAGCAACTGAGAACAGAGATGTGCTACTACTGATCTGATTTTTTTATTTATCATAAGGCTGAATTTATACAGATTGTGTAACAGATATGACCTCAAAAAAAGCATCAAATTAAGCTACTTGTTGAACAAACAACTACCTCCTACAAAATAGCATCAGAATTTAACTTAAAAGCAAAAAACATAAAAATAGCAACAGCAAAAACAGAAACATAAAAATAGCTTCAGCATTCTAGTAATCTTGTTGACTTCAATTGCATGTGGTTGACGATTTCAGCCTTTCCCTCAGCAGCTACTAAGGCATAACTCTCAACACTCCTCCTTGACTTAGGAGCTGCAAACTCCAAGTCTTTCTCGTAGAAACTCAAATCTTATTTTAGGAAGAGCTTTAGTCAGAATATCTGCATTCTGACTTTCTGTATTGCAGTAGACTAGTTGTATATCTCCTTCTTTCTGTACTTCCCTCAGAAAATACAATTTAATCTTGAAGTGCTTTGTTTTACCATGAAAAACTGGATCATTTGCAATAGATATAGTGGCCTGGTTGTCTACAAACACCTTTGTACTCACTTCTTGCTTCATATCCAAATCTGTCAGCAACTTTCTAAGCCATAAGGCTTGATTTACAGCTGCAGCAGCAGCAATATACTCTGCCTCAGCTGTGGATTGAGCCACGACTTCTTGCTTCCTTGAACTCCATGAAAAAACACCAGAACCAAAGCTAAAACAATAGCCTGAAGTACTTCTCATATCGTCAACACAACCAGCCCAATCACTATCAGAAAATCCATGAAAATTGAAACTTTGAACTTAACTGAACTTAATGCCATAATCCACAGTGCCTTTAACATATCTTATCACACGCTTTGCTGCCTGGAAATGAATTTCACTAGCACAATGCATGTATCTCGAAAGTAGACTTACAGCATGCATTATATCGGGTCTTGTTGCAGTCAAGTACATTAAGCATCCAATCATGCTTCGATAAAGTCCTTCATCTACCTTTTCAGCACCGTCCTCCTTACAGAACTTCTCTTTCTGGTTCATAGGGGTAGATGTAGATTTGCATTCCTCCATTTTGAATTTCTTCAGAATTTCTTTGGCATATTTTTGTTGGCAGATGAAAATCTCATTCTGCTTCTGGTGTACTTCCATTCCCAAGAAGTAAGACATCTCACCTAGGTCTGTCATTTCAAAGACCTACTCCATTTCAGCCTTGAATTTGTTCACAAACCCTGCATTACTTCCTGTTACAAGCAAATCATCAACATATAGAGAAACAATTAATATATCTTCTTCAATCTTCTTAATGTAGAGTGTAAATTCACTCAAGCTCTTGTGAAAGCCTAAAGTTAGCAGGTGAGTGTCAATCCTGCTGTACCAGGCTCTAGAGGCTTGTCTTAACCCATACAAGGCCTTCTTAAGAAGGTATACTTTTTCTTCTTTTCATTTGATAGCAAAACCTTCTGGTTGTTCAACAAAAATCTCTTCCTCCAGGTAGCCATTCAAAAATGCTGACTTCACATCTAGTTGATAAATCTTCCATTTTCTTTGAGCTGCAAGAGCCAACAACATCCTGATTGTATCCAAACGAGCTACTGGTGCAAAGGTTTCCAAAAAGTCAACACCAAACATTTGTGCATACCCTTTGACAACCAGCCTTGCTTTATGTTTGTTTATAGAACCATCAGAGTTGAGTTTGGTTCTATAAACCCACTTAACCCCAATAGGTTTTTTGTGTGAAGGTCTATCTACTAGCTCCCAAGTGTTGTTCTTATCAATCATATTTAGCTCCTCCTGCATTGCAACCCTCCATCTTTTATTTTCAGCAGCTTCAACAAACCCTGCAGGTTCAAGAACAACTATATTACACCTTTGATAAATATCAAAAAGTGCCCTGAAACCTTTAACTGGAAGTTCATCAACATCTTCATCAATATATTGCTGATTCTGCTCATCCCAGCTCCATTTCTCCGTTTCCAAAAACTTAACATCTCTACTTACCACAATTTTATTATTTTGTGGCAAGTAGATTTTGTAAGCTTTTGAGGTGCTGCTGTATCCAATGAAAATTCCTGGTTCTGACTTTTTATCTAACTTGTCTCTTTTCACCTGAGGAACATAAGAGAAACACAAGCAACCAAAGGTCTTTAAATTCATTAGCATAGGCTTATAACCAAACCAGGCCTCAAAAGATGTCTGTTTCTGCAATGCTTTTGTTGGTAGTTTATTTAGCAAAAATACTGCTGTATTTGCAGCTTCAGCCCAGAAACTTTTTGGCAGCTCTTTCTCATGCAAAAGACATCTTGTCATCTCCATTATTGTTCTATTTTTTCTTTCCACCACCCCATTTTGTTGTGGGGTGTATGGTGCAGTGAGCTGGTGATCTATGTCTGCATCTTCACAAAATTCGTTGAATTTTTCTGAAGTATATTCTGTACCATTATCCGACCTTATAACCTTGATTATGTATTCACTTTGATTTTCAACCATGGCTTTATATCTCAAAAACACATCAGCAACCTCAGATTTGTAAGTGAGAAAATAAATCCAACAAAATCTTGTGAAGTCATCAATAAATGCAATATAGTACTTACTCCCTTTCAATTGAGGAAAAGGAAGTCTTGTTTGCTTCCCATATTGACTAACATCTGTGTGAACCAATTGTAGTTTCTGTGTTGATTTCCATGCTGCTTTTTGAGGAAAAGGAAGTCTTGTTTGCTTCCCATATTGACAGGTTGCACATATAGGAAGTTCTTCTTCCAAATCAGGGAGTCCTTCTACAATCTGATTCTTCTTCATGTAAAACACGGCATTGTGGTGGAAATGCCCTAATCTTTTATGCCAAAGCATTGTATTGTTCTCATGTTGTGCAGCAACAATTTGCTCATCTTCTAACATATTCAAGGCAAAACTTTTGCCTTTCATTTTTATGTTGAACACCTCTCTATCTTCAGCATCCTTGATTATGCAATTTTTGTCTTCAAAACAAACTTTAAACCCTTTCTCAACAAGCTGTCCAACACTTAGCAGATTTTGGTCAATGTCAGGCACAAACAAAACATCAGAAATGAGCTTTAAACCTGTTAGGCTTTCAATAGCTACTGTTCCTTTACCTTTTACTGGAATATACTCACCATTTCCAATTCTGACTTTGGAAATAGCTGTCCTATCAATATCCCTAAAGAGATCTTGATCATATGTCATGTGGTTTGTGCAACCACTGTCCACGAGCCAGCTTTCAGAGGTGTTTCCGTTTGCAAAACATGTTGCTGAAAATAGTTGCTCCTCCTGGTATTGTTCAACTGCTACATTGGTTTCTCCCTGCTGCTGTTGAGTTCTACAGATCCTTTCTATGTGTCCCTGTCTACCACATTTGTTGCATTTCACATCTGGTCTCCACCAACATTTTTGTTGAGGATGATTTGTTTTCTTGCAATGAGGACAGGGTGGATAGGTTCCAGCTTTTTGATTGTTGTTGTTGCTTGGCTTATTGTTGTTCTTTTTGTTCTTCCTCCTTCTTGTGTTGCCTTCATTGGTCTGTGTCTTTGCTTGAAAAGCTCCTTCTACAGAACTTCCTTGCCTCATGAGTCTTCTTTGTTCCAAAGCTTGTAAAGCATTTAGTAGTTCTGCCAAGGTGATACTTGACAAATCTTTTGTGTTTTCCAAAGAAGAAATTGTAGCTTCATATTTTTCAGGAAGTGTGACAAAAATTTTTGAACAACTCTTTCATCAGAAAACTCTTTACCTAGCAACCTCACCTTGTTTGCTATGGTAAGAAGTTGTTCTGCATAATCTTTTATGGTTTGAGACTCCTTCATCCTCACCATTTCAAATTCTCGAATCAGATTCATCACCTGCATATTTCTGACTCTTTCATTGCCTTGATATTCTTCCCGTAGATGCTTCCAGATTTCTGCAGCAGATTCAAGTTGCATGATTCTGGTGAGAATTAATGGTGAGACTGCAGAAAATAAGCAAGCCTTGGCCTTAGCCTTCCTCGTCTTTTTCTTCTTATGGTTTTTCATCTGTGCCACAGTTGGATTGGCTCCAAGTGGAGAAATTTCATAATCTTCCTCTATTGCTTCCCAGACATCAAGAGCCTGTAGATGAACAGTCATCCTGACAGCCCAAGTTTGGTAATTTTCTCCATTGAAGACTGGTGGTGCTGCTGTGAAGCTTGCTTCTTCCATTTCTGCAAGGTTTTCAGAAGGTTTTCAGATACAGGTTTGGTATACGGTGTTTAGGCTCACACACCTCACTGGTCCCTCAAGACAAAAATGCTCTGATACCAAACTGTTGGAAACAGGGGAGGTTATCACACCAAGCAACTGAGAACAGAGATGTGCTACTACTGATCTGATTTTTTTATTTATCATAAGGCTGAATTTATACAGATTGTGTAACAGATATGACCTCAAAAAAAGCATCAAATTAAGCTACTTGTTGAACAAACAACTACCTCCTACAAAATAGCATCAGAATTTAACTTAAAAGCAAAAAACATAAAAATAGCAACAGCAAAAACAGAAACATAAAAATAGCTTCAGCATTCTAGTAATCTTGTTGACTTCAATTGCATGTGGTTGACGATTTCAGCCTTTCCCTCAGCAGCTACTAAGGCATAACTCTCAACATCCATCCTTTTGGAATGACATATCCTGATGAGGAGCATATATACATGAAATTAATATAGTTGCAAACGGATGCATGCATGCACGAAAGCACAAGAAATCAAGGCTGGAAAAGTAGTATATATAAGTTTCCATAAACATATTAAGTACCATTCACTTCAATATCATTGGTTGTCTCCCTCAATACTCCATTAACTATGGTATCCAATCTGGAGGTCTCAAGGATCACCTGCACCAGTTATCAAGTTTATATAGAACATGATCAGTTTTCAATATTTGGGAAGAGAAAAAAAGGGCTGGTGCATGCCAAAATTAGAAATTTCGTACAGCTCGAGTGAAGGTCATGGATTTGTACTCGGTCCAGCCGATTGGATCCTCTGGGCTTTTTCCTTTGCGAATGGCTAAATGCTCTTCCTGAAAGAGTTAATTATAAGTTGAAATTAATGAAGACGTAAGCATGAGCATCCTATTCCTAAGCAAGTTTAAATGAAAGCTTCCGAGAAAAGTGACTCACTCTAAGTTGTTGAAGGGCTTTTGGATTATCATGGAGATATTTGATAGACATCATGGCAGTTTTTGAGACGGTCTCGTAACCCGAATACAGAATTGTTATGATCTGATCAAGTATCTCCTCATCGCTGAGTAGACTGTGCTTTGGGTCTTCCTTGCTTAGGAGGTCACCAAGCATGTCATTATGGGTCGCTGAAGAAGCTCTTCTCTCTGCTATCACTTTTCTCAGCATTTTGAGCACATTCTTCCTTCCCTGGAAGCCAAAGTAATAGTTTGTGCCAGGAAGGTTGATGGGCATCGCCAGTGTTCCTATCACAAGCTTATCAAACTCTGGTTTGAATGCCTCATATAACAAAGCTGGTTCAATTTCAAGCATTTGCTTATAGGATACCAAGAGTGCCATCTGAAGCAAAAATAAATAAAAATTAATTCAGAAGTTAAAAGTCATCGATCTTTGAATTCCAATTGATGGATGTAATTACCTCATTGGTCTTGTCTTGGATGTCAATAGTCTTGCCATCCCAGTTGTTGATACCTCGCGTCTTTGGCGATCCACGTAGTTGCCAGATGGATGGACACGTGATTTCAACCCATAAAGGTTCTTGATCCAGTCGTTATACCTGCAAGAAGGCATCCGGACAGGGAGTCCGGACACACCCTCCGATGGTTTTGTTAGCCATGGTCAGAGAGAGATATATAAACCAGTTGACCTTTTATTAGGTATCAGGAGATTACCAGGGATCGCCTTCTTCTTTGTCTGAAGGCTTTATATATACAGCTTCAGGGGTACTGTTCCTCTCATTAATGGTAAGGAGATATTTTATGTTGTTATGATGATAATAGGTGTCAGTAGGAGCATTATCATCCTACGAACGGCTGTCAGAAACCATGGTAGGTGATGCGACTGTCAGAGATCGTGGGAAATGATTATGTAGAATGATCGTGGGAAGTGACTTGCTGTCACTTCATCTTGTCTTCTCACTCTGCAGGTGATGGGATGTGGGCCATGCCTGTTTGTTGTGATAGCGTGTAAGACTCGCTTTACTTTAATTGATCATCCGGACGATTATATCCGGATGACACATGCTGATTATCCGGATGTATTGTGGAGCGGATGCATTATGAAGGTTGTCCGGATTTCCATGCTCTGCCAGCGTCGTTTGTTCTTCCTTGAATCAGGAGAAGCTGAAACGTCTTTTGCCTTTCCTTGAGGCGGTCCGGATAGGAGAACTGCCTTGTGTATATCTTTAGAGGAATCCGGATGGTGGTGGTCCGGATGATGATGCGTGTCACGTGTCACCGTGAGATGTGTGCCACGTGTTTCCCAGAGGGAGGGGTCCCTACATTGCCCCCCTTTTTAACTTGCCTATTTTGCCCAAAAAATGGGCGGGGTAAAAAAATAACTGGCTTTTTGAAATTTGAAGAGGTCTCTTCGTCTGAATGGGCCACGTGGCAAGTGGGGGTGCGGAAGCCAAAAAAGGCTTTTACGACGAGCCGCCGACTCTAGGTATTCCCAGGCAGCATGTCGTTTCAATGATAGTTTGTTTGGACGTTTGGCTTTCCGAGGGCCTGTCCCCCTATAAATAGCGCACTGTTGCTTCTTTTTGCATTTTTTCCTACTGCATTCTCTTGAGAGCCTTTCTTCTTCTTGCTTTTGTTGCGTTCTTTGCTTCTCTGAGAAAAAAACTCGAAAGTTTTTTGTACCGGTGATTTTGTGTTGCGACAATTGTTTGCTGTTGGTGGTTTTGCATCGAGACAGCAACCTTTCTTCTTCAGAGCTTTCATTTGGTACGTGTACTATTGCTATTCCTTTTGTTGCGTTTGTTGGTTCTTTGGTCTTGGTTTCTGATTTGTTGGGGCTTTGTTTGGGTAAGTCGCTTACGACTGTTTGTTCTGGCATTTGTTGGTGCTCTGGGGGTCACTGTTGGAGTAGAGTCAAGGTTTTCTTTTTTGGGATGGGTTTATTGGTGGTGTAAGATTTTCTGGGTGTTTTTTTATTGTCTAGGGTTTGTGGGGTTGTTTGGCTGTGTTTGACTGTTGCATTTCTCGTATGTAGGTTTTGGTTCAATTTTGGCCTAAAAATGTCTTCAAAGAAGAAAACTGCTTCATCTGCGCGAGTTGGCGACGCTCATGAGAAGTCCACAGACAAATTAAGTGTGAAGGAGTTTCGAGATCGATTCTGCATTCCAAATGGCGTAATTGTTGATTTTCTTCGTGGGGAGGATGTGGTGCCTACTGAGAAAGCTGAACAAGGTGCTATCATCTTCTCCAAGGAACAATTCAATGCGGGGCTTCGGTTCCCCCTGCCAGCGTTGTTCATAGAATTCCTCCACTTCACCCAGATTCCACCCGTCTTCATTCATCCCAATATTATCCGGGTGCTGATGGGATGCAGCATCATCAACATGTTGTACAACCTCGACCTTACAATGCTGGAGGTGTTCTTCGTCTATTTGCTGAAGAAGGCGAAAACTGACATCTTCAGTCTGTCCGCACACCTGCCTTCCCTTCAATTGGTGACGGAACTGCCCGACTCGACGAAGGAAGGGGCAAAGGGACGGGTGATGGTCCGGGGTGCGTGGGCAGGGTCGAGGCATCCGACGAGGCCCTTCTCTCCAAACTATTCCTTAGCGATTCCGGGTAAGTTTTGCTTTGCGACTTTTGTCCGGATTTTTGCCTTGTTGTTTTCTTGCTGATATCTCCAGATGGTATTCTCAACTTTTGTTGCTGTTAATGCAGGTTTGGAAAAAAGGGGCCACCTCGTGGATTGGGTGGAAAAGGTGTCTTTTGACTGTCTCAGCAAACTTTTTGATATAGACGCCAAGGAGAGGCAGTGTACGACGCTGCTGACTGCGCGGAACCTGACGGCGGTCGTCCGGGAGCCCCAAGAGTACGTCACCAACATTCTCCCCAGGAAGATGTCAAAGGAGGTAGTACCTGGGGAGCATTATATTGTGAAGGATCTCCCGATTTACGAGGCGTCAAAAGAGGCTGACGCTGAAAAACGTCGAGTTCTCCTGGAGGATCGGGAGAAGAAGAAGAACGAAGGGACCCTTCGGAAGGCTCCCGGACAGAAACGTGACGCAGACTCTCCTCCAAAGAAAACTCCAGCGAAAAGGAGGAAGCTGGTGAAGAAAAATGGGAAGGACTTGAAGGAGCCCACTCCTCCCATGGAATTTGCTCCTCCGCCCATTATTCACGAGGCGGAGGTAATGATAGAGGAGCCAGTGAACGCTGCCCCTCATTCCATCTCAAGCGGATCCGGACACCTTGCGGGGCTGAACCATTCAAGCACCTCCTTGGCAGCGGTTGCGCGTCTAGCGAATTTGGCTGAGGAAGCTGCGTCTGTCAACCATCCGGACTCCCGTAATCCGGATGCCGATGCAGCTGAGGCCGTTTGTGCGACCCCCATGGAGGAAGTGGGAGCAGAAAGTCAAAGTCAGCCCTCTGACGATCCGGACCGGCTGGCTCTTGTTCCGGTGACGGGGCCATCCTCAAAGAAGCCTCGCTCGGTGCGCAATCTGAGGTCCGGACTCCTCGGGCGGCTTCAAGAGCGGCAGCAAGAGATTGAAGTTAGTTGTTCATCTGCCCACGACGCTCATCCGGAGGGGGGCGAAGTGGAGATGGTAATTGAGACTCCATCTGTCCCGGTGGTGGTCCCGGCTGAGGTTGCACCCGGGGAGGTCCATCCGGTCGTGAATGTTGAGGCCCTGAATCCGGAACAAGAGTCATCTTCTCTTGCCTCATCGGAGGGGAATCTTGTTAATGATGCGTCTTGCACCTCTACTAGCCCTTTTAGCTACGCGGAGTTGGAAGAGAAGCTAAAACAGATTCCACCCGACTTGCCCATTGTCATGCCGTCAGCCCAGATGTTCGAGATGGTGGAAACGGTAAACTGTTTTTGTGCTTTTTGATTGTCATTCTGATGTGTGATTTCTAACTTTGCTTTTCTTGCTTGGCTATTTGTTTGCAGCTGGTGAGTGGTCTCCGTGGCATGGTCAATCAATACGATCTTTTCACTGACCTGCTGCGGACCACGGACTATATGAAGGTCTTCGCTGCTCGGCACAAAGATACTGAAGACCATTTGCGCCTGAGACTGGTGGAGGCCGAAGCCAGCATATCCACCGCCCGGGGGGAGAATGAGGCCCTCCGGGCAGATTTGGCTGACGCAAAGGTTCGGGAGGAATCAATGGATGCCCGTCTGCTTGAGGCAGCAAATGAGATGGCCGGTCTGAGGGGGGAGGTGAGGCAACTCCGGACAGAAGTTTCTATCGAAAAGAAACAGAGGGAAGATTTGCAGTTGTGCTTGGTTGCACAAAAAGAGGAGCTAGAACGGGAGTTTGCTGCAGAGAGGGAGGAAATTGAAGCAGAATATCAAAAACAAGTGGATGATACGTTCATCTTTGGGTATCGGTGCTGCATAAAGAAGAACGGTATCAAGCGGGACGTGCCTTCAATTTCTCCGGGTGAAGAAAAGAAACTTCATGACAAGCCTGCTCCCTGATAGCTTCTCTTTTTGCAATTTCTTCTGTAATCTTCCTTTTGTATTTTTGTGGTCCGGAGCCCTCCTTGTACATACTTTTAGCTATATCAATAAAAATACTTCTTTTCTCTTTTGAACTTGTCTTTGCTTTTTTTATTGATAATACTGCTTTAAATTAGACACATTCCATGGTCTAAGTAATGGAGTTCCGTCTAGCTTTTGTAAATGATAGGCTCCATTGTTACTTGCCTTAGATACTATATAGGGTCCTTCCCAGTTGGCTTGGAATTTCCCTACACCCACTTCAATAGTATTTTCAAAAACTTTTCTAAGGACTAGCGTACCATTTTTGAAGGTTCTTGGCCTCACTTTGCGATTGTAATGTGCTGATACCCTTTGTTGATAATCTGCCATCCGGATGGCCGCGCTTTCCCTTACTTCATCCGTCCAATCCAAATTTCTTCCTAATTCCATGTTTGCATCACTTTGCTTTGCTGCGTTGGTCCGAATAGTAGGGAGACCTATTTCAGTAGGAATGACTGCATCCATTCCATATGCGAGAGCGAAAAGAGTATTTCCTGTTGGCCGTCCGGGTGTGGTTCGATAGGCCCATAGGACACCGGGTAGCTCCTCCACCCACTTCCCTTTAGCTTGCTCAAGCCTTTTCTTTAGGGCATTGATTAGGGTTTTGTTTGTGGCTTCTGCTTGCCCATTGCTTTGAGGATATCGTGGTGTGGAGTATGAGTTCCGGATGTTTAGCTCTGAACAGAAATTTCTGAATACAATGCTATCAAATTGTGGACCATTGTCGGCTATGATGGTTTGGGGAATTCCAAAACGGCAGATAATATTTTTCCATACAAACTTGGTGACATCCCTATCTTTGATGCTAGCATATGCTTCAGCTTCCACCCACTTACTGAAATAATCTGTGGCAACAAGCAAAAATTTCTTTTGGGCGGGTGCAGCTGGGAGAGGTCCCACTATGTCCATGCCCCATTGTGCGAAGGGCCATGGGCCTGAGATTGATTTTAACGTTGTTGATGGCATATGTGGAATGAGAGCATATCTTTGACATTTATCACATCTTTTGACATATGCTGCCGCGTCTTTCTTCATTGTTGGCCAATAGTATCCTTGCGAATGAGCCCTATGTGCCAGAGATCGTCCTCCCGAATGATTTCCACATATTCCCTCATGTAACTCAGCCAACACATATTGAGCCTCTGAATGCCCTAGGCACCGAAGGTATGGTCCTGTGAAGGATCGTTTGTACAGGTGCCCCCCAATTAAGGTAAAACGGGCAGCTTGCACCTGGACTTTGTGTGCCTGTTTGGGATCTCCGGGTAGAGTTCCTGTCCGGATATATTCTGTGATGTCATACATCCATTCTTGGCCGTCCGCTTGGGGTGCCTCAATGGTATTGCAGGTTGAAATTTCTGAGACAGAGGGATTGGTTTGCACATGTATGGGCAGTAGAATGGCTTCTTTGATAGGTAGGGAGGCAGCTATGCCGGCCAAAGCGTCAGTGCGCCTATTGTCAGCTCGCTTGATTTTTTCGATTGTCCATTCGGTGAATTGCTGCAAGGTGTTTTTTACTTTAGCTAAGTATCACGTCATGCGTGCGTCCTTAGCCTCATATTCCTTTTGGACATGTTTTACCACGAGTTGTGAGTCGCTGAAGATCCGGAGTTTGGAGACGGATAGAGCAAGGGCGAGGTCCAATCCGGACAAGATAGCCTCATATTCCGCTTCATTGTTAGAGGCAGAGAATCCCAACCGGATGGCTTGCTCCAAATGTTCCCCGGTTGGGGATTGTAGTAAGAGCCCAATTCCAGAGCCGGATGACCGTGAGGCTCCGTCAACTCGCAGAGTCCACCATTCTTGTTTACTTGATTCGTGGTGTTGGCTGGGTCTTCGGGAATATTCTAGCACGAAGTCAGCCATTACATGGCCTTTCATGGACAACCTTGGTTGGAATTCAATTCCAAACTCGCTTAATTCGATGGCCCATTGTAGCATTCTCCCGGTTAAATCTGGCTTGTGCAGAATATTGCGAAGGGGTTGATCGGTTAACACGATCACCGGGTGGGCTTGGAAATAGGGCCGGAGCTTTTGAGCAGCGCTTCGAAGGGCTAAGGCTGTTGGCTCCATTTTTGAATATCTGGTTTCTACGTCTGCCAATGCCTTGCTGACATAGTAGATAGGCTTCTGCTCCTTGGGTGAGGGGCAGCGGAATAGAACGACACTGATTGCCCATTCTGATACTGCCAGATACATGTACAATTTCTCCTTTGGGATGGGGCTGCTCAAGATGGGTGGTTGCATAAGACAATGTTTAATCCTTTCCAAAGCGCTTTGGCAACTGTCCGTCCACCCGTGCGCTCCAACTTTTCGTATTGCCAAGAAGAAGGGTCGCAACTCATCAGTAAAGCGGGCTATGAAACGTCCTAACGCAACGAGCTTGCCTGTGAGGCGTTGTAACTCCTTCTTGTTCCTGGGAGGAGGTGTTTCCATGACTGCCTTGACTTGATCCGGGCTGACTTCTATGCCCCTTTGGCTGACCATAAATCCTAGAAATTTGCCGGCACTTACGCCAAAGGCGCATTTAGAAGGATTTAGCTTCATGCCATACTTTCGTAAGAGATGAAAAACTTCTTGTAAGTGAAGGATATGCTACTCTCGAGTTTTGCTTTTAACCACGATATCGTCAATGTATACCTCGACCGAGCGGCCTATCAGAGGTTTGAAGATTTTAGTCATCAATCTTTGATAAGTGGCGCCAGCATTTTTGAGTCCGAATGGCATGACTTTGTAGCAATAGAGGTCGTGTGGCGTTATGAATGCTGTTTTTTCTTCGTCATCCGGGGACATGGGGATTTGATGATATCCGGAGAAGGCATCCAAGAAAGAGAGCATCCCTTGCCCGGAAGTGGAATCCACAATCTGATCTATTCGTGGCAAGGGAAAGCTGTCTTTTGGACACGCATTGTTGAGATTGGTGTAATCTACACAAACTCGCCATTTTCCTTCTTTTTTGGGCACCACTACTACGTTTGCCAACCAATCCGGATAAGAAACTTCTCTGATGCATCCGGCTTCGAGCAATTTGTCAATCTCATTCCGGATGACTTTTTGTCTCTCCGGGTGAAAGCGCCTAATCCTCTGCCGGACGGGTCTGGCAGTTGAAAAGACGTTAAGCCTGTGAGATGCAATGGAGGGATGAATTCCCTTCATGTCAGAATGTGCCCATGCGAAGATGTCATGGTTTTGTCTGAGAATATTTTGCATGCCCTGAGTTTCTTCTGGTGTCATGAGGGAACTGACGTTCGTGAGGTGATCGCTTTCCTCCGAAATTTGGATTGTTTGTAAGGGATCTGCTACCGGGGGATCTTTGTCCGCCGGACCCAATAATTGCTATTGGTCGTGTGCAATGCTGGGTTCAGGGGGAGATGCATCCTCCTGGTTAGCCCCTGCTTCACGTGCTATTTGATAGCATTGGCAAGCGGCTAATTGGCTGCCATATAGGTCGATTTGGCCATCGTTGGTGAGAAAACTCACCATTTGATGATATGTAGAGGGGATAGCTTTCATGTAGTGGAGCCATGTGCGCCCCAAAATGACATTGAAGGGTGATAGTTCCTGTACTACTGAAAACTGCACGTTGAGAGTGACTGGGCCTGCTTGGACCGGCAATACAATGTCTCCCAAGGATGTAGTTGAAAACCCGTTGAATCCGGATAGAATTCGTCCAGGGTTTTCGAGGCCTGTGAGAGTGTGTCCCATGTGGCCCACGACCGATGCTTGCACAAGATCGGCCGAACTGCCTGGGTCAATCAAGATACGCCGCACATCGAAGTCCCCAATTTTCAGGGACAAGATGAGGGCATCGCGATGCGGCTGCAATGTCCGGGTGGGATCTACTGGTGGAAAAATGATTGTTCCATCTATGGGGCGAGGGCCCCCTCCAGTTAGCCCAGGCCGGATGGAGTTGATGCGTTCGCGCATTGATGCAGCTCGCAACAATTTTTGCCTCTTTCGCCTAGAGTCGTACTCCTCGTCAGATGGACCTCCGGTAATATAATTTATGACGGCCTTGGGGGCAGCTGGGGCCCTAAGGTTCCCGGGATTGTGATGTTGGGGTGCGCCCCTTCATCCATTATCTCATCAGAGGTATTGCTTCAAATGCCCTGCTTTTATGAGTCTTTCGACCAGATACTGAAAAGATCGGCATGTCTCTGTTGTATGGCCATGATCTTTGTGGAAGGCACATCTCCTGCTACAATCCCTTGTGGACGGGTCCGTTCCAATGGGTCTAGGCCACTTGAAGTCGGACAAGCCCTGGATCAGTAGGAGAAGTTTCTCATATGATATAGAAAGAGGTGTGAGAGGCGGCATTTCCGGGCGACTTGGCCCTTCCTGCCTTTGGTCAGACGGTTTTGGCTGATCCGGCGGTTTAGTATTTCTCTCCGTATTACTTCTAGATGGTCGTCCGGCAACCAAAACTTGTTGGGTGGCTGCACGTACGTCATCTTCGAGCATTGAATATTTGTTGGCTCGTCTGAATAAGTCATCCATCGTAATAGGAGGCTTTTTAGCCAGTGATTCGAAGAATGGAGTGCCTGGACAAATGCTTCGTTTGAAGATCTGTAGGACAGCATCCATACTGCAAGCCTCTACTTGAAGTACGGCTTGGCCAAATCGCTTTACGAATTCCCTCAAGGATTCGTTATCTTGCATTTTTATGTTCTGCAGGGTGCTGATATTTTGCTTGTGTCGTGCGGAGCATAGGTATTGTCCCACGAAAGCTTCGGACAGGTCCCTGAAATTGCCAACAGAGTTGGGAGGTAGGCGATGAAACCATGAGAGGGCCTGTCCTTGTAGGCTGGCGGGAAATACTTTGCACAGCAGCGCATCGTTGCCAATATCGAGCGTCATGAGCTGTCGATAATGCATGATGTGATCGAAGGGATCGTTGGTTCCATCGTATGTGGAAAATTTTGGTACGAGGAATCCCCTTGGGGGCTCGTAATTAATGATATGAGAGCAGAAAGGCGTGGAGAGCATGTCATCCAGCCTTTTGCCGATGGAGCCAATGGGTGGCCCGTTTGGGATGTTTCTCCCAGTTGGTTGTTCCGCTGGGTGCGAATGAACGTTCCGCATCATGGGGGTGACTACGGGATCACGATGCGGGTGAACGTTTTGCACCATGGGGTCAGGGCGTGGTGCCCAAGTTGTGGCCATTGGCGGCCTTGTTCTTCCAGGCTCTTGCGGGCCTAGTCTCGCGCGCATTGAATTTGACAACTGTGATTTTTTATCACGTTGTCTTTTCGCTGAAAAGTGAGTAGAGTCTGAGCTTTCTTCACGGGAAGCTCGAGGCATAGGCGTGCGTGGCTCATGAGGTCTTACGTTGCATGCTCCTGGGATAACTCCTGTCGTCCCAGGATATATTGACTCCGGTTCTTGCTGAGGCCTTGAGTTTGCTACTTGGCCCCTCGAACGTTGACGTCGAGGAGGCCCTGATGTTGAAGCCTGGATGCGTAACACAACGTTTTCTTCTCTCAATCTTTCTGTCTCCTGGAGGAGAGCCTTTAGCTGTCTTTCGCTTGCCAACTGTTTCCTTTCGATGGCTAGGCGCCATTCAAAATTATCATCCTCTTCCCTACCAGATGAACGACTTTGGGAAGGTGTGGCCATCTTTTTTAGTGACTGAATCAAAGTAAAGAATGTTCCCACAAACGGCGCCAATGTTGATACCTCGCGTCTTTGGCGATCCACGTAGTTGCCAAATGGATGGACACGTGATTTCAACCCATAAAGGTTCTTGATCCAGTCGTTATACCTGCAAGAAGGCATCCGGACAGGGAGTCCGGACACACCCTCCGATGGTTTTGTTAGCCATGGTCAGAGAGAGAGATATAAATCAGTTGGCCTTTTACTAGGTATCAGGAGATTACCAGGGATCGCCTTCTTCTTTGTCTGAAGGCTTTATATATACAGCTTCAGGGGTACTGTTCCTCTCATTAATGGTAAGGAGATATTTTATGTTGTTATGATGATAATAGGTGTCAGTAGGAGCATTATCACCCTACGAACGGCTGTCAGAAACCATGGTAGGTGATGCGGCTGTCAGAGATCGTGGGAAGTGATTATGTAGAATGATCGTGGGAAGTGACTTGCTGTCACTTCATCTTGTCTTCTCACTCTGCAGGTGATGAGATGTGGGCCATGCCTGTTTGTTGTGATAGTGTGTAAGACTCGCTTTACTTTAATTGATCATCTGGACGATTATATCCGGATGACACATGCTGATTATCCGGATGTATTGTGGAGCGGATGCATTATGAAGGTTGTCCGGATTTCCATGCTCTGCCAGCGTCGTTTGTTCTTCCTTGAATCAGGAGAAGCTGAAACGTCTTTTGCCTTTCCTTGAGGCGGTCTGGATAGGAGAACTGCCTTGTGTATATCTTTAGGGGAATCCGGATGGTGGTGGTCCGGATGATGATGCGTGCCACGTGTCACCGTGAGATGTGTGCCACGTGTTTCCCAGAGGGAGGGGTCCCTACACCAGTTATGGAGGAAGGATCTCATGAGCCCATCAACCTGCTGGAGAAGGTGGTCTTTGATGACAGGAGGGCCGATGAGGGATAGCAGAGAGCCTCTGATATACTTGTGGGTGGCGCCATGGACAGCAGCGATGTTTTTATTCCCGATGATATTCCTCATGGAAGGTGGGTACCCAGGAACAAGCCCTTTTCCTTCATTCAGAAGGATGTATCTGTTCACCCCTGGATCCATGCATATCACCGTGGGACACCCAAATATATGGGTCTTGAAGAAATTCCCATACCTGTCATCAGTCATCACAGCATTTTTTTAATCTGTTACTTGTAGCCTCCAACTCCTCTCCAATCATAATGCTAGCTATCTGCTTCTATAGATGTAAGAATTTTAAATCTATCCTTAATGGTAAGAACTTGTCAATTCGTAATTAAATATTTTGATTAGGATGTAACTTAAAATAATAATTAATTAATTAATTATCTTAAATCTAAGATAATTTTAAAAAAATAAAATAATGATGTGTTTATTTGACAGATAGAGTGATAACATTACCATATGAATATGACTAGAATAATTAGAGTGAGGCATATATAGGATTATATTAAAAACTATCAAGAAGTTGCATTTCATAGATAAGTTGATCAAAGATCAAGCATATTTTTCACTCTTAATCAAAATTCGCACACCTTTAAAATATGTTTATATTATTAAAAAAAAAAGACCATATAAGAAATATCACAACATTTAAAATCCTTTAGAAATATATTGCCCCCATCAAATGAGCTTTAAAAATATCACCCATATATATGAGTATGATTACACACATTTCCATGGGATAAGAAAGGGGGGCCACTATTCCTAACCCATGTGAATGGAAATGAGTCCATATATTATACGGCTAATATTCTTAGTATATCTTTTATAAATGAGGTTTAAAAATACCACTCATATGCACATCATAACTTAACATCCTATATCAATTTCACCTTCTTATTTGTCAAATTATAAGCTTTTCAGAAATTACAATCTATTTTTTCTTAAGATTATATTTGATTCCTAAAAAGTATTAAAAAAAATACTAAAAAAAATAATTTTTTTTATATTTAGTTCTTCTATAAAAAAATATATATTAATGAAAATCAAATATACTTAAAACTAGTTAAAAACTTATATATTTTAAAATTATTTAATTTTTATATAGATAAAAAATGAGTAAAAAACTTTGCAGTCTCACCAAAAAAGGGCAACCCCATTGACCCAGGAGGCAACCCTTTCCTCCTGTATCTCATCTCATTCCATTTCATCAACAGAGCCAACCCCACGCATATCCCCACTCCCAACACCAACCCCACCATCCCCACCACCTCCATTGCAGCTCCAGTATGTTTCTCCCTCTCCAAAATTCTCTCTATATAAGCCTCTTTTTTTTTCTTTTTCCTTTTTTTTTTAATTAAGGTAATTTGATACCATATAAATCATAACTAGTGTGACAACATATCATCATGATTCGTGATTCGCATATGAATAACCTTCCAAATAAATGAATTATTAGGATATGATATGATATGATGATATACACAAAATCTATTAGATAATATTTATACCATATTTTGAGTTAATATATGTATATATATTTTACTTTTTGGATTTTGTGTCTCTACAAATATATGACATTTTAGGTGTATAATTAGTTGTCATAATAATTATAATTAAAAAAAAAGGGACTTTTTAAAAAAAAATTATTTATAGAAAAACCTGAATGAAATAGAAATGCAATGATAATATTGAATTTTTATGGTAAATGAAATTTGAAAAAAAAAAAAAAAGGAATTTTTTTCCTAAATAAACTGTCAAGAAAAAGGATGTGTTTATAGAAAAAGGATATATTTCTAAATTTCATTACACTAATTGTCATGCAAAATTACATGAAATATTAAAGATGGTTGTAAACAAAAAATAAAAATGAAGTGTGAGCATATCTTTCATCTCCATCTTTTTAAGAATAAAAAATCAGGTCAGATATGAGATTTTCCCAAATTTAAAAGAAGATTAATGAAAAAAGAAGCATAATAATAAAATTGGAATTGAATTTAAGATGCCAGTGACCTTCATGAATCAAATTGATGAACAAAACTATATATACATCCAGGCTAAATTCTGAAAAACCCAGAAGAAATGTAGGAATAGGGAAATCAAAAAGAAAAATAAAGGGTATTTGATTCTCCATGGAGGTTGAATCCTGAAAACCCCAGAAGCAACGTGGGAATGGAGGGAGAGATCAAAAAGAAAAATAAATTGTAATTGCTTTTGAAGCCTGAATAAATCTTTTTATTTTATTTTATTTTTTTTAGAAATAATTTTTAGGATAGTAATTTTGACCACGAACGAAAACGTCAGGATAAATCAGGATGTCTTTTTCATCCAAGATTTCGGAAAATTTTCTACTTTTGGCCATATACACGTATAATATTGCATTTGCCCATCTACATGTTATAAATACCTTTTTATATATTATATTATAAATCAGTTAATATGAATAACATTAATTAATCTTTTGTACCATAATTAATATGAGTCAAATATAAATTTTTAAACATCTTTAAATAAAAAAATACTTATGAATAACATCTTCCTTTTAGGGAGAATTATCTTTTGGGGGTAGATGGGCTTCCAAATTAACAAAAGGTCCATATAACTCTTCAAATTGAGTTGAAGGATATAAAATAGTAACGGACAAATATACCCTTTAAGAACACATAAAATATTTTATAAAATTAAGTTAAATAATTTTTTTTCAATAATTTTTTTTTTCAAAAATACTAAATTAAATAAAAGTAGTTTTCAAAAATATTAAATTAAATAATTTTTTTTTCAAAAATATTAAATTAATTTTTTTTTCAAAAATATTAAATTAAATTAAAGTATTTAAAAAAATATATTAAATTAAATATTTTTTTAAATATTAAATTAAATATTTTTTTAAATATTAAATTAAATAAATTTATTTTAAAAAATATATTAAGTTAAATAAATTTATTTTTAAAATATATTAAGTTAAATAAATTTATTTTTAAAAAATATTAAGTTAAATAAATTTATTTTAAAAAAATATTAAATTAAATAAAAGTATTTTAAAAAATATTAAATTATATAAAAATATTTTTTAAAAATATTAAATTAAATAAAAGTATTTTTAAAAAATATTAATTTTTTTTCTTAAAGCATTGTTGGAAATATTGAAGGATGATATCCTTCAACTCAATTTTCATACTTTCATTGAGTCTTGGGCTCAATTTGAAGAGTTGCATGGACCTTTTATTAATTTGGGGACTCATCTATCCCCAAAACATAATTCTCCCTTTCTTTTATATAAATAATCATGAGTTAATTTCGTGCTACCAAACCATACGGGTTAATTCATATATAATCCAACTTAATCCATTTATCGAATAGCTAGTATCCAATGTAATAAATGAATTTGATTCACTTTAATGGGATTATTAAATAAAGTTGCATTCTAAGTGAATAAATTTTTACTATTTTTTCTCTTTTTTTTTTTTTAACATTTCAATGGCAGAAATGATAAGTCCTTTCCAATTATTTGATACCCAGTTTTAGAGCCTCGTTCAAATACTAGCATAGACTCTTTAAATTTTTAGGTAGAAGATATAAATGATAATAAAATAAGTAGAGGCTAAGAAGCTTACAAACAAACAAATAAATAGAATTTCCAAAAGCTTATATTTAAAATTTTGATTGTTGTATTCAAATTTCTAATGTGTGTATGGTCACTTTATGTCTTATATATGATCCCATTACTTTATATTTTAGTTTTATTATACATTGGTTTCTACATTTATTCAATTATTTAAATTTTATCATCATACACTTTAAATCAAAATATTTTGATGAAAAAATTGATATCATCATACACTTCAAAGTTTCATCCACTAATATCCGAATGTTATAAGTAGTTGATAAAAAATTGATTCACATAGCACCACCAAAAGAATAAAAACACGTGGTGTTTGTTTTTTTATTTAATTCTAAATAGAATCTTAATGTTTAATAGTATTAAATATTAGATTGTTTGTTTTTGTAATATTTTATTTTTATTAAATATTAAAAAGTAAAAAAAAAATCAATATGTTATTTTTTCTATTTAAAAAAAACTAAATATTTTGATTTTTTCTATTTAGTAAAAAATTTATAATAAGTCATAAAAAAATAAAAAAACAAACAACCTAAATTCTGAAAACAAATTGCTTTTAACGAAAAACCAAAAAAATAAACACCATCTTAGTATTTAAAATAAGAAAAATCATTTATATCTAAAAGAGAAATTAAAAAAAAAAAATCACTTAAAAGTTAAAACACTACTTAGATGAAATCATAAAAGCACCAAAAAAATAAGAAAGCAATTTAGTAAACTTAATACATAATCACCATGGAGAATAACCAAGTGACCATAAAAAATCATTGATTCATAGAAGGTCAACTTTATTCATAGTGGATCCATACATAATCTTCCCATAAGCTAGCCATGCTTGTATACTACGATGGAAAATATTAGTACTTGGACACCCTTATATGCAGGCCATTTGGTGCCTCTACTCTTGGGAATTTCACAATCTTGTTACTCCCCACTTCTTCCCACCTGCAATACACAGGAAAACAAACTCCATTAGCTATGGAACCATAAGATTGAAGCAGAGCAAGGCATTATCATAGGCAAGACAACTTAACCATACCCCAAGTACACCACTAATTTTCAGTTAACAAGGTATAATACGGTATCACCATACTCATCTCCTTCAGAATGTATATGCAAGTCAGTTTAAACTACCTATAACTAGTAAGGAAGTAGTGAAGGAATGTAGAAATCTGAACTATGCCCAATTCTTTTCCGGGACAGAGCCTGGTTCCACCTCCAAATGTGAAGCAGTAATTGTGAGATTCCAAGCTGTTGTCCTGCAATATTCCATTAAACAAGCATTTTTAGAGAACCACAGCTCTGTATAGGGGAGTTTACTAACTGTGGGTGGCGGTTAATTTCATGGCATGGTGACTGACCAGCCATCTCCATGGATTGAAGGTATATGGCTCTGGATAGAGGAAAGGATCATAGTTGATCTCCCTTGTGTAAACATATATCCTCCACCCTCTAGGAATCACAAATCCTGAACCACACAAGAAAGTTGAGTGTTGGCATATCCCAAATCCAGACCAGGCCCCATATAAAACCCAATGTTTCAATTACCATTCAACTCCATTTCTTTTGTTGTCTTCCTCAGCACCCCATTCACGACTGTGGCCAACCTCGAGGTTTCAAAGATCACCTGCACGAGTTCATTAGAAAAAAGAAAGAATAAAATCCAGCAGGTAGCAAAATTCAAGTTCCTTACGGCTCGAGTAAAGTTCATGGACTTGTAATCGTTCCAGTCAATTGGATCCTCTGGATTTTTTCTTTGTCGAATCGCTAAATGCTCTTCCTGAAAGAATTAAGTTGAGACAGAACCATGGAGATCTGTACAGTGGAATTGGTAGTAGCTGCTAAAACTTGACTATTAGGAATGACTCACTCTAAGTTGTTGAAGAGCTCTCGGATTATCAAGCAGATATTTGACGGCCATCATGGAAGTAGTTGAGACAGTTTCATATCCTGAATACAAAATTGTTATTACTTGATCAAGTATCTCCTCATCACTGAGATTATACTTTGATCCTTCATTCCTAAGAAGGTAGCCTAACATGTCATCTTGGGTCATTGAAGAAGCTCTTCTCTTCTCCATAACTCCTTTCAACATTCTAATAACATTCTTCCTTCCCTGAAAGAACCCCTTCAGTTTGCTTCCAATTCAGAAACCAATAGAAATGATGGCAGAGCGAGACAAAAGTTTGGAGAATATACCTGGAACCCATGATGGTAACTTGTGCCAGGAATGTTGATGGGCAGTGACAGTGTTCCTTCCACCAGCTTATCAAACTCCCTTTTGAAGGTCTCATAGATGGAGGCTGATTCAGTTTCCATGATCAACTTGAAGGGAATGAACAGTGCCATCTGAACAAAATTATGACACAAATGTTAGATTAAATCCAGTATGATTTACGAATAGTACTGTCTTATGAAGTTCTTAATCATTCAACTTTGAAAATTAGTATTCGAAAGGGCTGTTAATAATGTATATAGGGCCAACCTCATTGGTTTTTTCTTGGATATCAATGGTTCTGCCATCCCAGTTGCTGAGGTGGAATCTCATGCCCTGATCAATCTTTCTGAGAAGCTGATCTTTGATCATGGGGGGGGCAATGAGGGATAGCATTGACCCTCTGATATATTTGTGGGTCGATCCCTGTACAGCAGCAATGTTGTGTTCCCCTAATATATCCAACATGGACTGTGGGTAGCCAGGAACAAGTCCTTTTCCTTCATTCAAAAGGACGTATCTGTTGAGCTCTGGATCCATGGAAATAATGGTAGGACAGCCCAGTATGTGGGTCTTGAAAAAGCTCCCGTACCTGTCATCACAAAATTATTTAGAGCAAAAGAATAAAAGAAATCAAAGAAATAAAATTTAATAGAACAGGAGGAGACTGTAAGTGTAAGGAGTCATGATTTGATCCGGGTCTAAATCCAGGTACATACTCCAGAAAACCCAAGATCAGGAACTGTTCCCTAGTAACACATGTAGCTTGGGAGCATATTCATGCAACTTCTGAGGAGAATGACTTCTTAAGGGTTAATAGGATGATTTCTGATGTGCCTGTTGGCAATATATTTACATATGGAACCATTTGAGAAAAAAAAAAAAATAGATGGGTAATCTTTGGAACTAGCAAACATGTCATTAGATTTCTTGGAATATTATTTGGTGAAAAAAACAACGCTTTTGTACTGCAACCATAGGGATGAATGGTCCATGTAGCTTCTGCCAAAAAGCAGGTGCTTTGACAATGGATGGCTTCAAACAGTGTTGGCATTAAACCTGAGTGGACAAAGAAAACTTAGAAAAGCCATTTTTTTTCCTTAAAAACTCGACCTAAAGCAAGTGAGGAGATGTGTCTTTTGACATAGAATGATAGAATCACCTTTTGTAGGGGGGCTGGTGTCATGCAGATAAAATCTTCTTCAATCAGAAAAAAGGGCTGCCTTCACCAGAGGATTTGCTTGCTTTTCACAAAAGGTAAGTGAAGGCCTCCTACATCTAGAAGTGATTTTACACAAGCTAATGAACGTGACTGTGGCTGGGTCATGGGTGTATGTCTGTGTAAGAGAGAGAGAGAGAGAGCGCAAAACCACCATATCCCGAAAGGGAGTATGGAGAAGACAAGTTTTGCAACAGAGAAAGCTTGTATTTAGGAGAATAAACAAAGAATGAAACCCACTTCATGGGGGAAAAAGCTCATCATCCAATCACTGAAAGGAAACACCAACAAGGAACCAAAAAAAAACCAGCCCCAAGAAACAAACCTTGCTCTCTGCTTCTTCATGAAGTCAGGTCCCTGTTTAATGAAGTCAGTAGTCTCACCAAAGAGTGGCCACCCCATCGTCCCAGGAGGCAGCCCTCTCCTGCTGTATCTTATCTCATTCCATTTCAAGAGAGCAAAGCAGACAGATAAAGCCACAACCAAAACAAAGATCACCACCAAAACAGCCATTGATGCTCCCAAGAAACCTCAACCCACTTCAGAGAGAGTGCTGTGAATGATGTGCCTTGCTCAGGTCCTAGACTTGTAGTTAGTCAGAACTCAGAAGCATATGTATGGGCCTCCGGACTACCACTGTAAAGAGAGAGAGTGTGTGCGAGGGAGAGAGAGCGACACAAAGAGAGAGACAGAGAGAGGCTAAATAGGCCAAAGCATGCACCCCCACCCATGGACCCTATACGCCACCCTGGTTTCGTAGACTCGTAATAAATATACAAAATTCTCCCAGATCTCCCCCTAAAACAAAAATCTACCCATATTAATTGAAACAATCTTTTCTCTAAGACATGGTATTAGATGTTATCCCCTAAAATGAACTTCACTGCATTGGCTGCCAACCCCCCACCCCAGATGCTGGACTTGTTCAAGTTTCTGGGAGTTTTCATCATTGTTTATCTGTATGCTTAATCAAAATATTATAGTATCCTTTACTTAAATTTGACGATTTGTCATATATATATATAGTGTTTTGGGAGGCACAAGACTTATTTTAAGGTTTTGGGTTAAAAAAAAATATTAAAAAAAGAAAAAATATTAAGAAAAATAATTATCTTGTTTTATTTTATTATAAAATATATATAAAAATTAGTTAAAAATTTATACATTTTTATATTATTTTATCTTTATATAAAATTATTTAAATCATTTTAAAATAATAAATAAAAATAATTTATTGACTTAAATTTTTTTTTAACCTTTTCTTTTATTCTATTTTCACCTATTTATTCCCTTATATTTTTCTACAAATTTTTAAAAAATCAAACATAGCCTAAAGTACATGTTCTCTGAATTTTATGTTACCTTTGTCCTATTAGAAATATGTGCCTCCATGAATTAATTAACACAAAATTATTAGAATGAAATAATAAAACAATCATAAAGTTTATGGCATAATAATAATAATAACTATCATTACTTTATATAAATAATATCATAGAATCCATTAAGATTTTTATCCTTTAAAAACATTACTGTACCTTTTAGGTAATAATTATCATATTTAGTATACAAAGTATTTTTGTAAAAGAATGTCTCCATGGATGATATTTTATGTAGAAAAAAATGAAGAATTTTATAAAGAAAAATTGCTATACATAGAGAAAAAAATCAATGTGTCATTTAAAATATAGCATGTATGTAAGGTGTAGTTTATCTTACTATAAACAACTCTTGAAGATGATGAAATATTTTTGTTTAGACAATGCCAGTGAAGAATTGTATCCAATTTAAAGGATGGGTCATTTGCTGATGTTTTTCAAAAAAAAAAAAATTGTTAAAAACAATTCTTTAACGTTTTTAGGAAGGAAATTTTATTATGAATTCGAATATGAATATTTGATTTTTTGACTTTTTCTTTAGAGGATATTAAACATTCTTCTTTTATCAATTATTCATCAAAACAAATTCTATAAAAAAATAGTTTTTATTCTAGAAAACAGTGGTAAATTATCATCAATAACTTGTAGTTTTCACATATACCAATAAATGTATTAAGGGCATTAATTTTTAAAAAAATGCTTATAAATGATGTGCTAGGGAAAATTTAAAAAAACAAAAAGAAAATATATACTTGAAAAACTGATTTCAAAAATTTTCGAGGCAGTACAAATGTAATTTTTCTTTTCTTTGTTACGAGCTTATGAGATGGGCATTGATAGGTAAATAGGAAGACAAGAATAGCTCAAGCTTTTAATGTGCTTACTGCGTACAAATATTTTATATGGGCAGTCAAAAAAAGAAGAAGAGGTGGGGGTGGGGAGGAAATTAGAGGCTTATTAATGAAGCAAATACAGTGGAAAATGGCACATCACCACCACCACCACCTCATGCCTGTCAGTGAGAAGTGAGAACTGCTAATTCCATCAGACAAGTACGACTGGTACATGCATGCATTGGTGAGATATTCAGAAGCTTTGGTTACTTGTTTTGAGTGCAAGTCTGAAAGTTGTGTCCTTCAAGTTTAAGTTTCAACATGCTGTAAGTCTGTAACATGAAACACATAAAGAAACTTGAGCAGGCAAAGAGGGGTGGTCATCGAAAAAGGTGCCTCCAGAAGTACCCCATGACACCTTGTTTTCTTTTTCTTCTATTGACTTTTCGACTTCTGAATCTCTGATGATGAAGCTCTTCCAAAAGGGTTTTGTTCCCTTTTCTTATTTTTCCTTTCAAAACCTTCCTTTTTTCCGCCGAGACCCGACCCATGGTGACTGCAGACAAGGATGCATGATACATACTACTCTTCATTAAGAAAAATATTTGTGAGCTTTACATAAAAATAAAAATAAAAATGGAGCTATGTACATTATCTAATATTGAATCATTCATTGTCATTAATAGATTTAGACAGTCCTATTTGCAGCTAGAGTTGCAAAGAGTATCCAATGCTTAAGAGGAACAATGGAATCTTGGGCATTTTCCATGCTAAAATGATGGGGGATAATGAAGATGATGATGCTTATTTTGAATTTGGTCATAACTGCAGGGGCATATGCTAGATTGTAAATTAGTGTGATGTGATATGGTTAGTTGTCCCCTCCTTCTGTTGAGATATTAAGAATGCTTTCCGTATATCATTCTTTCCTTATATTATTTAGTGTTGAGATATTAGGAATGTTTAAATATTAGAAAAGTTGAGATATTAAGAATATTGAAATATTAGGAAAGTTGAAATATTAGGATATTAGTTGTTATTTTCTTATATCATTCTTTCCTTGTATCATTTCTTCTCATTCTTAGAATGATGATTACCCTCTATATATATTCTGTACATGAATGAATGAAAGTATGAATGGAAAAAATTACCATTTATCAATTTGAAGATGGTATCAGAGCCATGGAACTGAAATCCTGGATATTTTGTCGCTATGGTAGTTCGACAGCGATCATCCATCCTAAGACAAGCCCTAATATTGATAAGTCAACCTTCAAATGCACTCACTGCAATAAGATTGATCCCACCAATCTAGATATCCCACAATTTCAAAGCAACGACTCTTGGTATGACTAAGAAAACAATGAGGAACCGAGGGTTTGAACCATGGACCTTTAGATCATGTTTAGGCTATCAATACTTTGTTATTAATGATAATAATCGTGATCAATGAAAGAAGGATTCCAAAAAAACCTTGATTGCAACTGTTGCCGAAATAAAAATAGAGGCTAATGTTGCTGAGAAAGTCTCTGCATTGGTAGCCGCTATAGATCATGGTGGTAAGTTTTTAAATACTTTTACACCTGTTATTAATAGTGCATGGATAATTGATTCTGGTGCTATAGATCATATGACTTTTGATTCTAAACAGGTTTCACCCCTTAGACCTTCCTCACAAAAAATTGTTTCCATAGCCAATGGTAACACAACCCCAGTTATTGGGGAAGGATCCTTAACTCTTACTGATACTTTGAATTTGGATTCTGTTTTAGTTGTTCCATCTTTAGATTACAATCTTTTGTCAGTTTCTCAAATCACCGCAGCCTTATCTTGTATTGTCATTTTTTGACTTGAATTTTGTGTGATTAAGGACATCCAAACAAGACAGACGATTGGTTGTGGTATTAAGCGTGGAAAACTCTATTACTTGGACTTGCAGTCAAAGGATTCAAATAAGTTGCAACAAGCCTTGATGGCAGATGGATCTGAGGGGGAGAAGAAAAAGTCTGAAATTTGGTTGTGGCATCGACGTCTGGGACATGCTTCCTTTGGTTATTTAAAAAAATTGTTTCCTAGTTTGTTTGCAAAGAGTGATATTTCTGGTTTCCGTTGTAATATTTGTGAATTGGCTAAAAGCCATCGTGTTTTGTTTTCGTTAATTTTGAATAAAAGTCTGTTTCCTTTTATGGTTATACATTCTGATGTTTGGGGCCCATCCAAAGTCCCAACTTTGAGTGGCTCACGTTGGTTTGTTACTTTTATTGATGATTGTACCAAAATGACATGGTTATGCTTGATGAAGACCAAAGATGAAGTGAACTTGTTGTTTCAAAAATTTCATAAAATGATTGAAACTCAGTACAATGCAAAGGTTCGGGTTCTGCGTAGTGATAATGGTGAAGAATATCAAAGTTCTGATCTTCAAAAGTATTTGGAAGGACATGACATCATTCATCAGACTACTTGTTCCAATACACCCCAACAAAATGAAGTCGCTGAACGGAAAAATCGGCACTTGTTAGAGGTTGTTCGTGCTTCCTTGATAGTAGGAAAAACATCGATATCTTATTGGGGAGAAGCAATCACATCTGCCACATACTTGATCAATCGGGTACCTTCCAGCTCAATTAACTTCCAAACACCTCTCCAAGCTCTTACTAATGTCGTAGTTGCCCCAACTGTCCCAAATCTACCTCCTCGTGTTTTTGGTTGTGTGGCATTTGTGCATCTACACAAACAACAACGCACCAAGTTAACTTCATATGCATTGCAATGTGTGTTTGTTGGATATGCATTGCACAAAAAGGGATATCGATGTTACCATCCTCCAACTCGACAAATGTATATTACAATGGATGTGGTGTTTCATGAAGATTCGATGTATTTTTCATCTGAGTCTGAACTTTAGGGGGAGCACCATAAGGAAATTCAGACTCTCGATTATGATTATCATATCTTTGAGGAGAATGAATCTGGACAATCTGAACTAGTGAACCAAGAAGCGAGTGAGTTGGATACGAGTGGTCAACAATTTGGGTCTGAAGATGTCTTCATTGAAATACCAAACCAATTGTCGTCTGTTGAAGGTGTTCTTAATTTGGAACTTGATCCATTCATGAAACGGTTACCACACCGTCATAATAGAGGTATTCCTAAACCCACATATGAACCTGAATTGTCTACCAAAGTCAAATATCCCATGAGCAACTATGTGTCTAACCATCGTTTATCTGAATCAAATAAGTCATTTGTAAATCAATTTTCTACTGTAGCTATTCCTAACAGTGTGCAGGAAGCCTTAGCTGATCCAAGATGGAAAGCAGCTATGAATGAAGAGATGAAATCATTGCAGAAGAATGAAAGATGGGAACTCGTAGAATGTCCACCAGGAAAGAAACCAGTTGGGTGTCGTTGGATCTATATTGTGAAGTACAAGGCAGATGGTAGTATTGAACGATTTAAAGCGAGACTGGTAGCAAAAGGGTACACTCAAACTTATGGAATTGATTACACAGAGACATTTGCACCTATAGCTAAGATCAACATAGTTCGAGTATTACTGTTTTTAGTTGCAAACCTAGATTGGCCATTACAACAGTTCGATGTGAAAAATGCCTTTTTGCATGGCGAGTTATCTGAAGAAGTATATATGGATCTTCCACCAGGATGCATGGTGTCAGAAAAGCAATGTCAGAAGGTGTGCAAATTGAAGAAGTCATTGTATGGGCTGAAGCAATCCCCGAGAGCATGGTTTGGAAGGTTCACAAAGTCAATGAGAGCTTTTGGCTATCGTCAAAGTAATTCAGATCACACTTTGTTCCTGAAAAAGCAACATGGTAAGATTATCGCACTCATCGTATATGTGGATGACATGGTAGTTATAGGAACGATCCTGAAGAAAGAAAAGCTTTGTAAAATTATCTATCTAGAGAATTCGAAATGAAAGATCTAGGTCATCTGAAATACTTTCTTGGGATTGAAGTTTCTCGATCAAGTGAAGGAATTTTTCTGTCTCAAAGAAATTATGCCTTAGATCTTTTACAGAAGACTGGAATGTCGGGATGTCAGCCTGTTAATACACCAATAAAAGAAGGTCTGAAATTGTGTGTTGAGCCTAATCAAGTATCAACCGATAAGGAAAAATACCACAAACTTGTGGGGAGATTAATGTACTTAGCTCATACAAGACCAGATCTTGCTTATGCATTGAGTGTAGTGAGTCAATACATGCATAATCCTGGAGAGCAACATATGAATGCAGTTATGCGTATTTTGAGGTATTTGAAGAATGCTCCTGGGAAGAGAATTTTGTTTGCTAAAAATGTTAATCATCAGAGTATAGAAGTATATACTAATGCTGATTGGGCCGGTGCAGTGGATGATAGACGATCTACATCTGGTTACTTTACCTTTGTAGGTGGTAATCTTGTGACATGGAAAAGTAAGAAGCAGAATGTCGTCGCTCGTTCAAGTGCAGAAGCAGAATTTAGAGGTATGACTCTAGGACTTTGTGAAACATTATGGCTAAGACTTCTCTTATAGGATTTAAGTTACCTATCTAGGCAACCAATCCGATTGTTTTGTGATAATAAAGCCGCATGTGACATTGCTCATAATCTAGTATAACATGATCGTACAAAGCATGTCGAGGTGGATAGATTCTTCATTAAGGAAAAGTTGGATGATAAGATTGTGGAATTGCCTAAGATTCAATCAGAAGATCAATTGGCCGATATCCTCACCAAAGTTGTCTCAAGTCAAGTGTTCTCAAAATTTTTAGACAAGTTGGGCATGTGTGACATCTTTGCACCAACTTGAGGGGGATTGTTGAGATATTATGAATGCTTTCCGTATATCATTCTTTCCTTATATTATTTAGTGTTGAGATATTAGGAATGTTTAAATATTAGGAAAGTTGAAATATTAAGAATATTGAGATATTAGGAATATTAAGATATTAGGAAAGTTGAGATATTATGATATTAGTTGTTATTTCCTTATATCATTCTTTCCTTGTATCATTTCTTCCCATTCTTAGAATGATGATTACCCTCTATATATACTCTGTACATGAACAAATGAAAGTATGAATGGAAAAAACTATCATTTATCAATTTGAAGACCTTCAACTGTTTTTTCTTCTTCATCGGTTATTCCTATTTCCCTTCTCTTTTTACCCAATAACTCCTCCCTTGTGAAACAGCATGATTGATCAAATTTCGTGATATGATCATGAAAAACATGTACATTTTAATTAGTACATGAACCAAACGTGCTTGTTTCAGATCTTGTCATTTTCCTGAACCATGTTGTTTTTTCATACATTTTTGTGCATGATTTCCATGCACCAACATCGATTTATATTTCCCTCAGAGTCTTAATTAAAATTGGAGATGTATATATATTTAGTAAAGGAATTGGATTCAATGGTCTAGGGGTTGAGCCAATTTTTTTGGTCTCAGGGTTGATCATGAGGTAGAGTGTCTCATTTTCAAGGTGGGGATGTGACCCTTCATCACAAGGATTATGGCCTTTTCATCCACTACTCATCATTGAGTTCTCTTGGAGTTTATGTGATTTAGGTGGTATTTGTTTTATTGCTTAATTTTAAATAGAACTTTAATGCTTAATAATGTTAAATATTAGGTTGTTTGTTTTTGATATTTTGTAGTATTTTATTTTGTATTAAGTATTAAAAAGTAAAAAAAAATTAATATGTTATTTTTTTTATTTAGAAAAAACTATATATTTTAGCTTTTTCTATTTAGTAAAAAGTTTATAATAAGTTATGAAAAAATAGAAAAACAAACAATCTAAATTCTAAAACTAAATTGCTTTAAGCACAAAGCCAAAAAAACAAACACCACCTTAGATCCCCATTGAATTAAGTTGCCATCAGGTTTAAGCATAAACCTGCCCTTTGAATGGAGAATAAGCTGGCTTATTTGTGCACCGAGCAAGAACTTAAAATGGACCTACATGCTTCTATGTAGAGTTATTCTACATTCCAGAAGCACTCGGATGAATGGGTAAACTTTCATACAAGGTTATTATTCTATGGTATATATTGAAAAGGTAAACTTATATATATATTTGTAATATGATTTAATGATATATTAAAACCTTCTAGATTGCAAATTCAAACTTGTACCCATGTTATAGCAGTTTTCCTCCATTTATTCGACTTGTTAATTCAAAAGATTCTTGGAGCTTGGTTGGCTCCACTTCTCAAGAACAGACAGCTAAGCCAACCCCATGTGTCAAGGTCCCATACAACACTTGTTTGATGTCTTGCCTTTTTGTTTCCTCCCTTGTCAGTTGTCACTAAGAAATCATCCAATCAGTAGGTAATCTCATATTAAACCATATAATCAAAATGCCATGTGATCTGGGCTCTGGGGCTCTCAGGCCTAATCTTTTTGCCATAAACAATAATGCAGCATTGCCCTTTTTCATGTTACGAGGTCATACATGGCAGCATCACAAACTTGATTAGTTTTCTAAATTCTAACCTCCATGTCTATACATGCCTAATATTTAACATACTCAGACTTGTATTTTTAGAATTCAAATATGAAATCATTAAGATACTTCAAAAAAAATTGTCATCCATTCTTCCTAATTTTTAGGTATTTCTTGGAATACTTCATAAACCCCTCAAATTTGTTCGTCCTCTTTCAAAATTAGAAAATAAAAAACCACTTTGTTTCTTTTCTTTCTGCAAAATGTGCCATGGAGTGCAGGTTTAGAAATCTAGCACCTAGCCAAGTAGGTCAAGATTCAACTCCCAATCTCCGAATTACACCAAAATTTTCTGCACATGCTACCCACAGTCACAAAAGTCTAAGTTGGACCACATCAAAGTCAAGAATTGTTTGGATTCCAGCTCCTTCTCTCAAACCCTAATCACCTTGCCCTACATCATCAATCTACTCAAAACACTAGCTTTAAACCGTCTTTTTCTCTACAAAAAGCTTTTAAAAATTGAAGCCACCCCAAATGACTCCCCATCCTCATCCGATTCATGTCTAGATAGAGAGATAAATGCCATGCTCTTGGGCCTCAAAGTTTTGTTACAGACCATGCTGCTGTTGGTATGTAGGGTCGTAGATTTGGCCTATTCTCCTGGATCGGGCTCGTCTCAGAGCCCGGGCCGCTCCGTCTCCTGCTCCTGCCAAACCAATGGGCCCGTTCAAGGTCTGCCTTCTCTAAACCCTTGTGAGGTCCGTAAGAATGTCCTTAAAAATATGTTATGAATTTTAACTTATTATGGGCCAAATAAATAAATGTTCCCAATTATTACATTTGATAAAGCATATAATGCACAAATAAAACAATCAAACACTCAAGATCAGAATGAGATGACAAAATGGAGACTATACAGTACCATTCCTCAAGATTAATTAATTTTTATTTTTTGAGAAATTTGTGTCTAGACTAGGGCCTAAATAATCAAATTTTATTAAATTCATGGGCTTAGGATCGAGCTTCGATTAGGAAATAAATTTCTTGTCTAGCCCAGCTAGGCCCAAGGCTTGGGTTGGCCCAGTTAACGGCAGCTTGAGCCCAGTCCATACCCAAGCCAAGAGGACCCACCCAGCTTATTGATATGTATAAAAAATCATGTTTGGATAGAAATTTTTTTAAAAAAAATTATTTTTGGTAATAAGATGTGTAATGAAAAATGATTTCAAACATTTATGAAGAGTTAATTAAAAATTTTAAAGGGCTAAAGCCCAAACTTTTGATCAAGTTGGTTTTGTTGTGTGCCTGTTGTGGGTCAAATCCAAATGGGATCAGAATTTATTAATTAAATTTTAATTTATACATATAAAATTTAAAAATTATTTCTCGTTACAATAAATTATTTTTAATTTTTAAGTAATTTAAATTTTAAAAAATAAAAACCTTTAAACCCCAAATGGGAAACCATGGTTAAATAATAAATAGAGACAGAGGTTAGGAGCTTAGGGCACGCCCACGCCCTTTTGAAAACGCCCGGCTTCTGTTGATTTCAGAGAGGCCGCGGCTTTCGCTGGACAAAACCAATAGGAAGAGACGAGTGTTGACAAGGGGAAGAGAAAACAATGCCCACTCTCACAAAGCTCTTCTCCATGCAAGAGGCCTCTCTCCACAACTCCAAGGACGACTGTTGGGTCGTCATCGATGGCAAGGTCTTCTTCTTTTTCCTGCTATTCTTCTCCTTTTCACCTGTTCTAACTATGGATCTTTAATGGGTTTCGTACCTTTGATGTATTGGGTTTTATCTCTTTGTGGATGTGTAATTTCTTGTTTGTTTGTTTTTTTTTTTGCACTGATATTATGGGTTTTATTTATTTAATGCAGATAGATGTGTTCTATTCTTCTCCTATGCTTAGTTTGCTTTATATGCTTGCACCTGGTTTCATTTTTTTAATTTATGAATCATTTAGAGATTTAGATCTATTATGGGCGGTTGAATAGTTTCACTATCATTGTTTTAGATTGTATGATTTGGGATACTGTTAATAGATGAGGCTGTAGCATTTGATGGATTAATAGCCTTGTGCTAAAAGTTTTTGCAAATTTTTAGGTGGTTTTGAATCTTAGTTTTGCCCAATTGACAATCCCAAACTATTAACTATTTTGAAGGATCTCACATTTACAACATACGTTTTCTTTTCTCTAACATGAACAAATTCCTTTTTCTTACCGTTCGTGATTTTTGAACTATTTATATAAATGAATGATTTTTAGACCCAAATTTGCTGGCATGTTGCTTGTTCATGTAGGAGTTTCTCATATACCTGTTTTATGATGCCTATGAGTTGTAAATCACTTGAATATATAGTTGGGATGTAGATATGTTATCAAAGGTGTAGTGTATAAAATGCCCTTAATTTATAAAACAAAAAAAAAAAAAAGGAAAATTAGTTACAATGTTTACGGCTTGAAATTAACTTATTCCAGATATCATGTTCCTTCATCCAATTGTTTTTGTACAAACTCCTTCAATTTAATTGAAGGATGCACCCAATGTTTTTTTTTTTTTAATTATTGTTATTATTATCACACAATATCGGATTCATATGTCAACACTCCAATCCTCTGCTGGTTTATTTGTTCTTTTATTGATCCTTATAATGTATTCAGCTGGTAAAACCAAACAAATTTTTATTGTTATTTGTTTTCTGAAAACTGTTCTCTAATTGCTTAACCAAATTGTTTTGTCTTCTTATTTTCAAAAGCCTATTCTTGAAGACTGTTTGCGAAGAGCAGAACCAAACATGACTATAGTTATTAGACATATTTTTATGGGGGAAAAAAATTTCATATATCTACTTCGAAATGAAAAAAAAGGAAATAAAAGTACAACAAAACTTAACCTTAATTAATTATTATTAAAAGAAGGGAGTAAAAGGTGGTTTCCTTGGCTCAAATAATAGTTCTAGCCTATTACCTCTAGCCTTTCTATTGCTTGGGTTGGTGTGAATTCTAAGGTTCTCCTTTATGGATATTTGTGTAAGGAGAGTGTCCTACATGCTATGGATATTTGTGTAATCTTGAAAATAGCTTCTGTAAATCTACACAATTGATACTTGTACTCAATTTACATAAGGATGAATCCTCAGTTTTGTTATATAATTAGACTAGTTTCTTCTGGTTCCTTTGAATTCCATCTTGGAAAACCTTGTTCTAGTTTAGATTTTCAATGTTTATTTGTAACTGCCTATTGGTATTATTATCAGATTTTGTGCTCTAATGCTACATGTTACGAGGTGAACAGTGAAATCGGTAAATTATATTTGGGAAATTGTGCAATTGAAATCCAATCATGATGCTTTTCTTTGGAATAGTTTGCCTAAATATTAGGTTAGTCAATCTTTGTAACCTCCATTTTTTGTAGTCCAAATGGTTACTGTTATGGAAACACGATTGGATGGTTAGAGGGACATGTATGAATATTTAAGGATAAAGGAAGGCCAGTTGTTTCGTTATGGGGCTCAGTTTACTTTACTCTTTTCCCTTTGGGTGTCAGTCACTTCAGAGTTTTCAGACACCAATACCATGGTTAATATGATCATTTTAAGTTTGAGGTTCATCCATCACTCCAGTGGGACGATTGGGGAAATGGAAGCTGTGTGGAAAACTCCTATCCTGGGTTAATGAAACTTCACTTTTGATGGTTGTTTTTTAGCCGATCCTGAACCAAAGTGTATTGGTGGACTTTTCCAGGATGGTGGAGGAAATGTGGTTCTAGATTTCTCCATGAAGTCCCTCCAAGTGGGACAGATGGCTGCATAAAATTTTTGATCTTTAGTGGTGATCTCTCACTTGGTAACCAAAAGCCTGATTGGCTTGCTAAGTTAGGTGCTTCTTTGCTGGAGGTGTTTGTTGCAGAGTTACCTCCCTGAGCTAAGTGCTGTGCTTTGATTCATGTTGGATCTTCATTTGTTTTTAAGTGTTGTTGATCGTCCTTGTCTCCTCGCATTTCAACTGCACTTTGTGGTTGTATTCTGGTTTCCTGGTTTTCTTTCTTGAAGGACTGTTTCATCCAATGTTTTAAATGGCTAAAGGCGGTCTTGAGGTGTTTTTCCCAACTTAGGCGAAGCGTAAGCCTCGAGGCTAAACAAGGCGTAAGCCTCAACTTTAATAATAAGAAAAGTAAAAAAATCTTAAAAATTAGAAAGATACTAATAAAATCACATGAAAATTAAATAATAAGAAAACCATACAATGTATAATAATCAAATTAATTTTATGTTATTTTCAATAGCTTCTAATTTAGTTTGTCTTTTTAAACTCTCTTGCATGCATTTATCAAATAATCTTCAAAACTATCATCATTATTACTGTTAGGAACCTCTAATGAATCATAATTATATCTAATTGCTCTATTATCCTCTCCATCAATGTCAATGTCAATGTCGATCAATTTTTCTTCTTTATCCATTAATTATAGTGATCTTTTTCCTTTATCCATCAATAATAAGATAATGATTATATATAATCTCGATCACTATAATGACCAACAATTCTTTTATTTCTTCTTCCCAATCTTTTCCTTTCATTTCCATTTAAAGGATTAATTGGTAGTCAACTAAGGCCTTACTTTTTAAAAGGTTAAACCCTAATCTTGGATGTAAGACAAAACTTATAAATCTACACCAAAACCTTGAAGAAGCACAAGTCACTACAAGCTTAAACCTCTTAACAAATGTATTCAAAAAGCGAATAAAGGCCCTAAACCCATTAAAACCTTTTGAATATTTGAGGCTTGAGCCTCAATAACCTCAAGTCTATAACCTTAAAGCTATAAGCCTCAATCAGATGAGGCTTAAGCCTCAGTTACCCTCTATTGAGGCTATAGCCTTGAGACTAATTTACATAGCCTTGCCTTAAGGTGAGGCTCAAGGAGTAAGCCTCAATAGCCTTTTGAAACACTGATTTCATCCTTCATGCCCTTTTCGATCTTTAATCAATGAAATTTTTGTTGCATCTGATAAAAAATCTAATGTAATCTATCATGTGGAGTGTGGTTAGTTTTTCCTTTTGAGGCAAATTAGTGAACTAGGCATTATGCCATATAGTTGGTTAGTTGTTATTTACAAATTAATCATCTGTTATAGGTATGCACATTAGATTCATATAAAATTGAGTTGTGTAGTCTGCCCACTGTGCTGTGTTATGCTTGGAAAAGTGGAATCAGACTGCATGCAACATGGGAGTTAGTTTCCAGGAGGAAGGGACTTACTTTATCAAATAGTAAAAAGAGCTAAAACAGAATATTTCTTAATGGGTGACCATAGATAGAAGGAGCATGTTCATGTTGGCATAATGGGGAGGAAAGAAGTGACAACGGGAGAGACCAGATTGGTGCCAGACTTCAATTCTTGCTCAATTTCTCTTGTGGTTTGTTATTTTGATGACTGGGACTTTACTAGGTGAAAAGATTATACTTATAGCTTCAGAATGTCAGGATCTTTGTAGATAATATTTCTTTTGGTAAGTAATAGATGTTGTTATCTTCTTTGAAATCCCTTGGAACAAAGAAAGATGAAATGTTTCAAATCTTGGTTATAGTACATAAGAATGTCTTCATCATCATAATCATCATCTTTGTGTGTTTTTTTGGTATTTGACAGTGGCTTTTTGTTTTCTTTTTCCTTTTTTTTCGCTGAGTCCAGGTATATGATGTGACAACTTATTTGGATGAACACCCTGGTGGAGATGATGTGATCCTTGCTACAACTGGTATTTTTCTAATGCTTTCCTATGGACAATTTTCTCACTAGGCTTAACTCTAGAGCAATCAGCCCAAACCATCATCTTAACAAGTTAATAGATGTAAATTCTTGAAATAACTTGGTGCTTGTAACTTTAATTGAAGGGAAAGATGCCACCGATGATTTTGAGGATGCTGGGCATAGCAATGATGCAAGGGAGCTTATGAAGAGCTTTTGTGTTGGGGAGCTTGATATGTCTTCCCCAGCTATTCCAGAACTTAAAATCTCTGACAAGAAACAACAAACAGATGTTGCTCAGAAGCTCTTGAACTTGACAAAACAATACTGGGCTGTTTCTGTAGCCATAGTTGGCATCTCTGTGGTGGCTGGCTTCTTGTTTATGCGGAAGAAGTAAAGCAATTTAACTCCCCTCTCGCCCTGAATCATACTATTATTTGTCATCACAAATTTTGAATAATTAAAATGATGGTAATTAAGAGAGCTTCCATTATTCTTAATTCAGAAATTCTTTGATATGGGAATGAAGATGGATTGACCTATGCTGGTCATTCATACAAAGAATAAATGAGAGAAAGTCCGACGCATGAGAGGTTGATGGACACTGTGCCTGTGTTTATTTGTACCTTCAGCATGGATTTTCGATTATAGCAGTTTCAATCTTAAAACTGGGAATTGGTGGCTGACATGTTTGCTAATAATCTTAAAACTAGTATAGAAATAATCTTGAACAAGACCATATTACTAATAATGCATTTCATCTGAGACTATCAGTAGAGAATTACAACTGTGCTCGGATATAGCTGCTAACAAGAATCAACGGGGCCAGGGTTTCAGTTGCGGTTCCCGGCAATTCTTGTCTTATAAGGAACTGAAACGGGCCCCCCTTCTAGTTTTTATCAACTGTAGCAAATTCATCTGCTCCTCTCTGAACTTCCTGTCTGCATGCCATCTCACACTTGTCAACAGAAGCTATACAGGAATTGCAACAACAGAAGCATAAACATATCAAGGATCGATTAGAGTTCAATTCCTCAACAAAAATTTTTAACCAGTTTTGCAAAGACAGGAAGGGGAAAGAATAAAAGTTTAGGAAAACATGTGCACCTTTTTTTGAGAGTTTACAACAGCATGTTTACAGAAAGAAAAATGGCCACCGCAAAGCTCTTCCATCGATCACTGGCTGGAGGTCTATGAAATAACCTCGGTTCTCCCTGCTTTGCTCATACTTGTTTGTTTTTGCATTGTAGTAGCCTCTGACCAAGGTAAGGAGAATTAAATGCAAAATCCTATGTTAAATCATGCCTGAGATCTCTCACGCTTCACCATTGCATCACAGAGCTTCACAGCATCTAAATTATCTTTGACATTATGTGCCCTAACAATGTTTGCACCGCCCAAAACCCCAGCAGTCACAGCAGCAATGGTTGCAGGGTCTCTCTCAGCTGCAGCAGGGCGAGCACAAATATCACCTAAAAATCTCTTCCTCGAGGGTCCAATCAACATAGGAGCATGAGAGAGAGCCAAACTCTTCCCTGCAAGCTCCATTCGTATGTTTGGCAACCCCATGAGAATGTCCAAATTATGTTCAGTGTTCTTTGAGAATCCAATTCCAGGGTCAATAATTATCCTCCAGGCTGGAATACCAGATAATTCAGCATCTCTAACTCGCAAGTATAACTCAGAGGCAACCTGCTCGCAAACATTATCGTATTGCAGGTTCTCGCTATTCTGCATGGTAGATGGGTTCCCCCTCATGTGCATAGCAACATATGGAACCTTAAGGCTGGCAACAACATCAAGCATGTTAGGATCTAGCTGTCCTGCAGATACATCATTTACAATATGAGCTCCCTTGCCAATTGCTTCTGAAGCAACTTCAGAATGAAAAGTATCCACAGATAACAGCTTCCCCTCTACCTCAGGCATCTTTAGAACAGCATCCAAGACAGGGATTAACCTATCTAATTCCTCTTGAGCTGAAAGCCTAGATGCCATTGGGCGTGTGGACTGTGCACCAATATCAATAATATCTGCCCCTTCTAAGATCATCAAGCGGACCTGAGAAACTGCAGCCTCCACAGACTGGAACTTCCCTCCATCACTAAAACTATCTGGGGTCAGATTAAGGATACCCATCATAGAGGTTTTCAGTGACCAGTCCCATAAAACATTTCCAGTGGGTAAAACCCTTTTCAACCCGTTCTTTCCAATGAGGGATTCGCCACCAAGTTTCTCCCATGACTCAAATAGTCCCCCACTAAGTTTTGAAAAAGAATGCCAGGATGCAACCGTATCACTCTCCATAGCTGATCCCATTACATCCATCAATGGGGCCATCACAAAAGGTCTCTCCCAAATTCTTTCATGGGGGATGGTAAGAATCTCAGAGTTAACCCTGAACTTCCCATAGAACAAAATATCCAGGTCAATTGGTCTCGGACCATACCTTATTCCATCAGTCCGACCCATATCCTTTTCAATTTTCTTCAGAACTCTGAGTAGTTCATGGGGACCAAGTTTTGTAATACCTCTAACAGCAGAGTTGAGAAAGAGAGGTTGATCAGTCACATAGACAGGCTCTGTCTCATACAAACATCCATGTCTAGTTATGTGCATGCCTGACTTCTTCATTAGCTGCAAGGCCTCATTGAAATTGTCAACTCTATTGCCCACATTGCTTCCTAGAGCAATTACTACTTCCTGGTCTTGGGAATGTACTTCCACCGATGTACCTGAGGATGAATGGAGGAGAGAGACACATGTTGCTGCAAAGAAGATCAGAACAAGAATCAGGGAAGCAGCATGGGTAACCTTTGATGCAATCATTACTAACTACTTATGCCTTGTGTGCTATAGTAAGAGATGCAGTCCTGGTCCTGCTGGTCTTGTGAAGAACTCTTCATAGGAAAATACAAGGTGCAACACAAGTTTACAGCTTATGCAAACCACTGGCAGTTGGGGATGTCCAACACCAAGACCTGGTTTTGTTCAGATTATACAACAGTGGCCATATTCATATATGGAACCAACCAACTTTGTTAACCTTTACACAAGTCATCTAATCTATTGTTCTATGAGTAGAACAACCTTAAAATTATGAAACTTAATTTAACAGACTATAAAAAAACCACATTGATTTCACTCGCAAACTAGTATCTGAATGCAGGTCCTGAGTTTTCTATCATGTTACTGCCTTAAAACAGCACAGCTCAGGGTCTAAACATCGCATGGTATTATCCAAAGCTAGTTCAAGTGAATAGTTATTACCTCTACAAGACTTCATTCCACCATTAAACCCACATCTGGTGGAAGCTAGCTGCTTGAAAATGTTCATATTAGGAGTATCTTAACAACAATTCAAAGCAGAACTCGGTTCTCTGCCACCTTGTCAGTTTGTGCACTGAACACTACAATCACATAATAGACAAAGAGATGATCGATAAGATGAATTAGATAGGCTCACACTTCACAAAAGAGAGGCAAATGATTCCAGGAAAGTACTAAGAAAAGGGGAAAAAATGCTGAAGAAAACGACTTTCTCATGTTTAGTTTACCATGAAAAATACAAAGAAAACCAGATATAATTAAAATTAATTAGAAACTTATTCATTTTTAATAATTAAAAGAAGCATATAAAAATAATTAGTTAACCTTAAATCTATTTTTCATATTCCTCTACATTTTCTCTCCTATTTTCTTTCCTCCCTCACATTTTCCTTCATTTTTTCCAAGGACCAAGGATGTGGTTAGACTTATAGTCACACTACATCAGCAACACTGCATCAATTCAAGAGTTTCTTATCCTTTATCCTACTCTTTAATCACAAGCCCTACTGGTCAGAATTGTATATTAAGAATGCTACTTTAAGCATGGTAGTAGAAACCTGTTTTGGTGAAAACCCTTTTTCAGATTCATAAAAATGACATGATCTTTTTTTTTCTTTTTTTATCAAAAGTAATTTGCTTGGCTTTTCATCAAACAGATGCATGCATCATTCAACAAATAATCTTTGGGACAGTTTATCATTCAAGCATCATGCATTCTACAGAACCAAACAAAACTCAAAACTAGCAAACATTTACATTTTCTCAGTACCCAACAAAATTCAGGGGAAAAAAAAGGAAATATATGAAATAAACTGAAGACAAACAAACAACTGAAACTAACAAAATTTTTTGGATTAAGTAAAAAAAAAAAAAAAATAGACTTTCTCATGGAAGATCTGAAAATAACAAAATCAAAGGAAGAGAGAGAGAGGGAGAGAGAGAGAGAGAGAGAGGGGCGCACCGGCGAGGGAGAGAGACTGGCGGTCGAGGATGTGGGAAGGTGAAAGAGGAGGGCGGATTGGGGTCACAAAAACGACACCGTTTCTTGGCTAATGGCATTTTGTGAGTTTTGATGTAAAGAAGTGGCCTTTCTGTCTATTTAGCTATTTATTTTGTTTACAAAAAGCTCAAAAAACATAAAAATAAAAATGAAAAATGAAAAACCCTCATCCCCTCCCGCTTACAGAGTCTTAAACCCTCCACCTGTTTGGGTGGATAGCTCTCTTCCTTTCTCTCAATGGCTTCTCTCTCCTTCACACAATTTCTCTCTCTACCCAGGTTCTCTCTCTACCTTCTCTCTCTATGTGTATCTGTATTGATGTAGTGAATGTAGAAGTATCTTTTAAGGGATCAGAGCTTAATGGGTATTTGTGAAAAGTCGCTAAATTTCAAAAACTTGTTGGATGATCTTTTCAGTTGGCACACCTCAAGTTGCATGTGAAAACGAATCCCCCCTCTTTCTCATAATAGGATATGTTAATTATAGATTTGAGGGCCACCGTATGATGGGGTATAAAGCAGTAATTGAAGACCAAAGCTGTTTTTCGTTAGTTTTTATCTCAGTCTGTTGCGTGAATTGGGCTAAAGGGTACCTTTGTTTTGGTGGGATTGGATGCATTATGTGGTCTGAAATACGTGATCCAAAGTACTAATGAATGCTTTATTCCAGGCCATTTGTCCATTCAGCTGTGGTGGATAATTCATCCATTGCACCCAACTGGTATTCTGATTCGCAATGCTTGCAGCATGAAGCAAAAAAGGAAGAGGTTTTAAGCCTCATGAACTTGACATCGACCCCATTTTAGCATTTTGGTCACAAAGAAAGTTTAACAATTTTTTGTTTGGTTGCTGAGAAAATGGAGGAAGCCAATAGAAAATGAAGTTCTTTTGTTGTAATTTTCTCTTTTTCCTGAATTGGTCATTGTGAAAGAGGGGGTTTTTTTGTTTCATTTTTAGGAAAATGATGGAAAGGAAGAGAAAACAAAACTGTTTGTTATTTTTTGTTTTGTGCACTTGTTGACTTGAAAGCTGAGATTTGGTTTGGTAACCAAGAAAGTGGAGGAAAGGGAGAGAATGAAACTTTCATTTATTTTCATGTTTGTGTAGTTTGGTTGGTGAGAAAGTGAAAATTTTCATTTGATTGCAAAGAAATTAAAGGAATGAAGAGTCAGTGAAATTATTATTTAGTTGCCCACCCCCTAATTTCTGTTATATCCAACCATAAGAATGGGAATTGCAAAAGCCATTTCCATTGCGGAGTCAATAGTATTATACATTCCAATTTTCTTATTCCCACCAGCCAAACATGGCCCAAGACTTCAACTGGGCGTTGCCTGGTTAGGCATTTCTTTTGTGGTCCAGATGATGGAGATATAGAAGCTTTGAGAAGAATCCAATTTTTTCTGCTAGAAAGAGAACTGAGAACCCCATAGTTTCTACCACACTCCACAATAGTCTTTTCTAACTTGGCCGACTCACTGTCTCTTTGCATATGCAGGTGGCACTCGAATTTACCCCTTTACACATCATTGAACTTGATGCAAATTCAGGATATTCGACTGCAGAATAGATGGGAACTTACAGCTGTGTCTAAGAAAAAAATTGTGGAGTCCTTGGCAGTAACTGAAGAACCAGTTGTTGTAAAGAAGAAATCCAAACAATCTCCTACACGAAGTAGAAAAAAGGCAGTACCTGACACCCCAGAGGAGAATTCTGAGTTGTCAGTGAAGAGTGATGTTACAGAAGTGGTAGTCAATACTCCATCTGCATCAAGTGACGCTTCCAAGAAAACCCCACGAAGGACTCGAAGGAAAGGTAAATTTTTCCATTTTATTTGGTAAACCCTTTATGCTCACTCTTGATTTGGATCTACTTACAAGGGCAAAACTTGTCACTCCATAATTCTCAGCTGCCTCTAGTTCTACTGGCATCATGGAAGAGAGAATTGAGAAGAAGGTGAGGACACGAAGGAAGACTACAAAGAAGGTTGACAACATAGAAGATCAAGGTGGTGAGACTGACCTTAGTGATCACGAAGGTTCCACATTCACTGCAAAGGTGGAGGATGAAGAGGAGGAAGACCTAGATCTTGGAAAAGATGATGAAGATATTAGCTCCACATATGGTTGGCCTCCTCTTGTTTGTTGCTTTGGAGCTGCTCAACATGCTTTTGTGCCGTCAGGAAGACCAGCCAACAGACTTATAGACCATGAAATCCATGAAAGAATGAAGGATACATTTTGGAACCCAGAAAAATTTGTTCGGGCTCCTGGTGGATCTGCAGGTAGTGTTGCAGTAGCTCTTGCAAGCTTAGGTGGTAAGGTAGCCTTCATGGGAAAACTCGGGGATGATGACTTCGGTCAGACTATGCTATATTATATGAATGTGAGCAATGTTCAAACTCGATCTGTTTGTATTGATGGTAAAAAGGCAACAGCAGTATCACAAATGAAGATTGGAAGGAGGGGGGGCTTGAAAATGACTTGTGTCAAACCATGTGCTGAGGATTCTTTGTCAAGGTCTGAGATCAATATTGATGTGCTGAGGGAGGTGAGAAGTTTCTGTTCTGTGACAAAAATAAGGTTTTGAAACTTATTCATTGTCCTTGGCCTTTTGTAGCTGTATCTGATTTTTATTAATTCGTAACATATCACTCCCGTTATTTAATTTGATTCACACTTGAAACTAATTTGTTAAATGGAAGATGAAAGAACTCATAAGTAATTCTGTTATAGTTGTTGGATATCCCATGGCTTTATCCATGAATCCATCATTATTAAAAATTGGATAATGAATCATCTACATGATATGGATTGCTGCATGTTGAGTTTTACCATTTTATTTGTATTTATCTACCAAGGTTTGCATAGTCAGATGATTTTATCAATTCAGGATTTGCGTTTTTTCTGTCCATCCCATGATGAAAATAACTGCTGCTCACTCTTGTCCATGTCTTTTTTGCTTTTTTTTCGGATTCTAAAATTGAAGGCCTTGATTGGTGTGATCTGCACCTTCTGTACAAAGGTTTCTGTCTGTTTAATGGTCATTATCCAAGTCCCATTTCTTTGGTTCTGGTAGGCATGGATGGAAAATGGATTTGGTCACTGGTGTTTTTTCAAGAAGTCACCATTCAGACATAGACCTGCATTTTCACACATGATAGACTGAGAAGTTGGTTCATTTGTACCATACATAATCAGTTTCTCAGGTATTAATACTAGCTATAAAGATATGTGACTTAGTAAAATGAACAATATTTGGTTTACCTTTTATTCACCTTCATCTGTGTTTATTTGCAAGGTATTTACTTAAATTTTTTTATTATAAACTATCTGACCCACCGTTGTACTTGGGGTGGTTATGATTTTGATTAGAAACTATTTGACTTTCTGTTTTACTTGAGGCAATTGTGAACCTCTTTAAAACCATTGATGCAGGCAAAGATGTTCTACTTCAACACATCATCCCTGCTTGATCAGAACATGGCATCAACAACATTCCGTGCAATCAAAATTTCTAAGAAACTAGGAGGGGTTATCTTTTATGATCTAAATCTTCCGTTGCCACTCTGGCAATCTGGCCAAGAAACCAAGAAGTTCATACAGCAAGCATGGAATCTTGCAGATATTATTGAGGTTACCAAGCAAGAACTTGAATTTATATGTGGGATCAAGTCCACTGAGAATTTTGACACCAAGGATAACAACAATTCTAAGTTTGTTCATTATGATCCAGTAGTGGTTGGACCTCTTTGGCATGAGAATCTCAAGGTTTTGTTTGTAACAAATGGGACTTCTAAGATTCATTTCTATACAAAGGAGGAAAATGGTGCAGTTCATGGGATGGAGGATGCACCCATTACACCTTTCACTTGTGACATGTCTGCATCTGGAGATGGTATTGTCGCAGGTAGACTGCTTTTCTTATTATTTCATCTTTGCTAGCTTGTTATAGACCAGGTTACTGCAGTGGGCACTATCTTGTAGAAACTCAGGAGTTCTGCATCTGTGGAAGCAGCTACACCACCTAAAGAAAACCCACCATTATGTACATCCTTTTTCCCTTTTTCTTTCATGGGCACCATTATGTGTCCCTAGAGGGATGCTATAGCCTGTACATGACTCAAAGACATTCTGCAACTTAGTCCCACATTTTATGGTGCTTGGGATTGGCCTCTTCATGTGGTGCAGTAGCTTCCATGGATGCAAAGTTTGGTCTAATAGTCTATCTGCACCAAATATTTTCTACCTAGGGAAGTGCTGAATATAACCTTTCGGCTTAGCAATCAATTTGGCACCAAATGTAAGTATCTCTCAGTTGCACACTAAAATTTAAGGAAAGCAATATTTATTTATTTAATAATTTAATTTAATTTAATTTTCCTTTCACCCCTCTTTTTGGATAACAGTGTGTGGAAAGTTCAATATCATATTTCTATATGTTCTTTTCCAGAGTTACTTTTACATCTTTATTATGTCATCTTTATTAAGTGAAAAGTTACTTCTTAGCTTAATCAAACAATCTTCCCAAAACACTAGTGTGTGTGCTGTGGGGGTGGGGGGATGTAGGTTTGTTTGATGTTGGTTCTGGTAAGATATAGGAGGATGATTTGAGGGAAGCATATCTTAGGGTGGGGAAAAAAATTCTATTTGATTTTTCAGGCTAATATGTTTGTAAGTTTCACTTCAATATCAACACTGCTTGGAGTTGGTAAAATGAGCACTTTGAAATTGTAGTGTTTTATGTAGAAGTTTCATGCCCGTGCATTGTTTTTTTTTCATCTGTCATTTCTTCCCTTCTATAACAATTTCAGAAATGGCCACTAAAAGCTATGTAGTGGTCATTAATGCTTTTTTATCTATAATTGATTCTGCACACACCTTTGAAGATGTTGCATTATTACTATTATTGCATGCCAACTAATGGCAATCACAAGGTATTCTCCTTGTGATGATGAAAACAATGGAACCATATTGGCAGCCAAATGTGGTTTGGGCATTACATGATGATAGATCAAGTGGAACATTATCACTTTGATTTTTTTCCTTTAGCCATGTGATCCCTGCCGTATTTCTGGGTCATGTCTAGCATTGATCACTGTGGCAAGAAATTTGTGGTTAGTGGAGGATTCTGGAGAAAATTCATTTGAAGGGAGCCAAGATTATTATCACCTAGGATATGAGAGTGAGAGTGAGAGGATAGGGTTTTTCAATATATATACATGGAAAAACAAAATAAAAGAAAGCAAGAGTGAACTGCCTTAATAATATAGATAGATATGTTTACGTACTTATGTCACACATATTAAATCTTGCATGCATGAGAGGGGATATGAACTCAACATTTCTTTTTGCCTTATGTTCATTAATCCACATGCTGGTAAATGGATAGCAGTTAGTGAATTGATCAGGCCTTGTTTTCTTCCTGAAATCAAACCCCTGTAGTTCTGACTTAATTTTTTATGGCATTTTTCAGGTCTCATGAGGATGTTAACAGTGCAGCCGCATCTCATCACTGATAAGGGATACTTGGAGCATTCAATCAGGTATGCCATCGATTGTGGAGTCATAGACCAATGGTTACTTGCACGACAACGTGGCTACCCTCCTAAAGAAGATGTGGAAGAAGAAGTGGTCCCTGATCAAGATGGTATAAGATCGATAACAGAGAAGGAATACCGCACATTAGCACCTGTAAGTTGATTAAGATGGTCTCACTGTTCTCATGTAGCTGATTGCATTATAGGTGCCTAATGTGCCTTTGAGAGGTAGGGATCTTTCCATCCTCTGTAAATTAAAGCCAGCCTGAGTTGTTTTCCTTTTCCCCTTATCTTCTTTTCTCAGATAGGGTTTCATGGATGTGGCTTCCACTCTTGTAACACCAATTTTGATTTGTCACAATAGCACCTGTGACTCAGGCATGAGTAATTGAAAACTTACAGATTCCAGCGCACTGATTCTCTGGCTTCAACTTTTCTTCCCATGTCACTAATTGGATATTTTAATATCAGGTTTCATCTCCTCCTGTGTTAGTGATAATCACTGATTGAATACTTTAATTTAAAATCTGAAGATAATCTATTATATTTGGTTGGCATATAATCAATTAGGTATATGTTGAAAGCATCCTTGTTGAATGTGCAACCTTACACACTACAGGGTAGTCATATTCTTGAAAGAGACTGGGTATATTTGAAGTACTTTATATTATTGTGATGGCAATAATGGAGAGCAGGTGAAGAAACTAAAGTTCAATATCAGTGGAAGGACATCAAGTTCAGAGGAGAATTTGTTTCATAAATGAACAGCCACTAAACACCCACATTCACTCTCAGCACAGGGTGGTGGCTCAACGATGGCTGTATCGAGTATTTTAGAGGCTCTAATCAACCCTAGTGAGATGAATGCAACACCCACTTCTTAATCCACAAATATCTATAGATCTTTATTACTGCTAAAGACCGCATTGCAATGCAGTGATCTATTCCCTTGAGCATCTTCCAAATGTTTTGTCTAAATAAAGGCTCTGGCTTTCTTTTCTTTTCTTTCTTTCATGTTGCTGTAAGACATAATTGGATATCAGAATCCGGTTATCAACTGGTCATAAGCAATGACAGGTCAACACAAAAACTATGGCAACAGCAACTCCATTTATTTGTTCATAGAATCTGGACTTAAAGAACAAAGGCAAAAGGAAATGAGGAACAGGGAAAAAGAACTATTAGATTTCATGAAAATGATTTTCACTATGGACAGAGAGCCTGCATTTTGACATCCCACCAGCCAGCTTTCTCATGGAACCGACCACCCAGCTTCAGAGTCAATTCTCAAATGAAATCACAACCAGAAAAGGCTTTTTGTATTGGGGCCCAACTTATTAACCTCTTCTTACAAAAAGGAAAAGAAAACAAAAAGGATAATCACACTTCCACAGCCCCCTTAGAAAAGAGAGGGAAGAAAAGCCAAAAAGGAGAGATTAACCCAAAGCCAAAAAGGGGGGGAACAAATGGATGACAAAAAAGGATCAACAAATGTTGAATCTCTCCACTAGGTATGCAGGCACACTTGGCTCTATTCAGAGAATTGACAGCAATCAAGTTTCAGGGCAGCCGGCTTGTCAATAAACCACACCAACTTCCCCTTAGTTGGCTGGACCATCCGCGCAGGCAGTGATGGGCAGTCAGGTCCCACATCATCAATTGCCAAGTGTACGGCCTCTGCTTTGTTGCCACCTGTGATGACCACAGCCACATTGGACGCTGAGTTGATGACGGGCAGTGTGAAAGTAATCCTCTCCGGTGGAGGCTTGGGAGAATCAGTTATAAAAGTTACCCATTCATCCTTCTCCTCGAGCACAGAATGATTAGGGAACAGCGAGGCAACATGTCCATCAGAGCCCATTCCAAGAAGGATGAGATCAAACTTGGGGCAATCACTGGTATCAGATACGCTGATGACGCGGGTCTTCACTAGCTGTCGTATGGCAAACCCATACTCATCAGCAGCTTCCTCTGCTGTCACCGTATCATTGATAGAATGTACATGGCTGGGAACAACAGGCACCTGTAAATTTTGAATGCATCTAAACATGAGAATATAAACAAATCACAAGCAAATGACAGTTTCAATGAAGAGTAAGAACAGAAATAAACAAACAATTCTGCCCTTTCTGCTGAGAATTCTTGGAAGCAGAACAAATGACTCCTAGTGTTCATTACATTTGGAACACAGCTTCTTAATTTTCTTTATCAATTAACTCACTGAGTCCATTTGTTTAGATCATCTTAAGACTTCAACCAAATGACTCATTTTTTAAAATATCATTTGGAGACACGCTGCTAACATATGAGCTCAAAATTCTAGGTGAATCAAAATGAAACATTTCATGTCATTTACATGTAGCATACAGTGGACCCAAAAACATCTCCTCTTAAAATATTCAGGGTAAGTGTGCATCCCATCAAATTTCCATGCATGTGCCCTATTTTGTCCAGTGTTTAACAAAACTGCTCCTTGGGCATGATCAAGACTACAAAAGTTTTTTCTTCTTTTTGCCCATTTTTCAAGAAAGGAGAAATGCATGTTCAACAAAGGAAAAAGTTTGTTAACATATTTGAAATATAGATTATCAACAGCCATGCCTATAGTCTAGCATTCTTTATAAAGAAAATGCTACTTAAAATGGAACCTATAATGAGCTGAAGATTTTCACAGCTCTGCTTATATCCCTCATTAAGTCAATAACAAAGACAGGGTAACTTTTGCAATCCTAGCAAATGATGATTCAATTTAAATTTTTTTTGGTAAGAGCCAAATTATACCCCTCTCAGCCTGCACATCCAACATCCCCATCTTTCCAGTAATGTTCTACCCATCAAAAGAAGTTAAAGATTTTAGAAGATATTCTTTGTCAATAGCCCATTAGTAGTTGGTGCAAATTATAACCTTATAACAAATAGATGACATGAATAGTATATCACATACCCCTACTTCAGCAGGTCATTTGATTCTCCAAGGAGATTATTAATATTTAATCAATACCCAATCCCGTTTACTGTTTCAGGTTTGATTTCAGATGAGTCATTTTGTTCAACACCCTCTTAGATCATGGCTAATGGGCTACATATCTTACCAATCAAACTTTGTTGGTCTTCATTGAGACTCAGACATAAGGCCCAACTGAGTTTCTCTCTCTCTCTCTCTCTCTCACACACACACACGCACACACAAATGCACACAGCATATGATGTTAACCATTAGCTCAATGGTTATTGAAGTTAATTCCAGTCCCGTGACAGAATCACTGCTTAGAAACATCTAGTTTAAGGTCAAAATGGAAAAACAAAAATTACATGTTTTGGCTCCATTTATTACATTGGAAAACAAAATCAGGAAAAAAGAAAAGGAAGTCAGTGAATTAACCTAGGGTAACATATTTAGCTTATTTCCTGAAAGTGACATCTCAGAGATAGGAAAAGCTACTTCCCTGCAGTTCAAAGAAAGTTTAGCATTGCCATACAAAAAGCATTTAGATCTACAAGCACAACACTGAAGGGAGTCATCATTTTCCAGATCTACATTTCCCAAATATCAAACTAAACAGTAGATAATTTCTCATTCCAAGCAACCAAATAAATTTGCAATTAGAAATCATAGTTCAAAAGCAAAGCAAGAAGGGTATTCCATTGATTTATTACATAAGCATTGCTGAGTTCAGTAAGAAAAGTTGGACAGTATTGGATATCTAAAATGCATGTATAACCAATTAAAAGAAATGCCGGTTTAAGACAGGAGCAGACAATCAACCAAAAAGGGTCCTCTAGCATTATGTGCTCAAGTGAGCAATTCCAATCAGGAGTGAGTATCTTGTTTGTGCCGTATTCAAGTGTCAGTCAGCCTACATGCATCTTTGTTTATGAAGAAAAAGAAGCGGTTGCAAGGAAATGGACTGAAGCCAAGGTTATCTTGAAAACATGCAAACTCTCCAAAGAGATGAGGTTGAGAATGTTACAATGAAAGTCATCTGAAGCAATCATGCTCTTGCCAAAGACGTGTGTAACCAACCAACAAACTGATACAAGAACTATTCTGTCAAACGGTGACAATTTTGCTTACACTCACAATGCTTGATTAATAGGACTGCCAAAATTTTAAAGTAAATACATTAAAATAAACTTAAAAAATAATTAGCAACTTCTAACTTGAATTAAAGAATGTGACAGCTAAGAACATTAAAGAAATTTGGTATAAAAAGAAAAGTAAAAAGGGAAAAAAAATAAAAAAGAAGTAGCCCTTGGTGTTCATGGCACAGATACCATGTCTAAAAGTACCTCAAATCAAGCCTAAAAGAGGCTTTATTCCATAAACCAGCCGCAAGAAAGGTTACTTTCATATGTTAATTGTTTCAAGATCTTAGGTCATACAGGGAACATGTCAAACCAAATGGGAAAGTCCAGATCATTAAATTGCATATATTATCGGTCACTAAATATAAAAGGCAAATGCTCCCTGCAAATTTGGGTTCAAAGTAAATCTCCAACATATAATGCTTGAATAAACTCCAAACAGGAGATGTTTTTAGAAGTTGAATAGATCATAATTTCTATTTTAGAGGTGGATCCAATAGCCCAATTAGAAGGAAGAAAATCTGTTAATTAATGCTGATTCAATTAGAGAGGGGAGGAAATTCATGTCCTTTCTTCATTATAGATGGAGAACAAAAGGGAATTGAAAGCATACGTGAAGTCCAGGTTAATACCTTGGACAATAGGCCATCTTTTGCTAACTTATAATTGCTATCAGAATGGTTCTTTGCCACCACACGCTCATCCGCCCAAAATATATACCATTTAGCCCAGTCAACAGTCTTGTTGTAAGGAGCTTCATACAGTTTTCTGCTTTGCACCGGAATTTTAAAACCAAATACAAAAATGAATCATAAAGCAGAATATAAAACAAAATAAAGCATTGGAAAGCAAAGCATTGATACCCCATCAAGTCAATGAGAGAACCACCAGATAAAGCAATGGCAAAGACACCTCGCTCTTTCACCGAGACCTCTGATAATTCAGCGATATAGTCGGCTAAATCGGTGCTGAGCTCATTCAAATTTTCATAAATCCTCAACTCCCCTCTATCTTTGTGAACACAGGAATGAGCCATTCTTTTCTCAAGCTTAACTTAAAGGACAGCCCTTGTGTAACAGAAACACTAAAAAAGGACCAACAGAATCAGATTATTGAATTATTCCACAAATGCAATATCACCCAAATTTTTTTTTTAAGCTTTGGACGGAACAATAATAACTGCTCAAAGAAAATGAACCCAAAAGCATAAAACGGAACCCTATTCACAGTCCACTACTAAATTCAAAGAAGAATAAAACAACAGCAACCGGCCAATATTTGGTGGGCATTAAACTGAATCAGGGGAACAAGGAAAATCTAGATCATCACCGATTAGAACACAAGGAAAAATCATTGAGTACTATAATTCAAGATTCAAGAAACCAACCCAAAATCAACAGAACACTTCAACAACAGCAAATGAATCATGCCATGAATAGAGTTCAAAATCTAAAACAAAAAAAAAAAAAAAAAGGAAAAATTGATGTTGGTGATGATGAGATGATGATTGACAAGAGATCGAGGCTAAAACACCTCGAATCACTTCAATTTTTGTCAAAACGATGGCTTCTACTGCAAATACAAACACACCCAGATCAAAAAACTCTCTCAATTCACATCCCATTTCATCAACAACCCAAAAAAGGAAAAAAAATTACAGAAACACAAAAAAGAGCACAAAAACAAAATTGCTGCAATCTAAGATTCCTGGAACTGCAACAGAGAGCAGAACAGAATATAAAAAGAAAGGGGAAAAGAAAAAGGCTTACAAAGAAGGAGAAGAAGACGAGAGATGGGTGGCAGAGAAAGAAGAAACTGACGAAGGTGGAAGATGGGTATCAACACAAACTATATTATATATTATATACACCCACAAAAACAATTAATAATACTAAAAATAATAAATTTATAGTCTTCAATCCATTTACTGATTATAATAAATTCTGCAACAAGATGAGAAGAATTTACCTTCCACGTGCATCCAATGATCGTGACAAAACACAGATAAATTTCTCCCTTCTCTCTCTCTCTCTCCCTTCAGATAAATTTCAGATGGTGAAACCCAAAACACACTCTCTCTCTCTCTCTAAAAGTCCCACTATCCTAGATCTTCTGCTAGAACTTCTCTGTTTCGGAGGAGAGAGAAGGAGAAATAAAAGGTAAGAAACGTATATTTGCTTAAATTTGTGTAATTATTGGGTAACAACATTTATTTATTTATTTTTATTTATTTATTTATTTATTTTTTTGGTGGGGGTGGGGGTGTTTTGTGGGTGAGTAAGAAGACAGTGCAGAGAGACTTACATAAACGCTTGTCCAAATCTGATGCTGACAAATGTACCAATGTACTTTGTGTCTTGAAACACTAAAAAAAAAAAATTTGAATATTTTAGTCTAATGTGGGGTTGATTTTATTTTTTTTAAAATTATTATATTCTTAACACAAAAAAAAAAAAAAAAAAAAAATTTGATCTGCACATAATGGCTTTGTATTGTTTTTCCACTTCCCTTTTTCTTTTAGAAAATGCTGCCTTTTCTTCCTTCTCAACTTTCCCCATTTTTCTTTTCCATGTCTCCCCAAAACAAGCCCATCTATACTTTTTATATGTTTCTGTATATGTTATGTGGCTTGCACTTTACCCCATCATCATCCTTTATTCCCATATATTCTTCCACCATGAGCTGCTTTTTCGTATGTTAAATAACTCTATAATGTATCTAAAATTTTAATATCCAATTACTTCTCCCACAGAGGAATACATATAAATATTATATTACTATCAAGTCCATGAAAAAATGGATTTTGGTGGATGATGTCATACATTTTTGTTTTCCATTGAATTTTGTGGAAGAATTAGGTGGGCTGAAAGGTAGTGTGAATGTGGTTGCTACAGGTGGAAGTTTTAATTTGTGGATGGTTGAAAGTGTAATATGCCATTTCAATCCATGGGCCTATTCCTTATTCATATTGACAAAGCTTTATGTCATGTTTGATAGTGTTTGTATTGAAGACATCATGTCAGACATCATTTTCTTCGGTTTCTCCCACCTCCACCACCATAGAAAAAAAAATGAAGAAATGAAATGAAATCATGAGCATATCAGGAGGAGTTTGGAATCTCTTGCTATCACTGTCAAACAACAGTGCGAAAAAGTGGGGAAAAGTGAGAGAGGTTTGAAGTAAAGATACGTGGAGAAGGCTCCAAGAGATGAAAACCCCACATACATCATGACAAATCAAGACTTCCTACATGCACCTGCAGTTTCAGGAATCTCTATTAGCATTATCAAAGCCCTGACATACTGATGGGCCTTTACATTGTTTACTCCTTTTGGGGAGAAGCATGAGCCATGAAACCAATCTCTTACCTCACTTCTCATTTTGATTTTAAGTTTGACAAGAATCAAACACATTTCTAATCATACCTCTTTAATCCCACTAACTACTTCTTGAGAGCAACTCCTCCACTTTACCACTTCCCCCATTATTTCTCCTCGCTTTAATTCCTTTCCTTTCCTTTTTTCTTTTTTTGCGTTTTTAGCGAACCTCTTTACTTTTATCAGCCCACAAAACCATTGTACTTAGTTGGTGTGGGGGCTACTTGGGGCCCTTCTGTTTAACTACACTTGATAGTTGTCTCCCTTTCTCTCTTCTTTTCCCCACTCACCATGCATCTCTATACTAATTGGACACTCTTCACTTGTAACCCTTCCTAATTAACTACTGAATTTAATCAAGCTATCACCAAAATGGACACCTAATTATTCACTGGTCCCCCAAAATTCAGTTTTCTAGAGCAGAACTGGGTCATGTAATGTGTTTTCAAGATTGCTGGTTGCCTGTTTTTTGTCTAGTTTTCAACTACCAAAGGGCTGCATCCTCTACTCTTCAAAATCTAAGTGCATTACCACCTAGCATGTGCAAAATTGGAGAGAAGAAAGATATGATTGAGAAAAATGGAAAGGAGAAGGCATGGGAAAAATGTGGCATACCCTCATTTAAAATATGAAGAGTGTCAAAATCACATTCCCTTCTCCATGGTAGGCAGGACAAGTACTTTGAAAAACACATATGCCCTTGCGTTTATTCTTGAAACTCCTGGTCTGTCTACCATTATTAAACAAATGAATGGTTCAACTCTTGTTAATTTTCGTATCATACTTTTGTTAGTTTCTACAAAGAGTATTTTATTCATTAGTTTTGCGTTTAACGTGCCCTTGGAGAGACACAATTGTCATCCTACTTCTTTTGACCAACTTCTCTCAAGGATGATCCAAATCATGAATGTAAATAACTTCTTTTCACTGGTACGTTGGCAATAATGTTTCTTCTCGAAAAATATGATGACTAAGAAATAAGGCCCGATATGGGGTGTACTTGGCCATCGGAAGTATGGCCAAGGTGATTGACACGGGATTTGATATGACTCGAAGCATGTAAAGAAGATTAACATGTCGAGCCAAAATTCACCATTGTTGAGTACTTTAGCCCTCTAATGTCTTCATCCAAAATCATAATAAATGCTGGACATGATATGACCCCCTATGTTTGAAGATAACCATGACCACACTCAACAACCTCAACATAAATAATACAAATATCTCTGATATTCCTGCATTGTTTTACACATAAACCGCCGGTACACTACTGATGCTTCAATAAAAGCCTTGCCTTCTTCAACAATTTCAGAGCATCCTTCTACCTCCAATAATTTTGATACCTATGCTTGTCTCCATGATAACGTCATCTCTTACTGCTGCCTACTTGTACCTTTCAAAGCAATAATTCAAGCTTCCCCACACATTATTGTAAAACTCGACTACTTTTATGTATATGTCAATCATTGGGATTAATATAATTAATTAAAGGACAAGTTTCTGATAGTATTAGGCTTATTTTAACCAGTTAGATTTTGTTGAACCCATTCATATAAGAAAGTGAGCAGTAAGACTCTATATGATCCCACAAGAGGTGTTTGTCCGTCTCATCCGCATAAGAATGATTGACCTCCCGGTAATTGGATGGACTGTTTTACGAAGCGGGTTAGTTCGGATTTCTTTTGAAAATAGGTTTGAGTGTGGGAATCTAACTTGATCAGTGTCTCCCCTTTCCACTCCCAATTTCAAAACTCGCTAAGTCGGTAGCTTGTTTGTTATACATACCATTAAATTATTCATAGCCGAGAAAATGGAGCATGTATAGTAATTTAAGTGCTTTACTCTGTGATGTGAGTCTAGGACAAATGAGCTGAATCTAACACTTGGACAAACGGGCAATTACTTGAGGAAATTGTCAACTGGTTAGGTCAATACACGTAGATCATTCGTGGATCAACTACTAATCTTTGTGCTCAGCTGTTCTGCAGGCAATCTCTGACTCCTACCATTGGTTTTTCAATGTGAAGATGGTGTTCATATTCCTATCATGCTTTGCACAAACAGTGAATAGCTAGAAAAAAAAGAAAAAAAAAACATGTTATCAAATTGAATTAAACTAACCCCATTTCACCCTGTGTTCCTTGTGGTTGTTAAGAACTGAAATTAATTGACTTCTTGAATCATATTGTTCAAGTTGCAGGAAAATCACTAGAGAGCCAATACCAATTTGGATGGTCTCATGCCTTGCGATATTTTCCAGTCCTTTGGTTTGGAAAAATGGGGTTTGTGGGATGAGGAAGTGATTGCTTCTGGGACTCTTAGCAACAGTCTGATTGGCCAGTCAATAGGGCCAAGTCCTGTTCAAAAATTGACTGCTGGGCAGCCCCTTTTGGAGTTTCTTGCATCAGCATCTGCAAAGCATGAAATATCAAACACCTTGGCTACCTCTTCTACTGAAGCACAAGTATTTGAAACAAAAACCCAACTATTTTCTCCCCCTTTTGTACCCTTTTTTCCTCTTTGGTTGAATCTTTTTGTATCTCAATCATTAGGGTAGGAAAATGTTAACTGAAGTGGGACAAACATGTTGTTTTCTCCTCTTTTGGCATGAGTGTACTAGGGCTTTTATGTTGCTTTGTTTTGATCTAGTCTCTTATAATTTGTCATATATTAAGCATTAGGGCACTACTCTCTATATATCTTTCCGTGTCCTGATCTGGGTACTTGCTATTTTATGTGTCATGGGTTGTGTTCATGTTCATTGAGACATTGACTGCTTGAATGGTCTGGTCTGTTAATGTTTAGGTTTTTCCTCCTCCCTTGTCTTTGATCATCATGATTGTTGATGATTATAGTTGAATCTAAATTTTTGGAAGGGAATTTATCAACATTTTATGTCTTCTTTGTAATTATTAGTTGGTCATTTCAATACCTAGTTTATTCTCGGAGAGTGCTAAAATGATTAGAGGAAGACAAAGCGCATTGAAATTCATACTAGGCCTATCACTCTTCTTATATGTTTGCATAAAATTCACTAGTATTTACTCTGTTTTAGAAACTAAATTTAATCATTTTTTTGTTATATATTTATTCCTTATTATCACATGACATGACAATGGATGTAAGAACATCATGTTCACATTGAGCATCGTCATATTATCCTATGAAACACTAATCATTTTATGGTATTTCGATATCTTATAGAAAAGTAATAATCAATCATATTTTGGCTAAAATTTTATTCACCGGTATAAAAGTATTATTTATTTATAATTGTTGAATGATTTAGATTTTACAATACACATCAATATTGACTCAAATTTAAAGTTCAATAATGTACCTATTCAACACCTTGGCATTTTTCTATGAAAGACTTGGATTTATATAAATCAAAACTAAAAAGCATACTATCACAAATTCAACGGCATCATATTAACAAAAGATATCGTTATATAAGTATATAAACATCTTAACATATTACCATATCATTGTATTAATACATAGATGATATAAGTTTACAAAAAGTGAGACTAAATTATGCAATATCATCTTCTAAATTATATACTATTCCGTCTTAGAATACAATCATCAGACAAGGGAGTAAGGAAAATGTTACATTGAAAGGTACTTAACACTAAGAAAAATGAAATGGTTGATTGAACAGTCGAAAAATTCAATGTTAATTTATCCTTGGATGTCAAGAAACTTTGTATTTATATAGGAAAGCAAATGAAAACATAAATAAACCCCAAGACAGCGACTACTAAATAGGGAAAGCAAAGGAAAGAGAGAGGTGGCCATTATGAGTAAATGGGGTTGGATATCCGATTGGCTCTTTTAAATTATTGAGCCAAGATATGTCCAAATCAAATGATGATATCCACTTGTTTCTTTGCAAGAGGCCCACTTATCTATAGTGAGCTTCCTCAATGCCCCAAACATGGCAATCTTTTCATTTCTCGACCAAAGTTTTTTATGTTTCATCACAATCAGTCGTGTTCTGTTTGTTAGGAATGTAATTTTGATATCATGCTCTTGTACAACTACAGTTAACTAAGGATTGTGGGGGAAAAAGTCTTAAAAGGTTGATATAACATGTGATGTGATGAGGTAAAATATGGAATAGTTTTAATTGACGATGAGATAGAATAAATTATTCTATAAGTGATTAGATATATTATCCATCATATTTTTTATATTCTTTTTATATGAAATATATTATTTTTAAATTAAGATATAGTATATAAATATTTTATATGTCATAAATTTATTTTTTAGTCTTTCTTTTTGTATAGTAATTGTTTTGTAAAATAAATTTTTTTATTAAAAATTTAAAATTGTGATCGAAAAAGAAGGAAAAAAAAAGATTTATAAACTATATTGTAAAATAATACTAATACATGTATTATATATATACATATATTATTTTTTATATTATATAATATAATATAGAAATTTTTATATATAAAGTTTTAATATATTTAATCGAATATTGTTAAAAAATATTAAAATAAAATATAATTTTTATCTTAAACATTAAAAATAATATATATTTCATTTCATTTTTTTTATTCATTTGAAAAAATTAAATATAAACATAATATAATATATCTCATGAATGTGTCACCTTACAATATTATGTCTATTGGATATAAATATTATTTTATATTGAAAATGATATCTTACAATATGCATTTTCTATTTAGTAGAATATAATATCTTAGAATATAGATATTATGTCATATCTTGTTAACCGATCATAGCTTAAAAATATTCTCGAGGGTTCAAACAAGAATATCTTAGGACGTGATTAAGAATGTTTTGAAAAATAATTATTAAAAATTAGTTTTTAGAAACAATTCTTAAACTTAGGTTTTTATTTTTTTTTAAAAATAAAATAATTATTTTTTTAGCTTAGTCTTGGTGAAGTTGTTGTAGATTTAGGTATAATACAAAAATTGGTATTTTCAAAGTATTTTTTATATTTTCAATTGCTAATTTTAACACTTTATAAAAATAAAAAAATTGAAATCATGTAAGATTTATTATTAAACATATTTTTTTTTTAGAAGAATTTTGAATAAACTAGCCTTAGTAAAAGTGTATTAATTAAACTGTTTTATATTTTTAAGATAAAGATGAGAAAAAGGTTTTAAGAATAGTTATCAACACATGTTTTGTTGAGTTTCAATTCAATTTCACTCACACGTGTGTAAAATAAGAATGCCAAATAGAATATACCAAAATTTACCAATATGATCAATTGAATAAGTGTATAACCCATTGTGCCATGCCATGCCAACATGAGGAACAAGGGTCTCCAAAAAGCCCGCGGCTCGCTTTAAGCCCGGCCCAGCCCGAGCCCGTTTCTGGGCGGGTCGGGCCGAGGGCCTAATTTTAGGCCCGGCCCGTAGGCCCGTCCCTTTAAAAAAAAACTACTAAATAAAAAGTATTAAAAAAAATATTCATTTCAAAATTTTATTCATTGAATGTATAATTACATTTGAAAATGTGGGAAAAGCTTACATCACTACAAAATAAATACATTCCAACTAGGTTGACACCTATTTATTTGTCAATCATCTGTATTTTTCAACCACAAAAAATAAAAATAAAAATATAATATACATTTAGTCATTATTTTCTGGTGGTGATGGCGAACTATCATGCATCCATGAAGATCTTGATAATTTTAAAGATTCCATATCGGCAAGCATCTCTGTTTCTCGAATGGAATCGTACATCCTTTTATCTGCTATTTCCCAATCTTTCATACATATCTCTGCTTCAATAACATCTGGCGCTAAGTTGCATCGTTTTTTACTAACTACTCTTCCACTTGCACTAAAAGCAGCTTCTGATGCAATTGTACTCACAGGAACTGTTAGTACATCACGAGCAATTATAGAAAGCACAGGATATTTGTGTTGATGTGATTTCCACCATATTAAAATATCAAAATCTTCTTGATCTTCAAATGAAATTATATCAGTATTAAGATATTTATCTAAATTAGAAGTATTATTTGGAGAACTATTTGTTGTCTTTTTTCGACTTTTCAACATTTCTAGAGCTCCTTTATAAAAAGATGAAGAGTTTGTAGATGTAGGTGGTAATTTAATAGTATTAATATCATTACCATATTTTTCTTTATAATAGTTATATAAATTATATAATAATGAATTTATTTCATTTTTAATTTCTTCAATTTTTATTTGGTCATTAAAATAAATAATTGTTAACCATTCATCCAAAGCTTCAAATTTCAATCTAGGGTCCACAATTAAAGCAATATAAAATTTGCCAATCATAATCATTTAATGCATAAATATCTACTTCACAATCATTGTTAATTAATTGTATTTCATATAATTCGACTACTTTTCTATATTTTGTAATATTTTGTAAAAGTTTATATGTGGAATTCCATCTAATGACCATATCCAAAATTATATTTTTTTCTTTTCATATTTAACATTTTGCAACAATAAAAAAATAATTCATGTTTTGCTTGAGAACTATTAATACTACATGCAATGCCTCTAATTTTTTCCAATGTACTATCAACATTTTTTAATCCATCCTTTACAATTAAATTTAAAATATGTGCACAACAACGCACATGAAATATTTTAGCATGATCTTCTTTTACTTGCCAATATCGTTTTAGTCTATGTATTGTTGCATCATTATTAGCAGCATTATCTAATGTTATTGTCAATATTTTATCACGAATGCCTAAATCTATCATTTCATCATTTATTAAAAATGCTATATTTTTACCACTATGTGGAGCATTTATTAATTTAAATGAAATTATTCTTTTATTTAATTTACATTCATTATCAATGTAGTGAGCAGTTATACATAAAAAACCAGTGTGAGTTAAAGATGTCCAAATATCAAATGTTAAACAAATATTTCCTTCAAAATTTGCAAAAAAAAATTTTTAAATTTCTTTTTGTGTATAAATTTTTTTCATAATCTCTCTTTTAACTGTATTTCTAGACCAACCTTTAAATTGAAGATTAATACCTCGTTGAATTGTTCCTGCAAAATCATGAGTTTCCATCATGTTAAAAGGTTGTTATGCTCTTATTATATAATCAATCATTTCTTCACGACAGTTAGATTCATCATAAGAAAATGTTTTTAAATTTCCACTTTCATTTTTACCTAATTACATATAATTTCTAATATCTACATTATTTTTAGTTTTACAATTTTCATGATGTCTTTTTAAATGACTTGTGCCTGCATTTGAGCCACCAGTAAGAAATTTATTACAAATTTTACATTTTGCTTTTATTTCTTTTTTATTATTTTCTAAAATTATTTCTATTCTATCAAAAAAATTCCATATATTTGAAGTAAATTTTTTATTTGATGATATTTCATCACATGGACTAGATGAAGAAGCACTTGCCATATTATAATTATTGATAAAATATTATGCCAAAAATAATAAAGTAATAAATGTAAAAAAAAAATGTAACAAAAAAATAAAGTAGTAGGGGTGAAGTATGTTACTCAATTAGAGAACCGATACAGAAATTCTTAACAAATTTGAACTCTTGAAGCCACCAATGCTTGTTTTGCACCACCAACAATATTGTATAATTTGAGGGAAAAATAAAAAAAATTGAAATATTGTAGAATGTGAGAGAAATAGAGAGAATTTGATGAAAAAAAGAAAAAAAAGAAAATGTATTTATAGGAAGGTTAAAAAAAAAAAAAATTCAAACTTTAAAATAATTGACCATGTGACCGTTGGAGGCTTAGCTCCAACGGTCACATGGGCTGGAGCCTTTAATTTTTTTTAAAAAAATAATATACTTTATTTATATATATATATATAACTAACTCAATAAATAAACATAAAAAGAATGTAGTTTAGCTGGTTAGAAGCTTAAAGTTTAAACATGAAGAGAGGGGTTTGAATCCCCCTCTCTCCCTTCCCTTGGCTTTTTTGAAAACCATTTTGGCTTAATTCAAAAAGCCTGCCAGCCCAGCCCGCCTGCCAGCCCGCGGGCTCATAGGCCGGGCCGCGGGCCTAGCATTTTAGCATGGCCCGGCCCGTTGACAGTCCCGGCCCGAGCTGGGCCGCGGGCCTCCTATTTACGGCCCTGCCCGCCCGTTGGAGACCCCTAATAAGGAAAATGGCCATAAAAAAGATAAGAAACTATTCATCATATTATATTATTATTATTTTTTAGAAGATGGTGGAAAATGAGTGGATTGTCGTATCGCAAAGGTATGGAATCTATGGATGATATTGCATTCTCCTGAAAAGATCACCATTCGGTAAGGCAAGGAAAGTGGATTGCATCTTTAAATGATTGAATTTAGAAAGGCTCCTTGCCTATGTCAATGCTAACTTCTTGGGCTCGCATTAAAAGGCCCTCTTGGGCCAACCGAAGGAACCCATGTTGTTCAAAGCTGATTCGTTGGGCTGGTCTTGTCAAAACCCAATCTGATTAATAAGTGATTCCAAGTCCCAAGTAGTTTTTTGGCGTGATTGAAAATCATTCCAAGGCTTCAAGGCAAACCCAAGATTCATACTTGCTTCAACGGAGCAAGCATGAGAAAATATCAATTTAACCTACAAGTTTTAAATCGTTTCAACTTAGTAAAAGTCATCACCTTGACATACAATATAAACAATTGTTATAACTGAAGTAATGAATGTAACCACGTTAATTATAATAAATGTTAATTAAGTATTATTTATAACTTCCATTAATACTTATTAATGGAAACCATTAATGTTATTTATGAGTTCCATTCATATTCATTAATGGGAATATTAATGGAATCCATTTGGAAAGCCTATAAAAGGAATTCTCATCCCCTGTAATATGCATCCCTAAGTAAGAAAGAAATTTCTTTCTTTCTCTCATTATCTCTGTCTTTTATTCTCTCAACTCTCTTCTCTGACTCCTTCCCATTATATATATTGTTAAAGTAATATATATTTTATCTCTACTACTTTGACTTGTGTTGCATTTATTCTCGTTTTTACAACACGTTATCAACACGAATTGCTTTGAAGGTAATTCTCGTATCTTAAATTTAAAATTATCTATATAGAATTTTTTTTACATATTTATATTATTGTTGATTTGTTTTGTTATATATTGTTAAAAGTTATAAACAAATTACTTGATTTTATTTATAATCAGAAGTTATACCAATGTTATCAATTTATTATAATCGATTCTAATAATATTATTTTGTCATACATATAAAGTTATTTGACAATGTCGAATATCACAAAACTCGAATTTGTGGCACTTGACATTTTGAGAAAGAACTATCTATCTTGGATCCTTGATGTTGAAATACATCTTGATGTAATGAATTTTGTAACTATGATCAAAGAAGAAAATCAAGCATCCTTGCAGGATCATGCAAAAACACTGATTTTCCTTCGTCATCATATCCATGAAGATTAAAAAAAAAAAAAAAAAAAGTTTTTGATGATAAATCATCGGTCTTTTCTAACTAGATTTGAATCATTCCCTGAAGTGAATGCAATATCGTCTCAAACTCATGGACGTGGACAAAGACAAGGTCGTGGAAGAAATCCCCGATATCATGGTTCTTATGGTAATAATTGATCAAATTCTCAGAAAAAAGAAAGTCTCATTGCACCACCAGATATGGAACAATATTGAGGCAAAACAAGAAAATGGGAAGTGTTTACAAGATAAACCTTCTAAGAACCATGAAAATAATTGTTATAGATGTGGTATGAAAAGGCATTGGTCGTGTACCTATCATACGCCCAAACATTTGGTCGACCTTTACCAAGCATCAATAAAAGCAGAAGGAAAAGAAATAGAAATGAACTTTACCGATGGTGATGGATTGAACCTAATTTACTATGACATTGATTTCTTTAGAGGTTCCAATGAAAAAATAGACCATTTAATAAATGATAAGAAGATTAACATTGATTAATGTTAGTTTATATAGCAAATAATATTGTATTATGTCTTATATTTACATCTGATTTTCTTTTGTTATTTACATTATGCCTTGTTTTTTTTAATATTAGTTATATCTAAAATCCATGTGTTATTTGGTCTCAAGGTGAATGAGGATGATGTATGTCTCATAGACTGTGCAACCACGCACATAATTCTTCGAGATAAAATATATTTCCTCTAATTGAGATTAATAAAAACTAATGTAAGTACCATATCTGGTATTACAAACTTAGTTGAAGGCTTTGGAAGAACAAACATAATGTTACCAAATGGAACTAGATTCCATATAAATGACGCTTTATATTCTAACAAATCCAGAAGAAATTTGCTCAGTTTTAAAGATATCCGTAGAAATGGATATCATATTGAAACTATGAATGAAAATAATGTAGAATATCTTTACATTACTTCCATTATATCTGGCTAGAAGCTTATAATGGAAAAACTTTCAACTTTCTCCTCTAGGTTGTGTACAACTATAAAGCCTATTGAATCATATGTTGTCGTGAACCAAAAGTGCAATGACCCAAAAGTTTTTTTCCTTTGTCATGACAGACTAGGTCACCCAGAGTCTTCAATGATGCGTCGAATAATTAAACACTCACATGGGCATCCACTAAAGAACTAGAAGATTCTTTTGCCTAATGAATACTCATGTGCTGCCTACTCACAAGGTAAATTGATAGTTAGACCATCTTTTACTAAATTCATATCTGAGTCACCAATCTTTTTAGAAAGAATACATGGGGACATATGTGGGCCTATCCATCCACCATGTGGATCATTCCGTTATTTTATGATTTTAATAAATGCTTCTACTAGGTGGTCACATTTTTGTCTCATTTCTACACGTAATATTGCCTTTGCTAGACTCTTTGCACAAATAATCAGATTACGAGCACAATTTCTAGATTATCCAATTAAGACAATACGTCTTGATAATGCTGGCGAATTTACTTTTCAAACATTCATTGACTATTACATGTCGGTAAGGATAAATATTGAGTATCCTATTGCTTATACTCATACCTAAAATGGTTTAGCAGAATCCTTCATCAAACGTCTTCAATTAATAACTCAACCATTAATAATGAAAACCAAACTACCTACTTCCGCCTAGGGACATGCTATTATGCATGCTACAGCTTTAGTTCATATTTGACCTACAACTTACCATGAATACTCCCCTTCACAACTTGTGCTTGGAAAACAACAAAATATCTCTCACTTACGAATCTTTTGTTGTGTAGTATATGTACCAATTGTACCTACACAACGCACTAAAATGGGTCACCAAACAAAGACTTGGGATTTATGTAGGTTTTGATTTTCTATCTATCATAAGATATCTTAAACCTTTGACATACGATGTTTTTACAACCCGCTTTACAGATTGTCATTTTAATGAGAGTGTTTTCCCGTCATTAGAGAGAAAAAGTCGATTTCTGAATAACGACAAGAAATTACTTGGAACACATCTACTACGTCTTATCTTGATCCTCATACAAATCAATGTGAACTAGAAGTTCAAGGATCATTCATTTTCAAAAACTTGCAAATCAATTACTAAATGCATTCATTAATACAAAGAAAGTGACAAAGTCACATATCTTGACTGCAAATACTCCAACACGGATTGATGTCCCTATAGAACAATTAACAAATGAATCTAAGATACACCTGAAGTGTGGTAGACTTGTCGGCTCAAATGATGTAACTCCTTGGAAGAGGAAAAAAAAAACTGGCACTCTAAAAGAAGCCATCAAAATGATTGATCACTTTAAAATTGATAAATCTATAGCCCCAAAAGATGTACAAATAATGCAGAAAGCCCCTAAAAAGGCACATATCGAACAAAAAGCCCCTGAAGAGGCACAAATACTTGAAAATTGTGATATCTCAGTAAGTTATGTACACACAAGAGAAAAATGGGATCGAAATAATATTGTTATTAACAATATTTTTTTTCTTTCCAAGTAGCCTCTGATATCATAAGAAATTATGAAGATCATGTACCACGAAATGTGGAAAAATGCCGACATAGAAAAGATTGGCCAAAATGGAAAGAAACTATGAAGGCAGAGTTAAACTCATTAACAAAACGAGAAGTTTTTGGACCTGTAGTCCAAACACCTGAAGATGTAAAGTCTGTTGGGTATAAATGGGTATTTGTAAGAAAACGCAATGCGAATAATGAGATCATAAGATATAAAGCGTGATTAGTAGCACAAGATTTTTCGTAGAGACCTGGTATTGACTACGAGGAAACATACTCTCCCATCATGGATGTAATCACATTTCGTTTCTTAATTAGTTTGATAGTCTTAGAAGGATTGAATATGCGTCTCATGGATATTATTACAACATATTTATACGGATCCATGGATAATGATATATACATGAAAATCAGTGAATGATTTAAATTGCCTGAAGCAAATTGTACAAAGCCTCGTAGCATGTACTCAATCAAGTTACAACGATCCTTGTATGGATTAGAACAATTTGGACGCATGTAGTACAATTGCCTTAGCGAATACTTGCTAAAAGAAGGGTATATGAATAACCCTATATGCCCATGCATCTTCATTAAGAAATCAGAAACCAAATTTACAATTATTGTAGTATATGTTGATGACTTAAATCTTGTTGGAACTCCTGAAGAGCTCACAAGAATAACAAATTACTTGAAAAAGGATTTTGAAATAAAAGATTTTGGAAAAACAAAATTTTGTCTTGGCTTACAAATCGAACATTTTCCAAATGAAGTTTTAGTACATCAATCAACACATATTAAGAAAGTTTTGAAGTTTTTTTATATGGATAAAGTGCATCCTTTAAGTTCTCCAATGGTTGTCTGATCACTTGATGTGGAAAAAAAAACTCATTTCGTTTTTACAAAAAAAATGAAGAATTGTTTGGTCCTGAAGTACCATATCTTAGTGTTGTTGGTTCACTTATGTGTCTTGCCAATTGTACACATCCAGACATTGCTTTTTTTGTCAATTTGTTAGCAAGATACAATTCCACTCCAACTCAAAGACATTGAAATGGTATCAAACATATATTACATTATCTTCGCGGAACTACTGATATGTGTTTATTTTACTCAAGGGAATCAAAGCAACAATTGCTTGGATATGCCAATGCAGGATATCTTTTAAATCCATATAAATGTAGGTCACAAATAGGGTATATGTTTAATTGCAATGGTATTGTTATTTCATAGAGATCTATCAAACAAACAATGGTGGTCACATCATCAAATCATTCAAAAATACTAGCAATTCATGAAACAAGTCATGAATATATATGGCTAAGATCTATGATCCAGCATATTCAGGAATCATGTGGACTCTCCTCTATCAAAGGTGGCCCGATAATATTATTTAAAGATAATGTTGCATGCATCACACAAATAATAGGGAACCACATTAAATGAGATAGAACTAAACACATTTCACCAAAATTCTTTTATACACATGAACTCCAGAAAGAGTGGTAAAATTGATGTGCAACAAATACGTTCAAGTGATAATCTAGTAGATTTATTCACAAAATCATTGTCAACCTCAATATTTAAGAAGTTAATACACAGGATTGGAATGCGTCAACTCAAGGATATCGACATAAGAGGGAATATGCTTGTAAAAGGGTGTTAATGTACTGCATTTTTTTTTTCCTTCATCCAGGTTTTGTTCCACTGGATTTTATTGGTAAGGTTTTTAATGAGGCAGTCCAAACATACCAAGGGCAACTTAAAGAATTATAAAAATATTGTACTTTTTTTTTTCTTTGATAGGTTTTTCCCATAGGGTTTTTTACTAGCAAGGTTTTAATGAAGCATATTCTTAAATGTGGTAGACATCAAACTAGGAGTGTTATAATTGAAGTAATGAATGTCACCACATTAATTATAATAAATGTTAATTAAGTATTATTTATGACTTTTATTAATACTCATTAATGGAAACCATTAATGTTATTTATGAGTTTCATTAATATTCATTAATGGGAATATTAATGGAAGCCATTTGGAAAGCCTATAAAAGGAATTCTCATCCCCTGTAATATGCATCCCTAAACAAGAAAGAAATTTCTCTCTTTCTCTCATTATCTCTATTTTTCATTCTTTCAACTCTCTTCTCTAATTCCTTCTTCCCATTATATATATATTATTAAAGTAATATATATTTTATCTCTACTACTTTGACTTGCATTGCATTTATCCTCATTTTACAATAAAAAATTTTTGATTTACAATTTTACATTTAAATGAATAAACAAAGAAAATAAATAAATAAATAAAAATTAACTCATACTATTTTCCTAAAGCCGAAAGAGGTTCTAACATCATGCCAAGTATCAATTTGTGTTAAAAGCCTACACACATATGACATAACAAGACATGTCAAGCTAAAATAACATATCACTACATTGTTAAAAGCTTTTAAACTTATAGAGGATACGTATTGTTAAAAGCTTTTAAACTTATAGAGGATATGTATTAACAATGTAATGTACCCTAAGTTGAAATGAGCAAAGGAGTTTCATACATTCCAAAATCATAATCTCATATGGTGGGACCAATTTTGAAAGGATCAGAAGCATCGTTTCTTATTAAAAAAAAAAAAAAGGTGTTTCATGAAATTTTACTCTTTTTTTTATATCTAAAAAATTATTTTAAAAGGTAATTAGATTATTTAGATGGTACATATAAATAATATATATTTAAACTTTTTAAGTTTGAGGAAAGTGTTATTATAATTATTTTAAAAACCGAACCGGATCAACCTGTCGAACCGTCGACCGGTGAACTTTCCAGTTTAGTCCATCTCAATGAACCGTTTCATGGTCAAACTGGTATTGAACCGTTCAAACTGACGATCGAACCATCGAACAAGACAAACCGTCCAATTTTTTATAAACCGATAAGACCTTAATTGTTACAAATATTTGTTAACTATTAAGAGGCCCATTATCCATCAGGCCTATTTCCACACCCAATACTTTTAAAACTAAAACTAATTATAAGCCTATATTTGGTCCAAGCCACTAGGTCCAATCCAATGACAAGAAAGCTTATAAAACTTATATTTGGGTCATGTCTCCAACCCAATTTGCTGGCATGTTTGGGTTGGATGTTGAAGATATTTATAGAGCACTTAGAGCACATATAATTCATGTGCTTCCTATGTGATATTGGGACTGGGACTAATTAGAGGCAAAACATTGCTTGGAGGGTAGGATGGATCTCAAAGTTTGAAGCTTTTGAAAGCATTGCACCATATTTATTAAATGATGTTGTTAAAAAATATATATAATAAGAATCTAAGATTAATGTTTTTATTTCAAATTTTTATCATATAAAATCTTTAAAGAAATGTATATATTTAAACTCCTATTTATCTTTATAATAATAATTATAAAAAATAATATAAATTAATTAATAGAATAATTTTAAAACAATAAAATACAAAGACAAAAAGATAAAATTAAATATTATAAATTTTTTCATCTTAAATATATCTTCATTCTTAAATATTACATATTTCTATTTAATAAAATTTAAAATATTAAACTTTATCATTTAATTTAATATACCAAATATAAAAATTAAACATTATTAAAATTTATAATTTTATATATTTTTAATTTTATATAATATATAAATTATATATTTATTACATCACCGGTTTGACAGTTGATCTTACCAGTGAACCAACCGGTAAGTTTTTCGGTTCCATGACCGGTCGGTTTGATTATTATTAACAAAATAAAAATGGGTTTTAAGTAAAATGGCTAAAATCCGATGAGCCCGTTATCGGCCTTGGGGATTTCTGATCTCAGAGAAGACATCTCCGGACATCCCCAATGTGGATTCACCTCCACCACCTCCACCCCCACCCCCACCCCCACCATGCCCATTCCACCTCCTTTCACCCTCCAATCCTTCTTCTATCTCACTTACCTCCCCGCTCTTCTTCTGCAACTGCATCGCGAATTCAAGCCCCCACATCACATCACCCATCGCCGGCCGCTCCGTCCCCCGATCCCCCACGCAGCTTGTCGCTATCTCCCCAAACTTCCTTAGACACTCCGCCCCAATCTCATTCCTCACCCGATTGTCCACGATCTCCTCAAGCCTCCCGCTCTTGTAGTGGGCCTTTCCCCACTCCACCAAGCTCGCCTCTCTCCCCTCTAGGTGCTTTTCCACCGGCGGTCTGCCGCACAGAACCTCAAACAGAACCACCCCGAATGAGTACACGTCAGACTTATCCGTCAGCCGCTGGAGGAGGTAGTACTCCGGGTCTATGTACCCGAAGCTGCCCTTCACCACGGTGCTGACGTGGCTCTCGGACCCGCCGGCGGGTCCCAACTTTGATAATCCGAAATCAGAGACCTTCGCCACCCAGTTCTCATCAAGCAGTATGTTGGCGGTCTTCACGTCTCTGTGGATGATCGTGTGCTTCGCGCCTGTATGCAGATGGTGCAGTCCCTTAGCCGCGCCAATGCAGATATCGAGCCGCTTCTTCCATGGGAGAGGAGGGTTATCAGTGCCGTAGAGATGATCCCGGAGGGCGCCGTTGGCCATGAAGTCGTAGACGAGGATCATCTCCCCGTGTTCCGCGCAGTAGCCGATTAGAGAAACCAGGTGGATGTGGCGGAGCTGCGAGAGCATCTCAATTTCTGTGCGGAACTCGCGCGTTCCTTGCTGGGACGTGGGGTTCAATCGTTTCACCGCGACTGGGGTTGCTCCGCCGTGGATGGCGCCCCTGTAGACGTTTCCGAAGCCGCCGACGCCGATGAGGAAATCGTCGCTGAAGTCGTTCGTCGCTGAAAGCATCTCCTCCAGCGAAAAATGCCTGCACAGCTCCGACGGCCGAGGCGTATATCTCGTCTTGGTTGACTCGGCGCCGGATTGCGAGAATGGAGTCCACCAGGATGTTCCTCGGCTCGTGCCTGCAGTCCTTGCCTTCTTCTTCGCTCCCAGGCGCCGGAGAATGAAGAAAAATAAAATCAAAGCTACGGCAACAACCCCGCCCACCACTACTCCGGCGAAAATCAATGGTTTTCGGACCTTATTCCAACGATCCGCCGTTTGAATGGGTTCAATTTGATCCACTTCGGCTTTAGACTTATGTTTAGGGATAGGATTGGGTCCGGCGAGGTTTCCGTCGCTTGCGTTCAATTTGAATATCTCCAAACCGTTCAAAAGAGCATCGGAGTACTTGGCATGAGCTCCGGTGTTGGGGTGCAACGCCAGCCATAGCTCTTGGCGGACTCCCCCTGCTTCCGGCACTATCACCACGAATTCCCTGAAAATCGGTACTCCGATACCATCGGCATAAACCATAATATCCATCTGATCGTCGGCCGTCTGGTTATTCAAAAATATCTCAAACACCCTCTGATTGATCCCAGTTATCTCCGGCGCAATCTCGCAGAAATGGAGCCTCACCAGATAGTAAAACCCTGAATCCACGGGGAATATCCACGTCAGATTGTAGTTCTCGTTGACATTCCTGTTCATCCCCATGGAGCGAGCAGTCCTGTAGAGAATCTCAGGCGCAGTATAGGGTGGAACCTTGGTGAATTTGATCTTAATTGTGAGATGAAATGGATCTTGCCCAGCTGCGGGTCCGAAGATAAAGGAGTCGTCCTGAGACCATTCTCGGAACATGCCGGTGTCGTCGACGGCCGAAATGGCTTGCCCGTCCACGTTTAATCTATAAACCATCTCGAGTGCAGTGCCATTGTTGATCGTGAATGGCTGCGATTGCCCAGCCATGGAGATATCTTCACCTTTGAGGTAAAGATCCGTGGGCATGGAAACAACCTCGATGCCATTCACAAAGGCAAAAGCACCTGCAACTGGAGCGAAAGTGAGATTCAGCAGCTGCTCCGAGCTCACCCAAACACAATACTCCTTACTGAAATGGGTTTGATTAAGAAAGCCAGCAGTGAGCCAAGCGCTGAAGTTGTGAAGCAGCGTGTAGTGGTTTGCCGTGACGGAGAAGAAGGCGTGGGAGGGATCGAGATTGGAGTAGGAGGCCGGATGGAAGTGAAGGCGAAGGAACTTGGGGCCCGGGGATAGCGGGAAGGCGTAAGTGAATTGGGAGGTGAAGATACGAGCAGTCATGTAAGGAACCAGTGGAACGGAGTCTTGGGTGGAGGCCATGGAGATGGAAGATGCATTGAGTTGGGAGCATATGAATTTTGAACCGGTGTCACTAGTCCATTTGCGGCCATCAGGGGCGGTGCTGTGGCCATGGCTTCCACAATCTAGAGCTATGTTCTCCACGGGAGTGTAGGGTGATGATGAAGCTGTGACAGCGATGACAATGGAGATGGCATGGATTGAAGCAAGGATGCGGAAGAGCACCAAGTTTGTATCAGTGTTGTTCATAGCGCGCCTTACGATGGAAACCATTCTCGAAAACGGTTTTAACATGGAGAATATATATTCAGTCAGACTATGGGCGGAAAATAGAATATTTTGTCTACTCGGGTCCAATAGGTCCTCAGTCCTCACTACGTAGTAACGTCTCACATGATTGAGGTAAATAAAATTACTCTGATACAATGTGAGCATTTGCTGGACAAAGACCCCACACCTCTCATGGTAATGATAACCTGGAGACTCTATTCCAAAATAGAAGAGGAGGCCCAGGAGTTCCACTTGTAAGTGGCGCACTACACAACAAAGTTGAGTTCAACATCTTTCCACACTACAAGATAGAGATGGAGATGGATCTCCTCTTCTTCACATTCAATATAAAGTTCATGTTTTCTTTATGATATCTGAAACCAAAATGATCATTACACTTGAGAACAGCCATGGCAGGAAAGCACTCCTACTCCCAATGCTTTGCCTTTTTATTTCTATCAACCAACTCACACACAAGAAACATAGCTCCAAACTCAGGAGAAACATAGCCTTGGAAACAAATGGGTGCTGGGGCTTTGGTGAAAAAGGAAAAAAAAAAAAACATAATCGTTTGGTCATCGGGACCCTGAACGGCAGCGATAGGTAGACTTGCAGCCGCGGTCAGACCCCTTGTTTGGGCCCGGTAGGCAGCTGCTGTATGCTGGTGTTGAGCCTTTACAGATCCCTTTGTCTGGAGTGAGAGCCCCGTATGATATAGACTTGACCCTTGCCTCTGCAAGAAACCGGTAGCTCACTTCCGACTCCATGAACAACTCTTCTCCTGTGAAGCATTCAGCAATGGTGGCCTCCAGACATTTCTTATGGTGTGTCATTTGAGAAGCAACCACATGGATACTAGCAATGAGGATCATCAAGACGCAAAAGCCCTCCCTCAGCCTCATTCTCATTCCAAGAAGCAGAGAGAGTGAAAGGGAGTACTATATGATGTAAACAAAAGAAACCATCATGATGTAAAGAGTCCATTTTCAAGCTTCCTTACCCGTTTCTTCACCTAACAAAACGAGGGAGATAATGGAGCATATTTCAAGTGGAAAGAGCACCACACCAACTTATACAAACCACAAATTTGTTTTGTACCTTGACGATGTTTGAATAATTCAAGTTTTGGGCCAATTCGCACCCCTAACTTTAGACTAATAAAATAATGAAAGTGAGACCAAATCATGGAATCTTCCATCCTAAAGTCTATCTTCATTTCATTAATAAACCACCCAATTGTTGATACCATGGCATCCAAGTTGATGCTTTTACAGTAATTCTCAACTTTTTTTCTCTAGACCCACTTCAATTCATCTCAACCACACACCAAACTCAAACGTATTGCTTACTTGGATCAGTGTCAGCTACCATTTGCTTCAAGAAAAGGATCTGGGTATGATTGATATTAGTAACCTATTGTCTTACAAGCAAAAGTGTTTTCACTTCCTAGGGTGTACATCCACCAGACTAAAAGGCTCCCAACAACCCACTTCACAATATGGTAAACACAGTTTTCATGGTATAATAGCATTGGTATATAATATAAAAGGGAAATCCATCAAGTTCTATCTTGGAGATTCATGTAGTGAACCAAAATAATCAGTTTTAGGCTAGTAATCACTGTGATAAAGAATTCATAAGATTAGGTGAATTTGGATTTCACCATTAACATAGAAAAGAAATAAGTACAATTCACATTGGAATCCCAACGACCAACTAAAATCAATCTGGTCTGTCCTGTAGAAATTCACGCTTCTCATTCTCACCTTGGTTTCTCATATTTTTTTTATCACTACAAAAAGACAAGAGGTTAATTAACTTAATCTCTCACCAAGTTGGGCATGTTGAAGCCAACCAACTAAGATCAATCTGTTCTATCCTGTAGAAATTCATGCCTCTCATTTTCACATTGGTTTCTCATTTTTTTTTTTGCACTACAAGAAGGCAAGAGGCTAATTACTTAATCTCTCACTAAGTTGGGCATGTTGAAGCCATTCTTTGCCTTATAAGATGCCAAAGAAGAGTTTGTAATGGCATATTTTTGCAGTGTCAACAACTTTTGCCTTTGACAACCCAATAAACACTGTTCTGGTTCTATGACTTATCTTAACTGGAGAAAACAAGGGCTTGCCACTCTTCTAAAGAAGAACCATATTCAGGACCAGAGACACAGGAATCTATATAACCACCCAAGATTAATGTAAAGCACACACTTTGAGTTTTCATGCTAAAAAAGTGAAACCACCATTTCCCAAAATTGGAAAGATTTAAGATTACTGCTAGGTTTAAATTCTTATCATCTCATTTTAACAGCACAAAGCAATGAACTTTCAGTATTCAAGATACAGAGTTACCCTCCTAAACATTTCAAATGGCAGATTCAATCTCCAATCCTTCTGTTTACGGCTCAAAGGTCTACCTTTGCCCAAAGGGTCCCTATTTTCCCTCACATTTGCCAACTTCCACACACAATTTGCTGATTCTGTTTTGATGGACTCCAGCATGAAAACACCATCCTTTTCGAGGCATTGAGTTTCTACATCTTCTACATAGCTTACTCTCATAGGCATGTCTTTGAATCGATCCAGATCATCTGGCACCTTTAGCAACCGTTCTGCACCTGGCGATGATACCTACAAAATAAAACAATGTTTTCTTTAAATATAAGAAACAAACTTTATGGGTATTTTGATTACATAATAGTTAGATTCTCAGTTACCTCAATAGCCAAATTGTGAGGTATCTCTCCAAGTGCTCCCATTTCATCTAGTTTTTTCTTGTACTCTAGGTTGTACCTTTCAATCTCCTCCATGCTTGGACACCCATATCTGGTGACAAGCATACTGGTCTTTGTCAATAACAAACTTTGGAGATCCAAATTGAAAGAATATACAAAGTTCTATTGATTAATTATATGGACTCGATAGGAGGAACATCATCTTTCAGTAAATGACTAACCAGAACCAGAAGTAATTTACCAAGAAAGTTGAGTCATCCTTTTTCAAGCTACTGACCATCATAGGTTATCTTTTTGAGATTTAAGAGAAAATAGGTCATATTTTTTCCACAGAAAATGGAAACTTTCATTGTCACCATAGTAACAGAATGAATATTCAACATGCATCTGTTCCTTCTTAATTTTACCCATAAGATGAATATTTTGTCGAAACTCCATGATTCAACTATAGGAAACATTGTGTACCTAACATGAAAATTCTTACTTGTTTGATAGTTTGTCTAGTCTCACATATATGTACCCTCGTGGAGTTGTCTTGAAAGAGAAGAGTTCCATATCACCACCAAATTGTAAGAGAACCTCACGAGCAATAGATAGAACCCGTTCGCCCCAGGGAACATTTTGCAGCACAATGCCACCACCATCCCCTCCATCACCTATCTAAATTGTTGAAGACAGACATCAACCAAAATGGAATTTACAACTAAAATGAAAGTAGACCCATCATAAATGCAATCCAAAACAATGCACCTCAGGCTCAACCTCTTCCTCTTCCTCTTCCTCCCATCCATCAGTGGTCTCTCCTTCACTTGTTTCATCTGTAAATGTAAGCATGCTCAGAGAATAACCTCCTAAACAAAAAACTAACAAATTAATCTCACAGCACTTAGCTAGTGAACCCAAAAATAGAGAAGAAAAATTAAAGGCTGAATCAAATTATTGGAAACTGTTTTGTTTACATGCCATATGATTGTGAAAATGATCTTGATAAGGTGCTTACAGGGACCCTATAAAAAAAAATGCAAACCCACATTCAAATAGCATTAAAAAGCTTATTAAATATAAGAAATATACATATAATCAGGTGCACCAGCATAGAATGAAGTGTAACCCATTTGATCATTCATATCAATTCGCAAAAAGAAAATTCTATTAACAAGATTTAGCCATCAGAGACGATGCGGAACTTTGATCAAACACTTGGAGAACATTCACCATACAGACGTGAACAAACGCGACCAAGAAAACAGTAATCTCACACTCCAAACAGCACAACAACAAAGTATAAGAAAACTACATCATGGGATAGAAGAACACGAAAACACGGAATCTAATTCAAAACAAGACCAGTAAATGCAAAAGGCGAAGAAAGAAACAAACGTAGAGGTTTACACTGATGTGGGTGATCTTCTTTGCTGTCAATATGATCAGAGGAGTTGGTGTTTAGGAATCTAAGAGTTGGAGAAGAAGAAAGTGAGGATGCGGGTTTGAATGGAAAGCCAACAAAATGAGAAATAGGAGGAGAGAAGGAAGATGAAGAAAAAGGGTTTTGGGGGGAGGAGGGGAGTGTGGAGAGGGTTCTGAAAGAGAGATTATTGGAAGAAATAGAAGAGGAGAAGAGGGACCTGGGAATGGTGTGTAGCAGTGAAGTGGGGATTCTGCTACTCATTCTTCCCATTTCTCAATAGCTTGGTGCTGCTCCTGCCTTGAGAGTTTTGCTTTTGCCTCTAAAGGACGACGCTTAGCAATAAAATGGCTATGTACATATATGATTCCAAAATAATGGAAAGACCCATTTGTAATTATTTTTTTGGTTTTCTTTCACTGATTTAGGTAGTGAAAAATGAAATTGTCACAATTCACATAAAGCCCCTTTCTTGTTGCCTAACTTAGAATTCAACTTTTGTTTATTCTACCTTCATTTTTTATTTTTTTATTTTTCAATTTCATTACATGTTTTTGCTATTAAGTAAGTTATTGAACCATAAAAAAAATACGAGTACAAGTACAAAAATTATGTTTTAAAAAGTTGTATAAAAAATAAAAATAGTAGTTTACACATTTTCAAAAGTTTTATAGAGGTGTAGGTAACAAGATTTATTTATTTATTTATTTTTAAATATAACTAAATCACTTGAGTCTTGAGAATTGAGATTGTGCTAAGTGCTAACCCACCAAGGTTTTACAAAATTTCCATTTCTTTTTCCTTTTTTCTGAAACAACTAGGCCCGGCTGAAAATAAAGTAGTATTAAAGGAAAATAAAGTATTCAAATATTTTAAATTGTCAAAGTACTACTACTTATGCTTTAAAATGCAATATTTTAATGTTCTCATGAAAATCGAAAATTGTTTTCTATATCTTCAAAAATATTTTGTTTAAATGAAATGAAAAACAATTCTCATTTCCTCTGCAACATACAAGATTTAACCAATTTTCTCGTGTTGGATTAACCTGAAAGTCATGGAATTTGCAAATATTTCAGGATCACATCCAAGTTTAATATATATTGTGAAACCAAAATCATTAAAATAAAGGGTTGGGGAGTAAAAATGAGACAAATTTTTCCTCACCACAGGTTACCACTTTTCTTAATGGCACCCAAAACCTACCATGGAATGACCCTTTCGAAAAGGGAAATTTCTGTAAAATCAAAAATGGGGTTTTAAACAAAGAGAAAAAAACTTCCAATAGAGCAAGAGAGACATTAGCAGTATAGATCAAAAATGAAATACTGATTTATTTCCTAATGGGATTGGTGATATACATGCAAAGTTGCAACAGAAGATTAAGATGGGCCATGACTGTCCTCTTGTGGCTTCCAGTCTTACCCTTTTCTCACCTTTACACAAAACTAAGATCCTAAATAACAGACTCAAAGAGATCAAGAAAAACAAATCAAAAAACACATACAAATTCTTACAGGAAAAGAGACTATCTACAGCCGCAGAATAGTTCGAAGTGTATCACAAAGGTTTTGAATAGTCTGTTGCTCTTGTACTGCTTGCAGATCCTGGAGTGGCATCTCTTCATAACTCCTGCAACAGATGAAATACATGGGTTAGGAACAAATAGCTGATCTTAAAGTAAATAAATCACATTATAACAACCGGCCATGAATATGTCTTTTGCTTTGGTTCTGAGACCCCCACTCAAATAAATGAGTAAGCAACAAAAGTCGCAGTCAAAACAAGGTGTATCTGCAAACGATTCAGCATTCAGGGATAAAAGACTTGAGCAAACTATAAGGAATGTATGTGGTAGCATTTCAAGTTTAAATGCATCCTGGGCAGAAGCGTGCTCATGCATGGTTGTTCTTTGGTTGATGTGATTTTCAAAAAGACAAATGTGCCTTAAGCAATAGCTGAGAAAATTTGATTGGATGTTTTGTTCTATGGTTGATCTCATTCCAAAAAGATAATAAGCATGTTGTAAGATAAGAACTACAAGATCTTGAAGTTCATACGTTTTGTGGTAAGCCAAAGCTTGTGCCAGATTCAATAGCGTAGAGCTTGAAGTGAGCCTCTGGTACATGCTTGGAGGAAGGGGAATCTGCAGTTACATCAAATATCGCATTAAACAACAAAGTAGAAGTATATATATATATATATATATAGAGAGAGAGAGAGAGAGAGAGAGAGATGGAACCTCATTTTGTCCCCTTCTACCCTTCTTGAGCTGACTATCACCAGTAAAAAGCTCCTGCACCGCTTCCACGGCAACAGCTCCACTACTTTCTCGTTGCCTTCCTCCAAGAACATTGCCAGACAAAAGAGCAATTGGAGATATATCAGTTGCCCTCAAGAATGGAATGGGTACTGTGTTACCAGCTGCATATATGGACCAAAGCTACAATGACAATGAACAGTTTGTAAGAAGACACCCAAGTTGCACTCATACCAACAAGCACTTCCAGCAACGAGGAAAAAGAGAAAACACTTTAAGAAGCATACCAGATAAACATTAAAAAGGCCACAACATAAACCCTCATCAAGCCTCATTCTGAGCATTATTTAGAGGTTGGTGTAAAACCTGATTAATTGATCAAATTGGGTTTGGAGTGGTAAGCTGGATTTGAATGGTGCGAATCCAAATAAAATTCAGCTACAAATTCAGAATTTTGGCCCAAGAAAGAAGAAACTGAGGGGAAAATGAGAAAACTAGCTCATCACCCATTAACCTAGCTCTGGTCTACCCTCAAAGAAGGGTACTGGGAAAGATGAATTTGATAAGGTTCCAAACTTCAGCAGCTTCGCATAAGCTAGTGGCTAAGAGTTAAACATTTGCGTGTGCCCACCAAAGCAGTTTACATTGCACTCAGGAAAATCACATTATATTATCTTCTTCATTGATTCAGTTACAAATTTGAGATCAATAATTAGGAAAACATGCTGAATTTGGGGAAGCTATGGTGCATAATTCAGGAAAACTGAAATATTTGATTTTTATAGTGTACACCATGCATTCAGCAAGTCAGATAGTTGGATTCAGGTTAAACAACTGTCCCAGAAATTCAAAAACAAAATCCATCATTCCAAGGAACTTTCATTTCACCTTTTCAAAATGTAAAATGAAGCAAGCTCAAGGAACTCATAAATACTAATCAATTAGTACATCAACTATTGAATGAGAGAAAAGAAAAGGCATATATATGCTAGGAAAAGCTTGGGCGCTGATTACTCCAAAAACACATTGAACATGTTATGAGTTATATGGTGATAGAAATGGTAACCAGCAACAAACTAGAGAGTTAATGATACCCAGCTGAAAAGGCAGAAATGTGCAAAGTCTCATACCACATATATGGACCATAAATTAGACCATCTTCTCAAGACCAGAAATTCTGAACTCCCATGGTCTGAGAGCCCATCTGGGAGTGATTTTGAGAAAGCTACAAGTACTTTCTAATATTTGGAAGCACTTTCTCACAAAAATTATGTGTTTGACAAACCTTTGAAAATTATTTTTAAAAATCTAGAGAATCACTTCAAGTGATTCTTAGATAATTAGTTAGTAGGTGATTCTTTCAAAAAAAAAAAAAAGGATAAATAAAAGAGATAAAATTGTATTGAAAAGAGCCACCAAAACAGTGACTCAAAGTATAGTGATTCTTTCAAAAATTGCCTTGTTTACTATATAACACATTACCAAAAAAAGACTATCCAAGCGCTTTGTTTTGTTTGTTTATATCCAAAGCCCAAGTGATCCTCCTTAAAAGCATTTGTAATGAAAGCGCTACATGCTAAAAGTTCTTTAACTAGAATCACTCCCCAATAGGCTCCAAATTTCCATACATAAAAGCACTTGAACTTCCATAAACTTCCAAACTTGCATCACTTATTCCAACTTTGGAGTATCCATCATTTAACTTTGCAGCCAAGGACTAAATTCTGGTTGCTCCCTGAGCAATTTGGTGCATACTCATTCATCATTTGGAAAATTAAAGGTTGGAGAATGTAGAATTTACCTTATCTTGTGATGCAAAGGCTGTCCTACTGACTGTTTCATTCTTTAATTGGCTACTGCTCACACCACCACCTCCAGCTTGCACCTGAGAAATGCTACTTGTCCTGAGATTCTGCTCAGGAGAGCCAAATACTGATTTGGATGTTGTTTGTTCCCCTGGATGTGATTCTCCAACCTGGTCATTGTTTGCAGCAACATCAACTGTATCCTCCACCCTGCTAGAATATCTCAATGAAGTTGTACACTCTTGAAGACATTAAAAAGAAAAACTTACAGGCAAAAGGTAAAGATGGGATATTTGTGCAGTAAGCTATTCAAGAGGAGATCCTAAGAAGGGGGAAAAGGAGGAGAAAAACTTCTAAGGTTCAATTTTTTATTCTACATCATTTATTGGCAACAAAAGGGACAATAAGTTAGATAACAGTTAAAAGAATGAGCACAATGGAGTTAAATGGATGACTAATATTTGAGTCAAAAGGCAAACATATAAGACTCATTTGGAGTACTGGAGGAAAAAGTTTCATCTTGCTAGTGCTTAGGGTTGATTATTACTATTATTGTTATTGCTATTAGTATTGTCAGTATTATTAGTATTATTACTGTTGCTATTATTATCATAACTATATTTCTTCTTAATCTTTTTGGGTGGGAGATTGAAGAAACAACTAGTTTACCAATGTGATAAGAAAAATGCAGAGTAACATATAAAAAAAAAGCATAGAGCTTTCTCCATTCCATTGTTCCTTTAGTAAGTACAGGAGGAACTTGTAAAGGATATGATTTTTTGGGCAAAACAAAAAATATATATTTTCATAATAAAAAATAAACAATTCATTGACATGAATTTTAGCACAAGCAAAGGATGAGAAATCCTACCAAAAATACAAAGAATGATTAAAAAAGGGAGGAAATACCTAACAAGAGCAATAAGAGGGATACAGTCCAGAACTAAAAAGGAATACATACAAAATATAGCAACAATGTAAAATCAAGATGGTAAAAAAAATTCCCAACAAAAAAAATCATTTGCTAGCTCCACACCCTTTTAAAAATGCTGCAACATTATTAGCTAAACATGGGGACTAAGAAAAGGAACAATTCACTACTAGCTAGGTCTAGGATTTGACAAAGCCACATGTCATAATTCCAAAGACCTCTCTCCAACTTAAACATCGATAATATCACTACAGAAAAATCTCCCTCTACCAATAATTTAAAAAGATCCAAAGCTTAGGACCACAATAAGCCCTCCAAAAGAGCTAAGGCCCTGTTTGGATTGACTTTGAGAAGCCAAAAGCATTTTTGTTTGGATTAACTTTGAGAAACCAAAAGCTCTTTGTTAAGCTAAGTAAGAAATGTTGTACCTGTTTGACTAGCTTTATTAAAAAAGCTTATATTTGTCGTCTTTAATATGTTCTTGGTTGCCTATCAAAAAAAATTAAAAGAGTTTACGGCTTAAAAAAGAGTTTAGCAACAAAGTCAGAAAAATGTTACTTCTTGTACAAGCTCTATTTTGACTCATACAGGAAGTCATTTCATATCTAACAGAAATTTTACAATACAAATATTACCCTTTGAAAATTACAACAAAATCCAAAAAGTTATCCCAAATAGGACCTAAGATCTTTGCCTCAATAGTAAATCCCTCTCCTGTCAGTTTAAAAAAGGCCCTTAACATTATATCATAGTGATCCCTAAGCACACAACCAATCCCCAGTTAGCCTAAATAACCAAGAGCATACCCATAAAACTTTAACTTAATCAAATTCATCGAAAATGAACTCCATATTGAAAACAACTAGCAAATTATCCTTTTTTACCTATCAACTGTGTTCTAATAAAATGTAGGAGGTTCAAAGGAGTATCCTCAAAAACTATGGAGTTTTAGCCTGAGAAGAGTGAGTGTTTAGCTAGGTTGGCAATTCCAAACAAAAATTTCCTAAGTGTCTCCTAACTCAGTTTTTTTCTGAATCCTTCCTCAAACTACTTGCTTAATGAAGATCAAGATGTTGAAATTGCTTAGAGGCCAAGGCAAATAGTTGAGGTTGTAGATGAATGAAATTGAATCAACCAAGTTTTCAAATCGCTATTTTTCCTGAACTATTTCTTTAGGAGTTGAGGAGGCTAGGGTAACAATTTTTTAACCAAGTGTTTATGTGCCTTGTTCCAAGATCGATCCAGTTTTTGCTGGATCTTTTCTTAGTCATTGGATCAAGGGTTCCTTCCTTTTAATACCAAATTGTTTCCATTTTAGGGCTAGAGACTGCAACCGTTTTCTTCTCTCTTGATCTCTCTTTATCCTTACCAAATTAAGAGTGTTTGGCTGCTAAGAAAATCCCCTTTTCACCTTAATTTCCAAACTGTTTTTCCATCAGATTTTCTTAAAAAATGGGTTGATTCTTCACATTCATTCATCTCTCATTTTCTTATTAATTTGGATTTGGGTGAAAACCCATTTTCTTCTTGAATAAGCTTCAAAAAGGGACCGAGATCAAGCTTGGTGTGGACTCCAAGTATGTTCCAAAAGATGAAGGCATGTAGCTGAAGTGAAAAGGTGTTGGTCAAGTAGTTTGTGAAGAATTGGTGGACTTGAGCTAAGTAAATCCTTGTAAACCTTGATTGTTCTTCATAGTGGAAGTTTTTATTGTTAGTAGGCCTATGGCTTTTTATCTCTTAGGAGATTTTCCACATAAAATTTGGTGTCATTCTCTCTCTCTCTCTCTCTCTCTCTCTATTTCTACTATTTGATTTGTTTTCAATTAATGATATCATTTGTTACTTGTGCATAAATGTTGGATGGACGAAAAATGAGCTAAACTAGGCATGATTATCCTTTCATAATCTTGAATACTTTTGTTCCATTTGATTGATATCAATTAGTGATTGGATATGTGTTAAGGAAGAAATTGTTCTTATGAATTTGCGTTGGGGAGTGTTGAAGCATTTGCATTTGACTTGCATTTGTAAATTGTTAGGAGAGCGTTATTTCATTCATACTAGAATGTGACTTTTAATCACTATTGGAAGTATTTGAACCCCTTGAATGTATTTAAAGAAACACCTATCCCCCACCACCCACCCCCTCTGGTGAACTCATCATTAAGATTCACCTTCAAAGAGTTTTAGAAATGAATCAAATTCCAAGTAGATCCTAAGGTCCTTCACTTATCCTTAAAATCCTTGCATTTCTTCCCTTAAATCCTACAAGGTAAGGCAACTCACATACTAAAGTATCCCTCCTCAGGAAATACCCCCAAAGCCTCTAAAAAAGATAAATATCATATCATTAGACTATCATGCCATTCAGATAAATACAATCTATCCCAGCAAAACACAATCTATTCTAACAAGACTAAATAGTCGATGCGAAAGTCTCTAAGCTGATGGGAAATGTAAAAATAAAAGTTGATATAAAGTCATGACTTTTCGATACCCATAAATTACAGAGCTTTGGCGGAGAAAGTTTCATTCCTCGAATCCATCCAAACCACTTTATTCTCTTCTTCCCTAATATCACCTTCCCTTATAAATCAAAGAAGAAAAGTTCTACGTTATCAAAGTCTCAATCATTCAAATGCCTAGAAAAATAAGAATTCCAATGACCTCTCCCACTTGTCTAGTCCCAGAAATCTGCCACCCACACTTCTTTTTAGCTAATGCATAAAAAGAGGGAAAGAATACACACAAAGGCTCATCTCTACACCATTTACCCTTTTGTTTTTTTAAAACCAAGGAACTTTCCATGGTCAAGCCCTTAAAGTGTTGACTCAACCTCAAGGTGTTGACTGCTCCACAACAACCAGCTTCGGGTAAATTCAGAGTATCATCAATAGTATGATTCAAACACAATTTATCCTTTCAAAACTTCACCTCATCTCATATAGAGAAAAAGGCCCTAGTATTAAACATATCCCAATCCTTCCTAATGGTTTTCCATAGTCCAACCCCATATCAATCCCTTGCTTCACAAGAAATCCACCCCCCTTCATCCTCCCTATATTTTCCTCCTATGACCTGCTTCCAAAGAGCTTCCCATTTCAAATGCACAATGCCAACTCTAGAGCCCTACCTTCCTAGAGGAAATCCGTTTGAATTTCCCAAACTATTTTGGCATTGCTATGGATAAAGGCTTGGAAAGACAACTATATGGTGTGGACAAGAGAAGCAATGCACTGAAATCCCAGCTCTCCAAGGCATTAATGATTAGAAATTGGAATTTGTGCTACAAGATTGCTTAAGAAGTCTATTTGGCTAAGGCTCTGTTTGCATCATGGAAAGCGTTATGAGTAGGATGAGGGAAAGAAAAAAGAAAAGGAAAATATAAAGAAAATAAATTGAGCTCAATAAATTCTTTGTGCACTCATTCTCCAATTTTATTCCCCAACAAAGAATAGAATTGAAAAGAAAATGGTGGGAGAAAGAGCTTTGGTGCAGTGCTTCAACTAAAATTGTTTATGAGCATCCAAATAAAACTGGAGAGAACATCCTCACTAAAGAGGTGTGCTTTCTATTGGCTATAACCACAGTGATTCTTTTTTCTTCATTTTATTTTCATTCATTCACATGGATGTGTTGAGAAAGAAGGAGAGTTTGAACTGCAGTTTTTCATCAACACATTGAAGCACACTGCAGAGACCTAAATATCATTTTGGTTAAGCTGCTTCTAAATTCCAAAAAAAAAATCAACTCCTCTTCAATTGTGGGTATTCCAAGGAGGTCTAGGTTATGGTCCTCAGGCTGAAAAATCTGAAGAGATACAATGCACCACAATCAGGAAGGGGATTGGATGGTTTTAAACTGTAAGGGTAGCATCATTATCAAGGAGGAAAGAAAAACGGCTACTGCATCAACTGTTTACCATCCTGTAGAGGCACAGTATACTAGGACATAGCGGTAACAGTTGCATTAAATCATTTTAAGAAAGCCATTTGCCTCTGCTATTATTCTTCCAATATGCAAGTCCCTTCCCTAGATCATCTTATATCTTATTTTTCCTTTCTGAATATTCAGTATCTTTTATGTGTAAAAGAAAACATTTCAGCTGATGCCCAGTCACATAATTGACAGATATTAGTATCCAGATAAACTGTAATTAGTCATTCTTGACAGGAGCCAACACCCTCTTCTCACATGGAAAAACCAAAACCCTCAGCTCCACCAAAGTTATCAAGCTTGCATTATATGAAATAACGGACAAAATCTAAAATTTGATCTTCATTTCAACAGCAAGAAAACGCAATGATAAATAGGAAATAGTAGAAGAAAAGAAACATTTAATTAATTGTGGACTGTTTCAGAATAACACATACACAAGCACTTTGGAAATAAGCATACCTTTGCACATGCTACCATGAGTAGACCAGACATCACAATCTCAAATTCTCAAGTAAAATATGTACATGAGGACTCAATGTCAGAGGGTGACAGAAAATTCTTACCCCAATGAAGACTGAAGTATTAATTATTACCATGACCAAACTTCATATCAGCATCATAACTTACTGATGATTATAAGTTTTTTTTCTTTATTTGGCGGATCAATTGAAATCATATTTTTAAAAATAAGACATTTGCATCTAAGTGAAAAGTAGAAGTACAGTGGAAGAAAAATACCAGTTGTTAGTTGATTTGATTCCAGGGCCACCAACAGGATGGCTCTCAACATTTTCATGAGCAGCTGAGGGTTCTTTTGTACTGGAAACAGGTGTTTGATTGGCGGTTTTATCCATCTCAAACCCACCATGAACTATTACAGTCCCAAACTCACCTGTTAAACAAAGAGTACAAACAAAATCATAAAACCGTAACTCCACTAGATTTTTAGGCATTGTTTTCCTTTTCAACAAGAAGACAGATGAATAAGCTATTATTTCCAACCAGGCAAGAGGCTACAGAGATTTCTTTTTCTTCCAGAATAAAACACTTTATTCATCCATAATATTGCATTAAGTAAACCCTAAAATAAGGGTTTCATTGACAAAGATAAACTCTAAGAAAACAAAAATCAAAAATTAAAGTTGCCATTTTCAGATCCTCCCAGATTTGGTGGAATACATTGAGCAGTTTGTACTGAAGCTGAGAATGCTGAATTCACAGGAGCACCATAAAAGGTTTACCCAGGTTATATAGAGGTAAACTGCATTTACATTCCTTGAGGTTAGACCTAATGACCCCTGCTCACTATCCTCCCTTACCACACCACCCCTCTGCCCATTAGAATTGCTGACCAAATTGAGTAAATGGATATATATATATGTGTTTACTCCATCATCAGCTTCTCCATCTCCTTTTCTATTTACTCCTGTCTCTCCATTTCAAGAAAGTTTTTTTTTTTTTTGGACAAGTAAAGGTCTCTCAATTGCAAGAAATTGTTTCTTCTTCTTGATTTAGTGTCTATTTAAAAGGACTCACCAACAGAAAATGAGCAAGAGAGAGAGAGAAGAAGAATGTTGTTTCTTGAAATCAATTTCTTTGAACCAGTAGTGTTTTGATGGCAATGTTTTCTGAAACATAATGTACATAAGTAGATGTGATATGGTGCATGTATCATAAGGTAAGTGATGATAGAATTGGTGGCATCAGTAAATGGTGGAAGGTGTGGAGATGAAACTGCAATGCCACAGACATGGCCAGTGGACATAGGAAGTTGAGAAGATTCAAGTAGAGGTAGATTTGGTGGCAATGGGGCTGGTTGTGAGGCTCCAATGCAGGACCAAGTGGTGAAGGAGAAGTTGAAGAGAGAATTTTTAGAACTCTTGCTGCAAATTTTAGCTTCTCCATTTCAACCCATTTTCCATAACAATGAAAGAAATAAAAATCAGGGGAAATAATGAAGAAAAGAATGATGAGTTGGGAGGCCCTAGAGATTTGGATATAAGAGAAAAAAGAATAAAACTTTGAGGAGAGAGCAAAGTGCAAAGCAGTTTTAAGAAAAGGACAAAAACAAGATTTCCAGAGAAGTTAAGAGCATGAGAATTAACTAGTGGAGAAGAGAATTTGTTACCAACAACAGAACCAGATGGAAGTACAGTATAATTTCATAAACAAGAAGGAAGGATCCTGTTACTAGGCCCAAACACAGTGTAGCCTTTCCTTTTATATAACCTAGAGGGTACAACATACACTATAAGCCTACCTTCTCCTTCTAGTTCCACACCATCAGATATCTTCTGCTTCACCAAAGTACTAGCTGTGGGTACCTCATTTGTAACTTGAAGTCCATTGTTGAAAGGCCTTGATGGAACTGTATCTCCATAATCCTCATTCAATTTTGGACCTTCCGGAGGCTGTTTCAAATCAGAAACATGTAAAAACAATATGAAAGATCGACTTTTTTCTGATAAATAGAAAGAGGGGAGGGAGTGGTTGTGGGTGATGAGAAGATGGATGCAGACTGTGAGTGTAAAAAGGATAAATTTCATACAGCATCTCCTGATATAGAGGTGATTCGAGCCAGACTTTGTGCTTGCAGCGCCATCGAGGCCCGAATTTGCCTCGCCTTTTCAATCTTTGGTAACATTGCAGAAGCTCCACATTTGCATTTCTCTATGAATTTGTGCTAAGTTTCACAAATGAGGCAATAGTTTCAAGTTAGAATTGAACAAGATATTTTTTTTTTTTTAAGTAAAAGACAGGCAGTAAACTATTTTTTACATGTTTGGACCTCATGAAGCCCATAATTTTAAGATGCAGCTTTAGAATCATTGCTCTCATGTTGATAAATCTCTGATAAATGATTGCTTTTATTGATAACAGAAACCGCCTGACATTCGCAAGCTGCATTCTATTAGGTAACTTTTTTTCTCCTTTTCTCCGTTTCTTATGCAAAATAAAATGTGTATCAACTGTGCTAATGAGATGATTCCATGAAATAAATTGCTATCTTTGAAGTAATCCATGCACTGGAGAAAAACATCTCAAGTGAGTCAGCTTGTTTAAGAAAGAAACCAAAGTGCATTCCTCAACACCAAATTATTCTTAACACCATATAAAAACAAAAACCGCCAGTAGTGGACATCATAATGTTGAAATGGTCCATAATGCACAAGGTTCCATATAAATTAAAGAATTAAAAAAAAAATCCCAAATCTTCAATTCCATTGAGGCTTGGCTCTTGTGGTAAAGAGTTGGGTAGGGTTTGTGAGAGGTTCAAGGTTCAAGTCCCAACGGGATAAAAATGTACCTATCAAAGAAAAAATCTCAAATCTTCAATGTCTGTGACAACTTGGAATACAGGGAAAATTCCCCCTCATCCAGAATTAAACATTTAAGTGAAAATCTATGAACCCCATGCCCATTAAAGATATGCTATGTAGAAACACAGAAAATCACTTCAAATGAGTTATCAAACATAGAAAGACACTGTAGAAACTAAGAGAAATATTTGAATTCATTCAAAACTCTATTTTTTACATAAACATATCCCTATTTAACAAATATACAGAGAGTAATAAAATGGAAAAAAATACAAATATGGAAGAACACAATTTATCCACAATTGTGGCCTCAATTTTTCCTAATATCCTACCAATCATCATTCAAAATTATAACGGATTTCCACACTCCCCCTCAAGTTGGATCATAAATATTAATCATGTCCAACTTGCAAATAAAGTCTTCAAAGCTTGATTTCTGTAACCCCTTGGTGAAAATATCGGTCAATTGTTCCCCGGTAGGGATATAAGTCATACAGATAATCCCTTTCTCGATTTTTTTCCTTGATAAAGTGTCTGTCCACTTCTATGTGTTTGGTTCTGTCGTGCTGAATAGGATTCTGAGAAATACTAATGGCAGCTTTGTTGTCACAATAGAGTTTAATGGGGAGCTCTATTGTAATGCTTAGTTCTTCCAACAGTTTTTGCAACCATAGTCCTTCACACATGCCTTGTGCAACTGCTCTGAATTCAGCTTCGGCATTGCTTTTGGCTACTACACTCTACTTCTTACTTCTCCATGTTACTAAATTCCTTCAGACATAGGTACAATAACCTGTAGTAAACCTTCTGTCATCTATTGATCCCGCCCAATCTGCGTCTGTATAGATCTCTACTTTCTTACTATCACTCTTCTTAAAGAATAGTCCTCTCCCTGGAGAACCCTTTAGGTATCTAAGGATCTTATATACTGCTTCCAGATGACTTTCCTTTAGTGAGTGCATGTACTGGCTAACCACACTTACGGCGAAAGCAATGTCAGGTCTAGTGTGAGAAAGGTAGATCAATTTACCTACTAGTCGCTGATATTTCTCTTTATCCACGGGCTTTCCATCACTTTCCATCCTATTTCTTGCCTCGATAGGGGTATCGCTTGGCTTGCATCCCAGCATGTCAGTCTCAGTCAACAAGTCAAGTACATACTTTCTTTGGAAAATACTAATTCCCTTCCTTGATCTGGCTACCTCCATTCCTAGGAAATACCGCATTTGACCCAAATCTTTCACCTCAAATTCTGTGGCTAAGACCTTCTTCAACCTTTCCACTTCTCCTGTGTCATCTCCAGTGAGAATGATGTCATCGACATACACGATTAGATGGTGATCCTTCCATCATTGGACTGTTTGAAGAACATAGTATGATCCGACTGTCCCTGTTGGTATCCTTGGTTCTTAATCACCTTTGCAAATCTATCAAACCATGCTCTGGGTAATTGTTTGAGACCATAAAGAGATTTTTTCAATTTGCATACCCTGGTTTCTTCTTCTTCCTTACAGAACCCTGGTGGTAGCATCATAAACACTTCTTCTTCTAGTTCACCATTCAAAAAGGCATTCTTGATATCAAACTGACGGAGTGGCCAGTCGAGGTTTGCTGCCAAGGATAAAAGAACTCGTATAGTGTTCAGCTTTGCTACTGGTGCAAAAGTCTCGGTATAGTCGATGTCATAGGTCCGAGTGAACCCCTTTGCAACTAGGCAGGCTTTGTATCGTTCTATTGTGCCATCCGTCTTATATTTCACTGTGAATATCCATTTACAACCCACTAGTTTCTTCCCCCTTGGCAAATTCATCACTTCCCAATTCTCATTTTTTTCCAATGCCCTTATTTCTTCCATCACAACCTCTTTCCATTCTGGAATTTTGAAGGCTTCTTGAATGTTTTTAGGAATCTGGATTTTGTCAAGGTTAGTTGTAAAAGCATGACACTTTGCAAAAAGAAAATTATAAGACACAAATTTCGAGATAGGATGGAGAGTACATGAACGAGATTGTTTCCTAAGAGCAATAGGTAAGTCATCCGTTACCTGATCAAAATTGGAGCCATACTCCTGAGGGGTTGGAACTATCACCAGTTCTGACTCTTTTGGTGCTTCGGAGATGAGTGTCTCATTGAACTTCGATTTTGGCCTCCTTGAGTAGACAAGTGTTTCCCTATTTTTCTGTAATTCCGTATCTCCCCCTGAGTTTAAGTGTCCTTTTGTATTAGGCGAAGGGGTAGATATAAGGCACAGAATGGATTCAAACATAGCAACATCAAGATAGTCAGAGGTTAAGTAAGGTCTAGTTTCACTCATGGACTCCCCCTGAAGCGAGTAGTAGGGAGTATGCTCAAAAAATGTGACATCTAAGCTAACATATAGCTTCTTTGAAACTGGGTCATAGCATTTGTAGCCTTTTTGTGTGGAAGAATAGCCAAGAAAAACACATTTAAGTGCTCTGGGATCAAATTTGTTCCGCTTAGGTCCGAGAGGTGTGGACAAACACAGTGGACCCAAAGACACGAAGTGAAAGATGTGCACCAAGTCTCGAATGAGGAAAAAACTCTTGGAGTCACCCCAAAATTGTGAGGGCATGTGAGATGTAAACAGCAAAGCACGAGCAACTTCAAGAATATGTCTATTTTTCCGTTCTGCAACCCCGTTTTGCTGAGGGGTGTTAACACAAGAACTTTGATGTATAATACCATTTTCTTCTAGGTAAGTGCTCAAGGAGTGATTGAAATACTCAGTACCATTATCAGTACGAAGAATTTGAATTTTGGTCTGAAACTGAGTTTGTATCATAGAGTGAAAGTTCAAGAAGACTGATCGAACCTCAGTTTTATCAGTCAACAAATATACCCAACACAGGCGAGTATGATCATCAATAAAAGTGATAAACCATTTTTTATGGGTCCTATTAGGGGTACGTGAGGGACCCCATAGATCACTATGAATCAAAGTAAATGGTATGGATGGTTTATACTTAGACTTAGGAAAAGACGCTCGATGATGTTTGGCAAGTTCACACACTTCACACTGAAAATCCAATAAAGTTTTATTTGAACATAGTGAAGGAAATAAATGTTTTAAGTACTGAAAACTAGGATGACCCATCTTTTTGTGCGATAACAAAAGTTCACTGTCCTTAGGATAAGATGTAGAATTACAAACAGTAGGAGAACATCGTCCAAGCACATCAATTTCATTGAAGTAATATAGACCCTCACGTTCCTTAGCACTGCCAATCGTCTTCCCCGATGATAGGTCCTGAAAAACACAATGAGATGGTAGGAATTTAGCTGAACAATTAGAATTTTTGGTTAATTGGCTAACAGACAGCAAATTGCAAGACAACTTAGGTACATGTAGGACAGGATTGAGAGTAATCGACTCAGAAATACGAATACTCCCTTTGCCATCAATTGGTAATAAAATACCATCTGCAATATTTACTTTTAATTACCGGCACAAGGAGAATATGTAGAAAATAAATGATGAGCATCAGTCATATGATCAGATGCACCAGAGTCAATAATCCAAGGAGTAGTCTGAGGCATGGTGCTAAGTGCTGTAAAAAAAGTACCTTTTTTTGCCAAAGAACCAGAGGATAAAGTGGTAGAAGACTGACCAGAGGCTTGGAAATTAGAAAAAAACTCATATAATTTCGCAAGCTGGTCGGAATTAAACCCCAAACTAGAAGTTGACTGACAAATTTCTGTCGAGGCTTGATGACCCTGAGTTTCGGTGGAGGCTTGATGACTATGGGCTTTGGGCAGTCTGGGCTTCCAATCTGCGGGCTTGCCATGTAAAGCCCAGCAAGTGTCTTTAGTGTGGCCCAACTTCTTACAATGCTCACAATAAGTCCTCTTGGACTGTCTTGGGCTTGGCCCACTAGTTCCAATGAGGCCCACGTCCAACAGTAGCATGAGGCCCATGAGGCCCATGGGTTAAAAGGGTTGAGCCCTCAGGCCCAAGTGAGAGATCTAACATTACCCTCCTCCTGATTTCCTCTCGCCGCACCTCGGAGAAGACTTCTCGGATGGAGGGCAACGGTCGGCGATTGAGAACCCTACTCCTGACATCGTCAAGCTCATGGTTCAATCCCGCTAGGAACTCAAAGACCCTTTCGTTCTCCATCTTCTTCTTGAAGCGCACACTGTCACCCGTGCACTCCCACTCCTCTTCGCAACTGAGATCAAGATCTTGCCACAGACCTAGCATCTCGGTGTAATATTCCACGACTTCCCGATCTCCTTGCTTCATCTGCCAAAGCCGCATCTTGATTTCAAAGATTTGGGAAGCATTCTCGGCATCGGAATACGTTTCCCGTACCGCATCCCACACGTCCTTTGCCATCGGGAGGAACATGTAAGTCTTTCCAATGGCTGGTTTCATGGAGTTAATCAAGCATGAGGTGATAAAGGAGTTTTCGGACCGCCATTTCTAGGATGCTGCTACATCGGTCGGAGGTGGTCGCCGAGTCTCGCCGGTAAGGAACCCTAACTTTCCCTTCCGTCAATAACGAGTTTGATTGATTGAGCTCACTCTCTGTAATTCTTACCATTCAGTTTTTCAACGGTAAGATGGAGTGGGGAGTTGTCGAACGCACCGACGGGGCCCATCAAAGAGTGTATCTCCGACACTCTTTCATGGTTGTTTCCTCTTTGGGCATCCATGGACAGATTAGGGTTTAGAGCAAACCAGGCTCTGATACCATGTAGAAACTGAGAGAAATATTTGAATTCATTCAAAACTCTATTTTTTACATAAACATATCCCTATTTAACAAATATACAGAGAGTAATAAAAAAGGAAAAAAATACAAATATGGAAGAACACAATTTATCCACAATTGGGGCCTCAATTTTTCCTAATATCCTACCAATCATCATTCAAAATTATAACGGATTTCCACAGACACCATTAACCGGTCACTTGATTTCAACAGCCTAAGGTCACACAAGGAGAGAATAATCAGAGAAAGAATGGCCCCCTTAAAAAGAAGTCTTCCCCAACAAGTGTATACAACAGAATCAGAAAAATAACAGTTATGTACCAATTATGTATAGCATACTATATAGTAACTCAATGTCAAATAACCAAGCTCTCCTATAATGTGAATCTTTCTTAATACATAACTATTTTGACATACCTTTAGCATCTCAGATGCAGTAGGCCGAAGACGGGGTTCTTTTGTAAGGCACTTTGCAACAAAATCATGGAACACAAGAGACCTGCAAAAGTGGGCAAACCTCAGTTGAAATTTCACAGTTTATGATGCTAAAAAATTAAGATAAATAACTTTTACAGTGGAGCATTGTGCTTAATTCCTTCTCCAATTTCAGGTCATACTTTTGGCATGTTTCATGTGATGAAAATTGGGATTTTCTAAGGTGGATTGTATGAGCCCATGTCCATGCAGTCACTGAGAATGCTCTGCCCAAAAAGAGTTGATGGCCCAGCCTAAGGCCAACATTGACTGTTCTCAGGGATTTATAGTAATGACGGCAACACTGAGAGGTTTGACAATTTTGTTTTTTTCTTCCTCTTAAACTAGAATTTTGAAGTGGCACAGTGAGTTGGCTATTGAAGCCCAATAAATATATTGTGCCTCTTAGGAAGGAAATTCCAATGTTTTTTTTTTTTTTTTTTTTTTTTGATAGGTAAGGAGGAAATTTCAATGTTTCAGGTGGCAACTTCTCAAACCAACTTTTTATGATCATTCAGACTTATCCGAAAAAAAACTTCTCAAACCAACTTCATAGCAAGTTCAAGTATTTTCTTTGAAGTTTAAGAGGCTTCTCTGATATAAAAATAGAATGTAGACAACTGATTAATGCAACCATTTCTGAATATCTGGGATAAGAGTTTCCAATAGTTAAGTTAGTGACTTCCATATAACATGTAAATTAGCACTTCTGAATACAGTTACAATTTAGATCAATTGTTATAGAAAGATTGCTGACAGAGAAGAATAAAAGACAAACCATTTCTCTTTATCCTCAAGCATTGGAGCTGGCTCAATAGATATCATGAACAAGACCTAACACAAATGATAAATAACATATCCTTATCCAGTAATAATCTTAAAAACAGGAAATGATAAGGTAAAATAAAAATAAAAACTCATTAGGCACTTAAATGTAGGAATCTATTTATTATATCAATCATAATTTACAGAGCATTATATACATAAACAACCTAGTTTAACTGATCACTTATCTTGACCATAAGGTACCAAAATTATCCTTTGTCACAAGAGAATCAAGATGTTTTCACAAAACCTACCACCATGAATCTAGTCTGCAACACTTATAGGAGACCATCCCCATTTCCAACTGACTTATTTAGGACTTGATCTTTGGTCATCCAGATCCTCAAGCTGTTGCAGCTAAGAAGCTAACACCATCTGTCATGCCCATGTCCCTAATCTTATGGTTGTTGGATTTGAACCTAAGCATTCAGACATAGTGTCCTAGATGGGGTGACCAATGCCTAAAAATTCAGAATAGAAAGGACTAAATCTTGAAAAATGTAATAAACAAAGGACAAAGATGACAGATCCAAGAAATTTAACAAAATAAAACTGCTGGTATCAAACAGAAACGAAAAACACACATAATGGGAAATTATCGCATATCCATAATCTTAACCAATTTCTATGTCTAGGTGGAACTCATTGCAGATTAGTGAAGGGACGTCATCCATATTTTTCTAGACATGGCAATGTATCTCGTTATAGAATGCCCTTTCAGACACCAAATAAGATACGTTACTTCACCTATTGACATTTCTGCCAAATGTCCACTACTTCACTTCGACAACATCCTACAGTTTATTTATCATATCTTCATCTGACTAACATTTGGACACTAATCCATCATTACTAAGAAAACCAAGTTCCAATTAGACAAAAATACAGTTAAAATTATGGACCATAATATGAAGCACATATAAATTAGAGTGCATTGCTAACTAAAACAAAAGTTAAAATGCTTAAAGATCAAGCACTAACCCTCATTGGATGCACGGCTGATCTTGGAGGAAGCCCCTGAAAACAATAAAACCAAGAAATATTAAGATTTTCCCCCTTTTAGCAGGAAAGAAAATTAGAAATTGGGAAACGTTGTTCAGCAAAGAAAAATCTGATGTACACACAGAAATGTTAGAACTGTCCATCAATGAAAAACAGTACTTTAGAAATTGATGCAAAGACTATTTGACTTAAGATATATTAGTTTGTGGGCTAATTGGGTATTGCTGCAGCTTTTAGAGAAATCGTTTTTTAACTATGTGGAAAGAAAAATCAATTGTGACAAAAGGCAGTCTAGTGTTTCATAAATTATGGTTTTTGAAGCACTATGGGTTTCAAAAATAACATTTAAGTATTTGGTAAACTAGATTATTAAACTCCCAATTATGTGTAATGACCAAAATAGGGCTGCTAAAAATTTAAACAATTTCCTTTATTTTAATATAAAAATTGACGTTTATCTACCTATCAAAAAAAAAAACATTAACTAAAGAAATCATTTTATTATTTAAAAGCAATTCTTAATACTTTATTTATTTTTTTAAGAATATTCTTATTTTTTATTCTAATGAACAAGTAAATATATTTATATTAATCGATTTTTTATTATGGTTAATTTCATTCACCTCTCCTGAGGTTTTGGCTAAATACATCTAACCCGCATAGGTTTGAAATTTCATCAAAGACCTTCCTTATTTTGAGTGAGAGGGGAGGTGAGTGAAAATTAGAAATAAGAATGATAGTGAAGGTATTTGATGAAATTTCAAACCGATGGGGGCTAGGTGTATTTAACCAAAACCTCAAGGGAGGTAAATGAAATTAACCCTTTTTATTGTAAATTACCTCTTAAAAAATTACCTTTTATTTACTTCTTAAAACCACTCCCAATGTGGGTAAAATTTTTTAATAATCATTTTTTATTTACTTTACCAAACAGATTAGTTTTGAAAAATTACTGCAAAAGCAGAGAGGCCTATGAATGTTAGTGTTAACCTAACAGCACAATTTTCTTTTACAATTTCATTTATCCCACGTTACCAACCAGCTGCAGACTCCAGTTCATTTCCAACTGGCATTAAGAGGACTGATTTGACTCAAAATCAACTGGCTAACTACAAGCAAAAATACAACAAAGAAAAACCATTTTCATGCAAGTTGCTGACAATAAGTGTTGAAAAAACATGGCCAAGCTATGCAGGTTTACTTGGAAATGCTAGAACAATATACAATCAAAAAACAAACCTCTGCCATCTCAATTGCAGACACACCAAGAGCCCACACATCCACCTGGAAAAAGAATTCAACCAAAAAGAAAAATCAAAACCACAATTAACTAATCATGTGACCTAAAATTTTTGCATGAGAGCATGATGTTCAGTGTACTCTTATTAAATAACAGTGCCTCCAAGTGAATTTAATGTTATTATCTTAGCGAAAATAAGCTACCAGATCCCTGTACTCCTTTCAATCACATACCTTATATTTCTTTCAACATTAAAAATAGTGGTTGAAATGCATAAAAGATCGATTTCTAATATCTAACATATACCTGTGAAGGATAGTTTTGAAGTCTTATCAGGTCAGGAAGGATATTTTTAAATTCATATCCCATATGATTAGTGTTTTTTTATAGATAAATAAAAATAGTATTGAAAAGCATCAAAAAGGGGTGCACAAAAGTAACACGATGTATACAACGGCCACCAAAAAGGAAGGGGAAAACAAAAAAGTACCCCTTCCCTCAAACCAAACGCAACCAATCAATGAAATCAAATAAAGACATCAAGCTTTCTCCTATAAACAATTTAGTCCAAGAAAACAAGTTACACAGAAACAAGACTTTCAATCTTTCTCTTTTTTTTTTTTTTTTGATAGTAAAAAAAGTGGTTAAATTAAAAGCGCTTGAAAGAGGCGCATCAAAGTACACATAGAGTAGACAAAAAGCACCTTCCGACAAGCCAAAGGAAAGGGCAACATCAACATGCCCCCCAAACCAAGCCTAAGACTTTCAATCTTTGATGAAAGAGCTTTGTGTTCTCAAATGATCTTCCATTTCTCTCCTTCCAAATTATCCAAAAAAAAAGACATAAAGGAGTTGTTCTCCAAACCTTTTTTTCACTTCCTATTAACAAAAGAGTCATGCCAACCTAGCAGAACCTCCCTAACTAAGGAGGGAACTACAAATAAAACACCGAAAAAAGAGATCAAAAGCTACCATAACATCCTCGCCTTGCTACAATGGAAGAGGATGTGGTAAATTGACTCCTCATGAGTGTGAATAGAAAACACGTATTGACCAACCTCTCCGTTGTAATTGATCAAGAGTTAGAGCTTTTCCTCAAGTTGCCTCCTAAGCGAAAAAGCTCATCTTACGTGGAACCCATACATTCCACACAATACCTACCAAGAACAGCATTGATCTCCTAACCTCTAGGCTAGAGTAAAAGGACTTAACAAAGAAAGTACCACTCTTTGTCTCCAACCAATACACCTTATCCTCCCTTCCCTCAACTACTACCTTATTTTGAAGCCTTTCCAAGAATCGCTCCATAATCTCAATCTCCCAATCATCTAGACGCCTAGACAATCTAAGAGTCCAAACACCACGTCTTCCATTACACAAGTCTGTCGCCTAAACCTTCTTTCAACTAGTTAAGGCAAATAAGGAGGGAAAAAACACACTTAAAGGCATGTCACCACATCATTAATCCTTGCAAAACTTTACTCTTCTGTCATTGTCCACAAAGAAGGATATTCTACAATTAACTACCACTCACAATTTTCTTATGGCCTTCCATAACCCAACACCATAACCATCACTCACTTCCTAGAACACCACTCTCTTTAGCTTCTCCATATTTACCACTCATAATTTGTCTCTAGAAAACCTCCCTTTCTGTCACGAAGCGTCAATTCCACTAGCACATGAGGGTCTTATTAAGCAAAGAAAGACACCTAACTCCTAAGCTCCCTTTCCTCCTATCTGAACAAACAGTAACTCATTTTACTAAATGAGGTTTTCTCTTTAAGATCCCTCTTTCCCAAATAAAATCTCTTTGAATTTGTTCCAACCTCAAACTCACTACCTTTGACATCCAAATTAGAGACATAAAGTAGATTGGCAAACTAGATAAGATATTCCTAATCAATGTTAGTCTTCCCCCTCTGGAAATATGTTGTTGTTTCCACATTGTCAATCTTTTACGAAATCTTTGTTCCACCCCATCCCAAGTAGCCAAAGAATTATGAGGAGCACCTAGAGGAAGGCTCAAATAAAAGGTCAGAAGAACACCCACTTTGCAACCAAACTCAAAGGTCAACTCCTCTAAGTTCTCCACCTCCCAACCAGAATGAAGTCACTCTTGATTAGGTTAATTTTCAAACCCAAAATGGCCTTAAACCACATAAGTAGCCAACTTAAATAAGTCATTTGAGCAAGAGATGCCTCACAAAACACCAAAATGTCATCCGTAAACAACAAATGAGAAACCTTCATACCCTCTCCAACCCTACCATTCATTTTGAAACCAGACAAAAAACCACCCTCCCTAACTCTCCCAAGAAGGCAATTGAGTGCTTCCATGGCTAACACAAACAAGTACGGTGAAAGCGGGTCCCCTTGTCTTAATCTCTTGAAGCTATGAAAAACCTAAAAAGGTTACCATTCACAATAACTAAGAATTTTGGAGAAGAAATGCACCAACAAATCCAACTGATCCACCTCTGCTTAAATCCAGTTTTGTTCAAGACCGCAAAAAAAAAGTCCCAATTAACATGGTCATACGCCTTCTCAATATCAAGCTTACATAGCAACCCAAAATTGTTACTTTTTAGCATCAAATCAATTGTTTCGTTAGCTATAAGCACAACATCAAGCATTTGGCTACCCTCCACAAAGGCATTCTAAAATTTGAAGACCACTTTGCTCATCACATTTTTAAACCTATTAACCAACACCTAAGCCGAAAAATTATAGAGGCTACCCACCAAACTTATAGGCTTAAAGTCTTTAAGGTCTTCAACCCTCCCTTTTTTTTTGGCACCAAAACTAGAAGCGTTGGATTGAGGCTCTATAGGAATCTGCACTGTTCATGAAATTCCCTAAAGAATCCCATCACCTCTTCCTTGACAAAGTCCCAACAACACTGCCAAAAAGCCATTGAGAAACCATCCGAACCTAGATCTTTATCCCCATTCAGATTTGACAAGGCATTGAACACCTCTTTCTTTAAAAATGGTTCCTCCAACTTTATTGCATGAAGACTATCTAAGGCATGAGTTTCAATAGTTCATATGATTAGTGTTTGAATTGACATTCCATAGTTCAACACTATCTCTCTCTCTCTCTCATGCTACCTCCCTCCAAATGTCTATTTTTCATTCAACACATTTTCTTTTGAATGTAAACCAATTTTGCTCAATTGGTTCACAAATTTGAGATGCATTGCTCTCACTCCCTCCCTCCAAACTTCTATTTTTCATTGAACACATTTTCCTCATGAATGTAAACTAGCTTTCCTCAACTATTTCACAATGGGATGGGGTGGAAGAGAGAATGAGAAAGAGATTAGCCCAGTGGAAAAGACATTATATTTCAAAGGGAGGGCGTATCACCTTAATCAAGTGTACTATGGTCAGCCTTCCTATTTACAATATGTCCCTTTTTCGAATGCCGAAGAGTGTTGTAAAGAGACTCGAAAAACTACAAAGAGACTTTCTTTGGGGAGGGGGCAGCTTGGAGAGGAAGGTCCATTTAATTAATTGGGAGGTGGTGTGCACTCGAAGGGAGAAGGGTGGCCTTGGCATTCGGAAGATTGACTCCCTGAACAAAGCTTTGTTGGGTAAATGGGTTTGGAGATTTGCCGTTGAAAAGAATAATCTCTGGAGGTTAATGATTGAGGTGAAATATGGTCAGGAAGAGTTTGGGTGGAGAACTAAAGAAGCCCGTGGTACTTATGGAGTGGGGGTTTGGAAGGAGATTATGAAGGAAGCTAAGTGGTGTTGGGAGAATACAAAGTTTAAGGCAGGGAAAGGGACTAAAGTAAAATTCTGGTCTGACCAGTGGTGTGGGAATGAGAGGTTGTCCCATTCTTTTCCCCAGCTTTATGAGATGGCGGTCAACAGGAATGCAACGGTTAATGAGATGTGGGATCATAGCAGTGGTTCAGGAGGTTGGAATCTTATATTTCATAGAGACTTTAATGATTGGGAGCTGGACTTGATTAGAGGATTGCTTATTATGCTCAGGGACTTCAAGCTATCTTCAGAGGAGGACGTGGTGCTTTGGAAAGGGGGGGGGGCCATGGGAAGTATGGGGTGAAGGATGCCTACAACGGGCTGGTTGTTATCAATGCTTACAACTTTCCGTATAGAGGCGTTTGGGTGGACAAGGTCCCAACCAAAGCGGCTTTTTTTGCTTGGGAAGCCGCGTGGGGGAAGATTCTCACCCTGGATAGGCTTCAAAAACGGGGCTAGCAGTTTCCTAACCGATGTTTTTTGTGTGGTTGTGAAGAGGAGAGTGTAAATCACATTCTTTTACATTGTATAATGGTAAGGGCCTTATGGGAAATTATTTTTGCCCTTGTGGGGGTTCAGTGGGTGTTCCCAGAGTTGGTGAAGGAGGCGTTATTCAGTTGGAGGGGCCCCTTTGTGGGGAAAAAGAGGAAAAAAATTTGAAATTCTATCCCGTTGTGTATTTTTTGGACGGTATGGAAGGAAAGGAATAGGTTAACTTTCAAGGGAGGGGTGTTAAATATATAGAAACTCAAAAATTCTTTTGTTTGTACCTTGTGGAGTTGGGCTAGGGTGTATATTGGAGAGGAGTCCTCTTCACTCTTTGGAGTGGCTAGCGGCCACTTAAGGGAGGGTAAGGGTGCTTGTTTTTTGTGCTCTCGTTTTGAGTCAGATTTGTATACGTCCTGTATGCTTGGTGGCCTTTGCCCTTTAATATATTCATGATATTTATCAAAAAAAAAAAAAAAAAACTATTTCACAATGGGTTCATAGGCTTGAGATGCATATTAGTGCCCTTGCTCTCTCACTCTCTCTATACACGTGCAAACAACACAACACAACACAACAACAACAAAAACCAACAAGAGACAAATCACAAAAAGGAAACTACAAGCCTACAATTTGAAGCTCTCATATCTTCAATGAAAATATGGGACTGCAAAATAATTTCCTTAGCACCCTCTCTCTCTCTCTCCGCACACACACACACACATGTGCATGCACACAAAACAACAACAAAAAAAAAAAAAAAAACAAAAAAAAAAAGAAGAGAAATCATAGAGGAAACTACAAGCCTACAACTCAAACACCCCATATCTTCAATGAAAATATGGGATTGCAAAATAATTTCCTTCAGGTTCCATACTAATGCTTCAAGTCCCTCGAACATTCTTTTATCACATTCGTCCCACCCAAATAATACAAATCAGCGCTGTCCTCACAGCTTTCTTCTCTTCCTTACTGCAAACTTGCCGTGTCAACCCCACCAACATGGTTTATCTTGTTGCCCTGCCACATAGGTTGTGTTTAGCCCTGAATACACACAGCTTATCATTTTTTACACATGTTTGTGTATCTTGGTTAGTCTGCAAGGCAGCTATGTTGGCAAGGGACAAGGGTAAGAAGAGTGTTTGGATGATGGCCCTTCTGTGATTCTGGTATAGTTGAAAATAGTGCAATTGAAGGATTTTTGAAGGTTAGGAGCACTCAGACTTGGTTCTGAAAGTGCATCCTCTCAAATCTTTATATGCTTGGTCAAGGAGCTCTCTATGGGATGGAAATTTGTTTCTTTTGTACATCATTGACAGCATCAATAGGGATTTTTCCATTGCCTTCTGCCCATTGTCATTTCCCTAGTTATTCTGGTTTTTCAGTGCTCCTGGTTCATTTCCTGTGTACCTATATACCTTATTTGCCTATTAAAAGAAATCAAAGTAAGCAAAAGAAAATATTATAAATTATAGATAAGGAAGTACATGCAAAAGGAGCCAAAAGGCATTGCCATAATAATAAAAAGAGATCAAAAAAACACAACTCCCTCTCTCAGCTAGAGCCCACGCAATCTACAAAATCAATTAAAGACATTGAGGCTTCTTCTGTATACAAACTAACTCACGACCTAAGATTGCTAAGAAAAGTGTGTTTTAATGCTTGAACTATCTAGTCCTTACTCCTAAACACCCTTTGATTCCCTTTCTTCCAAATTGCTTGGCTCTCCAACCTTTCTTCCATTTTCTTCCCACAAACAAGTTGTGCCAACTTAGGAGAGTCTTTTTGACCATATAACAAAGGACCCATGCAATGCAAAACAAAGAAAATAGAAGCTGCGATAGAGCCCTTATGACACAATTTTTCATTGTGTACTCTAAATGCCGCAACCTTTTTGGAGAACAGAATCTAACTTCCAAAAAATAAAAATAAAGAAAATCTTAGACCCATGAAACAAGGTAGTGTCATGGCTGCTATTTTTTAAAATATAACAGTGCCTAAATATTGTCAGGATTATTAATGGGACCTATCTCTCTTCAAGAATACCTGAATTCCAGCTTCCAATTCACTTCAAAGATGATATTCATGCCCTGCAAGACAAAGCAGTTTCTGTTTCGTTTTTCACATGATTTCTAGCACCCATTTCCCTCTGAGCAGCTAGTTGTTGCTTTATTGAAAAAAGTCCAAGGAATATATCAAAGAAAGAAAAGAAAAGAAAAGAAAATCATTAATATCCTTTCCAAGTGGTCCAAGGAAAATAGTAGTTTGAAGGTTCATGAACAAATAAAACTTAACATCAATATTATGCATCCAGTTATTTAAAACACATTAATTATACTTCTACATCTATGCAGAGTCTATAGATCATGCCTTTCTATTCTGTCAAGAACTGAGAGGAGAAACTCAAAAGAAAATCAAATCCACGCTGGCCATTTGAATAGAATACCTTTCCATCATAACGACTCTCCTGAATAACTTCTGGAGCCATCCAATGAGGAGTGCCAATGAACTGCAAATAAATTAAGATATTACCAAAAAGAACCTCTGGATGTTGAACACAAATAAATAATTAGCAAAGTTCAGCATTTGTGAACATAGATTCACACAGCAACACACAACTGCAAAGAAGCAGAACATTTTATAACATTTGAATGCTTACAATAGATTAAGTGCTGAAAGATGAGAATTCTACCCAACAAAAAACTAAACGAAAAAAATTTTGGTACCGTGTTACGCTTTGACATGGTCCTTGTAAGCTGCGCTGCAACCCCAAAATCACCTGCTCATGTTATCAAAAACATAACATCAACTATGGATAAACGCCAACTTCATATTGTAAAATAAATAAAAAAACCAAAAAAGTAATATCATTGTATTGAGAATCAGACAGCTAAAGCTACTATACAGCATGGATGCAGACAATTAAATAAAAAATCTGTGTATCGTGTTCATAATTTATAGCATTTTGTGGAATATAACCTATTTTCTGTACTTCTCTTTTCATCAAATATGCTGTATAAACCCTGCCAAATCCTAAGTGTACCAGGTTCTAACCTAAGAGTTCTAAAACACATCCAATTTCTGAAAAAATACTTTTGAATTCAAGATGCATGTGGCTTCTATCCAACAAATATCAAGCCACATCCAATAAATATCAGTGTCCACAACACATCATATATGGGCACATCAGAAGTATCCATGAGTTTACACTAATTTGAACATGATAAGAAAGTCATTGCCTTAGGGGGCCATTTGCCAAGCCTTTCTATGAGCTTTCCCCACAAACGTCCCATGTCACCCAAGAAGAGTTTCCTTCACTGAACACGAGAGAATCCACGCCACACCAAATAGGGAGAAAAGAAGATTTCATAGAACCCACGTCTTTACACAATGAAGTAAAAGGTGATCCACCGTCTCTACTTCAGAGAGACATAGAAAACACTTGTTTGCCAATGAATACCCCCTCCTTTGAAGTTGCTCCAAAGTTAAGACTTTACCCCAAGAAGCCTCCCAAGCAAAGAAAGTCAACTTAGGAGGCACACTCGCCCTCCAAATACTACCACTAGGGAACAAAGGAAAATCTCCGAGCTCCAACATAGCATAAAGAGACTTTACTGAGAAAGCACCACACTTTGAAGTTGTCCAAAACACTCTATCTTCCTCCTCCCTTTGCACCCTAAAGGCTTGGATCTTAAGCATAAAACGCTCCACCAACTCAATCTTCCAATCATTAAACGCCCTAGAGAAAAGAGAGGTCCAACCAATCCCATCACCTTCGGGGTTCCAAACATCTGACACCCAAGCATCCTTAGACAAAGAGATGGAAAATAAAGAAGGGAAAGACTGAAATATTCTTTTATATGTAATCTTTGGTCTTGGGTTAGGGTGTCTATAGTTTTGAGCCATTTTTCTCTTGTAAGTTTTTTTGATTGGTTAGGCTCTCAGTAAGGGGAGGTGATGTGTTTCTATCCCTTCCCCTTTGGTTTGAGTCTTTGGGCTGCTTTTGTATACTCCCTGTATACTTTGAGGGCACTGTTTTTTGTACTTCCTCTTTTCGTTTAATATACAGCCTTTTATCTACAAAAAAAAAAAAAAAAAAAAAAACAAGGAAGTCATTCCCTCCTCAAGTATCTACCTTTTTATATTACTATCATTCAGTATTGGCACACTTTTGGTAGGGCCTTTTTCTTGAACTCCTTTTATGTTAATATGTTTTGATTTTGATGTATAAATTGATGTTTGCAATAACAAATAAATACATTGAGATTTTATATGAACAGTTATTTTCCAACATCCATTTAGAAAGAGAAAAAAACAGTTCCTTCCATCAGCATCTTCACAAGTTTCTTCAATTGCTTCTTAGCAACCTGTACAGCCTTACCATATGTCCACTTAATCCTGTGAAAAAAAAAAATCCCCTCCACTGAGCCTCAAGTAGGGAAGTTCACCATTATTCTTTTCTCTTGTTATAAGCAAGCAAAAATATGAATATATTAAACCCGACAAGCATCCCTACTCAGGATGTATAGCATGAATCACATAAATTAATTCAGAAGGCATCAACTCGATTTCCGAATAGTAATGTTACAAGTTGTACTTGTTAGTCTTAACATATCTCCTCTATAACAGTGTGTCATGCATGGAGCTATGGGCAAATGTACCTGTAAGCTCTAGGGGTAGAAATCAATCCTCTAAGTAACCAAATTATGAATTGTTTTGGTCCACAGGGTGAATTTGGATCATAATGCATATCTAAGCGACTTGGTTCCTCTCCATAATGGCAACAACAATTATTGAGTAGATTTTACACTTCACCTCAACTCCCTCTTGGCGCTCTTTGCATACTCCCTGTGTACATAATATTCTTCGTTGTTGCTCTTTCTATAGCTTATATATATACCATGTGCTTATCAAAAAAAATGCATGTGCTTGTTTAATCTTTTCCAGTCTCAATAATGATGATGTCCACTTTATTAGAAAGCTTTTCCATGATGAAATACTGGTAAAACTTTCATGTCTCCTTGGTCTCACTCTTAATATTTCATCCAAGAAGTGGAAGAAAATCTATGTATTGATCTAGAATTCAAACAGCAATGAAGTTAAAACAATAAATTGAAATTGAAATCTTCAAGGCTATCAGTGGTCTTCTTTCTTTTCTTTTATCTTATTCATTTATTTCTTTCATTTCAACTAAAGAGACTTAAGCACAAATCACAAGTAAGGCTGTAGATTTGTGTTTTTCCTTTTACTTTCAGTCAAAACATAGTGTATAAATATTACAAAGAGACTAAGGTGCAAAAGTATTTCAAAGTGATCAGTCGACTACAAATACACTAAAAGAAGTTTCAATGAATCAGACCATTATAACCGAAAATATGGTAAGACATTATCTTGTCAACATCATCAGCTCAAAAGAACAGTTGGATTCACCCATCAACTAGGATTTCACCTCATGCTTTCCATAAAAAGCAATGCTTCTTTAATTTGCTATAGAAATAAATGGTGAACTGCACTCACCCAACTTGACCTCTCCTTGCTCAGTCAGCAGGATATTACCGCCCTTAATATCTCTATGAACTTTGAAAATTGAGTGCAAATAAGATAGACCCTGCAGAATATAAAATAGGCATCCAAGCATTATGATATAATTTATAGGATCTAAAGAATTATCCTCATCAAAATGTTGGGTGAGTGTGCATGTGTGTGTCTTGGGGTAAGGGTGGGGGTGGGCCACAGCAGAGGGGCAGGCACAACATACCAGAACAGAAATTCAATCAAGATCAACAAGCCTTGTCAAAACAACTTGGGATCAGCTCTTTCAATCAGAGCATGATCCACCTAGATTAGAGTTTAATCAGCTCTCAACCTTCCATAACCCTTCCCAATTGATGCCAAAATCGTAGGGGACTAATTGGTAAAGAGAGAGGGGCCTGCCATGAACCTTGGTTCAAAACAATTTGTGGGTGGAGAAACCAGCCATATTGGTTATGCAAGTTGGCTAATGTTTCTGTGTCTCCAAAAAAGGGAATTCAAGCAGAGAAGTCAAGCAATCCTTTCTTACACAAAAATATAGTGCAAAGATTTTCTTACTTGATTTCTCACCCACATACCCTGATATAATTTTCATTAAGCAAGTGATTTATCAAGCATATCTGGAACAAATTTTTCTTTTTTTCGAACATAACCAATCAAATGGCATTGTACCTTCAATGCTTCCCTGCAAATATATGCTATTTGATACTCATCCAAGGGCTCCTCAGTGGTATTCATCAAGTCAGCAACACTTCCACCCCCACAGTACTCCATTACTATCTGCCAAAAGATGGATTTTTTCATAGCAATCACAGCATAATATTATCATAAGCTCTAAACACGTCAAAAATTAAAATAATTAAAATCACACTTCTAAAAGCATTGAATCCTTGGCATCTAGGGTACAAGTAAGCAATAAAATCCATAGCTCCTACCCAAAGGTACTCTTCTCCTTGGTAACTTCCAAGGTAGCGGACAACATTTGGATGACTACATTGCTGCAACATCTCAATTTCACCACGTATTTCTTCATATCCTTCTTCCTGAACACAAATAACACCACAATTCACTTTCAATAGCTCACCCACCTCAATCAATTACATAAAGAAATTAAGTAGGAAGGATAAAGCAAACACACCCCCTCACATAATGAAATAACTTTAATGGCAACCAGCTCTGACGTTCTAATGTCCCGAGCTTTGTAAACAGCCCCATATGAACCTTTCCCTGCAATCCTCAAAGACCAAACTCACTTCTCAATCACGTAACTATACACAAGGCTAAAGTTAATCAGTTAAACGACACAATTTTGGCAATTTTTCATAAAACAGAGCTAAAAATCGGCTACTCACCGCTGAGATGACAGCAATTTTAATCGAATTCTCACAAACTTAAACATAGAACCGAAAATTTAAAAAATAAAATCGCAAATTTACCTAGTTCATTGAGCAATTCGTACTTAGTCGAAGGATCTTCCCTTGTCATGCTTTCTGGAATCGAGCTGGTCGAAATCTTGCTTGCCTGAAATCGGGCTTCGTCCCCTTGAGAAGAGCCGCTTCCCTTTCTATGCTTTCTGAACCCTAACTCTCCCGACGCCTGCATACTCGCCACCGCCCTACTCATTGTCGACGATGCACTAGCACCGCCGCTGCCCCTCCGAACAACAGTCCCACTCTCACGAGTCCCCAACGTAGATCTCACCACGAAAGTCGAGTAGTTGTCTTCATCGTCCGTCCTCTTCCCGGTGCTCCGCTCCAAGTAGGGCGAACCACGAGGCTTCGCCGGAGACAGTATCGAAGGAGACAATATCGACGGAGACAAGCGATCGCGACTGGTCTTGACTATCATGGTTCCGAAATCTCCGGTGCCGGTGGAGTCCTCGTCGTAGTAGTCATGTGCAGCATCGAAGTCCTTGGGAAGGCGCTTGAGAAGCGGAGGAAGAGATGAATCATCGTCGTCGTCATCGTTAGGATCGTCCTTGTAGACCATTGTTGCATAGATATCTTCTTTCTCTTGGGATTTCGTTCTCCGGCGGGAATATTTTTCCTGGAACGCGGTTTCGTCGTCGTCTTCGTCGTCGTGGACGACGAAGGTGGAGTATATGTCGGATTTGGGCACAGCCGGCCTGGTCCGGCGAGAGGGGGTGAGCGATGGATCCATCGAGACGGACGTTGGTGCTCAGCCATTGGTGGAGGCTTGGAGCCGATGAAAACGAGTCGATCTTAGATGGGCTATATTCTGGGCCAATAAAAGAAAATGGGTCGGCCCATATAAGTAACGGGCTGTACAATCTTGGTTATGGACCGTGGATTGTACTGTTGTGTTTTTCTAAGCGCATGGGCTCAAGCCCAACCTCAATTTGGATCCAAAATTTTCAACCCAAGCTCAAATTCCCTAGGGTAGGACTGGTTTTCAACTAGCTAAAGTCAAATAGGTAATTTTAAAAAAAAAAAAATTATGCAATTTTTATTTATTATAATAATGAATTTAGCTTGGTTTGATGAACCTCAATCCAACTCGAACCCTAGGTTGGGTTGAGCTTCCAGGTTAGGTTTGAGTCTTAGGTTGGGTTAAGGTTTCAAGTTAGGTTTGAGTTGAGCTAGAGTTAACCGGCTTACATTGCATCTATAGTCATAAAGTTTATAATCCATGAGAATATAAAATTCAAAAGATCAAATTAAAATGTAAAATATTATTATTATATTTATTCAATATGTTCTTATTTAGTAGCAATTTCCTTTTCGTTGCAAATAAATTTATCTTTAATGAAAAATGTTTCTTTACCAAAATTCTCCTTGACCAAGAATGCTATGATAATTTATATTCTTGTGGGATTTTATTTTGCAGTTAAAAGTAATTAAATTTTTTATTGAATAAAGTGAAATCCATACCCATGGGCAATATCAAAATTTTGAATTATATAAAATTCATAAATTAGAAATTCATTAAATCGTTATCTTACAAATCATATGTATGAAAGAATAGTTGATTCAAACCAATTTAATGAAATGTGTCTAAATAAGTTAACATTGACTTGTTCAAAACAATGATATCATAGTCGAATCGATCAATTGTTGTCATGACCACCATTAGAGTTATTATTTAAAATCACAATTCATATATCGCCCTTCATTGTCATAGCCAAGTCAATATTACTCAAATCATAATGAATCATCTCCGATTATTCTTCCTTCTCTATCATCGTATTTTCAACTAAGAAACTTGAAGCACCACCCCTTATTAATTATAAAAGGGAAACTTTACTCCAATTTTATCATCTCTCGTAATAGTAAGATTTTGAGTAAGGGTCCATAAGAGGAAACAGACAAACAAGCTTGATGTGAGAGTTGTTAAATTTAGGAAATAAATAATTAGAGATTTAAGGGGTTGTTTGGTAATAGGTGTGTGGGACTTTTAAGAGAAAGGTTTTGGGTATGACAAGATATATGCTTAGGTCATTAGTTATTACTCATTTCTTAAAGTTTATTTATTTTTTTTTTTTTTATGGATTTAATGGTTTGAAATACGCATTCAAAACTAAAAAGAATATTGAAGTGCAATTTTGTTTTCATTTGTGATTTAAAATTGTGGTCGGGTTATTTTTTTGCAATATTTCTATGATTTGCTATTTTAGCCTATAGATGTCTTTTTATAATTTGGCATCAAATCAAGGTGGTCAATGACCAATGGGCCAAAATGCTATGTTCTTAAGACTACTGGTTTGAAATATTATGTCACAAAAGACCAACAAATGGAGATGGAGGTCCTATAAAAATTGAGATAAAGTACAATTAGGGACTATAGAAATTGATTAGATTGAAACTAAGTTCGTTACCGATGAAGAGCACATAAAATCATGTTGGCAATTTTAGCCACAAGCTTGTAAAATTAGGATACTAGAATTAAATTCTATCTTAAGAGTTTAGATTTCTAACAATTAATTAGTGGAGGCAACCCATACCAATTCTACAAGATAGATGAGTGAAATAAATGCATAAACATAAAATTTAATCAAAAGGTCTAACTCATTGAGTTTGGGATTCATCATAAAAAAAAGGTCGACTTGTATAGCATTTGATTATTGACAAGTACTAATAAAAGGAAAAAAAAAATACTAAGAAAAATAATTTTATCATATTTGAATCTATGGCAAAGTTTTTCTTCCCGTTTTCGGTTGGATAAAAAAAGGTGGGAAAAGTTTTAAAAATGAGGATTTCATAAGAATATAAGGTTGCATTTAATTTGAAAAAGTTTTCTAATTTTTATTTTCTAAAATTAATTTTTATTTCCTACTTTTTCCTTTCTTGAAAATGTGAATGATTCAAAAAAGTGAAATTTGTTTTTTTTTTTTAAAGAATTTAGAAAATCATGTTTACTTTTGAATTTACCAATATAAGTGAAAAATAAATACAATTAAAATTTTATATTATACACATATTGTCTTATGAGAGAGATATATATATTATTCATATTCCTTTTATATAGTATTTTATATAATTTTATTCTCTTATCTATTTTCAACTTTTTAGGAAATAGTTCACTTTTCTTTTTTCTTTTTTTTAAAAGAAGGTTGAAAGTGATACTTTCATTTTTCTTTTTTCATTTTCTGAACTCAAATTTTCAAAAAATAAAAATAAAAATATTATAAAAAAATCTTATTTTTATTTTCTTTGACAAAAAAATTCAAACAAATAGGATTTGTTTCATTAGTAACCAAATAATAGATAATTTTAATTTTTTTTTCCCTATTCTTTTTCTTTATGTTTTCTACAAACCTAACATTACCTTAAGAAAATTTTTATAATTTTTATTGATCTTTTTCTTTTCTTCTACTCAAACATAACAAATGACCCGTGATTTTATCTTTTCCATATATTGCAATTAAATCATAACTTTTTACTCTTTTCATGCCCCATGATTTTTCTCCCGAAAATCTGTCATGGCTTCTTCCTCTATCATTTCCATACACATATTCTAATTAGTTGTAACAATTGGTGTGAGGAGATTGCGCATTCCTCCGTAAAAATGGTTTCACTCCTTTAAAAATCTAATCATTCTTAATGTCAGGCAAAATATTAGACCATGACCAACAGAAAAAAAGGAAAAAGTTATCATACATATACATGGTACTTTTCCAATTACGTTTCAACTCATGTACTATATAATATATTTGGAACAAAGCAAAAAGGTGTGGAGGAAGTGGAACAATAAGAAATGGGTCTGCAAGTGACTTTTACTAGAATTTTTCTGTTGATAATCTTGTTTGTTTGGGTCAGAGATGCTCAAGGTCAACTGAAGGTCTTCAATGTGATGAACTATGGTGCAATTGCAAATGGACATTATGACAACAGCGAGGTGATGACCATGGAAAAATGTTGTTTCAAATTTTCATGTTTAGATCTATACTGTTGCTGAATCGTAGTCATTTTTGTGTTTTTGGAAGGCATTGGGGAGAGCATGGAATGAGGCGTGCCATTGGAAAGGAACCGGTGTAGTACTGATTCCAAGGGGAACCTACATGGTGCACCCTGTGAAATTCCAGGGTCCATGCAGTGGTCGAACCATGTTCCTGAACACAGGAGAGGTGTTGGCTCCTACTGACCCAGCTTTAATCCACGCTGATAATTGGATTGCCTTTCAAGAAATTGATGGGTTGAGGGTCAGTGGAGGCGGGTCATTTAATGGCCAGGGAGAGAAGGTTTGGCACAATAACGTTTGCCATAAGAACTACAACTGCAAACCCCTTTCCTCAGTGAGTATCATCATCATCATCAGCTCATTAATTTCTTTGATTTACTGTCAATTTTGATTCAGTTTTTATAAGGGTACTGAGCAGTATGTATGTGTATACATATATACAGTCATTGTCTTTCAAATTTGTCACAAATGGCAGGATTGATCACATAACATCAATCAACAGCAAGATGTTCCATTTCAATATATATGATAACCAGAAGATAAGCATCAACCACGTTAAAATATTGGCCCCTGCTGAGAGCCCCAACACTGATGGAATCCATATTGGAAGATCAAACGACATCAGAATTACAAATTCAGAGATACGAACCGGAGATGACTGCATATCCTTGAAACAAGGCAGTAGAGACATCCACATTCAAAACGTTCAATGTGGGCCTGGCCATGGAATTAGTGTTGGAAGTCTAGGCAAGGACGAGGGGGAAGAAGAAGTCAGGGGAATAACAGTAAGAAACTGCACCTTTCAGGGCAGCGATAACGGTCTGAGAATCAAAACTTGGGCGGCCTCTACCAGAAACATTGCATCAGACTTCACATTTGAAGACATTGTCGTCGAAAATGTCCGAAACCCCATCAACATCGATCAAGAGTACTGTCCCCACCCTCCTTGCAATGAGGTATAGTATACTAAATTCATCACATAACCCACAATTTGTCTCCACCAGCAATGCTCTTCAAACTTCAAACTACTGATCATTCATCTTCCTTTCTCTCTATACAGGGTGAATCACAAGTTGAAATCAAAAATGTGAAATTCAGAAACATCCGGGGCACTTCAAGTACAAAAGTTGCAGTGAGCCTCATCTGCAGCAGTAGAATTCCATGTTCCGACATCGAGCTCCATAACATCGACTTAGTGTACCATGACCAGGGAGGACCTGCAACTTCAAGCTGTCGACATGTCAATGGTGTTTCTTCTGGGGTACAAAGACCTCCCAGCTGCATATAGTCACTGTTCATTAATTCACTGATCTCCAAATGTACTAGCCAGCTAGTTCTGTCAGTTTTGCGTGCGAGATTAATTGATCCGTATGCCCACAAAGAACATTAATAACATTTAATGAAAATAATGAACTGCATTTATATGCACTTAATTTATAATTTCTAAAGTTTGCTTATTTTCTGTCCTTTTCCTGAGGAACCAGATGGAAATGTATTATTATATAAACTGCAACAATAAAGAACTGATCATTGCCAAAGTGCAGTAGACCCACCATATAATGTCACGATATCTATTAAACAATTCAATGGTATGGGAACAAAGAAAAAATCTATGGTCCTCCACAAAAAATGATGATTCCTGCTTATGCGATGAAAAAGAAAATTTATCTTTTTCCATGATCATATTCTGCCTAGAGAGTAGAGAGACCATGAACAAAACCCTAGGTATGCCAAACAGTGACGTAATTAATGGTCATGGAATACCTGATATGGCTCGTATCTTACTTTTTCTTTTCCTAGGGCTTATTCCTTTTCTGGTAACTTCCTAGCCCCTTAATCATCCCAAATATGCCATGATATAATTATCTCCCTCTCTCTACATATTATTCTTTCTGTAAAGGAATCAAATCAACTACCCTTCACCAGCAGGTAACCAAAGTTTGTGAATTAAACCATAGTAGTATTTGAATCTCTATCAATTGAACTTGCTGCCTGGCAGCAGAATAATGATCAGCTGCATGAAGGATTAACCCAAACAACATCTTCAGTCCTACCAGGTAATTAGTTTTCTTCTAACTTCCTCAGGGTCCACTCATGTGGATGTAGATGCTTGCTACAACCCTTTTCTTAAGTTGAAAGGGATCGGGGCTTAGCCCCAGCAAGGAACTCTGGAAACAACAGAGAAAATAGCTGAACATGATGCCTGGTAAATCCAGAAATTTAGTTATAGACCATGAATCAATTTCATGTGATTACTGCTAAGAGACACTGCTGGAAGGAATATTGGGAGATGAGAATCAATAAAGGGGCAAACAAGCAACTTGCATTTGTTTTACTGTAGAAAAGGTTAGCTTTGGATATTCAAATCCGAAGTGCATCTACTTTAGGAGAGGAAAGAAAGGAGAAAAGCTTTTTACAAGCGCACAGCATACATATATTCCTCCTAGCTAAAAGGATTTGAATCCCACAAAGAACACAGCCATATCAGTCTTGGTTCTTATTCTTCAATCATCATCATCATCTCAAGGAATTGTAGTGTCGAGTGCAACTCAAAGCAACGGAATTTCCATACTGACGAATCAAAGCAACTACACAACAAAGGAATTGAATCATTTTTTTTCTAGCTTGCTAGCTGCTATGATCATTTCTAATTTCTTATCCTGATCTGTTGCTTTGCTTCTTCTAGTTTAATTATGTTACCACAACAGGAAAAGATTGTCCAACACATTAGACAAGAATATGCACACAAATAAACTCGGGTAAAAGCTTGAGATTAAGTTCATTACAAGGCCTTCTTAATGGCAAACCATATTTTCCATCAGCTGTGCCCATGATTAATAAAGATGGACAAAGTATATAAAGGAGAATAAAGTTAGAAAACAGCCATACATATATGATTGCAGCCAATGGAGGTTCCATGGAGGCTTTTGACCAAAAGAAGGAACAAGGTCAGTGCCGTTGAATGGGGTCATGACCTTCAACCCAAAAGGAAGAGAGGATTCATCTTCCATGAACCGTACGACCAAGATATCAGAATATATATATATATACAACTATCTCTACAATCCATTATTCCCCACAAGACACATTGACCACTGTGATCACAGACAAGGCCTTTTGAACATGTTTGCAATTGATTCCTGCATACTGTGATGAACTCTGATTATGTCCCGATAAATCGCAACAATGTTGATTATATGTCCATTCTGTGATTCAAACTAAAAATAATCAAAATTGAGAAGAAGTTTCCGTCAGAATGAAGATTTATGATCATTACTTGATAATGATCTAAAGCTCAAAACATGTACCATTTTTTTTTTCATTCTTCAGGGTGAGGTCGTTGGAGTGGTCAAGCACCTCCCCCGAGTATATGTACTTTATGAATATGTTCTCAACAGAAGGAGCTTACACGCAAGGACCACATCTGCACAAATCCATTGAGCACTCAATTATCTTTGCTTTCCCTTTGTTCTATCTCATGGGCCAAGTCCTAACTGCATTGACCACATGAAAAATATAGGTTTCTCCCAAAAGCGTATATACTCTCCATGAAAGGGATTTTTTAAAGCATATCCAATTCATTTTAGGTTATGCTATGCACAGAATCCATATCATATGTATGAAAAATCTTCTAGTAGTTCATATCTCATAGAATCTAATCTCCAACCACAAATCAATTTCAGGAAATGAATTTCTATCCCCCCCTTTAATTTACTGTTCTTGTAAGGCTTCCCAAGATCGTGTATCATATTGGCAAATCAGCCGAAGAAATGCCTCATGCAATTCGCATGATGCTTGAAACAATTAATGTTAATATAGTGATTAAGATAAAACCCTACCAACATAATGATTAAGATGAAACTCTACCGAGTTGTTCTTGATTCATTGGCACGAATGGAGTGGATGAATGTCCTTTGTCAATTATCCAACGTACCAAACAAAGCAATATTGCTCGCAATATTAGTAGAGTTCAATATTCACATATATAAAAACTCTCGTTTCTCAAATTATATGTCCATGCATACATGTATTGACCACCCAACCCAACGTACTATCTTACAAAAGAGTAGTGCATGTTTACTAGTATTCTACAATACATAGACCAAACTTTGGTGCACACCTATATATGACTTAAACTTAACTAGGAAAGCCACTGGTAAGTAATCTAACAAAATAATAGACATATGTTGGTGAACCCATAATTACATTCTTATTATTAGGGCCACCAACTCCCACCAATACTACATGCATGCATGTCAAGCAACCCTAGCCACTGCCTTGCAGATGAGTGGGTTCTTCATTTCAAGGGAGAGATTGAGTGTCTCGGACAAGTCCACGCTATGATGGGAAGGAACCCATTTGAAGCTTTGGAGCAGCTGAGCCAACCAGAGGTGAACTGTGGCCAACCCCATGGATTTCCCTGGACAGACCCTCCTGCCAGACCCGAATGGAGCCAGCCTCAGATCAGAGCCCATGATGCTGATATCAGTGTCCATGAAGCGCTCTGGTTTGAACTCAAGAGGCTCTGGCCACACCTTCTCGTCGTGGGTGATGGCCCACATGTTCACCATGGCTGTTGTCCCTGCCGGAACTAGGGTATCTCCGATGTGGACGTCGTCGGTTGCGAGGCGTGCCCAGGAGAGTAGAGGTCCTGGTGGGTGCACCCTGAGAGACTCTTTCACAATGGACTGGACGTAGGGTAGGTTGGGGATGTCGGAATCCGAAACGGGTCTGGAGTTTCCCACCATGGCGTCGATTTCGGATTGGGCTTTGGATTGGATTTCTGGGTGGAGAACCATTCTGGCAAGGATCCATTCCAGCAGGATTGCTACTGTGTCAGTTCCTCGGAAAATCATTTCCTGGAAAACAAACAGATCGACGTGGGAAACCCCAAAACGGTTAGAGTGGAGAAAAGTGAGAGAACCGCATGAGAAAGGTGAAAGGGAATGAAAGATACCCAGAGAACAGCAATCATGTCAGAGTCAGTGAGTTTGTCTTCTTTCTCCAAATCAAGCAAAACATCGACAAAGTCCTCAACTCCATTTACAGAAAGTCCACCCACCCTTTTCGCTCTGTGTTCTTCTATGATCTTTCCAACAAACACATTCACCTTTGAGGCCAAACGTCTGCATCTCTTCCTCACTCCCTGCAAATCCAACAAACCCAGAAGGGGAAAGTGGTCGCTCCAGTTGAAAGTACCCAGAAGCTCATACCCTTCACGCACCAGCTTTTCAAGCTCAAACCCAACTCCTCCTTCATCAAAATCATAGCTCCTTCCAAACACCGTCATCATCACATTATTCAAAGATCCAAAATGGAGAACCTTCTTGACCTCAACTTCACCATTCTCAACCATCAAACCCCTTATCTCATCCACCATTTTGAGACATATGTCCCTTCTGAAACCCTCGAAGGCAGCGATTCTCTTCGGACTGAACAAATGGGTGGCCGATATTCTCCTCAGGTTTCTCCAGTATTCCCCGTAGGGCGCAAACCCCATCGCCCTGTGGAACAGAAGCTCATACGCCGACTCCTTCACCGGCCGGTCAGCGAAAGCCGAGCTGCTCAGAATCCCCTTGGCTGTCTCCGGATCACTCGATACCACAAACCGAGTCAACCCCACTGAGAAAGCCATCAAACCGACTGCGTCCCATCTCCGGGCAAGCTTCGCAAGAACACGATGAGCCTCAGACCCAGAGAAAACGTGAAGCAACCCGGTGACGGGCAAACCAGGAGGACCCGGAATCGCGAAACGCCCCCTGCACTTGGCCAGAGCCCATGCCAGCCCACCCGGAGCGAGCCAGAAGCCAAAAACAACACAGAGCAACACAACACCCACAACTACCTCAACACTCACAACAGACCACCTACCGATATCAGGTACAAACAAAAGCTGGTATTCCGACGACATTCTCAACCCACCAGTGGTTTTCCGACCAACGGAAACCGCCTTCAAAGTGAGAGGATTTCTGTGAGATCGAGAATGACTGGAAAAGCGCAGGAGAAGAAGAGTGTGGGACTGGCAGTTAAATAGGGGGTGGGGGGGAGGCAGTTAATGAATGAACCCCAGGTGAGGGAAAAAACTCAACCAGGGTTACAGGCTCATCTTTCGGCGAATCGATGGGATTTGGATTCCAAGGCTTTATGGCGATGGTAGAGATTTGATATGGGGTCCCACGAGGATGGAGCTAAGATAATCAGAGCCGTTGAGGTGGAGGAGATGGAATAGGGAAGATTATAAAGGAGCGGAGTTCACGTGGTTTCCCGGATTCTGTGAATCTTTCGCTTATTTTGATTGCTGGGGAATTTGATCAATCGCTGACATATATTCCAACACAGGACTTACCATTATTTCCCACTAAGTTTCGCCATGGATTGTTTGAAGTTTCCCTACTCTTTCTCTTCCTGCACATATGACATATCCAGAAAAAAAACAAATATATATATATATATATTCATTTAAATTTAATCTGGCATAGGCGTATCATGTATGAGCAATGAGCATCATCATTCTATAATTTTTAACCATACAATTCAATTCAGTATACTATTAAAATTCGTGTTTTCTATTATTAAGAAGCATTACTAATAATGCGTATGTATAAGAGTGAACAAAGTATTAATACCATCATTAATTGAATGTAAAAATAAATAAAATGGTAAGTAGTTAAATTGTTTAAACTTTTCCTTGTGTCACTCAAAACCCAATTTTGAAAATTTAGTCTCGCTTTCACAAAAATATTCTAACTATTTATTTTATGAAAATAAATTTTCTTTTAAAACCTAAATGTAAAAATTCAAAATGGTAAAGGGTATTTATGTTAAAAATAAACTACTTTTCAAATAAAAACATGGGAAAAGTTTGATTCATAAATTTGTGAATTATTTCATCTCTTCTAACCGATTAATTTCAAATGTAATTGTTAATCTTTTTCAATTGAAATAAAAAAAATAGCCATATAATTAATATTTTCTTACCCTTACTATGTAATAGATGAAATTCTTTTAATGGATCAATGATTTTGTATCCCTTCAATTGCACGAGATTATTAAAGCTCATTTTATAGAAAAAATAATATTAGTTTTTAAGGTTTTTGTTTGGATAAAACTATGAAAGAACATCCAAGAAGAGGAATCCAACTTTCCTACCTAGTTTACTATTTAAAATAAGGAAGAAAATTACAATATGGAGAAAGATATAAGAAAATTTTGTCAAATAAAATTCGACAATAACTTTACACCCCTAATAAAATCTAAACCATTAAACAAAGTTACAAATACATAAGATTAAGGTATAAAATAATAAGATAATATTCAAACTTCAAAATATAAAACAATGAGATTATGAATAAGATTGGATGGGATCCACATGGGTATCCCGACTAATGGTATCACCATATCTTACTTGGTGTCATAGTGAGGCCTTGGCCCATGCATGCATGAAAATATGATTGAAAGCGACATGAATTTGACACAAAAAAGGGCAAATTGCATGTATATATTATCATGCAATTTCTAACAACTAATAAATTAGTTTTTTATAGGAAATTTATTAGATTGATTTGGTTTGAAAATCATGTAATGATATATGTAGGTGACTAACAAATTTTCTCCCACATGACATGATCTAAGTATTGAAGAAGAGCCATGTTCAACGGTGGCACACCCACTAATTCTAAACATGGAAATTAAACTTACAACAACCATTGGAGATTTGTATTCAACAAATGTTCAATGTTTCTTTACATGTGGTGGTGCATCATGGCACAGCTGTGCTTTTGGAATTCCAGCTGAAAAAGTCACAAAATCCGCTTTGTTTATTTATTTTTTGGTTCTATTTCTTTGAAATTGATCATAAAGTTCAAAATTCCGGAACCGATTCATCAAAGCAGCATGTATATTTTTGGCAAAGCATTTCTGTCCGTGACCAAGTCAATGAGGCTTGATGCTGACAGCATACCTGAAAATTTCAATTGGGTGAAGAAATTGTGGTAATCCACCTATTTTCCTTTTTCTTTTTATTTTTTTTATAACATAAATATATGTTTTTTAATGGTCCCTTTCATACTGGAATTGCAAACTAAAACATATTTTGAGAACTTAAAAGCTTATGTTTGGTTTCGTAAATTACCAAAAAATAATTATTTTTTCTCCTATAAAATTTATTTTAAAAAAATTAAAATTAATTAAAAAACTTATATATTTTTAAATTATCTAAATTTTATATGGATATATTAAATAAATTAAATGAATTTAAAATAACATACAAAAATAATTTATTAATTTTAAAGTTATTTTTGTTTTTCTTCACTTTTTTATTTTATGTTTTTTTTCTCTCTATTTTCTTTTCATTAAATGTTACTTCAAATTTTTTACAATCAAACACGAAATAAGAGGTTTAAATATTAAAAATAATAATAAATTCATTCCAATATTCGAAAGAGAATTGAGAAAATTGGAGTGGACGGTGAACTATATTGGAGGTGGAGGAGGAGCAGAAGGGGGGGGAAGCACGAGCAGGTCTAAATGAAGCTCCGAATGCTCACCTGGAATGTAAGAGGGGCTAATAATTGCGACAAAAGGAATGTGATCAAAGCCTTAATTAGGAAAAATAGGGTGGACTTGGTTTGCCTTCAGGAAACCAAGATTCAGGAAATGTCAACGGGCATTGTACGGAGCTTAGGAGTGGGTAGGTTCCTTGATTGGGGAGCTGTAGACTCAAGGGGTGCAGTCGGAGGAATAGTGGTGATTTGGGACAACAGGATGTTGGAGTTGGTTGACATGCAAAAAGGATTGTTTTCCATTTCATGCACTTTTAAGAGTTGCGAGGATGGTTTTATATGGACGTTTACAGGGGTTTATGGGCCAACTTTAAGGAGGAAGAGGGAGAGTTTTTGGGAAGAGCTGGGGACCATTAAGGGGTTTTGGAATGGGCCATGGTGCGTGGCAGGGGACTTTAATGCCATTATGAGACCAGATGAGAGCAGCAGAGGAGGAAGCTTGAACTCAATTATGAGAAGGTTCGCAGAAGTAATAGAAGAGTTGGAGTTAAAAGATCTGCCCATGGTGGGGGGCCCTTTTACTTGGACTGGAGGAACGGATAACCAGTCCTTTTCAAGGTTGGATCGTTTTTTGGTTAATGAGGAGTGGGATAGCCATTTTGGAGATGCGAGACAGTTTCTTCTTCCAAGACCTATGTCCGATCACTTTCCGATTCTTATGGACGGTGAGGGTCTGAGAAGGGGCCCTATCCCGTTTAGGTTCGAGAATATGTGGTTGAAAGCGGAAGGTGTAAAGGATCTATTGAAGCTATGGTGGGAGGAAGGCAGCTTCAGTGGATCCGCAAGTTTTATCTTGGCTGAAAAACTAAAATTTATGAAGGCTAAGTTGAAGGAGTGGAACATAAACAGTTTTGGAAGGGTTGAATATAGAAAGAATACGGCTTTGGAGCAGATGGAGTATTGGGATGCAAAGGAGAAAATTAGCAGGTTGTCATTGGAAGAGCTGGAAGCTAGAAACGAAGCGAAGGAAGAATATAAGAAATGGGTCTTACTTGAGGAAATCACGTGGAGGCAAAAATCTAGGGAAGTGTGGCTGAAAGAGGGAGATAGAAATACCGGTTTTTTCCACAAAATGGCCAATGCACACAGGAAGAGGAACAATGTGGACAGAATTAAGATTAACGGTGTTTGGCTTACGGAGGAGAATGATATTAGGGAAGGGATTGCCAATGCGTTTAAGACATTGTTGTCTAACCCGGGGGAATGGAGGCCTTCTGTTTCTGGGCTGCAGTTTGAGATGTTGGAGCCTTTGGATGCTAATGCATTGGAGACTCCTTTTACGGAAGAGGAAGTATTTGATGCTCTAATGGGCTGTAATGGGGACAAAGCCCCAGTGCCAGATGGATTCTCTATGGCATTTTGACTCTTTGCTTGGGATTTCGTAAAGGCTGATGTGATGGGCTTCTTTAAGGAATTTTATGAAAATGGCAAATTTGTTAAAAGCCTAAATGCTACATTCTTGGTCTTAATCCCAAAAAAAGTAGGGGCTGAAGCTTTAGGGGATTATAGGCCTATAAGCTTGGTGGGAAGCTTGTACAAGTGGCTGGCCAAGGTTTTAGCCAATAGGCTAAAAAAAGTGGTTGGAAAGGTGTTCTCCAAAGCTCAAGGGGCGTTTGTGGAAGGTAGACAAATTTTAGATGCAGTGTTGATAGCCAATGAAGTCATTGATTCAACCCTTAAGAATAATGAGAGCGGCATTTTGTGTAAATTGGATATAGAGAAGGCGTATGATAAAGTGGATTGGAATTTTATTCTCACAATCATGAAGAAAATGGGCTTTGGGGTGAAATGGATTAGGTGGATTCAGTGGTGCATATCCACTGCAAGTTTCTCAGTGATGATCAATGGAACCCCTACGGGCTTTTTTCAAAGCTCCAGGGGTTTGAGGCAGGGCGATCCCCTTTTCCCTTACCTCTTTGTCATTGCTATGGAGGTCTTTAGTGTGTTCATTAAAAGGGCAATAGAGGGTGATTTTTTATCTGGTTGTAGGGTGAAGGGTCGAAGCGAAGAAGGGGTTCTAATTTCCCATTTGCTGTTTGCTGATGACACTCTGGTGTTTTGCAAACCTTCACAAGATCAGTTGGCTTCTTATGTGGTTTGAGGCGGTTTTTGGATTGAGGATAAACTTGGAAAAAAGTGAACTAATTCCAGTTGGGAGGGTGGAGAGTATGGATGATCTTACTGGAGATTTTGGCTGTAGTCTGGGTAGTCTTCCAACCACCTATTTGGGGATGCCTCTGGGTGCTCCCTTCAAGTCAGTTACAGTTTGGGATGGTGTGGAAGAGCGCTTTCAAAGAAGGTTATCTATGTGGAAGAGACAATATTTATCCAAGGGAGGAAGGACGACTCTCATTCGTAGTACATTATCGAATTTACCCATCTATTTAATGTCTTTATTGTGCTTACCAAGCTCAGTTAGACGGAGATTAAAGAAAATCCAAAGGGATTTCCTATGGGGTGGGGGCAATCTGGATCATAAGCCTTATTTAGTAAGATGGGAGTTGGTGTGTTTAAGTAAGGCGAAAGGAGGTTTGGGGGTCAAAAGTCTCTCCCTCCTTAACAAGACTCTCCTTGCTAAGTGGAATTGGCGTTTTGCAAATGAAAGAGAGGCCTTGTGGAATCAAGTGATTAGAGGGAAGTATGGAGAAGCTAGAGGGGGATGGTGCTCACGGGAAGTGAGAGAGGCTCATGGGTTGGGTTTGTGGAAGGGAATTAGGGTGGACTGGAAGTTGGTGTGTGATAGGTTGGCTTTCATAGTTGGTAATGGGAGAAGGGTGAGCTTTTGGAGGGATAGATGGTGTGGGGAGTCTCCTCTGTGTATGACCTTTCCCTCTCTTTTTGCTTTGACGATTGAGAAGGAAGCGTGGGTGGCAGATATTTGGGCTCCCTTGGTTGAGGGGGGAAGGGGGGCTTGGAACCCCTGTTTTTTAAGAGCTTTCAATGACTGGGAGATTGAGGAGGCGGAAAGATTTATGGAGAGGATTCAGAGTAAAAGAGTTTTTGAGGATGTGGAGGATGCGGTATCCTGGACTGAAACCAAAAGCGGTAAATTCTCGGTCAAGTCCCTATACATAGCTCTTGAGGCGGGTGGTTCATCTTTGTTTCCTTCAAGCTTTATTTGGAACGTGAATGTGCAGCCCAAGATAAGCTTCTTCACATGGGAGGCTACGTGGGGAAAAGCATTAACATTGGATCTAGTCCAGAAAAGAGGATGGGCCTTGGCAAATAGATGTTTTATGTGTCTTGAGAAAGAGGAGAACATAAACCACCTTCTTCTTCATTGTTCCAGGACGAGGGCGTTATGGGATCTTCTTTTTGCTTTATTTGGGGTGTCTTGGGTTTTGCCTTTTTCAGTTAGAGAGACCCTTCTAAGTTGGAATGGTTATTTTCTGGGCAAAAATCGCAAGAAGATGTGGAGAGCTGCTCCTCTTCACATTTTTTGGACGGTTTGGAAGGAGAGGAATAGATTGGCTTTCAAGGATGAATCGTTGTCAATTCAGAGATTGAAACACTATTTTATTCTTACCTTATGGGTTGAGGCTAAGTTGTTCATAGACGATTGCCCTCTAACTATAGCTAATTTTATTGATTGGTTGGGGTCTAAGTAGGCTGTGGCAATTGGTTTACTTTTTGTCTTTTGGCCTTTGATGGCAGGTGTATAGGTTTGTATACTTTGAGTTGCTACTTTAGCGCATTTTTTAATGAAATTCATTTACTTATCAAAAAAAAAATATATTTCCAACCTATAGTTTTCAATTATTTTTAGAAATAAATTTCATAAATACAATTATATTTAAAAATTAAAATATAAAAAATATTTTTCTTTTTATTCTCTATTAAAATACCGTACACTAATATATAATATAAAAGTTTTAAAAATATTTTCTATATTTTTAATTATTTGACATTTCTAAAAAAACATCTGAAAATATCTCAAATAAAAAAATGTTTTCAAACAACCTGGATTATTCCTTTTTAAGACTTAACCCTAACCGCAACACTTGGGTATATCTATATATTGACACTTTAAGTTGGATGGAGATGGGGATGTTTGGTTGAAAGGAAAATAAATGCAAATGAATATGCACGCAATGTTAAGAGGATAATTGTATTCATCACAACACAATCCCTTTCTGCTTCTATCTTTCATTCTCATCAACTCTCATGAACCACACCAAGATTATTCTGAATACACAATTTTGTGGTTTTTCTGAATACACAATTTTGTGTAGAACAACCACATGAGATTCTTATGTAGAAACCATTTATTTTGAGGTCATGGAAGGTAAACATTTCAGCAAAAGTGTCTGCAACCAAGGGCAAGGATGACTGCATGCCAACAACACAACACACCCAATATGACCAAGAACTATCATGGCCACCATGTTGGAGCATGCCACAATGCTAGCAAAAACAAGGCAAAATCATGTCACAAGATGCTTCAAATAAGCCTCCCTATGGGTTTATATAGAGTCTTGGAAGCTTCTGAAGACTCCTATTCTTAGCCATTGGTGGGAAGAGTATGGAAAGTTCTAGAGATGTCCACATATCTCTACACTATGGTCGAAGGCATGAGAGGAGTCCAAGGCTTTCTAGAGAATTCTAGAGATTTCTTGTATATTCTTGTATATAGGCTAGTACATAGAATTGTGTAGGATGTTTTAGAATATTCATGATTTGTAAAGAACCCTTCTGGAACCCAAGCAAGTGAGCTTCCATTGTATAACTTCCTTTGAAAGCAATAAAGTTTCTTTTTTTAAGTATTGCCTACTACGCCCTCTAAAGCTTCTAAGTCAGGTGCGTCTTAACCTAACAAGCTAAGCATCGAGAGTAAGACTGACTTAACAAGATCAAGAGTTTTGACTTGTCTAAATATCACACAAGCTTAGGGAAAGACTTAAGTTCGTGACAACTAGCTCCCATGACCAGGGTTAGGGTATCGACCGGTTTCCAACTAACATTCTGACCACTTGCTATGGTGATCTAGTTTCCATCTTTCCACCTTTTTTACCACCTACTCAATAAGTGATGATTGAATATGTTAAAGGTTACCATAAGCACCATGAGACTCTTAACACATATCATAATTGTCCAAGTACAAGGAAAATATAACCAAGGTCATTTGAACTACAAATGGCAATTGTTTCCTAGTAAGAAAGGTTATTATTAAAAGGAGAACAGATAAAACACTTTCAACAAGGGCAATCCCACACCCATATATGCTCTCATTGATTTATAGCAAAACAACATTCATGAACATGATCACAAGGTAGTTGTATGACACTCCAAACAGCAAACAGCAAACAGGCTAGGGAAGTGGTTGGCAGTATCCATGAAAACACCAAAAAGGACAAGCCACTAAGCATAGGCAATTATCTTTGTTCTTGATAGACTGCTTTTTGCAAGAAATACAAATGCATTTATAATCAAGCATTGAGTAGAGTGATTCCAGAAAGACCCACCCCAGCTATATGTATCATTTACATGATCAAGCAAGTTTCTGATGTTTATGGAAGATCAAACAGGCATCCAAACTACAGCAGGTTCCAGAGAAGTTGAAGAATAGTAGTTTCATATGAAGAAATGTAGCATGTCTCATTTACCACCACCACCACTAGCACCACCACCACTAGCACCGCCACCACCACCACCACCACCACCACCACCAAAGAGGTAATCCAAAGATGATCCACCACCAGGTGCAGAGTGGACCTTAGTTGAGGGACGACCCTGCATCCAGGAAAGAAGTTTATCAATCATAACGATGCTTACATGTGTGTGCTAATGAAACATATCTAATCATTTAAAAATAAAATTAAAAAGAACCAATTTAGCAATAGCTGCAAAAAATAGATGGGGGAGCACTGAAAACCCAAGACCTTCAGTTAACTAGAGCTATGATACCATGTTGAGTTACTAATTTTCTTAAAAACTTAAGCAGTTAAGTTTTGGATTTACAATATATATCATGCTATAACAAGCATTATTGAGGAAGAACGATTCTTGATAGCCATAAAACTTTTATCCCTGTGTTGGGTGTTATAGAACTCAACACTAAAATGTAATGTGATTTTCCCCATTCCTGTACAGAAAGAAGATAATATCTGCTTTCTTATATAATCACCTTAGAACAAATTTTTTGGTATTATTATAGAAAAACATCTAGGAACTTATAGTTGTTATTAAGAACCCTGAAGTAGGATACCCTTGCCCATCATTTTCAGTAGGTAATTGCTCATCTGTCATGCTAATATCAGGCAACTAACTAGTAATTTGTCTTCATAATATGCTTCATATATAATACATACCTAGTATCCATGGCATCAACGGTTTAAAATATAGCTGAAAGAATAAACTAACAAGGATAGAGAAACTATAGTATTCAACTAATAAAGCGCTACCAACTGTGGATCCAGAAAGATGGAAATTTGGCGAGGGAAATGTGATGGTCAACACCACAAGCTAAAAGTTTAAGAGGTTACAAGTTATGATCACATTTGCATAGATTCCTTAAGAAAAAAAAGGAGATATTAGCAGGCTAATAAAATCACTATGAAATTCACCATTCAAGCCATGGAACCAAGTTCATTGTCAGCTAGAATGACCTTGTTTAGTCTGAATTTTGAGACCATCAAAACTTAACCAAAACTGACAAGTAATATTATTAATAATCTTATGCTAACATCAGTCATGACATACACTACAGTTCTTAAATTATGTTGAGACACAGGCAGTGGCACATGCATTGTGCATACAAACATAACATCATACAATATTTGAAGGCAATTTAGAGCATATGTGTAAGTTTGTTGAAAAGTTAAGAGACATTAAATATTGGAAGATGAGGAAGAGACACTTTCGGGAAATATTTTAGGATAGTGGCTTACAATGTCTAGTAATGTTACTTCATTGAACTTATCATTTACCATTTTTAACATTACTACTAGGGTTATGGTAGGTTTTTGAGTTGCCAGTTAAGATTGCGCGAGACAGAGGAGAAAGATAAACAAGGGTTTGGATTTCGTAACAGTATAGATATACAGAATCAACAAATTGTTCCTAATTCCGATACTAAATACACATCAAATTACCTCCAAACTTACATAGCAGAACAGACTACGTCTCACAGCATTTTTGGTTCCTAAATTCTTAGTAACACCTCATCTCATGGCCAGATCCCTAGAAATGGTTGCACACTTTGTCCGTCATTTATAGCATCTCAATTCTGATTCTCAACTTGGTTGCTGTTTTTCATGCTATCCGCTTCATTTAGGCATTGACCTCTTATCTTATTTTACTGAACACTGAACTTTGATCTACCTCTAAAATGCCAGTGTCCTTGTGGTAAGATAATCAGAGATCACTGTGCCCAATATAAGTGACCAAAATTATAAACATGACAACTACACCACAGGCTGAGCTTAGTTCATGAGCAAATGTTATATCGAATTCCAAAAGATTTAGAGCAGATGCATACCATCAGTTCCTACAGTATGAAAAAAGTGTCTCACAGTCTTAAAAATATGCAATGGCAAAAAGTGGGATGTCAAGTCATGGTTTCCAGAATAGAAATTAGAAAACTGCAAACATAATTCAGCAGTTTTCTCACCAAAAGCTTCATGAAAACATGCAAAACAAAAATCTACCTTGTAATAGACAGAGATATCAAAAGAAAGCAAAATAAATGAACAAAAAAAATGTAAATAAATTTACGACTTTTTAAAGGATTTCAAGTTTAAACCTAATAGATGTTTAAGGCTTCTTAGGAAAAAAAGGACCTCTGCATGGGCTTCAAATAGATCAAATTCCAGAAGAAACAGAATCATTTTTCAGGAGACTATGGATGACGATCATCAAGCCAAATCATTTACATTAATTACATATGACGAAATGAATCAAAGAGAAACCCCCCAAAGCTAGTTAGTAGAAAAACTAGAAAAAAGATACCAAATTCTTACTCTAAATCTTCTGAACCCCTCAACAAGTGCACAAGTTAGGATGAGCACTACCTTCTGACTCTGATTAGAAAAGACATGGTAGCCTATTCTTCTCCACTACTTATTATTTGTGTGTGCCTCTTCCTATCTCTTTTATTCTTAAACTCTATTGCTGACTCAAAAACATCATGAGAATGTCAGGAATTTGAGGGAACTGTAAACACATTCTATCAGGCAAACTATGCAAAGTTATGTAATTCACACTAAAAAAATATCAAAGCTATCCTGACTGGAATCATACTGTGATGAAGTTGCCACAGTTCTGGCCATCCGCCCGGTGGTAGTTGTTTGCAGTGTTACTATTGATACCTGCAGGTATCTGCTTAGTAACATCTGTTGGTTGAGCTGCAGCAATGGGCTTGGTGGAAGCCCCAGTATTAGCAGCTGGTCCTTCGCTAGAAGAAGCTGGGGCATTGTTTGGCGCCGGTTTGGGAGCCTCTCCACTCCCAAAAAGGTAGCCCAATGAACTCTGTCCTCCACCACTGCTGACTCCTCGACCCATTATCTCCAACTTCTTCTTAGATGACAAAATCCAAACCTACCGCAAAGTCCAATTAGATAATAGCATCAAACAGCAGGAAGCCACTAACTGAGCAAAATAAAGAACAGAAAACATGAAACTATGATGTTGAAGGACATCTCTAACAGATACCATTGGATGCAAGTACCAGAGACTAGTAACATGAAAATTCAATCTTTGGTTCAATATATTTAACAATTACATCACATCAATTCACTCTGGAAACATTGAATTACTTAACGCTGCGGAAAAAAGAGAAAAAATCAAATTGGCCCGGTCAAAAGAAGCTGTATCAGCAAATTGATACCCCCATCTGTCTTCAAAAATATTTTAAAAGCTAATTAAAATGGCATAGACAGGCGCATTATGCATCCACAGAAATATTGGTATATCATCACTCTGAGAATGATTCCATTACATCAAAGCTGTCTTAAGTAAAATATATTGGGCTAATTCCAAAAGGGGTTTGTGGAAACAACAATAAAAACGATCAACTTGCCTATTGCATTTTCTATTTACTCCATTTTGGGTGTTTTTTCCATAAAAAACCATAACCCCAAAGAACCGAACAAAGCTTACTGTCACAATCATTATCACATCCAGATAAATATTAAAAAAAACCCTCCTATCTTTCAAGATCGGATCTTGGAAATACATCAAAGAAACAATTAATAAATGAACAACCGATTAAACAACAAACCATGGTTTTCCCCAAATGGAGAAAATATCAGGAGTGAACCAACAGAAAGGCAGATTGGCATTCAAAAAAATAATAATAATAAGATTATGGATTCACAGCCAAACTTCACCATGTCAAATCATTCCATTCCAATTTCCAACAACCCAACTTCTAATCACAAACCCAGACAAGAAATCACATAATATTACAGTAGAAATCAACAACAGATCTAAAACAACAAAACCCACGGATCACTGCACAAACCAGCAAGTGTAGAAACAATTAAAGCAGAATTTGGCAGGAAATACTGAAGATCAAAATGGGGGTGGCAGCAGGTGTAATGAAAGAAGTGTAGAAATCAGAAAAGAACCTGTGGATGAGAGAGCAGAGCAGAGCAGATCTGAGATCACTGGAGAAGTAGTGAGCACCAACTAAATAGTTGCCTAGCAACTGCAAATTGAAATGATCTATAAAAGGTATGATGTTGTATTTCCACTCCTTTTTTTTCTTCCTATTTATCTTTCCCTACTTATATTATTATTATTATTAAAATATTTTCTTTACTTTTATATAATTTGTGAATAAAGGAAAAGAGAATTTGATGAAAAAAAAATTGTAATTTAGTGATAATATAAATTTCGAGAGGTTAATGTAAATTTTTGGAATTTAATAGAGGAAATTAAATAATATCACCCACCAAAGATAGTTTGGAAGAAGAAAATAGGAGGTGGAAATAACAAGGTAGCATATGATGAGAGTGGATCACAGTGGGTTGCTCTCACGTGTCACATCACATGGATGGTCGTTCAAAAACTGTTTTAAGACCGCGTTTGGACCTTCCTTCTTCTTAATTAAATTTCTGTTTTTTCTCCTTTGGATTTGCATTGTAGCAACTAGCAAGGCAATTAAGGGGAAAAAACAAAAACAAAAAAGGCAAACCCTAACCTTTGAAGGTCTTTAAAATCTTTTTTTTTTTTTTCCATTGTCTAGACTTCAAAAACATGTTTGCTAAATTTTATAATGAAAATAATTTTTTATAATTGATTTTAAAAATAATGTTAATAAATTTGAGGTGTTTTTCATAATTTTTTTTATATAGTATTTTAAGAAATAATTGAAAATATAATTAGGTCAATTTTTTTTTCATTATATATATATAAATATGTATAATGTTTTCATAGAAAATAGGTTGGGAAAACCTTTTTTTTTTTATTTCATTTCTTAAATAAAATTTTATTTGTGAAAATAATTGATAATTAAACACACTTTTTTGAGAACTGTTCCTTTACCCTTTTCTCCCTGGCATCTGGTCATGAATTTAGTTCATTTGTGATTATGGGTATTTCCTGGTTTGGGCTTGGGCATTAGATCATGGCCCAGCAGACAGAATTCTATCCCTCTTGGGTCAAAATCATAAATAATTTGTCTGCTAAACCAGTGATGTTCTAAAGAGGAGGCTACTAATATTTAAGCTTCCAAATGAAAAACCATGATATGTTGGTAATACTTAAAGGTAATCCTTTCATCTACTCAATCAATTGCAACTTGAAAAGAGGGTCATCACATACTTTCGATTATGTTTCCATGGATTGCTAAGAAGTTAAAAACTTTTTTTTTTTTAACTCAATGAGAGTTTATATACCTATGTGATAAAATTTTGTTAAAAGGGTTTGCGTTTTAACAAAGAATTTGATATGAACTATAAAAAAATATTATTTCTTATAAAAATATTTTCTTGACTTATTTAATAGGATATTTCATATTTAATGAAAATTTTATAATATTAATATTATTTTTTTGAAATTTGTGATTTTAACTTCGATTTTTAATTTTAATAAAAACCAAAAATAGAAAGTTTTAATCTAATGCAATCTACTTTAGCAAAAATAATGTAACAGATCTAACATCGCTTTTTCCTTGCATTTGGGCTTAATAAATAAGGGAAAATATTCAAAATTGATCCAAAAGTGTAGGTTGTTAGATCATAAACCAATAACAATTATAAATATTCAAAATCCATTGTCCTCTATTTAGTCAAATGAAGCTCAAAAGTCAGCCCTGATCAAATATTTGGACTAAGTCCCAAACTTAAGCATGCTACACATGACATCACCATTCACCACACACTAAATAAAAATGTAATCATAGAATCCATTAAACACCCACTGAAAAAAACTAGGGGACCCCTCCTCCTCCTTTCTTGATTTCTCTAGGTCAAAGTCAAAAAAAGCCCAATTTTCTTTGTATTTGGGTTGTTAAAGACTTAAAGGTTCTACATATATACCATAATAATAATAAATAAATAAATAATCCCCACACGTTTTTCTCTCTATGGTTGGAAGTTTCCACTGTCGCCATCTTCTTGAGACTTTGAAGCCCCTCATTTCCTAGTGTTCCCATTCATTCTAATTAATGGGTGTGGAGATTTTCACATAAAATGATGTCATTTTCTTGGAATTTTATGGTTAATTTCCCCGATTCATTTTCTTGGATTTTTCAATGCCATTTTTGAACCTCCATCACTGTGTAGTCCATTTAGGCTTCTAGACCAGAAGAGAAGTGGCTCCAAATATATAATATCATTTTGGTCCCCTCATTTTCTATATAATCAAGCTCCTCCAGCAGTAACCTCCAACACTTGCAGCCAAAAAACACAACCTGAAATTCCTCACCTCTTTCTCCCCCCTTGTTTGGTTGCCGAGAAAGTGTAGCAGGTCAAGGAAAAGAAAAGAAAAACCAAAACCCATCAAACTTACGATCTGAATTTGAATTCTCGTGCATGAAAAATGGGAAACGCATTCGCCTGCCTGTCATCTCATCAGAAAGCGGTTTCAAAGAAGCGCTCCAAGCGAGCACCAAGGCCTGCTGGACCACTCCCCACCTCCCTCAGCCAAAGAAGGAATGCAACAGTGTCACCTTCGCCGTCGAGGAGGAAGAACGATAACAGACTGGACGACGACGCTTTGATTCGACAGCAAGCGGTGGCTGCAGCTATCCTCTTTCGCCAACACCAGAGGAGCAATTCCATGACATTTGACCGATCAAACTCGGTCGTATATCCAATTCCAGCCCCATCTTGGAACAAACACAGCAACTTGCCCCGCAGTGCAAGTACTAGAACTGGGTCTTTCTCAGACTCCCCTCTTAAACCCCATCAGCTCCTCACAAAGGTTTGAGTTTCAGCCTTCATATATGCATCATACCTTGCTGATTACAAACTCAAAAAGAATATGATTTGATCATTGTTTGATTAGCTAAAAATCTTGATTATATTTCACGGGAATTTTAGGTTTTAGATACTATTTTCTTCTTCTGGTTTGTTGTTTTGGAAGAGTGTGGGTGGTGGTTGAGTGGGTCAAATTTATTATTTTATGGCTATATATGGTTTCAGACTTTGATTCAATTGGGAGGTGAGGCAGCTGCCTTTGCTGACCTATGGAAGACGGAAAGGGAGTTCATATCTTATTTTGAATTACTTTAAAATTATCTTTTTGGGGTTCTATGTCTGAAATTCAGTTTTTTGCACATTCACACCCTCAAGCCTTTTTCCATTCAGACCCTGAGAATTTTTTAGTGTTTTCTTTTAAACTATATGTGAAATTATTATGGCACCCTCGTTTTTTTTTTCCTTTTTTCTCGATTGAATTTGAGAGGTGGATGATGGGATGAATGGAAAAGAAAGAGAGTGAAGGGAGGAAAGGAAAGATGGTATGAAAATGAAGGGGGGAAAAGGTCAAGGATTTTGGGTGAGTGGAGAAAGAAGACAAGGATATTTTAGTAATTTTAAATATTATCTGTTATTTAAAAGAAGGAAAGAGAGAGTATTCAGATGGAACCTTGTTTATTTTTTTGGTGTCTACCAAGAAATGTTATTTGTTTAAGTGAAAAAGAAATATTGTTGTCAACAAAATCAGGTCAAGCCCAAATAATATATGGGTGTGATTAGTGATGAATCTCATCTTAGGTCATGAAGAATCACATTATTTTAATGATTCACCTCTCTAATTGGACTGCCCAACTCATGAATTATCAAGTGAAATTTTCTCTGTCTCTTATCAATTTTTTTAACCAACTCGTTTCTATTCCTTTCTTATAGGATCTGAAGTTAGATGAGTTGGAGACCAAACATTTTGTCCTTGTCCATGGAGGTGGTTTTGGAGCTTGGTGTTGGTACAAAACCATAGCACTTCTAGAAGAAGCTGGATTTGAAGTTGATACAGTAGACTTAATGGGCTCTGGAATTCACTCATCTGATACCAACAGCATCACCAGCCTAGCACTATACGTAAAGCCCCTCACTGATTTCCTTGGAAAACTTGCAGATGGAAAGGTCTGTTCTTCTCTCTTTTTCTCTCGTAAATATACTTCTTCCATTAGTACTCCAGCTTGTGAGTCCAAATCCTAAACATTTTAAACTTCTGGAAAAAGTTGATAACTCGACATAGTATTAAAGTTATGGTAACTAGAGGTGTCGGGTTCAAGTCCTTCCCCACCTGTGATGACAAAGTTTCGACATGCTTTTTGCTAGCCTCCCACATTCGATTATGAGACCATTTGTAAAATAAGTGTTAGAAACCTAAATCCTATATTCTAAATTTGAGTTTTTTCTACTCCCTCGATACAGGTGATTTTAGTGGGGCATGACTTTGGTGGTGCTTGCATCTCATACGCCATGGAGCTGTTTCCTTCTAAAGTTGCGAAGGCTATTTTCATTGCTGCAGCAATGCTGACTAATGGACAGAGCACCCTTGATATGTTTACCCAACAGGTTTGCCCCTGGAATTTTAGAGGAGAAAACACATCAAAACATCAATTTCATAGTCTCCACACTCTCCTCCCTACTAACAAGTGAAATTCTTCTTGCTAATGCAGACCGGCATGAACGATCTGATGCGCAAAGCTCAAATATTTCTTTATGCCAATGGGAAGGATCAACCCCCGACTGCCATTGACCTAGACAAAACATTGTTGAAAGACTTGCTGTTCAATCAATGTACTGCTAAGGTATGTTTCCTACATATCAAAATTGCAGAAATTTGAAAGACGTGTAGTTGCATTGTTATAAATGATGCGTTTTTTTTTTTCTTTTTCCATTCAGGATGTTGCATTGGCATCAGTATCAATGAGGCCAACCCCCATTGCACCTGTTTGGGAGAAGCTGTCTCTTTCTGATGCCAAGTACGGCTCTGTCCAGAGATTTTATATAAAAACTCAAGAAGATTGCGCCTTACCCAGTCTTCTGCAAGAGATCATAATAAGCTCGAATCCCCCAGAACAGGTTTTCCAGCTTAAAGGCTCTGATCATTCGCCCTTCTTCTCGAAGCCTCAGTCCCTTCACAGGCTCTTAGTGGAGATATCAAAGATTCCACCAAAGCGAGTCTGAAGTGCCTGTGCACATTCAGATGACGGTAGCATAGGCTTTACACACAGCAAGCAGCAACAGTTTGGAAGAGCAAGTAACAACCCAAATGGTTCGTTCATGATCATATGCACTCATATATTGTTCCCCACCAGTCCACAAACATATCTGTATCTATATTTTTGTAGTCAAAATGTTTCTTCATCTGTATAGATAGTTTTATTGTGTTTTTCTCACAGAAGAAAGGTGTCAATCAAATTAGTTTATTGTGTTTTTCTCACAGAAGAAAGGTATCAATCAAATTGTTAAGATTGTTAGAAACTTAAGGTAAGTACCAACTTTTTTCAAGAAACAAATATGGACATGTTGCAGAAAATGCATTGTAGACCTCGTAATTCGAAGTAAGCAAAAGATTGATTGCATAAGACATGATATTTAATTGACAATTAGTCAAGCGTTGTTATAAAATTCTTCCCTCGGACCTAAAGCATTCAACAAGAGATCAATATCATTGACAAATTTTCTCATGTACTGAGTGCGTAAAACGAAACCTTGAAAATTTCTCAGACCAAATCCACCAAAATGATGCCATCGCTTGCATCATTAGTTAGCATCCATTTTTGAATCTGGAACTCAGCACTAAAGGAAATCTAGAATTAAGCGGACCAAAATTGTAGAGACCAGAGGGAAGGCCGATCTGTGCATCAAGCACCTCTAAATACGATATTAAGTCAAGTTGGATGTCCCATAAATCACAACACTCCCTGCAGATGCCTGATTTGCTGCACGATTACTTCCAAAGTTCTTTCTATTTGATTCCCTTGCAATTCTTGAACCAAACTACAGAAGGAGCATAAAAGGTTAGATTATTTCATAATTGAATCTAGAGTGTTAAAGTGAAAAGGGTGGAAAATCAGCAAAACTCCAACTAAAGCTTATCATGTTAGGCTTTGACCCATGCAATTGAATGAAGCTTTTCCTTTCACTACATAAAATATCAGATGGATAGCCAGGAGGTTTTTGTGGGTTTTACAAATTACCTTTTGAAACTGAGTAAAATTTATACAGCCAATCTAAAATTATCAAATGACCGACAAGTTCAAGTCACACAATCTTCAAGTATTCTTAGAATCAGGAAGGAAAAGAAAAAGGGAAACAGTCAACCCACCCACCCAACTCCTCCCCTTCACTCCACCCCAAAACACACATAATAGAAGAAAAATGAAAATTACATATCAAGTAGAATTTCAGCACAAAGTCAAAAGTTGCATAGAGGACAGACTGGATTTCAAAACATTCAAAATAAGTATTCTATCAATTCAAAAGAAAGAATTCATACCTGGATTGCTCTTTTAGGCAGAGTTGCAGCTTCATATATACCAAGCATTTGTGCAACCTTCAAATAAAAGATGAACAATTAAATAATTTAATTCATGGTCATAATTCACTACATGAAGCTATTACCTAACCTTAGCGAGTGTGCTCGACATCAATTAATTTTTTTTTTTTTTTTTTTTGGGATTAAACATCCGGCAAACCCTTTACTACTTGAGCAAGGCCTCAAGGGCCTCATCCTCAATTTTACTTTAACAAGAATAAAGCGTAAACTAAAGCCTAAAGAACTTTTCAGCTTAAAACAAACTTCCATACCATGCATGGCGGCTACCCATCATGCCCCATTTGGATTGGCTGTTTGGAACTCAAAAGTTCTTTTTGAGTCTAGTGAGAGCTTTTCCGTGTGTCTAGGTAATTTTATTAAAAGAGCCTCCAACTAAAAATAAGTTAGAACATAGAAATAAGGACAATCATGCTTTTCCTAGAAGCCTTTTCAACTTATGGGGTAAGTTGTTTCATGTTTAATGAAATTTTCATAATAACAAAACTGCCCCTTTGAAATCATGGCTCCAGCTTTAGTTTCAGTTTATAGCTAAAGCCAAAGGCAAAAAGCTATCTTAAACCGGGCCAACAAAAAGTAGAGAAGGGTAAAGGAGATGAGAGAAGCTAGGGAAGCCCAAGAAACTTCGTTGCATAGAGCCACCTGACTTACATTCATGATTCTCCAAGAATGCTCTCTAACATCATCTATTTCATCCAATGAGTCTTTTGAATGTTTCATTCTTTTGACTGCTTTCTGGTCTCTTTTATCTTTGAAGTTTTATGTCACAGATACATGTATTTGGCTCCACAGTTTGATTAACTGAGTGGAATAACCATAAACAGAATGGTCCTGAAATTTCTAATTGCAGTGATTGTTCAAGTAACTGCCTGATCCAGTTGTCAAGTTAAGTATCTTAAAAATCAGTTTTCAGTGTTCTTCTGAAGTTCACCAATTCGCAGTAAAGTGGTTGCAAAACTTTCAGAACATTTATTGCCTAAGTTTCCTAAAATTCAAAATGTATAAAATATACATAGAGATGCTAAAATATGTAGCATGCATCACAATCAAGACAGTTAGCACATCGAGAAATAGTCAACAAAATTCCCACATGTCAAGCACCAGTCGGGACACTTGCAAAAAGAGAATACCTCTGCCTAATTTAAAAATGGGCAGAAAAAAAAATTATACAACAGGATTAGGATGTATTTACATCATTATGTTATAATTATAAGGCAATAATGCATGAAAAACCAAGGAAACCTTTTTCATAGTATGAGTGTTTTTAAGGTCCAGCATCCATGTCATGATGCCACAACAATGTCCATGTCAGCACATGAATTAAACATTAAGTCAGAAAAGAAATAGTTACCTACCTCTCTCAGGATCTTCTTGTCACCAGTTCCACTTGGTTGATCAAGGTTGGCAACCTCCCACAGGGGAATATCAAGCAGTGTCCTTATGACATCCTCATCCAAGAAAGGAAATCTAGCCTAGCAAAAATAAAAAATCAATACGGTCAACATGTGCCAGGCAATTAATGATATTTTTTAAAACTGTTAGTACTACCTCCTTGCCATTATCAGCAATGCATCTATCATCTCTCCCCAGGTTCCTTTTCCAAATTCTCTGCATGTCCAATTTCATTTCCTCATTTAGCCCAAGCCAACTGATAATACAAATCCAAAAGGCACAGATAGTGAGACAAAATGAATAAGTAATACTCCATCACAATAATTGAATATCTTCAGGAATAGCACATATTCTAAAAAATATTCCATCCTAGATTCTGAGAAATCAACTAAATTTGGCACCCATTTGATACAGAAATAGCAGTACCCTATCAGAATCATTTAGAATGCATTACATTTTAATCAGTCATTTTACTCTGGAAGAGAATCCACATCTTCACCACTAGGCCCAAATGGGGCACAATGGATGTGGATTAAGGGTATATGAAGCACATGTAAATCTATGGAATCCAGCAGATTCATGCCCACTATAACTGCAAAAGTTAGCGAATGACTGCTTGGTTACAACTAATGAAGTCACCAGCAGTCTCTTTCAGTTACCAGTATGCCAATTCTAAAAGATCCAGTTTCCCAGGACAAATTGAAATATTCCATAGTTGCCGGTGTATATAGTCAGGAGTAGTAATGTTAAATATTTTATTTTCTATTTGGATTATAATTGAGGACATAGGGAGCATATGCTCCTCCAACAGATGATTTAGTTGTTTAAATGTTGAAGAAATGCCTCCACTGAGAAGCTGGTGAAGATCATCATCTCATTACTATTTACATCCCTTTGAGGTGAGAAATTGAAGATAACTCCAGCATGTCCAAACAATTCTTCAAATTTAAAAATAAATAGATAAATGAGCAATCAAAGCACAAAAAGGTCATTGAGCTCTAATTATACTTGAGCTGACCTAACCAAACTATTTTGAAATACTCACCCTGCTAATATATCTTTAAATTTCTGTTCAAAAACTACTCTCATCCTAAAATCATTAATTTGTGTCATGATCATTGATCCGATGACAAATTAAAACCTTATAACAACATTATCTAATCCAATACAAAATAAGCATACCTTCCACTTCTATATTTTGTCTTATGCCTACCATACCCAGCACATTGCTCATCAGCACCAGAACCAACTAGGAGAATCCTGGCCTTGGACTTGTACTTAACACGCTGGTAATTATCATTATCAATCTCCCCAATCTCTTCATGAACCCAACCATCACCACCAGCTGCAAGCCATAATGCTATTCCAATATTCAAGTCCTGAAACATAAACAGATTAAAAAATAATAATAAAAATAAAATAAAATTTGAAGAAGTCATCTAGACTAGTGGATATACTAGAGATGTACTTAAAATAAAAGCAGACAGGTTTTGCATATTACAGGAGGACACTGCTTTTAACAGGACAAACCAAATCAAAAGATCTTACTTTATGAGGACCAAAGGAAAGTCATTATAAGTAATAAGTTGTAAGAGATGTGGACAGCTTTCTCTTTGTGTTTGATGTGAGTTCCAGGAAGGAGAAAAGAAGAACCTTTAAAGGACAGGATGTAACTGTGCATAGCCTGAATATATTTTTTGAGCACTTTGTTCATAGGGATCATGGGTGGTAAAATAATGAGAACAGGAGACCTTCTGGATTTTAGTGATGATATGTATTTTTTACTGTAAAGCATATTGATGAAAGCAGTATGCATACACCATGATGCTGGATATTTCATCTTAGGTATTTACATAAAATTTTAAGTACTTCCATGGATGCTAATACTGCACCATATCACAGAATTCCCTTCAAAATAAGACTAAATACCATGTAAGTTTTTGCAGGATTTATGAGCGACATGACATGCTTTGTTTCCTGGGTCAACTTCGACAAATCAGCATCAACCTCCACAAGTTTCCACCTGCACTCTCAATTGCATAATTTGCACTGAACATAAGAAATACATTAAATCTAAACAAATAAAAAATGAAAGTGACACTCCAAAAAAAATGGTTAAATAATCAAAGGCTTATATCTTAAACAAGGGAAACTCATTCTATGCATGAGAAAGTTGTCTTAGGAGAACAGGCTGGAGCTTTACTCAAGTGTCACAATGATGATATTGACAGTATGTTTTTAGCTTTATTGACCAAAAAACTACTATCGGTGATCTAAGTATATGTACACCCAAATCCAATAAAAGTTTAATACTCTCCAGGAACTCATAAAACTCATGACAAAAAGGTTTATAACAAAACTATTAACTCAGATTTGGATTTTTATCCATCACCATATAAAGGTTAAACCAGATTTAGGAACTATCCCAGACTGGACAAAGGAAATACACAAACTATCAACTAAACTTCATTTTAGTCAGATGAAACTCAGAGATGGGTAAGCTAAAGACTAGTTGCTCTCTCAAAAACCATTTAGGCAGAGCACATATTCAACATGGAAATTTGAAACCATAGGATGAACCAAGAGAATTTTGTGACCATATTAAATCTTAAAGATAAGAAAATGGGCAGACTGGCATAACCTGGAAGTCAAAAAATTGAAATTTCATATCTTCCATTTTAGGTATTCCCACCCATTGGAGCTACATTTTAGCAGAATATTGTTTATTTTATATTGTTATGGACTTTTCAATTGAACCTTTTTTTTTTGCTTGCTTTTCTCCTTGTCTGTATCATAATATGCTCCCAACTTTTTGCTTTTGACCTGTCATACATGTGATCATGCATGTGTCTTTGCCTATAAATTTTGGCTCAGCTTATGATTTCCCAGTTTTAACATGCTCTGTCAATTTTCAGTAGCAACAGAATTCATATGATCCCTCATTTTAGAAACTGAAATAATTCAAATAAATTTTTGATGCAAAGCTTCATGGGACCTAGATCCACCACAATTGAGCCAAAGAACAATTTACTGGGTACCTTCTTAACGGTGAGATTCTTTGTAGTTCTTTTAGTCCAGCTTTAGCAGAGATTCTATCAGGAGCAGACTGACCATCAAAGCTTACATTAAGTAGATCAATTCCATCTGCCAACAGATACTTTATTAAACAACCAGCTCTACAATACTTTCACACACGATATATAAGACATAAGATCTTATGGGAGAGAACGTTCCACAAGGATGAAATCTCCTTCAAGAAACAAGAAGCAAGTAGAAAAACCAAAAGTCCAACATAACCACTCTATGCACCAATAAATGTAGAGGGAGTATCTCTAAAATTGCTGATAAAACCTTATCAAGAGGATAAATCCTCCTCATCTAATGAATGAGATGCCAAGGAAGTCTGCCTCCTGCAGAGGCCAAAAAACAACAGAGGAATTCCCTTCCGAAATAAGGTTAGTTACAGCCAAAACCAACTGTCATGTTCAAACTTTCCTGCAGGGATAAAAGCACAGCATCCATAATCCCAGTCTGGAGTATCTAAGAAGCCCCCAAAGCACTTGACTTAGGGAACCTTAAAGCACAACCATCAAAATTCAGCTTGTGGCTAACAAATAATCAGGATAAAAAAGTCAAATGACATCATTTTCCCTCTAGATACTCAAGCAAGCATTTAAATAATCCAAAGATATAGCTCAACAGGATCCAGAGAAATTCCATGGAGATGGACACCAAAAGGAATGTGAGTGGACATGTTACATCCAAAAATGTTCCACAGATAATCCTCTTCTCAAATCCTTGCATTTTACTCCAACCATAACACCCAAATCATAAGAAAGACCATGCACCTCGATAAAACTCTTTTTTTTTTTGTGATATGTAAATAAGATATAATAAGAAAGCACTTTCTTGTATTTTGAAGAGGGCTTTTCAAGGATGATTTCTAGAGAACTTCTTAGCTAGCATTGTTGTGTCTCATCTTTTATTTGTTGATGATACCTGTTGAATATAATGAATTTATAGTGTACAATCTTTCCTTTTTAATATAGGTCACATGTATGGTAGTTAGGATTCCTAACCTTGTATATATATATTTTCTCAATTGTAAGTAGACACAATGAATGAAAATCAAGGTTTTCTTCTCTCTCTCTCTTAACATGGTATCAGAGCCAAGGGAGAAACCCTAATTCTTTCTAGTTTCCCCGTGTCATCAATTCCGGGAAACCTTCCTGTGACCGTGTTTCATTCCGGTCACCTTTCCCAGACCCCAAAGCTTTCCAGTCTGTCGAATCGTCATCAGAAAACGCTTTCCGGTCGGTCGAATCGTCGTCAGAAAACATTCACCGCCGGCGACTTTTCCGACGAACTTTTCCAGCGACGTCTTTTTCCCACACCGCAAGGAGCGCCTGGAGGAGATCTCCAATTTTTCCCAAAGCATCGGAGCCAGAAAACCACCCACGCGCCGGCCACGCGTGTTTTTCTGGCCGGCGACTGCATCTCATGCGCCGGCGCGTGAGGGCGCGTGAGCCACTTTTCGGCGACACGCTTCCTCCTCCAGCCTCGCCTGACGTCAACTAGCCACCCTTCATACCTGTTTCTGCCATCCGAGCCCTGCACGTGCCTCTTTTGGGGTTCTTTTGCCTCCGTCGGCCCTCCGAACAGTTTTTCCAGCGTCCTCCGGCTATTTTTTCTCAACCCCAATCCCTGCACGTGCCTTGGGAAGTGTTCTTCTACCTTTCCGGTGGTGCCACGGTTGTTTTTCTTTTCCATTTGGTCTCTCACACGGGCGATTCTTCGGTTTTTCCTTCTTCAGCTGCATTTGAAGCCGTATTAGGGCTCTCTTTGATCCAAATATACTTCATTCTCCAGATAAGTGGATATGGCTACTAAACCTTCCATTTTTTCCTCTGTCATATCTGGATCTCCTATGATTACTTCGGAGAAATTGGTTGACAGTGAAAATTATCTTTTTTGGTCTGTCTCTGTTGAACTTTGGTTTATAGGACAAGGATATGAGGATCACTTGGTTACACAGGAGGTAGATATCCCTGAGGTTGAGCGCATACAGTGGAGAAAGATAGATGCCCAGTTATGTAGTGTATTATGGCAATCCGTTGATCCCAAGATCCTTCTTCATCTTCGAGCCTACAAAACTTGTTTTAAATTTTGGACTCAAGCCAAAGGATTATACACGAATGATATCCAGCGTCTTTATAAGGTGGTTTCTGCTATTGTTCATATCAGCTAACAGGACTTGGATCTATCTACTTATATTGGCCAGATTGCCTCTCTTAAGGAGGAGTTCTTGACTGTGATGCCTCTTACTCCTGATGTTGGGGCTCAACAAACACAGCTTGATAAGTTCTTCATGATCCTTACTCTTATTGGCCTCCGTCCGGATCTTGAGCCTGTCCGCGATCAAATTCTTGGTAGTTCATTAATTCCGTCCTTGGATGATGTGTTTGTTCACCTCCTTCGTATCTCGTCCACTCAGACTTTGCCATCTGATAGCATTTCAGATTCTTCTGTGTTAGTTTCTCACACTACCTCTCGAGGAGGACGCAGTGGTAACCAAGGTAGAGGCCAACGTCCTCATTGCACCTATTGCAATAAACTTGGCCACACTCGCGATCGTTGCTATCAGTTACATGGACGGCCTCCTCGCACTGCCCATGTGGCCCAGTCCTCTGATTCTCAACTGCCTCAGCCTCCGAGCTCCTCCGCATCTCATGCATCTCAGGCTTCTGTTGCCTCTGTTGCCCAGCCTGGTAATGCTTCTGCTTGCCTTACCCACACATCTTCTCTTGGACCCTGGATTCTAGATTCTGAAGCTTCTGATCACCTATTTGGTAATAAGGATTTTTTCTCCTCTATTACTACTACTTCTGATTTACCTACTGTAACCTTAGCTAATGGTTCTCAAACTGTAGCTAAAGGTATTGGTTTGGCCCTTCCTCTGCCTTCTCTACCTCTCACTTCTGTCCTTTATACTCCTGAATGTTCTTTTAATCTTATTTCCATCAACAAAATCACCCGTACTCTTAATTGCTCTATTACCTTTTCTGATAAATTTGTGACCTTGCAGGACCGGAGTACGAGGAAGACGACTGGCATAGGACGTGAGTCTCAAGGCCTCTATCACCTCACCTCGGATTCATATCCTACAGTTTGCATTTCCATTGATGTTCCTCTCCTCATTCACAGTCGTTTGGGCCACCCTAGTCTCTCTAAGTTCCAGAAGATGGTCCCTCGTTTTTCCACTTTGTCGTCGCTTTCGTGTGAGTCATGTCAGCTTGGGAAACATACTCGTGTCTCGTTCCCAAAGCGTTTGAATAATCGGGCAAAGTCTCCTTTTGAGCTTGTCCACACTGATGTTTGGGGTCCTTGTCGGACTGCGTCTACTTTTGGATTTCAGTATTTTGTTACTTTCATTGATGACTATTCTCGATGTACTTGGTTATTTTTAATGAAAAATAGAGCTGAGTTATTTTCTATTTTCCAGAAATTTTATGCTGAAATCCAGACCCAATTCAATATTTCTATTCGTGTGTTACGCAGTAATAATGCCAGAGAATATTTTTCAACTCCATTTACTTCATTTATATCTCATAATGGGATTCTTCATCAGTCTTCTTGTGCTCATACTCCTCAACAAAATGGGGTAGCTAAACGCAAGAATCGACATCTTGTTGAGACAACTCGTACTATCCTCCTCCATAATAATGTTCCTTTTCGTTTTTGGGGGGACGCTGTTCTAAACGTTTGTTATTTAATTAATCGTATGTCCTCCTCTGTTTTACATGATCAGATTCCTCATTTCCTTCTCTTCTCTGACCAACCACTTTATTTCCTTCCTCCTCGTGTCTTTGGTTGTACTTGTTTTGTTCATATTCTCATTCCTAGACAGGACAAGCTTTCCGCCAAAGCCATGAAGTGCCTCTTCTTGGGATATTCCAAACTTCAAAAGGGTTATCACTGTTATTCCCTTAAGACTCATCGATACTTTATCTCCGCTGATGTCACTTTCTTTGAGGACTTACCATTCTTTTCCACTACTTCTGAGTCTCTTCCTGTTTCTGAAGTCTTGCCCCTTCCCATTGTCTCCCCATCTGATGTTGTGCCTCCTCGACCACTTCAGGTTTATCATCGTCGCCCTCGTGTCGCTGTTCCTCTCCCTTTTGCTGAGGCACCTGCTGACTCACTTCCTATCCCTTCGGCTTCTCTTGCCCCGACTCTGCCTTCTCCTGATGATTTACCCATTGCTATTCGAAAAGGTACTCGCTCTACTCGTAATCCTCATCCTATTTACAATTTTTTGAGTTATCATCGATTATCTTCACCCTATTCTGCTTTTGTTTCTGCTATATCCTCTGTTTCTCTTCTAAAGAGCACCCATGAAGCTCTTTCCCCTTCAGGCTGGCAACAGGCAATGGTGGATGAAATGGATACTCTGCACTCTAATGGCACTTGGGATCTTGTTGTTTTACCCTCTGGTAAATCTACAGTTGGCTGTCGTTGGGTCTATGCAGTTAAGGTTGGTCCTGATGGTCAGGTTGATCGCCTTAAGGCCCGCTTAGTTGCTAAAGGCTATACTCAGGTTTATGGTTCTGATTATGGTGACACATTCTCCCCTGTTGCCAAGATTGCTTTTGTCCGCTTGCTTCTCTCCATGGCTGCTATGTGTTCTTGGCCTCTTTATCAATTGGATATTAAAAATGTCTTTCTTCATGGTGATCTTGTTAAGTAAGTTTATATGGAGCAACCTCCTGGTTTTGTTGCTCAAGGGGAGTCTGGTTTAGTGTGCGGATTACGCCGTTCTCTATATGGCTTGAAACAATCTCCTCGAGCATGGTTTAGCCGTTTTAGTTTTGTTGTTCAAGAGTTTGGCATGCTTCGCAGTACAGCAGACCATTCAGTTTTCTATCATCATAACTCCTTAGGGCAGTGTATTTATCTGGTTGTTTATGTGGACGACATAGTCATTACAGGCAGTGATCAGGATGGTATTCAGAAACTAAAGCAACATCTTTTTACCCACTTTCAGACCAAAGACTTGGGGAAACTCAAGTATTTCTTGGGAATTGAGATAGCTCAATCCAGTTCCGGTGTGGTCCTTTCCCAAATGAAGTATGCTTTAGACATCTTGGAAAAAACTGGTATGTTAAACTGTAAACCGATAGACACACCTATGGATCCGAATGTCAAACTTGTACCAGGACAAGGGGAGCTTTTAGGAGACCCTGGGAGATATCGACGGCTCGTAGGTAAATTGAACTATCTCACCATTACTCGTCCAGACATTTCTTTTTCTGTGAGTGTTGTTAGTCAATTCCTACAGTCACCATGTGATAGCCATTGGGATGTCGTAATCCGCATTCTTTGATATATCAAAAGTACACCAGGCCAAGGTGTGTTGTACGAGAACAGAGGTCATACTCAGGTTGTTGGTTACACAGATGCAGATTGGGCTGGCTCACCCACAGATAGACGTTCCACTTCAGGGTACTGTGTTTTTATTGGAGGTAATCTAATATCTTGGAAGAGTAAGAAACAAGATGTAGTGACCAGATCTAGTGCTGAAGCTGAGTATCAAGCTATGGTTTTGGCAACATATGAACTCATATGGTTGAGACATCTTCTTCGAGAGTTGAGATTTGGAAAGGATGAACAGATGAAACTCATCTGTGATAACCAAACCGCATTACATATTGCATCCAATCTAGTCTTTCATGAAAGGACCAAACATATTGAAGTTGATTGTCACTTCATTAGAGAGAAGATCGCATCAGGATGTGTTGCTACAAGTTTTGTTAATTCAAATGATCAACTAGCAGACATCTTCACTAAATCTCTCAGAGGTCCTAGGATTAAATACATTTGTAACAAGCTTGGTGCATATGACGTATATGCTCCAACTTGAGGGGGAGTGTTAAATATAATGAATTTATAGTGTACAATCTTTCCTTTTTAATATAGGTCACATGTATGGTAGTTAGGACTCCTAGCCTTGTATATATATATTTTCTCAATTGTAAGTAGACACAATGAATGAGAATCAAGGTTTTCTTCTCTCTCTCTCTTAACAATACCTTAGCGTTTTGTGACACAAGAAAGGAGCATTTGAAGGTTCTAAATTGGACTTTCATGTGGTTTGAAGCAATTTCTGGGTTAAAGATCAATCTTCATAACAGCGAGTTGATTCATATAGGGGAGGTTCCCAATTTTGAGGAATTGGTTAGGGTGTTGGGTTGTAAAGTGGGTGGGTTCTATCCCCTCTTGTTATTTGGGCTTCCCTTTAAGAGCCACTTTCAAGTCCCCTTGTGTTTGGGAGGTAGTGGAAGAGAGATTTCAGAAGTGACTCGCTTTATGGAAAATACAATATTTATCAAAAGAAGGGAGATTGACTTTGGTAAAAAGCACTCTTTCTAACCTCCCAATCTACTTTATGACTTTGTTTGTCATTCCCCGCAAGGTGTGCTTGAGGTTGGAGAAGATCCAAAGAGACTTTCTTTGAAGGGGAGGCGAGCTCTAGAATAGGCCTCATATGATGAATTGGTCTATTGTTTGCATAGAGAAAAATGACGAAGGCTTGGACATCAGAAATCATTCCTTACTAAATAAGACTCTTCTCGGAAAATGGTATTAGAGGTTTGCTTCTGAGAACGATCCTTTTTGAAAACAGGTGATTGTAGGGAAACATGGAGAGGAAGAGGGAGGTTGGTGTTTTGGTGCTTCAAGGGAAGGTCATGGGGTGGGTCTTCAGAAGGCCAACAAAAATGGGTGGATGGAGTTTAGCAAAAGGGTGGCTTTTAAGGTGGGAAATGGTAGAAGAGTGTAGTTCTGGAAGGATAGGTGGTCTTGAGAGATTCCTTGAAAGAGGATTTTCCAAGCTTGTACTCATTAGCCTCCACTAGAGAAGCTTGGATTACCCAATTGTGGGATGGGAAAAGGGGAAGTGGGTCATTAGAATCTTGTTTTCACAAGACACAACAATGATTAGGAAATGAGAGAGGTAGAAGCTCTATTTAGAAAATTAAGACAAATGCTTAGAAGGGATAATGAGGATGTCATGAATTAGTGGATATCAAAGAAAGGCCTCTTCACTGTCAAGTCCTTTTACCCCTCCCTAACTCCTTGCAATGCTAAAGAGTTCCCTTCAAGCATTGTTTGGAATCCTTGGGTACCGAAGAAGGTTAGCTTTTTTGCTCGGGAAGCTTTTTGGGAGGGAATTCTAACTACAGATCAACTAAAAAGGAGGGGTTAGTCTTTACCAAGTAGCTGCTTTCTATGTAAAGCTGAAGAGGAATCAGCAAACCATTTACTTCTTCACTGTCCCAAGGCAACCATGATTTGACAACCCATCTTTGCTCTTTTTGGTGTGCAGTGGGTCATGTCCTTTTCTATCAAGATCTCCTTACTTAGTTGGCACAACTCTTTTGTTAGGAAGAAAAGGAAAAAAGCATGGAATGCAACCCCATTGTGTTTATTTTGTACTTTATGGAAGGAAAGAAATAGAAGAGCCTTTGAAGACATCGAACTAACTGATCAAGCTATTTTACAATCCTTTCTGTATAAGTTTTTGGATTGGATCTGGGTTAATGTAGACTCTAGCTCGTGGTCTTTACTTGATTTCATTGATTGGTTGTGGTGTAAGAAAAGTGGTGGTTTTTGGTGGTTTCCTTCTCTTTTTTGGCCTTTTAGCCTTGCGTACATCATGTGTAATTTCAGGTGTACTTTTGGCTTTCTTAATACAATTGCTTTTACTTATATACATATAATAAAAAAAGACACATTAACCTCCATAGAAATCTAACCCCCTTCCTCCTACTAAAACCCTTTGAATAGATAATCAACAGACTAGTAATATCCTCAAAGGCCTCTACCACAACTCATAAGCAAGGGGTCAATGAAAAAAAGTCCATGATGTCCAGAAATGCATAGACATCTATGAGGTCTAAAGGCTTTGTAAGGCTTTCAAATTTAAAGGATGTCATAGGTATTGGTCTTCTTCTTTGCTAGTGGCCAAAGAAGGCCTCTATTTTCCAAATAATTTTTCTTGAGGGTATTGGTCATGTCAACACTCATGATGAGGAATTAAAAGGAATATTTACAAGAGTGGAAAACAAAAACCTTCTATTCTCATCAAGATTTAGATAGATAGAGTTCAAATTCTCAGTCCTATAGCAGGAATAGCACAAGGGACCTCCAAGTGCTGAACCTGAAATTACTGAGACCTAAGGGACCTACTTATTTATAAGGAGAACAAAGTACATGATCTAAGGGGCAGTATAATCTTATCTGCTGGACCATGATTGCCACCCGCTACAAGTTGCTATAGAAGCATGTGAGCTTAATGAGATGTTATATAAAACCAAAGAACAAAAATTTTAAATGAAAAAACAACATACCCTAGCTTATGCAACAAACTTACAGCTGGGTTGTAGGCACTCATCCAATAATGCTGCAAGTATCATTGAATCTAATCCACCAGAAAAAAGAATGGCCACAGGAACTAGTTCTTCTTGTTGAAGGTCACATGTAACTGCCTAAATATAAAATCCAAATAATTTTATCAATACAACTCCTTATCACTAAAAGGAAAAGAAAATTTCTAACTTCTAAAATTAATCTTATTCAAGCATAAACATAAGGAAATTGTTCTAACTAAAAATGCACATGTGTATGTCCCATTAAACATGAACCAGTCCATTGTGTCTTATAGATGATCTGAAATGAATGTATTCTGTTCTTTCCATAAGGGGGACTATGTTAATAAAAAAGATGGGCAAAATGTGATGTATACAGTTCACAAGTACAAATACTATACACAAATCAAGAGATTTGACCTGATATTCTCCTAGCTCCAAGAACTCGACAAAAAATCCAGACACTAATACCGGAAAACAGATATACAAAAGTATGGATTGAATAACCCTGTGTTTTATTATATCCAGATGCAATCCATTATTTTAAAACATACTCCCATCCACAAAATTATAACACATCACTACACCACATCTTGGAATGGCAGCAGACACACGTATAAGGCCAAATCCTAGGTCCATATTTCCTAAGACAACGAAAGAAAATGAAGGATGTCTCCTTAAATCACTTCACATCTATACTGTAATCAAACTAAAAATTATCCATGCTACTGAATATGCACATTTTTAAATTGTTTTATCAACATACAGCCACCACAACAATTTCAATTCAAAATAACCAAACTTCAGACCGGAAAAATTGCACTTTGTGTAGTGCGTCTCATCATAGATTCTCTCAAAGCAATAAGCACCGTCTGTGCTGGCACGGGAACTGATGTTTGCATCGGCCCTACATCATTCAAGAGAAAAACCACTATCAGGGACCTTATTTGATGCACAAGGCGTCCAAATCTACAACTAAAACTAGCAATGCATCTTCTTAAGATAAATTGAAATTTGACCAGATTATTAAGCAAAGAAACAGAAACACTGCACATGTCTTTATCTGCACCATGGTCAGATAATTACCTAATCCCGAAGGCTTTCTTTCCAAACAAATTGAATGCACGTCAGGCTGTTTGCTGGGAATCATAAAATGTAACTCCGCTGGTTTGGGTTCAACATATGTTCTCTCCCACTTAACTAGTTCCTTTAGAATGGGATTTGTCCATTCATGTTTTTTTACTTCACCGAGCAGACATTTATCTGCTTTTGACGAACCAATGGATACACTGTACACCCCACATGAAAGCTCATCCCAGAAATTGATGTTTGTAATTCTGTTTTCAACTTCAAAATCTGCAGCCAATTAACATCACTTGATAAAAACAGGCCAGAGTTCTATACAATCAGCAGGTACAAATTCAAAAACTGATAGAAAAAGTGGAATAAAGAAGCACCAATATTTGGAAGGGCCAAACTGGACAACTAGAGATGTTTAGCCTACAATAGCAGAAGTACAAAACTGGCTCAAATTTAAACAAGTATGCAAAAGCACAAAAAATGCTAGAAGATTAAGAAGAACAATATACATCAGTAAGTGATGAAAACATTCTTCAGAGGACACTGTTACTTGTCAGCCAATATAGCCAGAGTTGACAGCAATATGAGACCATTTTTATATCAGGAGGGAGATGAGTTCTAGAATTTTGCGCCTTGCAGTTGAAAAAACAAATTCATTAAAAGAAGGAAAACCCTCGTGGAAGGATGACTGGTACTGGGCTTGTTGCTATTCCGGCCAGAAGACAATTTAGTGGACCACTTAAAAAATATCCAAAATGAGTATGAAGAATTTCACCAGCCAAAGGAAAAGAAAGTTAACCCAGTGCCAAACAGCATTGCAAAATCTCCCCCAACAATTATGATTAGTAACAGGTTCCATGAAAAGTGAAAACACTTGCAAGGAAAATTTTATGACAAAAGTGGAACACATGTTAGCAGAGTACGCTTTTTTCACTAAAAATCAACAATGAATTGGCTAGGGAGCAAATGTCGTTAAGGCTAATTCACTAAAGTCAATAACTGATGATGATATGGGAAAACATTAGTGGCAAAAAGAATAAGTTTGAATCCAACTACATGTTCATTTTCTATAGAAAAATCCATTTCAAATTCGCTCTTCATCAATGATATTTTAATAATGTTTTCAACAAAAGGACAAAATAAGAAAAGCTCTTGTCAGCACTATATACCAGAACTCTGCTCAACAGAAGAAATTGGTGATACAGATGATAGCAAAAACCGGCAATCCTCCAAATTCGGCCAGTGCACAAGGAGGCTCCGCCTTCCGAATGCATCTCTACCAAACCACATGGTTCTTGAACTATCCTATAAGTGATAAATACAGTAAAACCTCAGGAAAAGGAAGCAAAAAAATGTCCATGCTGTATCATTTGAAATCATTACAACTAGAAACTTACCACTTGAAGTTACCTGCCAATAGATTATAGCCCATGGCCCCTTAATGGTTGAAAGAAGTTCAGGAATGGAACTTTTGCCTAATCCACTGTAATTGCATGCTGTAGTGTGTCCAGGAGAACCACAAGTGCAGCACTTTCCTAGAGATTGCATAAGAATTTCAGCATCATTGCTGTCACTGCCAACATGAATTCCTCCAAATATTTCACCTTCAAAATACAAAAACAAATGAGACATCAAATTGGTTGTATTCAGTGAAAGAGACTAAACAATGAAATGTATAGTACCAGGAGAAAGAATAAAATTAGAAAAACTGCAAGGATGACCCCAATCAGAATGACTGGCTTATTCTCATGTCACCATGTAATTAACAAAGCACAAAAGCATCATGTAATTGAGTCATAAGTCTTATGCATTGTCCTGGTCTTCTAGATGTGTAGCATGGATTCTTATAATGACACAAAACCCCACAATAGGCAAACACGGAAGAGGTGCTGGGATCCTGAGCATATGTGTGTGAAAAAGAGAGAGAGAGAGAGAGAGAGATGTGTGTAATGATAATGGATGAATGAACAGCTGAAAACTAAAGGTTATGATTGGTTCCCAAAAAGTACTCTGGAAAAAAAAAGTGAGAAAATTATTTTCTCATGATATGTTGCATTATAGAAAACATGAAAGATAATCAAATATAATTAAAATTAGTTAGAAACTTATGTATTTTCAAATTATTAAATCTTTATATAGAAGGGTGAGAATATTAAATCTTTATATAGAAGGGTGAGAATAAGTGATATAAGTTTGATGTAGCGTATAAAAATAATTTATTGATTTTAAATCAATTTTTAATTATTATCTGGAACCAAAAATAACCAAAATGATCAGGTTATGCTTATATCTGTTTTGCTATGAATTTGTGCTCACTCTCCCGATAGACAGCCTATTCTTTTGTGAATATATCAACAAAAGAACCAAACCAACAAAGACAAAAGCCATGGAAATACAGCCCACGCAATTAGCCCATATTAACATCAAATCGTTTCCTACCATTATAAACAAGAATATTGCCAGATTCATCTACCAAGGGCTGGGTAATAGGATTCACCCCCCTGAGCTGCAAAGTGGCGCCAATGAAGTGCAATTCTCCGTTTGCAAAGAACGTGCAATCGCATTTATCGCCACAATATCGCAATTCCACACACTCTTCCCCCGAAACAGTGGGATGAAGAAAAATCTTCTTGCATCCCAGACTATCCGGACCCCTCCTCCCAAGAGCCGTCTTAAGATCATCCACTGAAAACGCCGACTAGAGGTGCATCAAAACAGTCAGTAGAATTGAATTCAAGTTCCTAAACAAACTAAGTCGTCTTTTTTGCTACTTTTCAACTGAATAACAAAAATGATTGATGAAGAAAGCAAGGATTGAGAAGCAAAATGCGGAGTTTGAGACTTACCGTAACCGGAAACTAACTAAATCATCTTTTTTGCTACTTTTCAACTGAATGACAAAAATGAATGACATAGAAAGCAAGGATTAAGAAGTAAAACGCGGAGTTTGAGACTTACCGAGACCGGAGAGGTGGAATGGGAAATTGGAGATGATGAACCGATGCGAACGCCGGAGATGATCACACCGATTCCGCACATCTCTCCCCTTGTGCGTTAGGGGTTTCTTAGGGTTTTGACATTTGAATTAGGCTCTGGTTCGGTTCTTGGCCTGGGGCCCGCCTTTTTCATGAAAAAAAAATTGAAAGTGCGAAAATGAAACCGTCCCTCTAAAACAGATAAAACAATTTAATAGTTGGATGATTTTTTTATTTAAATAAAAATGAATTGTAATATAAACTTAGTCCACCGACAACCGATCCTATAAAACACACCAACTTTACAATGATCAATCTTTTTTTTGAATTGTACATTTTCATTTTTTTCTTTTTTTAACTTTGTGATTTTATATTTAAAATTTCTTATTTTTAATATATTTAACATAAAATATTCGTTCTAAATCTTATTTTATTATTATCAAAATAAATATTAATCATATTTTAATGTCATAATTTTGACCATATATTATATATATTTTTTATTTTTGTTTTATTTTATTGGGCTTTAATGGCAGTATTTTTATCAGTTAAATTATTTAAACTAATATTGTATTATATTTTTCTTCATTAAGCTTTTTTTTTAATAGTGTATAAAAAAAGAATACAAGTAATAATGTAATAGGTTTGTATTTGTTTCAACATTCTCATTCATTGCCTTCCCATTTATTATTTTACTTCTTTTATTTTACAACACTTTTATATATTTAGGAAGAGAAAATTATTTTTAAAAATAATTTCTAAACATGTTCTTATTTTTCCAAGTGAAATAAAAAAAATAATTGAGAAATTTTATTTATCATGTAGAGAAGTACAAGATATTTTATTGAGATTAAATTTTAAAAATTATTTTTTATGTTTGAATTTCAAATAAAACCTTTGAGCTTTTTGATTTTGTTTTCAAAAGAAATAATTAAAAATAGAATGGATTGATTAGGAATTTTTATTTATTATGTAGATAAGCACAGATCAAATTTAAAAACTATCTTTATCTTTAAATTCCTAATTAAAATTTGATTTTGAAAATATTTTTTAAAACTATAATTCATAATCAAAGAGGGCATATAAAAACATGGCAGCATACAGTTGGTCAAGAGTCACGTGGCAATTCCCCATTGGCTCTAAGTTTTCCGCCACCGATTATATGACAGCGATATTACTAAGGGGCTTCAGTACAAAGCAAATCTCACAATCCACCCCACTCTTCAACAGAGCGAGTGGAGACACGCTGTAATGAGAAAAACGTGCAGGAATCCCCATGACATCCCACGCCACGCCAGCACAGGCCCCACCACGAAGGCCCACCAATCATAGCCGTCAATAATTCGCATGGCCCCATCCAACCCATCACAGCCGTCCATCGCCGGGCCCACCCTAATCACGACGTAGCTTTCAGAGGTGGACCCCGCAGCCACAGAATCGTACGTTTGAACAGTCGGCAAATTACAAAAATTCCCTCCAACCTAGTGGAGGACTAGTCTCCTAGCAAAACTCTCTCATTGTTCCTTCATGCACCAACCACTCTCTCCATCGTTGCTCCTCTCTTCTCTCTGAACTGTACGCACTGTACTTGCTTCGCCATTCCTCTCTCCGATTCGCTCCCGAGGTATCTGTCCCTTTCTTGTTTTATTTTTTCTTTATTTACCGATTTTGATTGTGATTTTATAAATGTATTCCCGTATTCCCCTGTTTGATCAATGTGCGAATCGTATCGCCGCCACCGACGCCGTGTTCGATTCATCCGGTTCGACGATCGGAACTCTCTTTTTGTTTTGACGTGTTGTTCGTTTTTCTGGTGATTGATTTGGTTTTGAGATTTGTTATGGTTAGATCTAGGGTTTGTTTTTTTTTTTTTTTTTTTTTGTTTGTTTTTTTTTAAAAAAAACTTTTGGTTCTGTTTGTCTGGATGGAAAATAGTTCCTAGGAGAATGTACAGGGAATTTTGTGTTGTTGTTGCTATTTTTTTCTTTTCAGGCGGATTTTACCGTGAAAGTTTTGGACAGCTATTGTGTATCTTCAATGATTCCGGGGAAATTTTTTCTGTGCAAACGAAATTTATTCTGTCTGTTGGAAAAATTTTCTTGACTTGAAGGAGAAAATAGATTTCATCTGTAAAGAGTTTTTTAGTCTTAAACGCGCTGCAATAATGCATTTGTTGATGTGGTTGGAGTTTAAGAGTTTTTTTATGAACTATTTCGTAGGTATGTCTTTTCCACATGCTCATAGAGAGTCTTAATGTCGCCTTGGGATATTGGAAATAGAGGCGGAAGGATAGTGCAGGAAAGGGTTTGTCTTAGAAATCTATTTCAAAGAAATTTATTTTAAAGTAATTTTAAGCCCCTTTTTCTAAGTTTCAGAAATTTCAAAATGCATTAGAAATCTATTTTTCCTGAATTTTGTTCCCTGGAATATTTTCCAAAGAAGCAGCAGTACCTGTTTCTCCTTCAGTTCTGGTTGGCATATCAATCACCCAAAGACTAATATATTTTGGATTTGATATATGTAGTAACTAGTAAGTACTTCTGCCAAATTGGCTTGGCCTGTGCTCTATTATAGGCTGGATTACATGTTTGCTCAGTTTCAGATTCGTTGTTGGGTCATTTTTACTGTGGTACAAATTTGATTCAGTTTTGTTAACCACTTAAATTGGTTTTTTAGAAGTAGTGATTGGCAATTTTTATAGATCTGTATCATAGGTTGGAGATTTCTAATGCTTAGTTGATTAGTAGATCTTTTGTTGTCTTTTTCCTTCAACTAATTTATGTTTGACATTTGCTTGAAGTTTCATCCCAATTCTCTCTTCTTATTTTTATCCTTTTCTGTTTTCCTCATTCTAGTGCTACAGCCGTTAGATTTCAACTTGTAGCATCTTCATGCTCAAGATTTAATGTGTTGTTTGGATGTTTATAATTTTGTTTCATAATATCTATAGGCCGCTATTACTTTTTAGTTGCAGCTTTCATAGTAATCACTGCTCTTTGAACTTGCATCATTTAAGTTTTCCTTTTTATTTAGTTCCGCATGAATGCTCGTTTTAGGGCATTGTTTCTCATTCTTTTGAATATGAAATGGAATAATGTTTATATTATGTTTTATTTTTTCCCTCCACCCTCCTTTTTTTTTCAACAGAGTTTCTTATGTTCATGTATCATTAATATTTTTTGGCAGAGATGGCAATGCAAACAGAAGATTCTTCCCCTGGCCCCAGTGCTGAAGTGGTCGGGAATGTGTTTGTGGAACAGTATTACCTCGTTCTTTATCAATCCCCAGAACTGGTTTACAGATTTTATCATGATTCTAGTGTGCTAAGCCGACCTGGGCCTGATGGTGTAATGACAACAGTGACAACCTCAGAAGTAAGTTTGTGAGAAACCATAAATCTTTTTGTAAAGACAAACTAAGAAAGCCAACATATTCAGACAGCATACACATTTTTGGTGATTACTATCGTGTTGCTAATTGTTGTATTTCTGACAACTAAATGTTGTCTACATCAAGATGTACTAAAAGTTGGATTCAGATATACATCCTACAGTCAGTAGGTATTATCCTTTTGACATCTATCCCAAGCTAGAAAAGTGGTCAATGTGGTGAAGCTGTGAGCTTAAACTATCGGCATCCTGAAGTGAGGAGTATCTTGTTGGTTTGATTTAGGACACATGGCTTCTTATAGCCTGGAATGTGTTTAGAAACTGTTTGCTCCAGTAAATGCAAAAGCAGTACTCTCTTATTAAGGTTTGTAACGGCTAGAAAGCATACTTACAGGATGATTAATCATGCAGTGCTAGAAGTACTCCTATAGTTGAGTCATGACCTCTCCATTCCTTTAATTTGATTATAAGAAATGCAAGCTGGTAAGGCAATTGGCTGAAGGTATCCAGCACAGAACTATTTTGCCAAGCATGGGCAGCTAATCTGGCACGTGTTCCTGCTCAGTAATGGGACATCTAAATTTGTATGCTTTTGGTTCAGGCGCTTCTCATATATATATTATTTCTTGTTGCTCATAAAAATAATAATAATAATAATAATAATAATAATAATAATTTTTTTTTTTAAAAAAAAAGGTAATGGAACATCTAAAGTTCAAGACCTGGACATACCTGATACATCCTTTGGGGAGGAGTGGTATGTCAGAGGTTTTCTCTGGTTCTTTAGATCAGGGCATTGGGTTTCCTCGTTATAAAAGAAGACAACAAAATTCACTGTTAATAATTGCAATCATACATAATCAAGAAAATCTTGTCATTCATGACTGGTTATACTTGTCTAGGTAGTTTTCTTGCTTACTGTCTGTTGGTTGTGGCCTTCTCATGGATTTCTACCTTCAAACCAACTCTAAAAATGGACTCAAGCCTGTTGAGAAACCAACCAGAAAAAGTTTCCAACCTTACTGCTGTTGGTACAATGCTGAGGTTTGCTCTCATTGATGCCTATAACTGCAACTATTGGCTATGGTTTGACCAGAAAACTTTCAAGAGTAAAGGATCCTTGATTATTGCTTAAGGATAGGATCTGCAAAATCCCAAACAAAACACTAATATTACTGCTGTTGTTACAATGTTGAGGTTGGCTCAGAGTGATGGCTGCAACTGCAACTGTTGGTGATTGTTTGACCAGAAAATTTTGCTAGAGTGCCTCTTAAAGGATTAAGAGGTAAAATTAAGGAAAGAGAAAACGGTATAACTGATCAGAAATCACAACAAAGATCAATTTGCTCTTATACCTTGCTAGGGATGTCAAGAAAAGAGATTGGAGAGATAACATAGGCTTAGCATAACCCAAACAGTTACTTAATGATCATTTGTTCCTTGCTTTGTTTGATCCTTAATTATACTCTATGTAATGTGGTCTGACTAATTTCAATGATAGTTATCCCACCAACCTCAGATTTGTTTGGGAAGTCTCTTATCCATGGACAAATCTCATCATGTACTTGTAACTTGTACAAATTCTTTCTCTGTGTGGTTCATGTCAGCATTTTGGCTTCTCTTTGTTTGGTCAAACTTCATGTTTGATTTGTTTAACCTATTAATTGACACTGGATCACATTGGCTGATGAATAAATTGATATTTACATTTGTCTTGAAACAGGGAATTAATGACATGATCCTCTCCTTTGACTACAAGGGCCATAAGGCAGAGATATTGACTGCAGATGCTCAGTTTTCCTACAAGGATGGGGTGGTTGTTTTGGTAACCGGTTGTTTGACTGGGAAGGACAATGTGAGAAGGAAATTCACTCAGTCATTCTTTCTAGCTCCACAAGATAATGGCTACTTTGTCTTAAATGATGTTTTTAGATACATGGATGAAAGAGAATCGCTCATGGTTGAAACCATTGCAGTTAATGATGTAAATGAAAATTCTCCAGTAGCGCCTTTGACTCCAGAGCCAGGTCTGGTTTATGTCTCTGTGTGTTGGGGGTATTGTTTTATTTACTACTTCATTTAGTTTTTTCTTGTTTCCAGAAAGCACTCATGTTCTTGATCACCCTAAGTCGAATAACACTAGTCCCGTGGAAGAAGATGCTGCCGATGATGAAGAAGTATGTGATCTAACAGAAAATGAAGGGGTACCAGTTTCTGAAGAAAAGGTTGTTTGTGAAATCCCAGTTGATCCAAGTAAAGATGTTCACCCAGTCTCTGAGACAGTTTCTGCTGTCATTAATGAGGATGCACCAAAGAAGTCTTATGCTTCCATAGTGAGTTACTGTATAAGTCTGTCTCTCAGTGATTGACTTATTGAACTTCACTAAATATTTAAATTTGGTACAGGTGAAGGTGATGAAGGGGGAGATGGCTACAAGTTCAGTTCATGTACCTCCTGGTGCTGTAAGAGCTGCTAAAAGTAATGCAAAGGTTTCACCTGCAAACATTGAGCGACATGTAAGCACATCTGCAGCACCCCGAGCACAAGTTCATAGTAGCAACAGTGCCCCCAGTGGCAACAGTGCCCCCAGTGGTAACAATGCTCCCAGTAGCAACAGTACCCCCACTAATAATGGTGCCCCTAGAAGCAACATTTCTCCAGAAAGTGGCCAGGATCATCCTGAAGGTTTCATTCATTTGTTTTGTGTTTGTACATCAATATTTGTAGTTTTTTCAGATGTAATACCGCTTTTCCTCTCTAGTGCTGAACTTGTTCCTTCTAATTTTTTTTATCCTACTCGTCACAGTTGGTGGCCATTCCATATACATCGGGAATCTGCCTTTGAATGCGACTGTTCAACAAGTTGAAGGGGTGTTTAAGAAATTTGGGCCCATCATAAGTGGTGGTATCCAAATTAGAAGTTACAAAGTCTGTTTTTGGATTTAAATTGTTCTATCATTACTTCTTGACATAATGTTTGCATGTTTCTAATGAAATTTCTGTCTGGCAACAGGGCTATGGTTTTGGTTTTGTTGAGTTTGAATCCTTGGATTCCATGCATAGTGCAATAAAGGTACTGGATTTTATTTGCTATAAGTTGACTCATGTGTTTGTGGTTATTGTTTGCACTAGCTTAGTTAAGTTGCACTCCTGAATCTTGTTGCTCAGTCTCCTACATATGAGGTCAATTGCTCTTAGAACATTGTAGTAGTGTTTGTATTGTCCCAATTATTCAAGATTCTAGTTTCTTTCTAAATTATTGAAGATGTTACCCAACTGCAAGATAGAGTTTACTGAATCGCAATCTTTATTTTTATACAAATATTGGTAAAACACTGTTCCACATAATTATGTGGATGATTTGTAAAATTGCATGTGGAACATCCAAATTTCTGATTCAGCTTTGGTAAATATAATAAATGTGATAGAATCATGTTAAGTTGCTGATCTTGTGTTTGATCCATGATTAGCTGCTTCTTCCACCAGTTTCCAAATTGGGTGGGGCAAGAGGCCATATAAACTACATATGCCTTTATCTTGCCCAGAATGAGTTAATTCAAATTATCTGATCAGCAAGAAGAGCCAGATTATGGCCATCTGGATCTTTTCTCTTTCATCTGTAAGGTTTTCTTAATAGATTTCTTTTGGTTGAAGCTTGCTCTGCTGATCTCTTGGATTTTCTGGTCCATATTGTGATATGTTGTCATCTTTCATGATGGAGTTATAAATCATGCAGAATGTGTCACCAAAAAAAAAACTGTAGTAGATATGGTTGCTTGTAGTATGCTTAGATTTTAAATCAAGCACATATGGACCCAAAATGATGCCTCTTAAGGAAAATGCCTGTCCTATGTTGCTCAGGAATGTCTTGTTTACAAACTGTCATCCAGTAATGGCAATAATTGTAGTTGTCAACCTGTATTGTCTTTTCCATATTATGTACTGTATCATATCAAGTGTCATAAGTTCTTTTACATGTTGGAAATGATTTGAAAAAAAAAAAAGTGTATGCATGTATGAAGCCCACATAGAATGCCATAAAGAAACAGTAACAAATTTCATGGAAAGATCATTTCTTTTTTTTTTTTCTTTTTTTTTTATAAGTAATTTCATGGAAAGATCATAGAGTTAAAATGGATAAACATAGGCATTCATTAGTGTCATACGTATAAAAATATCTAACCCTTGAGTTGCAGTGGAATCAATTTGACAAAATATGATATATTCAGGCATATATTTATCATAAAAATCCAGGATAAACTTTCTATACTTTTAGCTATACATTTTAGGTTATAATTTCCACATGGTCACTATATACACCAAATTTTCCATTCCTATGAGCCTCTAACTAATATACAAGGAAAAAAAAAAAGGATATACAAATATCGCTGTACACTTCTATGGACATTGGCATAGATGTGATTGTGTACTGTGTTCAAAGTTCTAACTTTTCATGTTCGACATTACCCCCCTAGAAAGAGAGAACATGAATGCATCAAAGTTTTTCATTCGTCATCATTGTTAAGTCTACAGTAATGTACAAAAGGATAAGTAATTTTATCTTAATTTCATTACTTTCCTTTTTGCTACTATTCTTTTTTATGCTTAAATAGAATCCAAAGATTAACATTAGCTGTATATGTCAAATATGGTAACAAAATATGAATTGTTTAGTTTGTTATGCTTTATTCAGATAAGTTCATGTGAACCAATCATTGCATGCCACATTTCCAACTTGTAACATGTGAACTCCATTGTAGTACAGACAACTATAGCATGCCACATGTCTTGAAACTCAGTATAACATGTGGAAGACAGTTTTGCACTTGACACTTGATGCACTTTGCCTTAGGATTCAATGCATGGGTAGGTTCGAATTCTCTGCTGTACTCATTCTCTCCTCAAATCTCCTTATGCCATTGGGCTATAACGTTTGGATATGGATGTCAGTCAAAAGTAGAAGAAATTCCTGCTCTCTTCAAATTATCTCCTTGATCCTAATGCCACTCCTTCTGGTCACCTCTTGCCTCTCACTCTGCTCCACTCTGCAGTAAGAATGTCACATAAAACACATGGAAAATTTGTTCATGAGAATTGCATTTGTGGGACTAGAAGCATTCACTTGGATATGCAGATGCAGAGCGTTTTCCATCCAAAGAGGGAATTCATGAGAAGCACATGGAAAGATGATGGAAAATGCTTAATGCTCTCATGGAAAACAACATTCATATATACTGGAAATATGCATCCCCTTTTGTTTATCTCCCCTTTTCAGAGTTTACATGGCTTCAATCTACACAAAGGGTCCTCTCAAATCATAGTTTTTATAATTTATGATTCTCGTTGTTTCTAAGTGTGTCCTTCATTTATCTGCAATCCTATTGAGATGTGGTGAATTGATTTCTTGTTTGAGATAATTTTCATTTCACTGTAAGGCATCTCTGAGAAAACTTTTCCTTGTATACTAAAAAAAAAGGAAAAAGAGATATAAGCCACTATTAAGAGCAAAGGAAATAAACAACAGTATTATGGTGTAAAGGACTTCCATCATTAGCTTGTAGAGTTAATGCTTTAATCTCATTTGCAAACTATTCTTTTTTCCTTTCACAATTTTTTTTCCTATTTATTTGAAGTTTGTGAAACTCCATCAGATGTCTATCCAATCCCCAGTAACATTCTGAAAGTTCTCTCTCTGCTGACATTAATTGTTTATGGTTTCAGGCTTCTCCTATTACAATTGGCGGTCACCAGGCTACTATTGAGCAGAAGAAGACTACCCTTCGAGGCAAGTTGAAATCTTTTATTTTTAACAAGTTATGATGAATGGCAAAATTATTTCCTTTTCTTAAAAACTTCAAGGTTCTTTACCTGTGTCTCATGTCTTTTCTTTGAAAAAAGTGTTTTACTTACAACGTTGGTTCTGTTTTTGAGATAAGATGATATCACTATTGACCTTTTCATGCGCAAATTATATGCAATGAAACTGCACAATTTTTCAAATGGCAAAGAAACTAACATATCTTTGATGGTTAAATTTCCATATATACTAGAGAAAGGAATTTTCTGCCCTTCAATCGACCTATAGATTATAGAGACCCCTTATTGTCTAGTCCCTTGTGATGCATTATCCTTGATTTCTTTGCTGGTTGTGACAACCTTGAACTGCCCCCATGCTCGCCTCTACTATAGCAAAAACAATTCATTACCCATTCTGCATCTCTGCACAATAGTAAAGGGTGAAATATGATATTTTAAGATAGGAATATTAAACTTGTACTTAACTCAAAAGTTTTGTGTTCATTCTAATTCTTGATGAGTTTATTTTGAGGGAGAAAATTTAAATCCATACGCAAGACTGACGATATATTTTGGCGTCTGCAGTTGGCAATGACAGGGGGAGGCCCTCATCAGGAAGAGGTGGATACCGAAACGATAACTTCAGGGGCCGTGGGAACTTTGGTGGACGCGGCTATGGCAGGAACGAGTTTGGCTACCGGGGCGAGTTCTATGGACGAGGTCGGGCCCCTAATGGACGCAATAGCGACCCCTACCAGAGGGATTATCAGAACAGGGGTGGAAGAGTTTAACACTCAAAATGGATTTAACTAGAGTGAGGTCTCTATTCTCAGAACCCATAACTGGTAACAACCCCATATTCCTTTTGTTTTTTTTTTACTCTTCACATCGTTGATACAGGGAAAGCTACTTTTGTAGTCAGCTGGTGGCACCTGAGGATTTTGACATTAACATGTCATTTGAGATGAAGGCGTGTTCTTTCCTTATACCGGAAGTAGGGGAGTATATTAAAACTGTTTTCTGTAATTAGACATTTTCTCCATGTCATGCTAAACGTCACTGGTCCTAGTACCGCGAGTGTGGGAGGACCCAAGTTGTGGAAATCTGAACTCAGGCTGGGCTTTATATTGAAGAGACTGGAGTGGGCCTGGGTTCAGCTTTTTGCATCCAAGTGTTCAGTTCCCAGCACTTATCTGCACATTGCTTGCGGGGATATTGCTTAAACCACGGACATCCTAGCTGCTTTTTTAACTCTAAAACACGCAATCGACCTCATTATAATCCACTAGGGGAAGTATCTCAATCTCAATTTCGCCTTTTCCTTCTTATTCTATCTTCACGATTGCTGTATGACTCATTTTTATAGCTATTATGAAAGTGAGGCGAAAAGACATTCAACTGTTTTCAAAAAGTTTAGAACTATTTGGAAACTTAAGGTATTTTCAACAATTATGCAATTCTTTTTTTATTTTTTTATTTTTTGAGTAAACTGTTTTTTATATTTAAGTTTCCAAATAGTTCTAAACAACTGTTTTAGAAAAGAAAAAGATTTTAAGACAAATTTTTAAAAAGTTGTTTTTAATTAAAAGTATGTTATCTAAGTTAAGAATACTGTTTTCCATACCGAGGGAAAATTATTTCTAGGCATAGTTATCAAACAAGATCGGAGAAAACCCTTTTCTTCTCTAAAGCAAAAAAATTATTTTTATGAATAGTCATCAAACAGGTCTAAAGTTTTTGTATGATTCAAAAGGGAAGAACTGGCGTGTGCATCTGAATCTCAATTATACTTCAAAGCACCATGTTCTGAGAGATATGTAGCAATCTTAAAAGAGGGAAAAGCAGAATCTTTGTATTTCAATAAAATAATGTTTTAATAGTTCTCTCAAAAGGGATTCTATATGGACCATATATGCTATGGTTCCTTGCTTCAACATGTACGATACTTAAATTTGATAATTTTTTAGATATTTTGGAAAACTCCTCGTCAAAAATATGCTATCACAAGGAATTTTTTAAACAATGGAAAGTCTCAAGATATTAATTAAGTGAGCATTTTTATGACATCAAAAGTTTTAATCACACCAATTTTTCATTTTTTATTTGCTTTGTACTAAAAGGTTTTATATATTTAACAATATATATGTATATATATATTTAAGTATTTTTATTTAATAGTAGCAGAATATTCCCCTTAACAGTAAAATTAAACTCTCATTAAAAGTAAAATGGAAAAGCACAAGGAAAAGGAGGAGGCTTAAGGGAAGGGTGACACCTAAGCGAGCATGAATTGTCGCATCAAAGAGGAGATAGATGGGGGCAACATTCAATAATTGTCCTTTCTAAATTCAAAATCAAAACAAACACGTGGCGTGAGGCAGTGTCGGAGAATCTTTCAAATCCATGTCAAACATCAATGACGTGTCCAACCAAATCATCCTACCCGATCTTCCCTTTTCTTTTTGTCCCCCTTCTCCCCACCCCACATTTTTTTTTTCCGTTTTTTCTTTTTTCCCCCCTCTTTATCCATAGTATTCTTCTTCATCCTGAAGTGTGGGTCCTGCCACCACCTAACTAATAAAGAATATCACAACACGTGGCTCTCCCTACATCCCTTCCCCTTTTCTAATCACTACTCCTTCCACCTTCCTCTCATTCCTCTTTACACAAACACCATGAATGTAAAACCAAGTTTGTGTTTTTGACAACACTTCACATTAGGTTAGAGTCCTTTTCCATCGCTTTAAATCGTTTTTATCATTAAAATCAGGTATTTAAACAAAGTTTTATACACCTCTTAAAATCCTTTTCAACTATATACGTTATCACTAAAACCATTCTTAAAATACTCTTTTGATTTTGATGTAGTGCTAAAATGACCTATAAGAATAGAAAACTTGTTCTATTATGATTGGATAAGAATTGTTGTTATTGGAAGACTTGAGATTCAAGACAATTTAGTCATTAAAAAGTCTATGACATTATACTCAAACGCTAATGTGTGTACTTCGATCGTTGTAAAGATCAAAATACTCATAGAACAGAGTATATTACATAGAGTCACCTTAATGTTAGAAGTCATTTAACTTCATGGACTAACCAAGGTGGGGTATTTATGGCCTTGTGCCCTACTAGGTGGATAAGGTTTATAGATCCAAATCTAACCCAACGACGTATGAACTAATTAGTTCAAACTTTGCAAAGAATAATAAATGTTGATAGGATAATCCAAGAGATTTTATGGATGATGGGAAACCAGAAAAGATGTTGGATGCTTCTGTTTAGACACAGTTACTTGACCCAAGTGATCAATCCCTCGAAGCCGATCATGCCATTGAAGCAAAAGGTGTTGATAAAACACAATGATTATTCCTATAAAGTATTACTATTAACCATCATAGAAAACATGTCCAATAATTAATAATCACCATTCAAAAAAGTTCTTTTTCAACCAATAAAAATCCCATACATGTGTTACATGCCACCCGAAAAATCATAACAATTTAAGCAATGGTGGTTATGAACAACATTTATAAAAAGTTAGTGGATGTTAGTACTTTTATTAACTTGATCCTTAGATTGACATAATTTAGGATGCAGAGTAGTTCACCTTGATGTAGGTGGATAGTTCATGGGGTCATTAGGCATTTAGGAAAGTAGGAAATTGATTTATATTCAAATGCTAATTATTTCTTCATAAAAATGTTATCAACAAATATAATCCAAAAAGTGTTTTTTTTTTTAAACCGTTGTCAATGAAGATAATACAAACTAAAAGTGCTTTTACAAGTCCTAAATTATCAAATAAAGGCATCCTAAAATCCTTATGCTTCACTCACACAACCCAAAATCCAATATCATATAAATTGTTGATTATAATTATTATCTACATATTCTTATTTGATTGTTACTTATGGTTTATTTATTTATTTATTTTTAAAATTTAATGACTTTTCTTGTGGTATTAGAAAGAATTATTAAAAATAAAAGTCATATAGCCAAAATAGCTTCTATTAGCTTATATTTCTTCAAATCCTAGTCTCATTTCTTCACACTTAAATTCTTCATTATTATTTTTTAAATATTTTGAAAATATTTTGATCTTGTTTTTTATACTTGAATCTTTTTCTTTTATTTTTAATAATTTTAGTGATTGCAAATGTAAAATACATAGTAGTCTTTTCTAAAACAATTTTTCATGAACACCCTTATGTATAAAACTCAAATATGAAAACATTCTTCTCAACTTGATCTTTGTGAAAATGTGATGTCTTTATGTATAATACAAAAAAATTTAAAATATTTTTAATTATTTTTCAAATCTCTATTTTCTTTTTAAATAACTCAAAGTTCTAAAAAATAACATGTAGGCAAGGTTGAAAATACCCCAAAAATTCAATGCAATATTTCAAAACATGTGTATTAGTTGACCTTGATTAAAAAAATTCATTCACCTTAAACTTTATTAATAAAATCTCTGACCATCTCCATACAAAAAGTAAAATACTAAAATAAAATTATAATTAATTAATTAATTTATTTTAATGATCATATTTTTTATTCCATTTTATTTTCGAAAATATAAAAATGATCATAATATATTTTTATATTTTTATATGGTAATTGAATATTAAAAAAATAATTTTATAAACAAATTCTTTAAAAATTGTTTTTAATTTAAAAAAATAATTCCCGAATTTTCAAATATATATATATATATATATAGTTAGTTAGTTTTTGAAGAAAGGACCATAATTTACTCCAAAAAGGATAAAAAAATAAAAATCAGAACACCTTTACAGTTTTTTCGCTTAATAACTAACTAAATTCTAATCTAAGGGAGAGTGCGTGACACGTCATGGTCTATGACGTCATCGAGCTCAGCTTAAAGGGCAAAAAGAAAAAGAAAAATCCAGAGCAGTCACTAACCTCACCGCTTATCCTCCTTATTATTAAAATGTGGGGACCCTCTTTCATTCGACACGTGTACCTCGTATTCTTTTCGACACGTGGCTTTTACATCTCTACACCGTTGCTTCGATCCCTTCCCCTTCCTTCACCTTTTTTACATTTTATTCATTTTTTTATTTTAGAAAAAGTGCAACTTGGCTTCGGTGGACCCCCTTTTTCTCTTTATCTTTTTTTAATAGTTTTAAAATTTCAGCCGTGACGAGGGGACCACGTGCGTTGTACAGTCTCTCCTCGCCGAGTTTACGGTTTCCTCGGTGACTCCGTTCCGTTTTTTGCTTGACCAGGGTCAAATCTGGTACAGCCACCTAACCCTAGTGATGTGTTCTAGATGGTCAATACAACCGACGGCCAGGAGTGTTTTCTCCAATCTGATTGAGTGATTTCATCTCACCAAATTTTAGTATTCTATTATTTTTATTGCTTGAATTAAAAGCAAATAACTAATTTGGTGGGCTCCCACTTCTCATCACACCCATTTCACCATGACATTAAAGTGAAGTTTTTAATAAATATATAATATTAATTTTTAATAAAATTTTCATTCTATTTATATTATAATTTTTCTTGCAATTTAAAAGCCATAACTTTAGTTGGAGGGTTAATTTAACGTCTAAAAGTTAAAATAAAATCAAAGAGTACCTATAGTATTGATAACATTTTTAACGGGGAAAATATTAGAATTTCTCCAATCATAGAAGAACACGTGGGAGCTGGAAGCAACGGTAAAAGCACGCGTCCACAGGGGAGCGAAATGGAGAAAGAGGAAGGACGAACAGCGACATCCGAGCTTTTGAGAAGGCGAATTTTGAAACGACACGTGGCCGTACCGGCCTCCTAATTCCGTTGTTGACACGTGTCCGCGCAGAGACTCGCCTCCCACTTTTTGAACTCATCGCTGGAGACGCCAAAAAGACGTCGCTCCCGTAAAAGGTTGTTCAAGGTCTGTCCACGTGTCACTCTCAGAGCCCCGCATGAACGCCACCTGTCCTTTCCACGTACTTTGTTAGTCCACCTCAAGGGCATTCTTGGTATTCCACCACCACTTTCATTATTTAAAAATAAAGAAAAAAAATTAAAAAGGCTTTCCTCCTCCTCCTCCCGTTTTCTTTGTTTTTTCTGTTCCTGTTTTCAATTCTTATTTTTTATTTTTATTTTTATTTTTATTTTTGGGTTGTCTGCTCAGTAATCTCACTGTTTTCCCTCTATGTGTGTTCTTTCTTGTTTGCTTCATTGGTTCAGTGTTTTTTTCTTGTGAACTGAAGAGGATCTGAAAACAGAAACATGTTTTTGTTTTTATTTTTGTTTTTGTGTTGTGTGGGCGAATTGAGATTTGGGATTTTGGGTTGAGTCTTGGGATGTTTGGTGCATATGGGGTTGTGTGAATCGGATCGTAGAGTTCACGCACCAGCGAATACAGTAGTTGGTTTTGCTGGTTTTGGTTTGTGAGGATGGTGTTGGTGGAGCTGATGGAGAGAGCAGGAGAGGGATGGAGCATTTTGGTTTGAGGATGGAGAAGAACCCGAGAGATCTGTTGCAGAGGTTGATGGGGAACAGTGGAGAGCAGTCGCAGTACGCGTCCATGGTGAAGGGAGAGGATGACCCAGAAGAGATAGAGTTGAATCTTGGGCTGTCACTGGGTGGGAGATTCGGAGTGGACAAGAGCGAGAAGAAGCTAATGAGGTCGTCTTCAATTGCTGGTTCGATAGGGATAACGAGGGACGAGGATGCGCTGGTGACTCCCGCTGTTTCGTACTCTAGTCTGATGAGGACTTCTTCACTTCCGACTGAGACCCAAGAAGAGTGGAGGAAGAGGAAGGAGTTGCAGACACTGAGGCGGATGGAGGCCAAGAGGAGGCGCTCCGAGAAGCAGAGGAATAAGGAGGGCTGTGTCGAGGATGAAAAGCGCGATTTAGATAGCCCAATTGTGGGTTTCAGATCAAACATTGAGAAAGCACATCACTATGTGGCCGCCAATAGGTCGGCTGCTGCATTTGGGTTCCCCACTTGGGCGGCGGCGGCTGCTGCTGCGAAAGGGAAGGGTAGTGGTAGTTTACAAAACTTCGTGCAGCAGACTTCCCAGGGCTCGGGAGAATCCCAAGGGGGGAGCTCTTCAAGCATGTCGGAATTGGAGAGCAAGCCTCTTCAAGGTACTGCATTTTGATTCTCTCTTGGTTTTTTTGTCATTGACATGATTTTTAATTTTGATTTCGCGGATTTTGATTGAACTGAGTTTGCTTCTACTACATTTATTCGTTAGGTATTATATATATGTTGCTGTAAAGATCTCACGTTCCTTCTTTTATTGTATGGTAGTTTTGGGAATTGGGTGTTTGCTTCATTGGAATGGTGTCTCAAATTTCACATTCCCCTCTATTGATTTGTGATTATATGTCTTCTATGTCTATTAACTGTTATAGTTTCTTCTCCATGTCCTCACTTGACAACCCAGTTAAATTACTGGCATTTTCTTTTCAGGTTTTCCTTAGGGCACAGTTGACATGAATTCACATGAATTCTGGTCTCTGTTCAATGTTTCATATCACTACTTGCAGTTTTATTGGTGTTTGTACTTCTATCATCAGCATCGTTGTTCTTAATCCATGTTATAATTTGATTTATGTGTCGTTTCTTATACTTTCTCGGTTAAAGATTAGGGGATTCTGTTGTATGCTTCTTCATTGCTGTATGAAGTCTAGGTGTTTTCTTCTATGTTGAACAGAAAGCATACAAGTCTAGATTTTATATACTATGGTTATGCATGATTAGGTTCAGAAGATCTCCATTTTCCACTTCTTACATGGGGTGCCTAATTACTGTATGAAGTCTAGGTGTTTTCTTCTATGTTGAACTGAAAGCATTCAAGTCTAGATTTTATACACTATGGTTATACATGTTTAGTTTCAGAAGATCTCCATTTTCCACTTCTTACATGGGGTGCCTAAAATGGTAGGCCTACAGGAAGCATAAGGAAGGAGGATGTTATATTTACGGGTGCAACTTGGGTGGGTTAATCCAACCCAATCCCACATTTGGGCGCACTTGAACAATCATTTTCAATACTAGGGTTCGGTTTGGGTTAGATTTTTTAGGCCTTGAGCTGAACTTGGATTGGGCTTGGGCCAAGATTTGGACAACCCGAATCTAACTCAAATCTGATTTAACATTTATATAATGTTTATAATGTATATTATATTATATAATAATATTCATTTTCGTATTAGATTTAAAAGAAAATATATATCAAATTATATTGTATTAAATATTTTTATTTTTATTTTTTAAATAGACATAATTTTATTTTTATTTTTTTGTTGCTATATTGAAATTTTGTTGAATGAACCATTTAAATTTTCATATAAATATATAGAAGAATTTTTTTTAAAAACATTATAAATGGATTTTGATTATGCAACCCAATCAACCTAAACAAGCCTGAGTTTAACTCGACCAATCTAAACTCAACTTGAGCTTAAAGAAATAAGGTTGGGTTGAGTACTTCGTTAGAGTTAAAGTTAAGTTGTGCTCAAATTGATTATTTCTTAATTTGGGTTAGGTTCGAATTAGACATCAACTCGACAGACCGGCCAAGTTGCAACCTTAGCTATATTCATTGAAAAGATGATAATTTGATAAATTCTAGGATAGAACAACAGTTGGAGAACTTTTTTACTGATGCTGTGCTAACTTTTTGAAGAATTGGCATAATTGTGATTAAAAAATCTATAGCATGTAACTAAAAAAAGCTGGCAAATAAATAAATTATGATTGGTAAAAGACTAACTTCCAGAACAGGTAATGTGGTGGAGCATATTAGATAAACAGTGTAAGGATTATAGTCTAAATAAGAAGATTGAAGTTAAACCTGTAAATTCCCGAGATGCCACGTGTTGCATCAATAATAGTGTGATTGAAATATATATATATATATATAGAATAGTGGATTCTCTCTGTTACTTGTATAAATACGTTTACTCTTTCATCCATTTAGTTGAACCACCAGAATCTTTTCTAGATGCTCCTGTTCCTCAACTAACTTATGTTAGCCTGCTGAATTTTTTTGCATTAATATGTATTTAACATTATTTGGAAGCCAGCTTGCATTAAATTACACACACCATGTAGTTTTTGCTATTTTCTTTTGCTTGTTTTGGCCTTCTGCTCACACAAGCTTTCCAGTTCTCAAGACTTTTTCAATGGTTAATTTCCCTTGTTTATCATCCCTGGAACTATTCCTAATTTGCAGACTTTAAATTGTTCCACGTATCTTAATTGTCTACCTGTTATAACATTCCTTATGTGCTATTCATGGAAGACCTGGTGCCTGTTGTATGGTCTTCCTGGAAAGTAGCAATTAATCAGCTGAATTCAGATCCCAAGTTGGTGCCCCTATTGCAGCGATGGGAATGAGAAATATTTTTGCCAAAAGTTGGAAAGTTTAGCTGCCTTGCTTTGTGGTGAATTGATTCAGCTGAAAATTTGGAAAAAAAATATATTTAAGGAAATTGGGAAAGCCAGTCAGCCTGGGTGAATATGTAAAACCATTGGGTTTCCATACGTTTCCAATGAAAAATAGTATGTTTTTGTGAGATTTTTTTTATTTTTCCATAAATTAGAAACTATGATATTAAATGTTGAATTTGGAGACGTAGAAGGGTGTTCTTCCCCCTCGATATGGTCAAACACCATCATCCCCATTGCTTTATATGGTGATCTAGAAATATTCCCTACCCTTCTCTAATATATTTAACTCTCTCTCTCTCTCTCTCTCTCTCTCTCTCTACATATATATATATATATATATATCCTTTTCTTTCTTTGGTGGTGGGTTGGGGGGGGCTTGCTAGGAGTAGCGGGTTTGTGTATTACATAGTGATGAGTTAAAACCATATGAAATATTCTATACTTGATTCTTTTATTATTATTTCCTGTGGCAATTGCATTCAAATTTCAAAAAAATATTTCAAGTTCCAACACCCTTACTGAACAAAAAACTTCCCCATATATGGGAAGGAAAAAAGCAAACCTGTCTAAACCATGTGTTAAAACAAACTTCCATGAACCCACACCAGTTCTGCAGGCTACAAGAACAACCAGAACATTAATGAGTCTTGCATGCTTAACATCTTTTTTGATTCATGTTTTGTACTGGTGCATCTTAGTTGCTTCATGTTTTGACTGCTTGATGCGAAAAAAATATTAGCATCATGAACTAGATTAAGGTATTAAGCCTAGGGCATGAAGTGGAGAATGAGTCATGTTTGTAATGGGCATTGCAAGGGCCCAAAGTGCTTTGTATGTTCTTTCTTTTGCTGTTGTGCCCCGTTTGGAGCTGAACTACTACTATATTCGACGTGTTAAATTTTGGCCTTGTTTAAGGCATATATGGGAGCAAATTAGACGGCTAATTTTAACTATATGAAATAGGTTTTTTTGGGCGAATTAATCCGAATCACTAAATTAGAGCTTGTGGGGTTGGAGAAGAAAACACAAGGGTCTGGGTTCAGCCACCTTCTCACTTTCTTCTCTCTGAAAGTGGGACTGTAACTACCGATTTGATCTTGAATCACAGCCTGTACAAATCTGAAGAACATTCTTGACAATTTTGTGGGCAGGAAAGAAAAATACAAGTTACTCCTTGTTCTTGTTTAATTCCTTGCCATAGAACCTCCAGTTAGATTTCTGCAGAACCTCTGGTACACTTTCCTTCTGTTGTTTGGTGGATCACTTCACGGTGGCTTGCGGCTTTTGCTTCACTGTGGGCATTCCACAATAATTTATGGCATTGTGGTTGCTTGTCTCCATCTTTCTATATTTCTTTTTTCTTTATTTTGCTTTATTTGGTTTATTTGTGAAAATTCTCTCTATATTTCTCATTGAGATTGGCAGGCATTGCTTCTCAGCATGTAGCTTCTAGGCTGGCAGACTGGTGCATGTATGCGTGCTCTGTAGCCTCTGTGGCATGATTTACCATGGAGTTAATCTCCACATTACTTTACAATTATGTTGTAGCAGGAATGGGAAGGCATGAGATATTCCTGAGGCTTGAGGGTTTCACCAAAACCTTACAATTGTGAGACCTGATTACCATACAATTGGTTTGGGCATCATTCTTAGAGGTGATTTCCTGGAAAGAAAGTTTGGAATGAAGGACTGGATATAGTGTATTTCCACAGAGAAGATACCAAATTTGGATGAAATTAAGATATCTATTTATTTCCGGTATATATGTTGGGCAATGGACATATGCATAAAAGATCTATGACTATGTAATATAAATCAGTGGACTGGATTGCGTTATAACTGAATTTGATTTGATAATTTTTGTAATCGTTTTGAATCTGGATACTTATCTGAACCAGATAGCTAATGACAAACCAAAATGAAAACAGCTAGTTTCTTTTGTTTAAACCCGCTATTTTGCTTAATAGTTTTTCGTTTACACCACAGGGTACAGCAGCTGTGGCGAAGCGAGAAGCCTTGCTTGCAATCAGTCATTGCAAGAGCAAAGCATTCAGGAGGCCTCAGGTTCTTCCAGGACAAAGCCAAATGAAGGTACAGGCAGAACTTCTGGAGCTGAGATGGAGAATCCATCTAAGAATCCTGGTTTATCAGAAAATAGAGGGAGGGGAAGTGGGATGAATTTTATGGGGGATATGCCTTGTGTTTTTACGAGGGGAGACGGTCCAAATGGAAGAAGAATAGAAGGAATTCTATATAAGTATGGAAAGGGGGAGGAAGTGAGAATAATGTGTGTATGCCATGGTAGCTTTCTGTCCCCAGCAGAGTTTGTGAAGCATGCTGGTGGGGGTGATGTTGCCCACCCACTTAGGCATATAGTTGTAAACCCCTCCTCTGCTTCTTTCGTATAATGCTGGTTTCCAAATATCATCATCCCTTCAAAGGCTGGGAGGTTAAAAAAAAAATGGAAAAAAAAAGAGGGGGAAAAAGCAAAAGTGAATATTCATAAACAACTATAGCTTCTTTTATTTATTTATTCCTCCTTTTCTCTTGATAGGTAACTTCTTATGTTTTGAGTCAACTGCTTCTGATGGTGAAAGGAAAAGATTTCAACTGTACTTTTTGAAGGTTATGTTCATTGTTCTTGTTTCATTTTATTTTATTTTTGTTGTAGAGCATGATGTGCATTATGAATCCAGATCCTAGTATTGGAGTCTCATTTAGAAGAAGGTCATTAATTCAAATTTTATTGTACATGTTTAATTGAACTAGAGCTAGCTAGAATTGTTTGCCTTTTCACATGTGGGTACAAAATTGCACATGAAAAGGGTGTTTGAGAGTATGATATAAATGTTTGGGTTGTCGTATGGGGACTTTTGAGATGGAAACTCTTCTTCTATCTTCTATTAGGTCATTACTTCGCTAATTATGAAAATATCTTTTCATTTTCTCTTTTTATTTTTATTATTTATTTATTTATTTTTACCTTGTCAACAAATTGATAGTTTAATATAATATCAAACATTACTCAACCATAACTTAAAGTTCTAAGAGCAAATTAGAGAAAGTAGATGCAACCCTTAATGTGCTCTACTTCAACAAACCTGGGTTACAGATTGTCACAGGTCACAGGTGGGGCTGTCATTTAAATTTCAGATAAAAAAAGGATAAAATAAATGAAAATAAGATGTTTTTCAATTTTACCATCTATAAGTAATTATATTAATATGCAATAGGCATATTAATATTAGCTGCACCGTTTATCATTGTTTACAAATAAAATAATACATAATATGCATATACTAAACCAATGTTTTTAGATAGTATATGTAGAAGTAAATTAGTATTTAGTAGTATAATTGGTCAAGAGTACCGGATATTAATTAATATGAAGAACTTAGGATTAGGGGAAGCCACAAATGACCACTTCCATGATTCCATCCAATCCCCAAGTTTTTATGGGGAAAGTCCACCAAAGAGGAGAAGCATTAAGCAAGCGTTTTGAGTCATGAGTTCTAAGAATGGTGGAATTATAAAAGCAATTGACTTGACCCCTTCAAACTTTCAAAGATAGGCAAATGAAGAATGGGTCTAGTCTCCTCACATCCTCTCACATTTATTTTGCCATGTTTTATTTTTTATTTTTTATTTTTTTCTAGGATCATGGTGATTTTAAGAGGATTGAAACCATATTTTTTTATTTGAAAAGTATTTCTAAAAATTAAATATTTATTATTACAATTTAAAAATGATTTTTTGATTTACATTCAATTACTAATTTAGTTTATATACCAACATTTATGAAATGTCTGTATACAATATTGTTAATGTTTTAATGTGGCTAATTTTTTTTTCTTCAACTATTGTGCATTAAAATGGGAAGATATAGAATGGAGTTTCAATTTCCAAGTTTTATCAATGAATATATTTATATTATGTACATAATTAATGTCTTTTAAATTACCTTCTAAACATAGTATAATTAACATTTTTATACTTCTTACCTATTCTTTTCTTTTTTCTTTTTCTTTTTTTTCAATTTCTCATAAATCCTTGATCCTATTTTTTTGGTACGTGAATCTTATTTCTACGTACCTTCATTCACCAGTCCAAAATTAGTCACACTTAAAATGATCCAGATTAGAACTTGGGTATCGTACAAATTAAATACGCGATAGCATTTTTCTATTCACACATGAACCACAGACCCATCACTATGGAGACATTAATATTGGTGAATGAGGCCACAGCTATACTAGAATGGCTCCATATTTGTCTAATAACCACACCCTCTTTCAAGAAAACACAGAGCAGGAAACAAGAAGCTGAGGACAACCTTACAAAAGCAAGCTATGAACAGTAAGCAGTAACAAGAACACAACAAAGGAAAAGGGTAGGATGTTCAACACAGCCGACTCCTCCAATCAAACTAACAAGACTACCACATGATCTGAAAAATAGTTTGTACCTGAGAGAGTGACCCATGGATGAAAGTAAACCTGCATTTAGTTATCGTCTATATCTGCAGCTCTGAGAATATCACAAGATAAGCTATTAACAATTTCATGGTCTGATCAGATTTTCAGTTTTGTCCAGAAGAGGCCCATATCAGAACCATCAAGAAATGGATCATTACTTTTGGGAAAATATTTTCCATCCACAAACCCCACATAAAGTTTGGTAGTGGATTCCTCAAAACAGAGTTTGAGGATGAACGGAGACCTGAATAAAATTGTTCTGTTGCATTCTCAAGGGCATACATGTGACAATGCTGCATTACTGCAAAATGGCAAGGACAACTAGGTTGCTACACAGCAATCTCAGGGAAATTGTGTTACTTCTACGTTCAAACCTTATCTTCATTGGTTAGACATCATAGTACTGGTGATTCTCTGAATGCTTTGATCTATATTTGAGATGCAAAATGAACAGAGGTACATGTACAATGAAAGGAGGTTCTGAAAATTGCTCAGCACAGAGGATGAATATCATCTGCATTCTTCTGCAGATTCATCCATAAGTTGTCCTGATGCAAGGACAGAAAATGGTGGATGACATATTATTATGGAAACTGCAACCAATATGGCATCTATGCAACTTACAGATCTTTTCTATTGCTAGTTTGAGGGCGGCTGCAGTTGTTTCAACCGTTGCACTACCCGCTTCATGGTTGGCCTGATGGAGAATGACTCAACAGTGCACATAACAGCCAAATGAAGTACATCTACCAGGTTATCATGAGGACCTGAATCCCATAGCCTTTCATTGAAAACATCCTTCGCCTGACCCTGCCGCAATAGCATGCATGCCCATGAAACAATGTTGAAGCCATTTGCATGTGAAGAAAATGAAGGGTCCAATGCTTTCTTATCTGAAATCAGCTCAAGGAGCACTACACCATAGCTGTAAACATCAGCCTTCTCGGACACACGACAAGTCATAGCATATTCTGGAGCTACATACCCAAATGTTCCTGCCACACCAGTTGTTGCATGTGTTTCAGAAGTCCCCAATAGCCTAGATAATCCAAAGTCTGACAAATAAGCATTAAAGTCATTATCCAACAAGATATTACTAGGCTTGACATCACGGTGGAGGACCCGTGGACTACATTGGTCATGCAGATATGCAAGTGCACTGGCTATATGCAAAGCAATCTTGTGAAGAATCTTCCAATTAACAGCTGTTGCAGATCTTTCCTGGATAAAATTTTCCAAATTACCACCAGGCAAATAATTGTATATCAGGAACATCTCTGTTTTACTAGCATGGTAACCTATTAAAGTTACGAGATTTGGGTGTCGAATCCTTCCAAGGGTTTTAACCTCTGCATGAAACTGCTGAACACCTTGAGTGAACCTCCCAACAGCCAGTCTCTTCACAGCCACTAGGGCTCCTGGTGAAATCTCAGCCTTATAAGTGGCACCAAAACCTCCATTCCCAATGCAGTTGCTGGCATTGAAATTCCCAGTTGCCCAAGCTATATTCTCAAATGTCAATGGAACACCAATATCAGTGAAAACTGTAATTTCCCTTGTCTCAGAACCCTGAACCCGGGACTTGGGGATCCATTTTCTCGTGTAAAAGAAGAGAACGAGCAAAGCCACAAGAACAGAAAAAATAGCAGATGCAGAAATTATGGATGCAATCTCAATAGAACTGAGCCCATCATCATCATCATCATCTTCAGAAGAACTTTGTAATGGAGTGGCTGAACTCCCATTGCTCTTTGAATGATCCAAAGACTGCTCAGCTAGGAAATGCCTGTGGCCAGAATGATGAGAAGGACTTCCAAGCATCACATTGTTGTCCAACTGTGATCGTCCAGACAAGTCATTAAAGGATGCATTAAATGCAGAGAGTGATTTCACTTGAGTCAAATCAGAGAGAATCGGTCCCGAGAGTTCATTGTTGTTGAGCAGAAGAACAGTTAGGTTTCTCAACTCTACAAGACCTTGTGGAATCTCACCAGACAGAGAGTTTGAAGAAAGTTCTAACACCTCAAGAGAGCGTACATGTTTGAAACTAGAAGGGATGCCACCAGTAAGGTTGTTACCAGCCAAAGACAGATACTTAAGATACTTCAGCTGGCCAAGCTCCACAGGAATCTGACCTTGCAATTTGTTCCCACTCAAATCAAGAACAATGAGAGATTGCAAATCTCCAAGACCTCGAGGTATTGAACCAGAAATCTGGTTCTTAGAGACATCCAAAAACTTAAGAGATCTGCAGATTGTACCAGTCTCTAACACACCAGATATCCGGTTGTCGCTGACATTAACGAGCAATCCATTCAATCTGTTGCATTGTCCAAAGAAGTTTCCAGGAAAAGATCCAAAGAGTCTATTCCCACCAGCAAGAAACGCATATTCAGTCTGCTTCCTCAATCTTTGCAGTGAAATATGTTGCAATGGTATCTGACCAGTGAACTGATTCTGACCAAAATTATGGATCACAGCAAGACTAGCATCAGAAAATGGTAAAGAGGTTTCAAAACGAGTCTTATCTGTGAAAAATGATAAGTACCCCAAGGATGGGTTGTACCGCTCCATGAAACTTAACTTCCATGAGGCCATGTGGAGGCAGTCATGGTGATTAAAATAGGGGATGGGACCTGAGATGAAGTTCCCACTAACATCAAAGACGTTCATGCATGGAACAGGAAGTTTCTCATCAAGCTCGCCAGTCAGCCTGTTTGAACTCAAATCCAGAAAATGTAGGTTCTTACAGCTGGCAAACACTCCAGTGATTGCCCCTGTGAAATGGTTTTGGGCCAAGCTTACCATTTCCAAGCTGCTGCAAGTGCCCCAATTGCTGGGAAACTTGCCTTCAAGTGTTGCCCTAGGCGCCCACAGTAGTCTTAGCTTTGGAAGGGTTGTAATTTCCATAGGAATGGAACCTTGGAAATGATTTTTATCATCAGCGGTATCACTTACCAGCTTTCCACGTAGACTCCTATCAGTTGGAAGTGGATCAAACAGATTCGTAAGGACAAGAATTGACAGCTCAACACAATCTCCAAGCTCAGAAGGGATGGGACCACTAAGACTGTTTCTCGACAAATCTAGAACCTCAAGCTTCCGCAGACGACCGAGCTCACGAGGAATGACATCATCAAACTTATTTGAGAACAACAAAAGTGTTCGTAACCGTCTACAATTCCCCAAGCTCTGTGGAATAACACCAACTAGGAAATTACCTGACAAATCAATATGCTCAAGATTCCAACAATTATTTCCAATCTCAACCGGAACTGTTCCAATCATCCCATTGTGAGACAAATAAAGCCCCTGTAACTTGGGAAAACTACCAATAAACCCTGGAATTCTTCCGTTCACTTCATTCCCAGCTAAATTCAAAATCCGCAAATTAACACAATTTGACAGTGAAAACGGAATCTCCCCAGCAATTATATTAAATCCAAGGTTTAACACCTGCAATTTCCTCAAACCAGAGAATTCGCCAGGCAAATTTCCGGTAAATGCATTGCCCTCAAGATCAAGTACCTCTAACTTTTCTAAACCCCATATTTCATTAGGAATTTCACCACTAAATTCATGAAAAGGAAGCGAAAAAATCCTAAGTTCAGTGAGTTTCGAGACCACCGGAGACAGTTCTCCGACCAACCTCCCACTCCCATTAAAACAATCCCTTCTGATTCCAAAACCATGAAACGGAAACTGCGAAAACTTTGAACAAGAAAAAGCTCCAGACTTACCTCCGCCGCCAGTGATTTTCAACGAAGAAACCCTAGAATTGGAGTCGCAGGAGATGCCGGCCCAAGAACAGTGATCCAAGTTCTCTGAGCTCCAGCTGGACAGAACCCCATACGGATCAGACACTGAGCTCTTGAATTCGAGAAGAATCTCCCTCTCGGAAACCACTTCCCCCGAAAACACCCTTCCATAAACCGAAAAAAAAACGCAGAAGAGAAACAACAGATCCAACCAAGCTAGGGTTTTACAAAAGCCACAATCCCATCTCATTTTGCCTGAAAACCCTCCAAAAAAACCTCTTAACTCACCTAACAAACCCCAAATCCCCTCCTCCAGAAGAAGAAAAGCCTGTAGCTTTCAAAAAGACGCGTTTTGATTAGGGTTTTTCCTCTTCATAGGCTGAGAAGAAGCGAGGAAGAAGCAGCAGCCTTCGGGGTTAGAGTCGTGCGTTTTTTGAGTAGAAGTGTAGTTTTTTTTATTTTTTGCCTTTCTACAACGTGTGGGGTCCACGTGGACTTTGCCGGTGACATGGTGGTCCGCGTGCCGGTCAATAAATGAATGGGTCCGTCAACGACAGACACCTCCCCATCACACCTACCGGATAATGGCTGTCATCCGGTCATCTCTGCATGCATAGATCCGTTACTTTTCTCACATGTGAGCAGAGAGCTTGCCACGTTTTCAAATTGGTTTTTGCTTTGCTTTGTATCTAATTTCATTACTTTTTGTATTTTATGGTATTTGTTTTTACCTAATTCCATATTTCATTCTACATTTAAATGGTTTGGCAGATTAATATTATGGATTTATTTAAGTCATTTAATTTGGGTGCTTTCTAAAGTTATTTTAAATCATTTTTAGTAAATTAGGTGGCAAATTCTGTGATTTAAAGAAATTTCTCTCTAAAATTTAATTTGGGTAGTTTATTTTATTTTAAAAAGTTCTTTTTTTTTAAAAAAAAAATTCTTAATACTTTTATGACTTAAATGGAGCTTAAATCAAATTCATCATAAAATCTACTTGGAAATTAGATTTTAAGGAGCACCCAAATTTTTATTTTTGTTTTTATATTTTAATGCTTATAAATGAAAATTTGACTACACCCATCAAGATAAGGAAAATCAAAATATAAAAAAAAAAAGAAAAAAAAAGGGAAAGTGACTACCCAGTTGCCAAGTCATGTGGAAAAGAGGTTTGGAAGTTTTATTTCCACAAGAAAATAAAGATAAACCCTAGAATACCCCATATCCACAAGAAAATAAGAATAATTCATGGCCAAACAAGGATGCAAATATTCAATTCATTCTCATCTTCATGGGGCTTTCTCTCCAATCAGGACAAACGGGGCCTTTTACTGCTATTTCCTATTTTCCATCTCATTTCTATTTTCCATCAATCCAATTGGCCAGTATATTGACTTTGTGTGCACAACTCCGTTCTTAAGTCAAGTCAACTTATTTCCTGTGGTCCAGGGAGGGGCAGGACCACCCATTTAGGCACAGGCCAATGTGGGTTGTGTCTAAAGGGAATCTCAATAGGGAGCATATTGGACCCATGCCTCATAAAACCCTAGTCGCTTTTGTTGACTAGAGGTGTCCTAAAAGTTAAGGGATTTGTCTATGGTGGTACAAGTGTATAACTGATATCAGACCCAACTTAAAATCCAAGTTATGGAGGTGTATTGACTCTGTCTCCACCATTAAATGAACTTTTAAAGAAATACGACTCTGGCACAAAGAAATGAGATAACGCATAAGAAAATGAGAATGAACTAATCACTCTCAAGTTGCAAAACAATGAGACCATTCTTATCAAGCCATAGTTTTTCATTAAATGCTTTGATGCCCCCCTCTCTTTTTGGTTTTTCATTGCAGCTTTAATGGGTTCCCTTCACCGAGCACCTGCTTACGAGTCATTGGCTCCTTCAAGAGGCACACAATCTTATTTTTACTCCTCGATCGGGTTCCTATTGCTTAATCTTAATCATGACCTTCAATAGACAAAATTGGTTTTTAAATATTCTGAAGGAAAAAAAAAAGGTTGGAAAGATGCCACTTCCTTATTATGTAAATAAAAATTCTAAATAATTCAAGGGACCATTTGGATATGGTTTCAGCAATCCTGGGAAGTTGGAATCTGCTTTGTTTACCTAGTCTCACAAACTTTTATTATTAATGATATACAAATATTTTGGATTAAAAAGGGAGGAAAATAACACAAGGGGTTTGACCTCATCCAGGTTAGTATGCAACTATATGTTGTTTTTCTAATAAAAGAATGACTAAGATGGATAGGTTTTGTCAACAGGATTGCTAATTTCAGACCATCTTTTTTCTGTTAAAAAATGAATCCCCTTCCTGATTCATCGTACCAAAGTATTAGTAAAGTAAGCCAATCATTTTATGCTGATTTAGAATGATAATCACAGAGAAGACCTTTTCAACAATATTGTAAGGGGTGTTTTGCAAAGATTCTTATGGATCATATCTAATCAATGCACCTACAAATCTGGAATAATTAACAACTCAAAATGACACCAAAGTATGTAATATTATGCAGCTAATCAACAGAAAAAGTATGCGACAAAAACGGATTCAAGGAAGAATTCTAATACAACTAGGGTATGGTGTCATCATATTCAAATTTACAGCACTATCAGAGATAAAAAATGGAGTGAAATATCAGGTACAGGTAAACAATACAATCGGAATCATCTACAGCTTTGTTCTCCTAACTTTGTCCTACATCATGTTGATGTAAGTGTGGAGATTCCTCAACCGTTGCCACCCTTGGCATCTTTCTTTTTTTGATGATGCTAAAGGCTATGTTTGGTTCCCAGAAAATATTAGGGAAAGAAAAAAAATGTTGAGGAAAATGATTTTCTTATGTTTGGTTTTCTTATAAAAAATACGAAAGAAAATTAAATATAATTAAAATTATTAAGAGATTTGTATATTTTTAAATTATTTAATCTTTATAAAGAAGAGTTAAATAAATAAAAAAAATTGAAATGGTATATAAAAATAATTTATTTATTTTAAATCCATTTTTTATTTTCCTTCACTTTCTCTTTCCTTTTACCCGGGAATCAAACATAGCCAAAAGGAATAGGCAATTAACAAATGTGGGAAAAAAACAGACCTCAACCCAGGACAAGATGGAGAACCGCCCTTTTGATTGAGAAGAGGGAAAGGATGACTGCAAACAATGAGCCTTTGCATTTTGCAACAACCTGTGATTTTCGTCAGTTCCAGTGAAACCCAAAGGGGCAGGGCAGGTAGGCATCTTGAAGAGGTGGCCTAAGAGGTTTCTAGCATTCACTCTCTCAACAGCATTTGTATGGACAACAAGCACAACTCAACCAAATGCTGCTAGCAGCATCACTTGAAGTCGCTTCAGTGGCTCTCGGTTGCAGTTGCTTCTGTGAAAGCTGTTTCTCAGGTTGCTCCTTGATTGAAACATTTCTTTCCTCTTCTGTCAAACTGTAATTGACCAAAACAAATTAAATCATTCTGCTTGTAGAAATGGAACAACGCCCAAAAAAAAAAAAGATGTAAATATTGCTATATGTGTGACACATTGGAAAATAAATTACAAACAAACTCAACATGCAAAAGGTATGTGAAGACTGTGAAGTAAATGGCAATAAATAACAAATGATGAATAAAAAGAAACTCATCATCAATGCAAAAAAAAAAAAAAAAAAAAATGAAAGAGGAAAAGAGCAAAAAGAGATGCATTTTCAATTAATTCTTGACATTGGACTAACAGTATAGTAGAGAGAGAGAAGCATACATGGGGGACGAAAAACAACAGTGTCCACTACAGTTCCAAAGGTAGCAGAACGCCCAGCTACAATTAGAACAGTAGCATCTTGGCCATGCACACTTCTTCTTTCTGCAACACACAAAGGGTACATTCCTCATCCAGAGTGCTAGGTTTGGAACTTCCATACAGATTAGGCATGTATATATGGATTGTGTAGATGTATTCTTATTGTGGAGAAACATAGTCATATCCACTTTACATGCACAGATAAATACACAAATACAGAGGCATTTCCATGGTAACACCTAGGCACAAACAGAGGTTTGTGGACATACACGTATATGTATTGAGTGTCAATGCATATGTGCACGTATGAGATAGACAGTATAGAATACATATATTTGCATGTATGCACATTACTCAATGCTTGTCCATCCATTAGCATATAGGTGAATACGTATGCAAGAAGAGAAGAACTTTATGCAAAAAATGTTTTACTCTAACTACACAGAGAATGAAATTAACTTACATTGGAAATGCAAAAGAGCGTGAGCTGGTTGCACTCGCATCAGAACGGCGCACGCTGCTAGAATTAAAAGGCACCTCTGGTCGAGCTATCTTTTCAACATTTTGATCAGCTGAAGTTGGTGGCACTGGCACATTATCCTTGATGGGTACATCATCCTTGATGGGCTCATTTGCTATTGCAGTCATTTCTAAGTCCTTTCCAGTATCTACACTCTTACTGACATTATCCCCTAACCGAGCTGGTGGAGACGAGCTGAACACAATCAACTCTCCAGACTTGGTTAGTTCTCCAGACTTGGTATGATCTCCACCCAACATGAAAATATGCTCTCTGGAGAAACTACTGTTCCCTACATGGATGCTGAACAGTGACTCGTTGGAAGCAACACTCCATTCCAATGGAGTTGTTGATTGACTTCTGGCAAACACAGAAGATGGAATCCTATACGGTTCATCATCTCCTGACCTTTCCATCGATTGGACTGGGGGGGATTGCGTGGGTGACATGCAGTGAAATGAAGTCTCTTGTCTGAGATCAGAAACCTGTGATGGTGATGCAGGACCAGGAAACCCTGTATCATTTTCATCTTTTAGTTCTAGTTGCGCATCCTTATCACTTTTAGTTTTGCTAGGAGTCACTAAATTCGTATCCACTTGGAAGAGATCTGCCGATGAAGAGATTGATGAAGATGAAGATGTAGAAAATTGTGACCCTAACTTTATGGCAGCAGGGGCAAATGGATCAGCTTCATTGACAGTAGACTCTGGATGTGTTCTTGAATGCTTGCTGCTTCCGCTCCCATGTTCCAGGTCCATAGCTAGCTGAAGATATTGATGGAATCCAGGCTTGAAATGTAAGAAAAAAAAGGAACATAAATGAGATTTAAAATTTAAAGTGTGTATTTAGATTCCCGTGTGTGAATATTGATCCTTGAATCTTGACTGAGGAAAGACATTATAATTCTTCAATACACAGAATGCATACATGCAGGAACAGCCTAAGATTGGGGGGAATGTTGGCCAATCAACAAAATGAAACAAAAAACCTTAAAAACAATCTTAATTTGGCAGCTCTCCTCATATGGGAAGGTAATGCTCCAACAATATGGCAATATCTAATTGAAAAGACATACAATTCTTTCATGAATTGGGAGAGAGAAACCTAGCAGTAGGTAGTTGTAAACTCCAACTATATAAGATCAGTGCATGAAAGGCACGACTAGGTCCACTACCTACTTTATGCATAAAAATTTCTCCCTAGAATGCCAGTCTAAATGAGGTTTTCCATCTCTTCCTTGAGAAGCAAACTTATTTTAGCAAGAATACACAGCTTGCAAACCACTTGTTGCTGCCTTCAGACTTGATATGTTAATCCAGTACAATTAATTCAATACCTTTCCCCCATAGACCATGCACTGTCTCATGCGCATATTATATGCCTGATTTGCCAACACCCGGCTTCCCATTTCCACACAGATCTATACAATTTTCTCAGAGCAAAACAAACAAACATATAGATGACTATTTGAAAATCATAACAAATAATTGATAAAAATCCCTTCACAAATCTCATAAATGCTGTGGAAGATCCCTTTCCCCTTCCCTTTCAAGTCCAATATTCCTTAAGCGGGAACTTTCTAGAAGAAATCCACTTGCCTTCATTTCAAATTGGGCATTCCTCTGCTTAATTTCATTCATTCTCTCTAAATTTGTTTCTTCATTTTCAATACATATCAGCTAAACCCAAGAATATCATCACAATCATCAACCCAAAACCACCGTGAAGACACTTACCTGAATCCCAGACCAGGCCTTCTATCCCCGAAAGAGGCCCCAATTCCAGCCGCTAAAATCCACCTGCCGGAAGCGGCACCGGCGATTCCCAGCTCCCCCTTTTTCCCCGCCCCAATCTACAAATCACCCACCAAATAAAACACCTTAATCAACTGGGAAAAGTCAACTAAATCAAATAAAAATTGACTGAAGTTAAAATTCAAGATCACCTGATAAAATTGAAACGTGGATTGGCTCAAAAAGATCGCAAGAATTTTGGTTTTAAATTTAGCTTTTGAATTGATTTTTAAATTGGTTATTGAGAATGTGCGAAAATGGAGGAAGAAAATGAAATGGAAAATGTTGGGGAAGTGAGGGTTGTGTGGACAAATAGTGATGGAAGGCATAGCGGCAGCGTCGGAAATTTCATCTCCCAAAATAACTAACTTTTGTGGTCTTTCGCGCCATCCCCAACTACTCTTTTATGCTTAGGCTGAAATTACAAGGTTAGGGTTTGGGTTTGGATGGCCTCCTCGACAATTTCATTAAAACCCAGGGGTATTATTGACTGAAGTTAAAATTAATGACATTGGCCCTGAATTTAAATTTTAACTATAACTTCAGTATGGATTTTAAAAGCAATAAAAAAAAAAGGCATTATGATAGAAATAAATTGGAGGTAATATACGGAAAACAAATATAAAACTATTTTTCTTTTATTTTACATGTAACCCTCGAATCTATTTTTTCATAAAATTAAGGTGAGAATAATTTTATAATTATGTTTTCAACTTTTATAATCATTAAAACTATATTTGGTTTCCGGAAAATATGCCAAAAAATACAATGAAAAAAAATGTAGATGAAAAGTAAAAAAAAAAAAAAAAAAATGAAGTAAAATAAAATATAGATTTAAAATTAATAATTTATTTCATATGCTACCTCAAATTCATTTCACTTATTTTTTTTTCTATTTAAAAATTAAGTAATTTTAAAATATATAAATTTCTTTTTAATATTAATTATATTTGATTTTTTTTTCTATTTTTTATGTTGAAACTAAATATATTTTTCAATTTTTTTAAAAATATTTGGTAATTATATGATAAAAAGAATATTTGGTAATTTATTTTATAAATAGGTAAAAAAAATCATTCATTTACAATAATAAAAACTAAAGGACAACATAGTAAGTGAAAATATATAGTAGGGAAAGTTGTCAATATTTTTTCCATATAAGAAAATCAATTCATTTGTAAAGAATATATAGTAAGGAAATTATAATTTATAATAAATTCTATGTAAGAAATTAATTATTTAATTAGTAAATTACAAATTCAAGAATGAACTTTTCTTTTCTATATCATCATTTTGAATGAAAATACTTTTTAATAATTTTTTTAAGAGAGAATTATGTTTGAATGGGCCAATTTGGGAATAATAATATTTTCGGAACCCAACTTTCCATAATGCAAGATATGTCCACTGTTTGGAAAAATATTAAAGGAAACATGCATTCTGGTCTGATGTGTTATTTCATACCGAAAATACCCCTCCATTGTTGATCGTCCCTTTTTTTAATCCTAATCTCATATCAAATACTTTTTGCATAAAAGTTGGGTTATAGATGAGTTTTCAACAGATACAAATTATTATTTTCAGATATTAATATTATCTCATCCTCTTTCCTCAAATATTTCTTAATTTTAATTTTTTTTTTTTACTTTCCACTTACTTTTTCCGTACGACTTAAGAATGTGATCGATCAGTTATCAGTTATCACACCTCTAAATGATATCATCAAATTAAAATATATATATATATATATATATATATATATATATCATAAATTATAGTATCTAATAGAATATATCTATAAACATTTAAAGCATTTTTGTCCACACCCACTTTAAATGCCATAAAAGCTACCTAGAAATCATTCAAATGATCGACTCTCCTTTCAATTTCAGGAGGTGGCGTAACTTCATCTTCTTGTGGCGCAGAAGCCACCCTGTAATCACATGCAGCCACTGTTAAGTGTTGATTTACTGCAGAAAACAACAAATCATTTTGCCCACTACTCAACACCAGAAAGATAGAAAGGTAAATATCTATAATCAAAATTGCAGAAACATCCAAACTTGTACAGGGCTTTCTGTCTCATGATGGTTCCTGGAACCATATCGTGTGAGTTTCTCTATCTTCACTGTCACAGTGAAGAGGGAAGCACCACTGAACTTCTTTTTTCAGGTCTCAGTATCTGGGGCTAATTTCAAGAGGTATAAATCCTTTCTTTCTATCTTTTTTTTTTTTTTTTTTTTTTTAATTTTTTTTAGAGGTGTTTGTTGGTTGTTTGATTGGTCCACGAATATCAGATTGGGTAATGGGTTTTCTGAGTTTTTCTAGAAACTGGTGGGTGGAGTGATGAGTTGGGGGTTCTCTGAAGTTATTCTTGTCTTGTTGCTGATACAATTGCTACAGTTGAACCCAATGGTGTAAGCAATTCCTGGATAATGGATTAAAATGAGGCAATTTCTAGGGTTTTGAGGGTCGAGGTTTGTATTTCTGATACATATTAGAATCTATTCATGCCCTTCTTGATTTGAGTTGAATTGTTGGATCAAATCCTGTGTTTGTTCTTCTGTGGTTATGTAATTTCTGCAGATTTCTCTGTTACATCCCATTGGGTGATCATAAATTGAATCTTGGTTTCTGTACTATCATTTGGTGGGGATATATTAATTGGGGTTCTGGCTTTGATAGATCTATTGGGTTCTTTGCAGAAATTGATAATATTAGTTACCCTCCAATTGGTTGCTGAGAAAACTAAGAAATAAAAATGAAATTAAAATTTTTAAACTTAATTCTTATCTCTTGAGTTGATTTTGTTTCCAAAAAAATGGAGGAAGAAGAGAAGAGAACACTCCTTAGCTAGATTTTATCTTGTTTTTCAGGTTACAGACAAATAAAACTCATCTCAACTAAGCCCTGCGCTTGTACTGGGCTCGGTTGAGTGGGGATTTTTGTTTTCTGTGGTTCTAAATAACGAAACATCCGAGATTTGGTCTTTAATTTATTCTATTTTCCCATTTTCTCTTAGCTACCATACAAATTGAATTATTTGCCTCATTTGTCTATCGAGCAAAATTGATCGTGTTCTTGGTCAAAGTTGATGGTTTTGGTCAGGTCTGTTTAGGCCTAGATCCTTAGGTTTGATTATTTCATTCTGTGTAATATGTTGTTTAACTGATGAATTGATTGTATTTCTTATACATTCTTTTGATTTTCATGTTTTACTCCAGAAATGCATAAAGAAGACGGGTAACATTGATACCATCTTGCACCAACGAGGCTGCAGTGCATAGGGTGACATCTAATACCCTTTTCTACTGATGCAGACTTTCCCTTGCTGCAATATTGTAGAATCACATGTAAGGGAGAAAGTAAAATCCAATGGAAGCATCCCAGACACCATATCGACCTAACAGCATCAACACATCTGCCTCATCTCATAACATTGTAAGGTGTAATGCAGATGGACATGCAATTAATCTCTTTCAGGGGCCTGGTTTCCCAGGCCGGAAGAAAAGAGGGCATGGAAGCCGCTCTTGGATAGAAATCGATCAGAATGGGAACTCAAAGACCTTGGAGCTTGATAAGGCAGCTCTTATGAGATATTGTTCTTTGCCTGCTAGAGATCTCCGCCTTTTGGACCCTTTATTCATTTATCCTTCTACAATATTAGGCCGGGAGAAGGCTATTGTGGTCAATCTTGAACAAATTAGGTGTATAATCACAGCTGAAGAGGTTATCCTGATGAATTCCTTGGATGGTTGTGTTGTTCAGTATAAGTCAGAATTGTGCAAACGTCTTCAAAATAATAAAGATCAAGCTGGTAAAGATAGCACCTATTTACGACACTCGCTCCAAAATTCTTATGCCTTTCACTTATGATCTATTTGGTTGCAGAAGATATTTGAGGGAAAGGAAATTTGGTATCTTACAAGTAGTTAGGTGTATTGTTTGTTGTAAGATTCCAAAATTTCGTTTCTTTTCCTTGCTAGGGCAATAATTGAAGCAGCATGCTCTTTTGAAATGTTTTCAATTGGTTTTGGATGAAGCCCTCTCTCCTTTTTTCCCTTTTGAAAGCGTTTGTCATAAGAATTGGAGAAATCCTGGAATTACCCAAAATTTATGTTTATTTCGACCCTATTGTCATCCCTTGTTTGGGATCATGTAATATGCATGAAGACCAAGCTCTGCCTTTTAGGAACCACAATCTTGCAATGATCCTTGAGTAGTGCTGCAATGTTAAACTTAGGAAAATTGGTGTATCTGAGTGAAACTCTAGACAATTATCAACTTCCAAAGGCTGAAGCCCTCTATTACAGTAGTGCAATGAGAAACCTCAGTGTCTTCTATTGGATGAGTCATCCAAGGTCTTTGCTAATCTCAAGAAACATTCTTCGTTATAAATAAATTAATACGTAGTTATTGGATTCTAAAAGTCCTACAACTGGATCTTTAGTTTTTTATTTTTCCTTTTTATTTTATTTTATTTATTTTTATAGCATGTTGTAATGAATTGCTTACAGTTTGTGCTGATCTGATTCAGATGACTTGCCTTTTGAATTTCGGGCACTGGAGCTGGCTTTGGAACTAACATGCATGTCTCTTGATGCTCAGGTATGCAATAAACTATGCTAGTGACTCATTGTGATGGCTTTCTTTTAAATATTATTAACGAAATAAATTTCTGTAACTCAAAATTATATACTTGAGTAGATGTGGAGTACAATCCATGTCCCTACTTGTTACGACCCCCGCTGGGCAGAAGGATACCTGCCACAAATCTATAACCTTGTAATAAGCCTGTAACTTTCTCTATATCAATAACAAAGCCCGAATTTGATAACATATAAGTGATGGTATGCAACTAAGGAGAACCCACCTGAGCTCAGTTAGGCCTTTTAGGCTAGGGAAGCGTGCTCTGAGGCTGGCTAGTTGACATCCATATCATATAAGCAGTAGACTTGGCAGCCATGCTAACTCCATGAACTCTTTAGCTTATTTGTATTTCTTTTTCATCTGTCATCACATCAAGGAACATTGAATTCTGACAAGCATATACACTGCTTTGGAAATATAAGCATACATGTTTCTGCATAATTTTATTTTAGTTCATATTACAAAAATGTGGAAGAACTGTTAGGTGAAAGTATCACATTGACAAAGTTGGATTTAATAGGTTAAAGAGCTGGAAATGGAGATATATCCCGTGCTAGATGAACTAGCATCATCCATTAGCACTCTTAATCTAGAACGTGTTCGTAGATTCAAAGGACACCTTCTTGCTCTTACTCAACGAGTTCAAAAGGTAAAAATAATCAAATCTAGTCATCATTTCCCTATTTGTATTTCTGATTCCACTTATTTTCTCCATTATTAGCTGATTGAATTTTTAGGTTCGTGATGAAATAGAACATCTCATGGATGATGATGGTGACATGGCTGAGATGTACCTGACAGAAAAGAAACAGAGAATGGAGGCTTATCCCTGGAATGACCTACATTCACTGAGTAATGTGTCAGGTGGGACCAGAGTGCTACCAGCATCTGCACCCGTTTCACCGGTGGAGTCGATCAGTGGATCCCAGAGATTGCAAAGGGCTTTTAGCACTATAATGAATTCAAGCAAACATGGAAGCTTTACGGGTTCATCTAATAATGGGGAAAATATCGAACAACTTGAAATGCTACTTGAAGCATATTTTGTTTTCATTGACAATACTCTCAACAAGCTGTTATCGGTATGAGATTATTGACTTCCTAAAAATATGTATAAATATATATATATACTCAAACCTTTTCTAATTACCTTATGATTGACCAAGTGTCAATAAATCAGCTGGGATATAAGAATGCTGCCCATTCAGATATCCCCTTGTAATCAGTTGATTAATATAGGGTTCCAATTTGTGATCCTAAAGAATTGCCATGTGCAACTACATGCAACATGTGGAAACTGATCCAAGGTTTCTAATAATGTGCCTTAGAAGAATCGCAAATACAAAAATCTACTATGCAGAAGCTGCTTGTGGAAGTTTTAATTTCTTTTTTCTTTTTTATTGTTGATATGCAGCTCAAGGAATACATTGATGATACTGAAGACTTGATCAACATTAAACTTGTAAGGAATTGTTCAAAGACTAGAAATTTTCCTTCCCTTTTCCAACTTTTCTTTGAACCACTCAATGTAACAACATATAAAGATATCATATCTTTACTCTTTGAACAGGGCAATGTTCAGAACCAGCTCATACAATTCGAGTTGCTTCTGACAGCAGCCACCTTCGTGGCCACAATATTTGCTGCAGTGACAGGAGTGTTTGGAATGAACTTCACAGCCACAATTTTTGATTACCCGTCAGCATTTAACTGGGTACTGGTTATCACTGGAGTTATCTGTGGCTTCTTATACTTCTCTTTCTTGTTGTATTTCCGGCACAAGAAAGTTTTTCCATCATAGCTTGCTGTGTAAATAACTCCATTTCAGATTATTACTGCCATTAAATGATAATTCTGAGCTTCTTATCTTTGAACCATAGTTTCTCCGAAGCTGTTCCTGTGATAAAATTTAATGCTTTTGGAGCAATGTGGTTCTGTGCTTGTATGCTCCATTGGCACAATTCTTTTCCCATTCTATCTCCCTTTTTTCTTCCTTGTGGCTGGACTATTCTCCTACTTTAAAGGGAAAGCTCATTCAACCCACATTAAACTTCAAGAAAGGCTTGTTGAGAATGTATTTGCCTTGTACAGTTGTGGATTTAATATATGAAATTCAAGGAAGTTTTACTAGAGATAGTGCAGATATGTGAATGAGCTTTGAATGGAATTGAGAAATGACAGAATGCTTTCCCTGGAAAAGGAATTGAAGCACACTCCATTCCTTATCAGTCTGTATTCTCTGTTGTCTAAAGGGAGATTCAGCCGCCTACTCACCATCCATTTCAATGATAAACCCTGGACTGCCATCTACTGTTTCTTAATCCTGCCTGAAATACCTGTTGTTGCTGGTACAAGCTCCAGCTCTCTGCATGTTGCCATACTTTATGCAGCTGATCAAGTTTTGACATTGACATCTATTTCTTGTAAGTCTGGTATCTCTTTTTCTTCCAATCTTTTCAGTAGATTACCCCATAGGCTTGGTCCCATCTCCTGAAAGAATTCCCCATTATTCTCATTTTGGTCTCGTGGTTTTCCCTGTTACTTTTAGATCTACTTGTGAGGCCTTGTTGGATGAGACATTGATGAGCAGCAAGGTCCATATGATCTATGGGTCTTATGACTGAAATATGTTGGATACACACTTGGTATGTAAGCTTATATTGTTTCCAGGGCTTGGAAAACCTTGAGTAGAGAACTGGTCACTTTCAATGCTTCCATTCATTTGATGCAGCCCATCTGTGCACAATTATGAAAGAATTCTGAATATTTCTCGTTAATACTCTGATAGAATACAAAACTATTTATACATATACAGAGTCTTGGAAGAAAAAGGAAAGGAAACTATCCTAAAATTATGCACACTAAATCTGGTATACCTATTCAGAATAATCATTCAAATTTTTTTCAAATCCCTCAGATTTTCCACCTATTAACTTAATCATGATTCTGCTTGTCATAGATATAGACACAGATAAAGAACAAATCAAATTCTCAGGAAACTGTAACAGTATCCTTCTTGTCAATTAAATTACAGAAGAACGGCACATGTTTTTTCAGACAGTGCATTGATCTTGGCCCTCAATTTATCAATGATCTTTTTTTGTGTGTGTTTCTGTTCTAAGGTTGAAAATTAAGTGAATGGCAGAGAGCTTTTCATTCATATATCATTGGTCATTCATAGAATACAACATCCTTTGAGCATGTAAAACTGCAGCAGAACCTTGCCTTGTTTTTTCCACAATCTGCTTTATCAAAAGCTTTCCCATCTCATCTTCTTCATCATCCTCACTCTCACCAACCTCATTTGATCCCCAGCTCCTTGACGTCCGTTCTTCCCAAGACCTGATCATATCACAAACCAAATTTCTCGACAACCATCTCTCTCCAGTGATATCTTGATGCATGATGGATCCACCATTCCCACCATTCCCACCTAGGGATAGTTCTCTATCAAATGGGTGCATCTCCTTGATATGGTCAGTATTATATATAGTCTCTGGTGGAACCTCTTCACCTGTTCTAAGCATCTTGCTGATCTCTTCACAAGCCTCATTGTATGCTTCTAGGGTTTCCCCTGACAAATTTATAACCATAGGATGGTTAGTGCCTTCATCCATAAAGATTGGGCTTTCCTGGGTTGATAAAGATCCTACTTCACTATACAATTCCCTCGTAGAGATTATGCTTTCTTGTCGCATGGAGTGTGGCCTCTTCTGGTTGTTTTGAAGAGCTGCCTCGAGCTCTATGATGCGTGCTTCAAGCCTTGACTGGATTACCTCATGGAGACGCAAGCTCAGCTCCCGAGGTGATACTGCATAGTTTGCAGAATGATGGGTTGAGGATCCACTTACATCAAGGTCCGAGTCTGATTGCTCACCAGGTTGCCTGTTAAGGGTGTCCACTCTCAGCTCTCCCTGAACCACATCTGCGATGAAGTCAGGATCAAGCTGCAACCAAGTATTTGAAAGTATTATAATTCCATATAACAAAAGTCATCTTCAAATGAATCATACCATACATAACAAAATTGAGCTTCATTTAGACTAAAATAATGAATCAATGCTAATTAATCATAATACATTATGCTGTAAATTGACTGCTTAATTTGTTGCCTGTATCCAGTTACAAAGATAACTACTCAACTCAGTTCCAGCAGTAAATCCCACTGCCTTCCAGTGTTTTGTTTATAATCCAGATTTGAGAATGTTGGTGCTCACTCTGGAATGAATTAGCACATAATCACCCCCTCAGCAACAAAAGAGATTCTGAAGGGGCTAGTAGAAAATGGACAGCAACTTAAAAGAACTTCCAACAAGCCTGGATTCAAGAATGATAGCCCTGAAGATTCACTCTCTAAGACAGAGTAAAAGAAACAGCTGAAGATTCAAATGGGAATATTCGAAAAGTACCCAAAGTGTAGTCATTGATAAATGCGGATTTAAGAATGTTGTTTCTGCTTTCACGACAGGCAGAAGATTCCACAAGAATTAATAAGAATATCAGTAACTAATGAGTCATGTACGTGACCCACTTTATAAGAGCCCCATAAAGATGCAAGCCTTTGTCAGAGCCCATTTTTTTCCTTTTTTTTTTCTTTTATTTAAAACAAACAATTTTTATCTATTGTTCATGTAAAGATATAAACTGTATAGTGTCAATGAAAAGTGTCTACTGATCTCTACATGTACAAACTTTCTAGGGCTCTGGAGCAAAGGAAAATAAAGGTTTGAATGAGATGGTCTAGTCTGTGACTCTTTGTAGTTAAGGTAATGGAGACAACAGAAGTAGAGTGCATTGAAAGGCAAGAAAGATAGCGACAGTATGAATTATGACAATTGTTTGAAGCAAATCAGTCCAAGGGAGGATATGGACTTCAATCATGAGAGGGTTGGTATTTACCCAATAGGTAGGACTCAGCCTATGTGATTAATATTATGGTGATGAAAAGGACACCATCACTTTAATGCTTGAAAGTATCAGCAGTTGAAGTTTTAAAGGTCTCATCTCATGTGGAAAGACATGTCAAACAGAAACCAAAAGATGGGAAACAAGTTTTAAAAAGAATGCATTGCTGCATAAGCAGCAGCCAGAATCTGTCATTTTCCTGGATTCTGGTTCAGTGTGGAGAAAAAGCATAGCTAATAATGTCCTCATATGATATCTTCAAGAATATTTAAAGAGTTGTTGGAGAAAAATTGAAATACAATATGTCACCATGTTGAAGGAACATAGATTGTGTATTCAACTTATAGCCAATATATGAGCAAACATATAAGGTTAATCGTGAAATCTCTAAAGTTTCCTTGCCCCTGAAGCATTGCACTATATAAAACAAGTTGAACAAGAATCAGAGGTTATCAAAATCTAGGCCATGGAATGATCACAGCTTATCTATGTAAACTAAATCATATGCAGTTCAATTTTAAAAGATTCAGATGCATGCTTACCCCAACAAAATCCGATAGTCTCTCCAAACTAGACGATGCCTTCATGTTCTGCTCCAACCTCTCCAGTTCAGCTTCAAGCTCCGCCTCAATTTTACTAATCAATTCAGAGTTCTCTGTATTCTGATTGTCCGGCTCTTTGGCGTTGAATTTGGTAGATCGATTGAATTCCTGTTCAAGTGACACAGAAGTTGGTATCCCACTGTTGAAGGAGCAATCATTAGTTTTCATGGATTCAAAACCCTCATTTGTGAGATCTTTGACAGTGAGAAAATCTTTCATTTCAAGCTCCTCATGTAAATCCTCAACCAAGTTCTCAGTCTGCTTTAACTGCTCATTTAATTTGTCCACTTCTCTCTTACTGGCAACCAAAGTGGCCATTACACCAATAGTGATTCCAAGAAAGAAAAGAAACATCCCGTTGGGTGATCCTGATGAGAGTAAAACCATAAAATGATATAAATATTCAAGGAAGAGATGCAATCTATGAACGTAACAACCATTAAATCAGATACAAAAATCCACACGGAAATGATTACATCTTCACATTCAGCTGCAGGTTTACATGAACAACTAGAATATAGAAAGGCTTCTGTACACACGGAATAAGAGCACTTCTACTATAGCATTAGTGGTCACACCAGAAACTAATATGTATGCATGGTAGAAACCTTTTCAGTCACCTTCAATGCAGAAGTTCATTTGGTTTCATAGACACCATGTCAGACACCTTTATCTCTGTTGGGATTGGCTGTCTAAAATTTCGTTCTTTTAAGTCTTCTTTTGCTTGCATAGACAGTCTTATAATCATAGTGTGAAAGATGTGACTAGAACAAGAATATTAGAAGAATTCTTGCTAATTCCAAACCAACATACAAGGCTTTTTTAATTAACAAGTGGAGTAGATCATTCGATTGTGAACAAGCAAAGAAGTGAAAAGCACGAATGCTAAAGATAGTGAAGCAATTTCATCAAACCATGTGAATAGAGTACAACCTTGTGAATGGAATGCTTCACTAGATGCTCTTATACCAGGACTGCTCGATCTTTGAACCCTCCCCTTTCTGACATTTTGTTTCAATTTCCAAGGGAGCTGCAATGATCCAATACTTGGTAGTGGTGGAAGCCCCAAAAGTGTCTCATTTTCCTCCAAGTGCGTGCCATCTCCCTTATGAAGCTTCTTTTTCTCACTTTCAAACTGCAACTCTGCTCTAAAAGAACCACCACCAACTCTGCTGATTACTCGGCTGCCATCAGTCGCCAACAACGGTCTCACTGTAGGAGTATATGGAGATGGCAGTGAGCTGAATTCGTACTCATTCATATTTTCATGCTCCCTATACAGCTGAGAAGCGACACAACTTTCTAATGAATCCAGTGGCTTAATAGAATACTCAAGAGGCCTTCTACTTCTAAAAGCCTTGTGTCGCTTAAATCTGGTCTCTTGGGTCGTAAGGACATCTGTTAAATTATCAGAATTGCCAGAAAACTCGGCCTTTCCCTTCCCATCAAAATCATTAGTAGAAGCTACTCCTGTAGCCAAATCACCAATCTCTCCCAAGTTTTCACTACCTAAAATATCATCTATGCCTAATTGTTTCTGCCTCAATCTCCGAAACGGGCCATTCCGCTCTTGTATTTGTTGCAGCAAATTACGGGGTTTAGACTCCCCAGATAATGATAGTGACCCTTCCTTTTCGTTTGAAAAGTTCTGCCAGTACTTGGCCAAATACCCAGCACCAGCAGCTGCTGCAACAACCCACAAATCCATGTTCTCTCTTTCTTGACTCAAAAAATATCAACCCAATTGTCAAACTTTCCCATAGAAAAGCCCTTCTCTCCTGAAATTCAATGCTAAAATCCCAGATATCAAAGAATGAAATACTAATAACCAGGTGTATGAACTCAAAAAATGGACGAAAATACACATATATACACATACCCAGAAGCTAAAATGAAGTCAGAATGTACATAAACAGGAAAAAAATTAACTAATGCATCCAATTGAAGAAGGAAAACTGTATTGTAGTAAACCCCATGAATGAAATGAGGCATATGGTCCCAACATGAAGGCCTGGAAATGTCTTCATTGGAATAAGGAATGAAACAAAACATTCCAAGCCACTAGATTGCGGTTGCCTAGGACCAGTCACACCCATTGCTATGTTATCTGTACTGTTGGAGCCAAAATGAGGTCATGAATTTTTATTAATTAAGAAAATGAGGGGCTCTCAGGGCTCTCAATGTCTTCAAAAAAATGAAATAGGGTATGTATTTTGATAATGGGAAAGCTCGCCATTATGTAAAGTCCTAGTGAGAAATTGATTTACTTAAAATTTTGTTGATGAGTTATTTGGTGGATTTTCACACTTGTTTGGAACAAAATCAGAGAAGAATTGAAGGAAATAAAATTTGGGTGATTTGGTTTTGTGGGTATTTTTGTTAGGAAACGAGTATCCCATTCTCACATGGGATATGCCCTCATTTAAAAAGTGCAAAATTTGGAAAAAAAAATTCTTCCACAGCAACGAGACATTGCCAAAACAGACATGAAAAAATAAGGCAAGAACTTAGAATAAGGCTTTACTCAGATCTTGTCTGATTTGAAAAGGATGAGGTATGGTCCTTGGTATCGTATCTAAGTTTGAGAAAGTATTCAGTATCTACACTACAAAATATGATATAATCATCCTTTTATACTACCATATCATTGAAAATTAGTTATTGTTAAAATAAATAAAATGATAAATTACATCTTTAAGCGTTGAGATGACAAAATATGAATGAATGGTTGTACCATATCTCCATAATAACATGATACAACAAAAGTACTGATACTCTCCCTCTAGGTTTTCATTTTCATTACACAACATACATGGAGGATCATGCCATCTCAGCATTATCATGTTTGCAAGCTTTCAATATTTCTCAACATGCAACACAGCCATACAACTACTACACGACCACCACATGGAGTTCTTTTGAGGGTTTCAATATCTCAATCTAGATAAAGGGAAGAAGAGAGATCTTGGTTGAGAATGTTGCAGAGAAAAGACACCTTAACAAACAAATTTCAAGAGCATGGATTCAACCCATTAACAATTGCTTTAAATTTAAAAACAAACCCATTTTTTTTTCATTAAGGAATCCAATACAACAAAACTATTAAAAATGTCTTTGTTCCTTTTATTCCGAAATCAAGATGCCAAGGTGCTGCTTGGGCAGCTATCCACAGTGCAGGCCAAGATGTCTCTGTAACCCCTGGATATTCTGAAAGAGTCATAAACCTTGCCATCCCTGCTCTTCTTGTATTCAAACAACAGGTTTGAATGATCAAATGCTGTAAGTTTTACAAACCCATAATCATAGTCTTTGAAGATGCTCCACTTGGTGTTGATGGTGGTGAAATCTGCAAGGCTTGCTCCTCCCCCACCAGCAACCACATGTATTGTTCCATTCAAGGTGCCCTTGTAATAGTGCTTCTCTTCATTAGTGCAAATATTCTGTAGCAGTAAAAAGAATAAGACAATCAAATCATTGGTTAAGGAAGAATACAGATTTAAATCTGGGTAGTAGCATTTTCAGTCGAATGTAAATAGCATAGACAACTAGTTCAATGCTTAATGAAATGAAGATTATGATAATGGATCATGTAAAGTCATTCATCAGCATTTAAAGAGCTGCTTTGTTTATGATTTACTCATTGCCCCAGGACTCCTGTAGGCAAAACTATAGTACTTGGAGCAGCTAAGGGCTTGGGTGGATGAATCAAATGGCAAGCTCAACAACACTCTAGCCAAGCTAACGGTGACTGCACAAACTCATGAGCAGCTCCTAAAACAAAGGAAAGCTGGGCAAACTTCCTGGACAATCCCTCCAAAGGATGAATCAGTAAGGGATGGAGGAAAATGAGAATGCAGAGACACAGAGAATGAGATGAAGAGAGAATGTGAGAATGAAAGAATGTTGGACTCAGCTCATGCTGTCACCAAGAAAGTGAGAGCTTCTTGGTAGTTCCCATAGATGTCACCAGTTGTTAGAGCAGCTGAGAATGAGCTCAGATAGATGAATCAAATGGTGAGCCCAACAATTGAAGCCGTCAATGGGAACAAGCAAGAAGCCATCACTTTCATGGCTCTCCCTGCTTATTCCCATTTTTCCCCATCCCTTACTGGCTTATCCTTTAGAGGGGGCGGTTGGGTATCTATTTGTTCATCCAACCATCCTTTATTGTAGGAGTTGAACCCTGGTTGGAGTGATTTTGATTAAGGCACTTCTAGTGTGTAACGCTTTTTAAAAGTAACTTTTTGAAGAATCACCTACCAAGTGATTTTCAAAAGTTTGTCAAACACCTAATTTCTGTAAGAACACACTTCCAAACATTAGGAAACACTTCTAACTCTGTCAAAACCACTTCCAAACAGACTCTTCAGACAGTCACCATCAGCTTGGCTAGAGTGCTGTCGGTCTTGCCATGTGGTCCATCCACAATGGCCCATTTTCAGCTACTTCAAGAACATTCTTTATAAGTGTACAAGTTTTGAAGAAATGTTATTATTACTAGAAGGGTTGTTCCAGGAAGTAATTTTAAAGAAGCAGCAAAGACCAACTAATAAGCATTAAACAATTTCACTGTCCAAGCAACTTCTAAAAGAAGATACTACCTGCTTTTTAGAAGTTAGATAGAGTGATTTTCATGGAGTGGAAAGAGAAGTATTTGAATGAAAAAACGTCAGTAAAAATGGTATTTCCCTTCAAAAGTAACCTTCTGTCCAATAATCAGAAATCATTCCAGTCATCAATAAAAGTCTCTCTTCCAAAAAAATTGCTTTCTAATACATTTGAAATTGACGACCATAGACACAAATTGCATGAACAAACACACTTGAAAGTAGTCCCAAATCCTACTTTAACTACATGGCTGATAAAGAGTAAAGATAGAATTTAATGGGTCTAACTTGGTTTCTTTGGAACAATTAAATAAGACTTTCAGGTTAGTTCAAAATGCAACAAGGAAACATGAATAAGGTCAGAAACATCACTACATACCTGATAAATGGGACAAGTCCTTTCATAATTGTGCACATGACCATACATGGCAATGTCAACCTTGTACTTCTGCCAAAGTTTTTGAAGGTCGTCCCTTCCCATTGGTTCAGCAAAGGATCCCTCTTCAGCATAAAAGGAGGAAGAAGAATAACCAAGAACACGATGTGCAAGAAAGATCAACCATGGTTGCTTCTGTCTATCAACAGAGGCTAGACAGTGCTCAATGAACCTGTATTGCTCTGTTCCCTCTCTCCAATCATGTTCTGTGTCAGCTATGCAGAACCGGAACATGCCAAAATCAGTGGAGTACCTGGAAGAAGAAGAAAAAAGGGATAATGTTCAAGACCAGTAGCTTGGAAATTCTTTTGGAGAATGACTTTAAGTTTAGTAGAGTAAGAAACATGAACCTTCATTGTAAAATTAGTACAAGTACATGTAATATACCCAATGGCATTAAGATTCTATATCCTTGTATTTGATTAGATAACAACGCTTTCACATGGAATTAGGGAGTTAAATATAATTATGGAATCTAATGGGTGGATTTAAAGATTGAAAATATAGAAACTTCTCAAAGTGCAAGCAAGCAAGAACTAGGGATTCGTTTGTAAATAAACAGAAAGGAGCCATGATGCAGACAATGTTGAGACTAGGCTGGGAGTCAACCCCCCTTTCCCATCCCAATTGCTTGCATACATGATCCAAGCCTCAATAGCACAAATTTCACTCAACTGAAGAAGGTTACATATGCTTAAATGAATAAATAAGCAATAATCACTAGTTATAAAAAATTTAGAGCATCATGATGGACAGAGATAAAAAATGTGAACATAATAAGAGGTAGAAACTACCAACAAAAGTTAATCTGAAAAGCATTAAGCACAACAAACTAAATTAAATCTATGATGTTATTCCAAGGTTCTCATACCAGAATTTAGCCCTGTTCTCAGCAGGCACATAGAACATAGTCTCAGCCAGCACACCACATTCTCCTCCAGAATCCAGGTTTCCATAGAAGGATCCTGTTCCAGGCCAGTCCCGCTCATGGTTGCCACTGGAAGGAAAAATCACCAATTGTCACATAAGATAGAGCAGGATATGTGTACATTTTCCAACAAGGTTTGCAAGAGAATTATGCCAAACCTTGCAATCATGTATGGCACTGTTGAGGTAATTGACTCAACCTGTGCAGTAAATTGATCCCACTGTGAAAGGTATCCATTTGCATAACATATATCTCCAATGTGGAAGACAATATCAATGTTCTTCAAATCTTCAATAAGCTGCTTAGTAGTGTTAAGAGAGCCACGCTGATATTGGTTGTATTCATTAGAACCATCAGCCTCATCCTGCAAGGTGAAAAAAGAAATTACTTCTGTAACTGCACCTAACTAATCCAAACAGCTATATGGGACAGATTTCATAATCCTAAATAAAATTTTAGAACATGGAAACTCTGGAGTATGTGAAGTAATGGTGCCAAACATGAAGTGTCCAATAACCAAAAAGAAGAAAAGTTTATAGTTCATTCTAAGTTACCTTAAAGAGTGTTTGGTAAATCAAGTTAATGACTTAATATGACTCAATGACTTCATTTAAGTTATTAAGGACACCAAGTATGTTTGGTAAAATAACTTAATGTTACAACTTCAAGTTAAAAATAGCTTTCATAAATCAACTTCATGACTTAATATGACTTAATAACTTAAGCATAATTTAACTTAAAGCTATTTTGAGTCACTAAGCATTAAGTTTTACCAAATGCCCTCTCTGGACACTTTTGACTGGTTTTTTTGTTGCATGGATATGAATAAAACACCCATATCTGACATTCTATATTAGATATATGCTCCAATTTGGCTTGGTATAAAATGAGAAAAGTGAATATTAGGTTATTTGGATATATCCCCAAGTCCTAAAATTTGGAAATCGCCGACTTTTAGATTAGATATATGCTGACACCCCACACATGGACGTAAGTACATCTAACATAATTGATATCAAAAGAAGCAGCACAATCCATAAAGAAAGAAATATACCCCTGGAAATTGATATTCACTTAAAGTTGATAAAGGTAGTGCATACACCTCAAGTAGCCAATATTTGATAAGCATATATTCCTCCCAGAAATAGGAATTTAATCCTACCAGTTGATGACAAATCTATACAGAAAAAGCCTATCCAGACACAATGATATATTCAATGCTTACATCATATCAGCTGGTGTCAAATCCATAATCCTCATGATAGATGAAAGAAGGTTTAAGATTTGATATGCAAAGTAGAGTTTCCAAGAGATTACAAACCTTTCCCATGTCACCAAAAATGACAACACGTTGTAAAGAGTTTTGACCAGGATAAGGAGAAGCCCTAAACTGGTATTGTTGACTCCAAATATATGTACCATTGAACAATCTATGCCCCAGCTTGTAGCTATACCTGCACAATAAGCAAGAAGCATAGATAATGTTCATCTGGAAATAAAATCAAACTGAAATTCTTCATAAAGATCCACAATTGTTATCACATGAAACCCAGCTCATTTAATGATCAAAACAGTTGTATTTAACAGTCTTTTTTCTTTTTCTTTTTTCCCCTTTATATCAAATGGTAGATATAACAGATTGCTTCACAATGAGAAAAGATTGTTTTGTTAAAAGCTACCAATCCTACTGCTCTCTCCTGTCCCCTTCCCAGCCTCTTGTTTCTGCCAACTATTGCAAAATTTCTAGATATCCTGCATATAGAATTTGTTCATGACTAATTTCACCAAATAGGCATGAGCCTGCAACTAAGCAATCAGATCCAAGAGCAAAAACCCAAAGCAATTGTGAAAATGATAATATGAGAGAGAGGTCATATATATCTTCAACTCCAGAGCAGATTTAGAGCACTTATTTACTTGAAGAAGCAAGTAGGAATAATTTCATATATGTTTACATGTGAATATCTAGTTGATTTCATCTTGGTGTTAAAAGAAACCCTTAAGAATATTGTCCCAGCCATGCCACAATTCTTGGAGGTATTGTTGATTTCCTCTTGTGTATATAGGGTGAGCCCTCTCCTTTGTTAGGAGCCTTCAATCAAACATTTGTTTGCTTATCAAAGAAAATATTTTCGTTGTTGCTTTTACTTTTAACTTTAAACAAGCAATTTGATTGAATATTATACCATTAAACAGAGTAGACTAAGGTGCAGGTGATTAATGAACTATAATTGCAATTTCCAAGAGAAGTGAAGGTCAAAAGAAGCAAAATTTCTACCAACAAACTTCAAACTAAATCTCAAATTACATGGTATTTAGTTTGATGAATAGAACAAATAAAACTACAAATTTGACTAAAATTTAAGATCTATAATGAACATCATATGCTAGCAGATGAGATAACATACACTAAGTTCGGCCACAACTCCTTCAAGAAACTAGTATGTATGTATCCAGGATCACGCCAACCAACTGTGCTTGCTGGTGCTCCTGCACATAGACATTCATATGATGTATTATCTACCAAAGAAAAGTTGAGTAAGTGGAAGAACATAGAGCATCTTAACCCATGTCTGTAACCAAAAAAATATGCTTAAAATTTTTAGTTCTAGAAAAAAATTCTAAGCTTTCTGATCTGATAAGGTTATAACAAGATTTGGCCATTGTGGACATTTATTCATCATCTATGGGTAATTATTTGTTCACCATATTTTCATGTAGAATCTATTCATCATCATTCCACAACATAATGGGCATAGACAAGAAGGTTATTATTAGTTCACTATATTTTCATATAGGATCTTTTTCATCACTGGTGCATAACATAATGTGCAAATTCTCTATTCCTGTGCCTATTTATCTTACACATAAGAAGCACAGCACCCTCCCAACACACCCCCCTCACCCACAAAAAAGAAAGATTGGACTTAAGGTGACCGCAGTTTTTGTGCTATTATCATATATTTAATTTAGCAAAACATCTAAATAATATGAAGATTCCATTTTTAAAGGTTTTTCCATGTCAGTGTACTACTCATATTAATTCAAATGAACCATAGTGATCATGTTTTTTCTTGGAATAAAATTTTTGATGCATTGACTTTTTGTGTATGTTGAGATCAGCATGTGGAGTAACATCAATTTCTAAAAGTTGCTAAAGAATCCATTGCTAAAATAAAGTTGATTTGCCATTCGAATGTGTCTTGTAAGAACAATATTCAAGAGAAAAGGAAATTTACTCACCACACATGCTCCTACGATCAAAAGTCAGTGTCCCAGCTGGGGAACGCACCTTGTCTCCTCCTTTCAGACCCCATTCAATGAAAGGTGCTGCATCATTGATCCCGTATCCACTCGTCCATGTTACAGTCATCTATATATCATATTAAAGTTTGCTATCTCAGCATGGAATCATGAGACAAATAGAACACACATAATCACGAGTAAAGAGAAGGTCTTTACATGAAAGACACAGGCCCTACACCAAAGAATGGATTAAACAGAAAGATAAGCCAGCAAGATGTAACAAATTTTTTCCCTGATAGATATATTTTATATGCAAAATATATAAATCTTTTACTCTTCTTATATACCATGTAAGGCATGTTCCCAGAGAAATGTAGTGTTGAAAAAATTAAACTTACCTCATTCCATACTTTTCCTTGTGCCAGACGAGGGTAAACTGGTGCATTAGGATTTGCAAAAGCTACAGAATTTGACACTGCCACCAGCTTCGGCTAATAAACAAAGAATAAAATCATTTCAATGAGCATCACAATTGCCAGTACAACCTTTAGATGTAAGAAAAGAATGACAATAACAAGGGAATGATCTAATATAAAAGTCCAGTAAATAAGAACTCAAGACAGTTCACAATCATCCTCTACAAATTGATTCATGCAAGAGATGACAAGCCAATGATCTACATAACTATGTAATTATAGGCCAAAGACAGTTACGAGCATACATTTACTAATCCGCCAGAAAATAGTGCAAAAGAGAAGTCTGATCTCTGGTTGATCAATTGAAGCTTCAATGATCCTTTCCCTGTATTTTTGTAGTTAGGACTGGTGTAATTTGCATACTGATACTGCAAGAGAAGATTGCAAGGTCAATATTCACATAGGAGGCCATCTTCCAGATCAAGGAAAAGCAGGCTCAGGATCCATTTAAAACACAGTCATGACAAAACAGAAGGACACAAACCTTAATAGGCGCAGAACACAATAGTGGAGGAGTAACCCGGATATCTTCTGGAAGACAGGTTGAAGCACTGAAATTATGGAATAGATGTTCTTCCAATTAGTTCACTACAATTAAAGTGAAATAAAAGGCACAAAAACCATTTTCCAAAGTTTCAGCTGAAACCAAATCTTCACAGAGAGTATTAATATTCAGTGGCATCAATTTACCTGAAATTGGCAGGAGAAAATACCCCAATCCAATCATCAACTGATGGGCTTGGGGAGCTAAACTCTACAGTCACAAATTCTGTATTTTGTCCCTAAAAAGTGAAGAAATGTTGCATCAGCCTCAGAACACAATGTACACCAAAGAGGATTTAACTACTATGAAAGTGGCATTCTGTCAAGAGATGCAAACTGATGTAGAACAAGATGGATACCAAGCCAAAACCAAGACTACTAGAAGATATTTAATTTTTTTGTTTAGAAATTTCTAATTTTGTTTTATGATATTTATCAGTTTCTAGGATTTTATTAGTTAAAACTTGTTCATATATGCATTCCTATTCTTAATAATTTTATGGACTAGGTGGATAGACCTTTGGTAGCCTACCTTTGAAGGAAAAATTTTGGAGAGCTCTTTTTATTAGATGAAGATTTAAAAAGAGCAAAAAGTGAGATTTACAACATATAAGTTTAGAGTTTGAGTGTGGAATTATCTAGAATTGCAAGATCATTTATGGCCTATAATAAAATATATTTTTTCATACAAATCAAAATAATGTAAAAGATCATGCTGAGGATTGCTACCAAACCAATGTGTTGTGAAGGTGATTTCAGTATTATAAGGTATGCACAACTCAAACCAATGGCAAGAATGAGGATAACACACCACAATTTATTGAAGAAAAGTTCACATCATGATGAGAAAATCACAAGGTTGTGAAACTACGATGGGGATGAGACATCTCTTGAATGTGTTGACTTTATCACAAGACAGCATCTATAAATTGAAACTCTAGAATTTGAGAACGATATTTTACAAGAAGATCATACTGAAATTTCAAACCCAAATGAAGAAATGACAGAGCCAGAAATTGCATGAATTCCTAGCTAAAGTTAAATTTTTTCATAACAGGAACTTAATAGGAACCAAGGCAGGCCAATAATTTCTAAGTCTGAAGAGCCAAGTTACTTTCTGAAAAATGATATGTTACAATTTATAAAAGAATTCATTTTATTGAATGTGAAAATTTTAATTTAATTTTCAATCTTTATTTTGTGGATCTTGTCAATCAGTTGAAGGCTTTTCCCAAAGACTTTCTAACTGCTAATTCATCTATATTGATCTTTATTGGGTTGAAAATTTTAAATTGAAGACCAAAGAAAAGGAACTTTTAACTGCTAAAATTCTCGATAACCAATTGAGAAAAGAAGAAGAAGAAGGCAAATGCATTCAAAATATGTATTCCATTTGAGAGGAAGATTCCACTTTTGGGAGGTCAACCCATAACAAGTTCTGTAAGTGGAGGGGACGGATGCAGGACCAAAAAACCCACCAAACAAACTCATAGGTTTTTTTCCTACTGTTTTCATGATTATGTCAGAAGTTTCTAGAGTCTTAATTGTAGAAATTAGATCCTTATAGAGTTTTAACTGTTCTTACAGCTTTATGGAGCCTACGATTTGGTCTCCTAATGTTAAAAAAACATAATTTTTTATTGCTTGTCTGATTAGAAGCCAGGATTTCCGGATTGAAAAAGGCTAGCATATTTTCCTTCACAGCTATTAAATTAGTCTAGGACCAAATGATGCAATTGAATCTTACCCCCAATCCAAGAACTGTAGGAGAGGCTTTGACATAAGCTTGATCATGAAGAGCAAATTTTGCATTGTGAATAGCAATCTTAGCGAGAGGCTGATCCCCATGTGATATTGCCCCTTCAATGCAGGCAAGAGCCCACAAAATGGCCAACAGACTCGCCCCAAAAACTCTCATCCCACCAAAATCTGAAATCAATCCACCAAAAAGAACAAAGAAAAACGGGGACAATCAAGAAACATTTCTGCAGAAACCAAGTCCTATAAACCAACTTACAAAACAAAAACACAGGCAAATATGTGGGGAAAAAAAAACGTATAGTTGGATTGCCACTCAGACAAACAAGCGAACCCAAATTCAACAGCCAATTCAAATTCAAGCTAAAAGAAATTGAAGATTTCAATCCTCTCTACTCCCGCTATTAGTTGAAAATAGAGATGATATCTAGGACATCAGAAGTAAAACTTGGAAATAAATCTTCACATATACATATGATTAAATGAAAATATATCAAGAGATGCCTCAATCTACAGTTCCTTCTACACTAGCTCATAATCTCAAAAACCCATACCAGAAAAAACAGCATAAACAGAAAAACAAGCAACTGGGTATCAAAGAATTGGATCAACTAGAAGAACAACTGAACAAGTGGGTTGCGAGAGAATGAAAGATGATAGTTCATAATCTCCCAACCCCATATTAGAAAAAACAAAATAAACTGAAAATAAAGCATTTGGGTATCAAAGAATTGGATAAACCAGACCTGTAGAATAACTGAAGACGTTGATGTTTTCTGAGAGAATGGGAAATGAAAACTGAAGTTGAAGACAACAGCAATGAAATCCACTATTATAAAAAAGGACTCTTCGGATATTTCAAAGGAAGATTCTCTGTACCAGCTCAACGGCCGATGGATTCTTCTAATAATGGATCGTATAGAACTCTATATTTTCCTTCTTATGGTTTAATGCCAAACAAATATTCAGAATAAATAGTAAAATCCATATTTTCTTTTAATTAAGTTTTTTTATACACATTTTATTTTCTATTTTTAAAAATAAAAAATAATAATATATGAAATAAATTAATTCTTATATATATGCTTAAAAATTATTTTCAAAAATTAAATATTAAATATTCAATTTTTTGAGATAAATATTAAACAAAACTTTTATTTTATATAAGAGTTGTTATTATTTTTTATTTTTAAAAATAAAAAATAAAAAATATATTCAAATAGTACTCCTTTACTTATTTTTTGATTTTATTTTAATTAATAATTATTTCTTTCAATATGCATTCAAAAGGGGCAAGATCTCCAACAAAGGTCAACCCACCTTTTTCAATTTCCTTTTTAACAAGACATTTCTTTTCCTATCCACACTCCCACTTGTTGGATCCATTATTCTTCTAATGTTTTTCTTATAAAAGAAATTTATAAAAAAACAAAAAAAAAACAAAACAAAACAAAACGTGTTTTGATTTAAAATGTAAAATATGATTTCAAGTTAGATATTGAAATTATTTTTCAAAAAGGCAATTTTAGAAGTTAGCTTGAATTATTTTTCTCATTTTTATAAATAAAAAAATAAAAAAATTGGATGATGATTTTAGATTAAATTTATTTTTCTCATTTTTATAAAAAATAAATAAATAAAAAAATTGGATGATGATTTTAGATTAAATTTTAAAATCTTATCTTCAAATAACAATTTTATTTAACTTATTTTAACTCTTCTATCTTAAGGATAAATAATTTAAAAATTCATAAAATATGTAAAAAAAAAAAAAAAAAAAAAAAAACTGGCTTTGACTCACTAAATAAAATAAAAAAAAGTAAAAAATCTCAATTTTACAAATCACTTTTATCTTCATTCATTTTAAAATATTTTAAAATATAGGTATATTTTAAAAAATCTAATTATTTTCTAGAATACATTTTTTCTATAAAAATTGGGTTTTTTAAATTAATTTTCTTTTTCCTTTTTTATGAACATTTCCATCCATCTCGATATTTCCTTCCATGCCCATCAAATAATTTATACTGTAAAATCCAAAAGAGGCACCTACGGAATTGATCTTCCACAGCAGTCGCATAATAAGATATTACAATGAAGCTGCCAAACCAAAAACACTACCTTGTCTATCTATCCATCTCAAAGCTCTAACCCAAAGAAGGAAAAATGATACATAAGAAAGAACATGAATTGCAGTACTCGGATCTTCTTCTTTTTACCCACTACCAAAAGAACAATTTGTCGAAAAATTTCATTCATGTTTTGTGTAACCCACTTCAAACAGAGAACACCATCCACCAGAGCAGAAGTCCTGGAAGAGAAAAGTAATACCAAAGTTAAACTAAGAGTTATGAGGATCATGGTGATTTGTGAGGCTGTGACAAGAAGTCTCTAAACATAAAATCAGCACAGCGACAGTAACTACTTCTACTTCTATTTATTCTACTGCTAAACCCAGAACTTAAAAGTTATAACCCAGATAGGCCGGGGTAATTGTTCGGTTTTCTATGCTTTCTTACCAAGCAAGACCAAAAAGAAAAATGGGGAATCAAATGTTTTTAACATGAGATTATTTGTTACCTAACACAGTTGTTTTTTTGTTGCAGACAGCTGGAAATGTGAATGGTAATAGTGGCAAGCAAGTAAGGCCAGTAGAATTTTGAGTTTGGGATCAGTATAATTCACTTTCTGCCAAATGTTTGTCATTTCAAAATGGCATTTGAGAGAATTTTGATTTTCAGAACTGTAGGGAAGAATGAACATCTTGCAGATGCGGTCAACAATGGGGATATGGAAGGCCCACCACCCCAGAAAATCTTGGGCAAAAGAAGACTTTGGGGAAAAAGGTTAAGAGCATGACATAAAAAGTGAGAAAAGGCAAAGCCATTGATGTACCTGCAATACTCATCTTGGTTTGAATTTTGGGTCCCCATGTTCCACTCCAAGCATACCCTAATCATATCAAGTATCAAAAACCAGAGATATGAATCCAAAACTTTCTTTTAAGAAGAAAGAAGTATGCTATGCATGCCTGCATCACACTCTTTAGCTAAAACCATGTTGGACAAAAACAGTCTGAGTTAGAAGCTAACCTCGTCCAAAGCAGTTGGTGGTGGTGTTCACCCCATTCTGACAAATACAAGCAAATGACTCATCCAAACCAGTGAAGCCACACAAGCCCCCACTTGCTTCACAATCCTTGCAAGCATCAGAATCTGAGCTATTATATTGCAAAGAAATCCCAAATTTCCATTTCATTGGGTCCCCCTCATCATCGCCAAGCCCATATATCGATGCATAGGATGAGCATTGTAGCTTTGGAAGATCCAGCCCATAACCAGACCCAACCCCATCCAGGGAGTTGTAAACACAACAAGTAGAAGTCGGTGCATTGGGGTCCAAGCCAATCCCAGTCACCCCTTTGCAAGAATAGAGCCCTCTGCATGCATGAGAACCTGAACCTGTATCACATAAATCTTCATTTAGATCAAACACTGGAGAGGTTGTGGAGCAACCAAGCAAGACAAATACATCATCCGCCATTATAGTGAATGGGCTGGCCCTGTCCAAGCTAAAGCTTCCAGAGTTCTGCATAGAAGTGCAAGTTGACATAAGAGGGTCATTGACAATGATAGTGCTGCTGGAGTAGTCAATTGAAGCAACCGTGTAAATGCCAGTGAGAGTAGAGAATTGAAGTGTCCCAGAGCTACATTTTACGTATCTAGCAAAGTCGGGGTGGCCGCAACCAAATCCAGTGCCAAATGGGAACTTGACAGTGATATTGCCACATACATCACTACATGTTCCATTGGGTGGCATCGCTCGGACAATGTCGGAGCGGGAATGGACTAGAGGGAGAGAGAAGAAAATGAGGATGAGAGGCCATGGAGTTGAGGAAGATGACATTGGTGAAGGTTTTGGGATGAGATGGTGTTTGAGGGACACAAATAGGAAGTACAATAATGCAGGACAACTAGCAATTGAAATTTGAAAAGGTGTTCTTTTCGGTGGAGGTGATTTACTTTCAACACTGGGCCCTTTCTTTTCTGTGTCTTTCCTAAAAAGTAGAGCCTATATGTCTGATAGGTTCTAGCTGAAAGGCAATATGATTTTTCATTACTTCGAAAAGAAAAGGAAAATTAGGATTTCAAGGTCTTGTTTGGTTGCAGTGCTTGCCTAGATGGCCCAAACACCAATCTCAACCAGTAGGAAAAGAACAGTCTTCTATCCCTATAGCAGTTTTACTTGGTTGATTACTATTTTTAGTTTACCATCTAATAGTCTAAGTGTTTCTGTTAACTAATAACTAACAGTCATAAAAACCTAATTCAACACAAAAACAAAAAGGTGTTAACTTTCTAACAGCCTGCTAAATTCTTCTGAACAAATAAACATTACAAAATGCTTCTAATCATAACGAACTTAAACTCGTGTTAGTGAAATATTTTGGAGAAGTAATTTAGATAATCCAAGTGAAAAGAACGATAATTTTGCTAACAAAAAAAAAACCAAAAGAAAAATGAAAAAAGAAATTCACATGTGTTGCATTTGGACACATGTATTTGGATTGGGACCCTAAATTTGAAATCCAAGGATTTGAGACTCTGTTGTTCACAGATCAACTTTCCCTCTTTGGTGTATACTTTTTGAAAACCTATACATTTTAATTTTTATCTCACTCTCTTCATCATTAGGCTTTGTCCCAAAATGCAAAAACTATCAAGCATCCACATAGCACATCAATAAAGAAGGAAATTCAAACAATCAAATTTTGATTGAAAAGAAAAATAAATAAAACCCAATAGTAAACTCGGTAATCAAACAAATGGATTTAGGTCTGACAAACTTTCAACTTCAGAATCAAACTAGGGACCCTGATAAAAATTTAATCAAACTAAAAACAAGTACAAAAACTGTAACAATTAGATAGGCTTAAGGTCAAGGTCTGAATGCAGTAAAGACCACCTGGTTTTCAATCATAAAGGAAAGATCTTGCCCATGGAAAAAGAAACCCATTTACATTCAAATACCTTTGTGAGAATACAATTGGGTTATATCGACATTTATGTTTAATAATGATCAGTAGAATATATCCTTGGGAATACAGTCCTAAGGACATAAAGAAAAATGCTCATCAACTAATGCAGGGTACATCATAGACCAATTCTAACTGGACTAAATAAAATGAAATCAAACAGAAATCCAAATCTTCAACTGCTAACAAGTCCACCTGATTTTCAATCTTCTTTAACATTGGGCAAACAATTACTCTGATTTCACATTTAATAAGGATCCTGACACATCCAATAATTCAGTAGAAGAGCAAATTGGAACGTAATTGAACACCAAGAAAATTTTCCTTTCAATTGCATTATAATGGTTACGTACAAACCCTTGATGCATAAAATGTGCTAAGATTTGACTTTCCAGTTTTTTATGCAAGTTTCAACATCTAATCCCAATTGAAGCAGCATAAAACGTATAAATAAGGTTGGAAGCTCGAAAGCATCTAAGAATCACTTGTTCAACACATGATGATTACACATGCTTTCATTTTCCCAAAGAACCTCATTCTCACCTCCATTTTGAGGTTCCAGGCAAGCATTAATCTTTGTATTGTCACTGAAAGCCTTGTAACCAAAATAGAATCAGCAGTTTCAGAGCTCCTGACAACCCAGTTCAATCCTTGAAAGCAATAAGTGTTTCCATTTTCCTGAAGTTCCCGTTTCCCAATTTCCATTTTGAATTGTCCTCCAGCAGGCACCAAGCTCTATAGCATAAAGGTGAGTCCTAGTGAACAAACAATCAGCAGCTTGTGAAGTTATCACATATACCAATTTTGAAAAGCAACTATTGTTGTTTCCATCTTCTCAACTTCCATTTCACGCATCCAGAGTTGTAAGCATAAGCTCCAGTGCACAAAACAAGCATCAAGCAATTGCAATCTTATGCATTCAGACCAGCCCAATTCTTGAAAGCAATAAGCGCTTCCATTTTCCTGAAGTTTCTCTTCCTCACCTTTGCCACTTTGAGCTTCTTATGCACCTCCATGAATGCTTGCTTGTACCTCCACTTATCTACAAAGATCTTCATCTCCTGAGATTTCTCCACAACCTGCATCACGGCATCGAAAAAGCCCCCTTTAACTAGAGCATACAGGAATGCATCAACCAAGTTGTGATCAAATTTGACCCCCTTCTCTCCATCAATTGAAATCCTTCTCTTGACCTCATTCCACAGCATTAAAACACTAAAATATTTCTCTGCACTTGCATATCCATTAATAAGGGACAAATAGGTTTGATCATTTGGTTCAAACTGTAGAAAGATCATCCTTCTGAAAGTCCTCCTTGCATCTTCTAATCGCCCAACCTTACAAAAGGCATGAATAATTGAATTCCAGTCATGGGTACCCACTTCAACTCGCGGGTCCTCAACAATCTCATCTAAGAAGGCAGCCATTAATTCAGGCCGGTGATTCTCTGTTAAACCTGTCATCATCGTGAGATAACTCCCCTTCATATCAGGTACTCTTGCTTCCCTCATGTCTCTAAACAAAGAAAATGCCGACTGAAAATCTTGGCTTGACATTGATGCTTCAATCAAAGCATCATAACTGCCAGCATCCAACTGAAGGCCCAAACTGCTGATTTCCGTGACCAATTGAGCAGCTTCAGCAGTTCGATGCTCTTTGCAGAAGGCCTTCAGTATTGACACATAGACCCCAAGCCCAACAGAAACTCCCTGAACATTCATTTCATCAAGAATACTATGTGCCTTATCTAAGAATCCAAGACTAACACAAGCACTAATAATACCATATCCAATAGATCTATCAACCGCAATTGATGAGGGCTCCAACTTTTGAGTTTCAATTATCAAACTTGCTAAATCCTTAATACTGCCATTTTGCAAAAACCCTTTTACCACTTCACAATAAGTTTCTTCGCTAAAGTTTGGACCTTGTTCATCGTCTTCTCTCAAACTCCGAAAAATGGTCCTGGACACATATTCCAAATTGCCAGACTTGACATATGCATTAATCAGATAACTGTAAATTACCTTTTTGCTTGAAAAACCAAACCCACGCATCAAACCTTCTAACTCAACTATCTTTTCTTCAAGACCCTTCAATGCATACAAATAAGCAAGAAACCCAAAACTTGATTCATCAGGCTGGATACCCAAAACCGACATCATCTCCACAACCTTCTCAGCCTCGCTCACAGATTCAAGATCCTGACTGCACCCCTCCAACGCCACATTGCAGGCATCCAAGTCAGGTTTCATAGATTCCAACTTCTCATCAATTGCAATCCTACAAGTCTCATTAAAAACACGTAAAAACGCAACAAAGCTACGATTCCTTCGCGTAATCTCAACAATAACACCACCCCACATAGAGAAAGGCATGAAATACCTATTCTTGAACATACAATTGATCAAAGCAAAAGCAGGAGCAGCGGTATTAGCAGAATTCATGGAACCCAAAAGGGTTCGAACAGTCCCAAAATCCAACAAACTGGGGTTTTTCTCCAGCAAAAATACAGCAGAAGCAAAAGCCCTCTTGAGATTATAGAGGTCATGGAGAGAAGCCAGGTGGGCAATGAGGGAGTTGGCGAGGGACTTACTTGGGAAGGTGGAATTGGTAGTGAGAGCCTTGAAAGACTTCCAAGCTTCATCAGTGTTGTTGGTAGAGAGGGATGTGTGGAGTGCGGATTCTAGGTCCTCTGGGGCAGGGCTCTGGAGGGGTTTAGGAGATGTTGGGTGTGGTGACCGTGGTGCTGAAGGGATTGGTTTGAGAGAAAAAAGTGATGGTTGGAGGAAGGAGTAGAGGGTTGGGAATTCGGATTCGGATGTGGAGGAGAAGCGCCTCTGTGGAGCAAACCTCACTGCCACGGCCCTTCTCCACATTCTGCATCTTCCGCTCTGCAATACCACCCGAACCGTCGCCGTTTTTGATAGGTATGCCGCCGTCGCCGATTTTGAAGGTATGCTTCAGGGCAATGCTATTTGCAATTGTGCAGAGGGATATATTTCTTATTGTCTTTGTTTTTATTCGTATCTATTTTATTTGGCATTATTAAGAAAAATAATAATTAAAATTAGTAACTATTTACTTACTCTAACTCTAAGGGAGCGGTCACTAACCAAAACTAGAAATGAAAATATGATAGCCTGGTCATGAATAAGAGGGAAATTAATTTTAGTTAAAATGTGATTTTATATTTTAACTTGTTATAGAAATTTTGAAGGAAAATATAATAAAAAGAAAATTAATAATAAATAATATTTGGTTTTTTAAAAAATTAAAGGAAAATACTAAAATATATATATATATATATATATAATAAAAGAAAATAAAAAATAAATTTAAAATTAATAAATCATTTTTATACGTTTTTTAAGCTTATTTTATTTACTTTATTTTTGTTATATAAAAAATTAAAAATTCCTTAAAATTTTGGAAAACCAATTTGAGAGGTTGTTGGGCTCAACGTTTGAAAAAGCGGGTGCGTTTAACATCGTTCGAATCAGACAGAGGTTGACTCAAAGATTTGAGGAATCGGGGATGGATGCAGAAGAGAGAAAGAAGAATTCATCGGAGGTGACAGTGGAAGAGTGGAGTGGGTCGTCTTCATCGAAGCTCTCTAGAACTGCAACCATCACTTCGCTGTCCATCCGGAGGTTCGTCGCCTTCTTCTCCACTGTTCTCCATTTTCGATTCTCTTTCTCTTTCTCTCTCCATAAGCCAAACACTTATCCTTCTTTTTCTTCTGTTTTCGCACCTCGCAGATCTGGCAGTCGGTTCAGCCATGTCTGGAGGCGGATTCTCCAGGCATTTGTACCGGAGGCAAGTGCTCTAACCTTTTTTTTTGGCGCGCGTTTAGGATTTTGGATCGACTTGATTGAGTACTTGGATTTCTTGAAGTTAGGGCATTGTTCAGAAAATGATTTTCTTGCTTTGGGAAGCGAATAGTTTCATTAGGTTGCTGCCTTAGAAATGTCGAGCAGAGAGCGAGGTTTTGAAGTTAAAGAGAGATTTTTTCTTTTGGCAATTAGTTGGATTCATTGGAAGTGACATATGGAAATTGGCGCATTAATGAATCCTCCCCATGGATTATGGGCTTGTTTGGTGACATTTTGAATTCTTCCCTTTTTTTGAGGCTCGGTGTGGATCAGGGAGAGTGTGAGGAAAAGGATGAAGGAAAGAAGGGGGCGCGGGGGGGAGAGGGAATAGAATTACGGCCAAGGAAATTTGTTCATGGTACATAAGTGGGCACAGCATCTCTACGGAGAATAAGCCAAGAAAATTGTTCTCTATTTTTGAGTTAAATTTTGTTCTAAAAAACAATTAAGAACTGTTTTTGAGAACCCTTATGAAAAATTATTTTATGACAACGCCTTTTGAACATGTTGCCAATCAGTCTAGTTTGAGGAAAAAAAATCTCATTGCGATTCGTCTCCAATTTATTCATTTGGTATATGGAGGATGAAGGATTTGAAAATGTTCAAATTTATAAATTGTTTTCACTATGCTTCTTTTTCCCTTTTGCTTTTCGTAGCAAACAAAAGAAGAGAATTTAAAATTCATTCATATTTGTGCTATTTTCCTAGTACTTTCTGAGATGTAAATGGAACATAAAATTTCTGTTCTTTTTTGTAAATAGATCTGTAGGTTTTTTATGGCCCTTATATTCATATATATATATATATATATATATATATATATATATATATATATATATATATATATATATATTTTCCAAAAAAGATGTACATGCCAAAACATTTTTGATCATTAAACCCAACACATGTTGTCCATGTAAATGCAGGGTTTTCCTAGCAGTGTAACTCCAGATTATGCTCCTTTTCAATTATGGGATTCATTGCAGGTAAAAATTGTAACATTATTCATGAGCAGACATACATTTAAGGTTCTTTTATCAACGAGATCTTGACAACACAGATTTCTGTAGGGCCTCTCAACTTATATACGTACCATGCTTTCGACCCAAGTAAGATTCATCTCTTCCATGGTTATTTTTTAGAACATTGAAGATCCATCCATGTTTCTGAACTATTATGCACTTAAATCTCTCTTAGGCTCTCCTAAGCGCCATTGGGGTCGGTGAGAAATCAGCAACTGTCATTGGAGCCACGTTTCAGGTAAACTTTATGCATGCTAGAAGCTCTCCAAATCTCAAGTAGTTTGGAGACAGCTTTCTTAAGTTTACTTGAGATAATTTACTTATGGCTACAACTTACATTAACAATAGGTTCTTAATACTGAAACTGTGGCAGTGGTTTTTGAGGGACCTAACTGGAATGCTTGGAGGAATTTTATTCACTTTTTACCAGGTAGACTGTTCTTTGCTGTTGTAATGACTATTAGAAAATATTTGTCTTTATTTACTTATGGATGTTGGGTTTTTGGCTGTAAATGTTATTGTGGCACACTTTCTTAGAAATTCAAAATATGTTTAAATGACTTTATTCATGATTTGATGATAACGTATGCAAATCTTTACTGTTCAGGGCTCAAACCTGGACAGCAATGCTAAAATGTGGCGATTGGTTGCAGATCTGATGAATGATCTTGGTATGCACTCATTTTTTCTTATTTTAGATTTGACTTTTAAAACAAGTGATTAATTTGAATCATCATTTGGATGATTAAATTGGTAACCCTTTAGGGAGTTGTGAGCTACAAAAGGAGATTTTCTATTTGGAAATTGTTTACATGAGGCCTAATGTTTTTTTTTTTTTTTTCTGTTTTCTAATTTCCTTTGTTTTTTGTAAGGTAAACTACTTGAAGCTAATAACTTATGCATGCCTGCATATCTTGCCCTTTAGAACTGGAAACTTTGTCCTCTTGGTCATCTGGATACTAATATTTATTTTTGTAGTAATTGTGGATGTGGGATATATGTTTGATAATGTGTTATAATGATATTTTCATTTTAATTTTTTCATCATGAATGCTGATTCTCAAGTCTCAACTACCAATACCTAAAGTGCAAATTCTTATAAAAAGAAGTATGCTAAGTATGTTAAGCCTTCTGGCAAAAATTATTCGCCTTTGCTGATGGTTATTTCCTTTTTCTCTTGCTTTTTCAACTAGACCAATTGTATGCACCTGCAGTTTTGTTTCTTGTTCGTAGTGATGTAGGACAACCCTAGGATGGTTGCCTACACTCAAGGGTAGGTGGGCTAGGGTTTTATTTTTAGGGTGTAAGGAGAGGAACAAGGAATAAACTTTATGGTAGAGAAAATTATAAGATAAAAAATAGAGAGAAAGAAGAAACAATGAAGAAAAGATGGAAAACCTTAGAGTCTCACTAAGGCCTTCTAGGAGTCTCACCTAGAAGAAAATCAATGGAGTCTCACCATTGAGGGTTGCAACCTTGCAATGAAAAAAAGTATAATATTATTCATCAAAATTCATTCCTTTGATTTACATTGATTAGCCTATTTATAGGCTTCTCTAAGAAATCCAAAGTCTACTAGGACTCTAATAACCTATTCTACTAGGACTCTAATAACCTATCATGACTCAAATTCTAATTATATTATAACTCAACTAGCTAATCCTAATTAGACTCCAACAAATACCAATCCCTATTCAATTCTAATTAATATTAATCCTACTTAAAGTTTACTTAGGTCTTCCCTTTCTTCTTTGAATAAACTTTAAAAGGCTTTCCCCCATCACGTAGTCTCTCCCATGTCTGTTTTCTCATTTGGCCTGGATTTTCCCTTTATTTTCTCTCTTTGTTTCACGTGGTTAAGGAGAGCATTGTTTATGTTTGGAGCTGCTAAATGCCAATTTAGCTACTAGTTTGTTATGCAATGACCCCTAATGCTGGATTGGTATTCATCAAGCTGTAATAAAGTGATTGGAGCTAGGCTTTTGCTTCTCCAAATAATTAACTCTATGATACTGTATGTTACCTAGTAAAAGGATCACCATATCAGTGTACAGTATTGTATTCCCCTTGAACTTGGAAATTAATTTCATTTAAATATGGTTGCCATATAGTTGGTTATAATTTTGTTATCCATTTCATTCTCTATGTCTTAAAATGATGTGAGAGGCTTCTGTGTTGGTTGCAGGGATGTTAATGGATCTTGTTTCTCCTTTGTTCCCTTCAGCATTTGTGTTCATAGTTTGCTTAGGGAGCCTATCAAGATCGTTCAGTAAGTTTTTGTATACTCCAATTCATTGTTACAAAATGAAAAGCTGTTAAGATCTATTGGGAACTGCTACTTTCTGACTTTTATTGCCCTAACTCACACCATCTACAAGGAAATATATTTGATTAAACTCTGTGTATTTTGGTGAACATGACAAGGTTAATATGCTAATACTGTTTGTGATCTCAACATTTGTTTAGTCTTATTGTCAGTGGAATTGAAAATACTTCTGCTGAATAAGAATAATGCACATTGTGTTGATATTTCTCATCAAAAATCTAATTTTACACTCTTCAAAATTAGCTGGTGTTGCAAGTGGAGCAACTAGAGCTGCATTGACACAACATTTTGCTCTTCAAAATAATGCTGCAGATATATCTGCCAAGGTGTGAGTATAAGCATTCTGGGCTGGATGGAAACTATACAAACTTATGATTAAGTAACTAGTTTCAACCATCAACTTGTTTTATACTTTGACAGGAAGGAAGTCAAGAGACAGTAGCAACAATGGTTGGCATGGCTTTTGGAATGCTTCTTGCTCGCATTACAATGGGACACTCTGTTGCTATTTGGTTCTCTTTCCTTTCTCTCACCATGTTTCATATGTATGGTAAGGTCTGCTTCAATTTCTGATGCTGGAATTTGTACTTCTTCACAACATATTTAAACTGAAAATTCATGGATGAAGGTGTTAACTTGTGAATATTACTGCAATTCATTTATAATTTTGTGTATGTGCTTATGAACACACTGTTGGTAGCCTAGATAGACCTTTCGGTTGTGGGTGGGGGTGGGATGCTGTGGTGGTGGGTGGGGTGTTTTTGAATAGGTCTACTTCTTAAAATTTTAAACAAATCAATTCAAAATCAGTGGGATTAATTTTAGTTAATCTAACACATTCAATCTTGTTGACACCAAGCAGTCAAAGTATATACCTTTTGAAAAAAAAAAAAAAAAAAACCCAAGCAGGAAAAGTATATATAGAGAACTCTTCAAATTATTAGGTGGTAGCTATGGGACAGTAAACCGTCTGAAACTAATCCTATAGAAGTCAAAGCTAGAGTACAAAAACATAGATGAAGTATCCACACCATCTAGTCCTGGATCACAACACCCAGTCCTTACTTGATGCTTGCACATTCATGCCATGCTGTGGAGAACTCCTTGTTTTTCTTTTAGTGGATGCTACACACTCTTTCTAGAATTCATCAGAAGCACAACTTGCAAGTTACACTCGGTGAATGTGAAGGGTAAGTTATAAGGGTTTTTTCAATCCATATGCAACAGAATGGTGGTATAAAATAAACTCCTTAAGCTTAATATTTATAAAATAACCCTCTTGTTAAGTGGCCTACAGTTTGCTTGGGCAAAAAGAGCGGAGGCCTAGATATTATAAACCTCTATGTTCTAAACAAGGCTCTTCTCAGCAAGTGGTGTTGGAGATTTACAACTAAGAGAAAGTCTATTTGAAAGCGAAATATTTCTTTAAAATTTGTCGAAGAAGGGGGATGGTGCTTGAGGGGAGTGAGAGATGGTTATGGGGGGTGGGTGTGTGGAGTGTGATTAGAAAAGAATGGGACCTCGTGAAGGGTAAAGTTCTGATGGGGGAAAGCCTTTTAAAGTTTATTCAAGGAAGAAAGGGAAGACCTAAGTAAACTTTAAGTAGGATTAATATAATTAGAATTTGAGTCATGATAGGTTATTAGAGTCCTAGTAGAATAGGTTATTAGAGTCCTAGTAGAATAGGTTATTAGAGTCCTAGTAGACTTTGGATTTCTTAGAGAAGCCTATAAATAGGCTAATCAATGTAAATCAAAGGAATGAATTTTGATGAATAATATTATACTTTTTTTCATTGCAAGGTTGCAACCCTCAATGGTGAGACTCCATTGATTTTCTTCTAGGTGAGACTCCTAGAAGGCCTTAGTGAGACTCTAAGGTTTTCCATCTTTTCTTCATTGTTTCTTCTTTCTCTCTATTTCTTATCTTATAATTTTCTCTCCCATAAAGTTTATTCTTTGTTCCTCTCCTTACACCCTAAAAATAAAACCCTAGCCCACCTACCCTTGAGTGTAGGCAACCATCCTAGGGTTGTCCTACATCAATTTTGGTATCAGAGCCAAAATTCTTGGCTTGAAGGCATATGCAATTAAGGAGCGGAGCAACTTATGCAAGCATGAGTTCCAAAAAAACTTCTAGCAATCAAGATGCCGATACAATACGCTTGGAGGAAATTTCAGCCACACAACAATCCCATCAAGATGCTATAATACAACTAAATAGCAAACTTGATGAGATCATGAAGTTATTAGAAAAGAGTCAAGAAAAACGACCAATTGAAGAGGAGATCGCAAGTCATCAATTTAGACAATCGCCAAATCGATCACGCGAAGAACAAGACAATTTTATGATGGGGAATCAAAGAAGGGCCAAACTTTTTGAGCTAGATGATGATGTGACAAAAAAGGTACGTCTTGAAGTTGCTGAATTTTATGGAAAACTAAATCCAACAGCTTTTCTTGATTGGATTATGTCAATGGAAGATTACTTTGATTGGTATGCAATGCCCGAAAATAGAAAAGTTCGTTTTGTGAAGGCAAAGTTGAAAGGAGCAGCACGTCTATGGTGGCATAATATCGAGAATCAAGCTCATAGAACTGGCCAACCGCCTATTGACACATGGGACGAGATGAAGTTGAAGATGAAGGAGCACTTTCTCCCAACTGATTATGAACAACTTATGTATACAAAATTGTTTTCCCTTAAACAAGGTACCAAGTCCGTTGAAGAATATACAGAAGAATTCCATGAATTGAGCATTCGAAATCAAGTGCGGGAAAGTGATGCTCAACTTGCAGCCTGCTACAAAGCTGGACTTCGAATGGAGATTCAACTTGAGATGATAGCTGCACACACTTATACCGTAGATGACGTTTATCAACTAGCCCTCAAAATAGAAGAAGGCCTCAAATTCCGGGTTTCCAGGCGTCCAAGTTCACAAATTGGGAGCACTTTCTCCAACAGGACAGCAAGCAAACCTTTAAGCACGTCAAACTTCAGAACTCCTAATCATGTGAATGGTGGGGGCAACACTCAAAAAACTTCGAATGTGGCTTATAAGAATGGTAATAAGGGTAAAAATTCAATGAGTAATGGAGATAGAAAAGTAGACGTGACTCCTTTATGCTTTAAGTGTGGTGGGCATGGTCATTATGCTGTTGTATGCCCAACCAAAAGTTTACACTTTTGTGTTGAAGAACCAGAATCTGAATTGGAAAGTTACCCAAAGGAAGAAGAGACCTACAATGAAGATGAAGTTAGTGAAGAATGTGACTACTATGATGGTATGACGGAAGGACATAGTCTTGTAGTACGACCTTTATTAACCGTTCCAAAAGTAAAAGGAGAAGAAGATTGGCGACGTACTAGCATTTTCCAAACACGTATTTCTTGCCAAGAGAGATTATGCACCATGATCATTGATGGAGGTAGCAGTTTGAACATAGCTTCACAAGAACTTGTTGAGAAGCTAAACCTTAAAACAGAGAGACATCCAAATCCATTCAGAGTAGCATGGGTTAATGACACCTCTATCCCGGTAAGTTTTCGTTGTTTAGTAACATTCCTTTTTGGTAAGGACTTTGAAGAGTCTGTATGGTGTGAGGTCTTACCCATTAAAGTAAGTCATATTTTACTTGGAAGACCTTGGCTCTTTGATAGAAAAGTTCAACATGACGGCTATGAAAATACATATGCTCTCATACACAACGGACGTAAGAAGATCCTTCGTCCAATGAAAGAAGTCCCTCCAATTAAGAAGTCGGATGAGAATGCACAACCAAAAAAGGTACTTACTATGTGTCAATTTGAAAATGAGAGCAAGGAAACTAAAGTTATTTTTGCTTTAATGGCTCGAAAAGTGGAAGAATTTAAAGAACAAGATAAGGAATATCCAGCAAACGCACGTAAAATCCTTGATGACTTTTCTGACTTGTGGCCTGCAGAGTTACCTAATGAACTCCCTCCTATGCGTGACATACAACATGCCATTGATTTGATTCCCAGTGCATCATTACCAAATTTACCAGCCTACAGAATGAATCCAACAGAGCATGCTGAATTGAAAAGGCAAGTTGATGAATTACTTACTAAAGGCTTTATTCGTGAAAGCCTAAGTCCTTGTGGAGTTCCTGCCCTACTAACATCAAAGAAGGATGGATCATGGCGGATGTGTGTGGATAGTCGTGCAACAAAATCACAATCAAGTATCGATTTCCAATTCCAAGACTTGATGACATGCTAGATATGATGGTTGGATCAGTAATCTTCTCAAAGATTGATCTAAGAAGTGGATATCATCAAATACGTATCAGACCAGGGGATGAATGGAAAACATCTTTCAAAACTAAGGATGGATTGTATGAGTGGTTAGTCATGCCGTTTGGACTAACCAATGCTCCAAGTACCTTCATGCGGATTATGACGCAGGTATTAAAACCTTTTATTGGACGGTTTGTTGTTGTCTATTTTGATGATATTCTTATCTATAGTCGATCTTGTGAAGATCATGAGAAACACTTGAAGCAAGTAATGCGCACTCTTAGGGCTGAAAAGTTTTACATTAATTTGAAAAAATATACTTTCATGAGCCCTAGTGTTGTATTTCTTGGCTTTGTTGTGTCTTCTAAGGGTGTTGAAACAGATCCGGAGAAGATCAAAGCTATTGTTGATTGGCCAGTACCAACAAATATCCATGAGGTGCGAAGCTTCCATGGAATGGCTATATTCTATCGACGATTTATTCGAAATTTCAGCTCTATTATGGCCCCAATTACTGAATGCATGAAACCTGGTTTATTTATTTGGACCAAGGCAGCCAACAAGGCATTTGAAGAAATCAAATCCAAGATGGTGAACCCTCCTATCCTACGCCTACCAGACTTTGAGAAAGTATTTGAGGTGGCCTGTGATGCTTCCCATGTGGGAATTGGAGCAGTCCTTAGCCAAGAGGGACATCCTGTGGCTTTCTTTAGTGAGAAGCTCAATGGGGCAAAGAAAAAATACTCCACATATGATCTTGAATTCTATGCAGTGGTGCAAGCAATTAGGCATTGGCAACATTATCTCAGTTACAAGGAATTTGTTTTGTATTCAGATCATGAAGCCTTGCGATATCTTAATTCTCAAAAGAAGCTTAACTCTCGACATGCAAAATGGAGTAGTTTTCTTCAATTGTTTACCTTTAATTTAAGGCATTGTGCAGGAATTGAAAATAAAGTAGCTGATGCCCTTAGCAGGAAGGCCCTTCTCTTAGTAAACATGTCAACCACTACAATTGGATTTGAAGAATTAAAGCATTGCTACGACAATGATGCTGATTTTGGAGATGTTTATTCCTCTCTTTTGAGTGGTTCAAAAGCAACATGTATTGATTTCCAGATCTTTGAAGGGTACTTGTTTTATAAAAATCGTTTATGCTTACCAAGGACTTCTCTACGTGATCATGTCATATGGGAACTTCATGGAGGCGAAATGGGTGGACATTTTGGACGAGATAAGACCATTGCTTTGGTGGAAGATCGCTTCTTTTGGCCTAGTTTAAAGAAGGATGTTTGGAAGGTTATCAAACAATGTCGAGCATGTCAAGTAGGAAAAGGTTCAAAGCAAAATACGGGGTTATATACGCCATTACCAGTTCCTTCCAAACCTTGGGAAGACTTGAGCATGGATTTTGTACTTGGATTACCAAGGACACAACGGGGCTTTGATTCTATATTTGTTGTGGTTGATAGATTTTCCAAAATGGCACATTTTATCCCATGTAAGAAGGCTTCGGATGCTTCTTATGTTGCTGCCTTATTCTTTAAAGAAGTAGTTCGATTGCATGGATTACCACAATCCATTGTTTCTGATCGCGATGTCAAGTTTATGAGCTATTTTTGGAAAACCTTGTGGGCCAAGCTAGGTACTCAATTAAAATTTTCAAGTTCTTTTCATCCTCAAACTGATGGATAAACAGAAGTTGTCAATCGCAGTCTTGGTAATCTGTTGAGATGCATTGTGAGAGATCTGTTGAGAAAGTGGGATAATGTCTTACCACAAGCCGAATTTGCTTTCAATAGCTCCACTAATCGTACTACTGGGTACTCACCTTTTGAAGTGGCATATGGGCTGAAACCTAAGCAACCTGTTGATCTTATACCATTACCTACTTCTGTCCGCACCAGCCAAGATGGTGATGCATTTGCACGTCATATACGAGATATACATGAAAAGGTACGAGAAAAAATCAAAATCAGCAATGAGAACTATAAAGAGGCAGCAGATGCACATCGAAGATATATTCAGTTTCAAGAAGGTGATCTAGTGATGGTTCGTTTACGACCAGAAAGATTTCATCCGGGCACATATCAAAAGCTTCAAGCTAAGAAAGCGGGTCCATTTCGGGTACTAAAGCGGTTGGGTGAGAATGCTTATTTGTTAGAGCTCCCTTCAAACTTGCATTTTAGTCCAATATTTAATGTGGAAGATTTACATATCTACCGTGGCCATCACAACGATGTAAGTGAAGAGTTGGATCTTCAATTACCACCTACTCTTAGCCCACGTCCTGAGATCGAGTATGTTCTTGATGATCAACTTGTGTCTACTCGACAAGGTGGATACCAAAAATTTTTGGTGAAATGGCGAGGCAAACCACATTCTGAGAATACATGGATTACGACAACGGATTTTCAGAAGATTAACCCCGATCTCTATGAATTGTATCAAGCATCTAACTCGTCGGAGCCGAGTTCTTTCAAGCCGGGGAGAATTGATGGGGGAAAGCCTTTTAAAGTTTATTCAAGGAAGAAAGGGAAGACCTAAGTAAACTTTAAGTAGGATTAATATAATTAGAATTTGAGTCATGATAGGTTATTAGAGTCCTAGTAGAATAGGTTATTAGAGTCCTAGTAGACTTTGGATTTCTTAGAGAAGCCTATAAATAGGCTAATCAATGTAAATCAAAGGAATGAATTTTGATGAATAATATTATACTTTCTTTCATTGCAAGGTTGCAACCCTCAATGGTGAGACTTCATTGATTTTCTTCTAGGTGAGACTCCTAGAAGGCCTTAGTGAGACTCTAAGGTTTTCCATCTTTTCTTCATTGTTTCTTCTTTCTCTCTATTTCTTATCTTATAATTTTCTCTACCATAAAGTTTATTCTTTGTTCCTCTCCTTACACCCTAAAAATAAAACCCTAACCCACCTACCCTTGAGTGTAGGCAACCATCCTAGGGTTGTCCTACATCAAGTTCGCTTCTCTCTTAGCAATGGAAGAAGGGTCAAGTTTTGGAAAGGTAGATGGTATGGTGACTCATTTTTGGAAGAATCTTTTTTGTTGTTGTTCTCTTTTGCCATAGACAAAGGTTCATGGGTTGCAGATGTATGGGAATAGAGTGGGGAAAGTGGCTGGTGGAGCCCTCAGTTTTTTAGGCAATTTCATGATTGGGAGCTTGAAGTAGTGACAAACTTTTTCCGGAAACTCCAAGCTTGCTTAGTTAGGAGAGAGGAGGGTGATAGTTTGGAGTGGAAGGAGTTCAAGGAAGAAGTGAGCCTTTCCCTACAAGCTGTGTTTGGAATTCCTTGGTTCCCACGAATATGAGTTTTTTTGCTTGGGAAGCATCATGGGGCAGAATTCTACGATTGAGCAATTTAAAAGGAGGAGATAGAGTATTCTGAATAGGTGCTACCTATGTAAAGAGAACAAGGAATCAACTAATCATTTGCTCTTCCATTGCCTTATAGCTAGTATTCTGTGGTAGTTGATTTTTTCTATGTTTGGTGTGGTTTTGGTGTTGCATTCCTCAGTAAGGGGAACTTTGTTAAGCTGGCCTGATTCTTTTGTGGGCAAGAAGTGGAAAAAAGATTGGAGGGCAACTCCAATGTGTCTGTTCCAGACGCTTTGGATGAAAAGAAACAGAAGGGCCTTTGAAGATTTGGAAAAAAGAGAACAAACGATTAAACTATCATTTATGAATACTTTTGTAGAATGAGTTAAATTGTATGTTGATGTTAATTCCATGTCCTTGATAGGCTTTGTAGATTGGATTATTTATAAGTAAGGAGTGGAGGAGAGAGGGTATTGTTTTTTGTTCCTTCCTCTTTCTTCTTGCCTGTTCTTCAGTGCCTTTTGTATACTTGGCATGTACTTTGCAATGCCTATAGTACGGGTGCTATACTTATTTCTATAAATATATTTATAGGCTTTCTTGTTGCCTATGAAAAAAATATATTTATAGAGGCTATAACTCTTTAAGAGAGTTCAAACCCAAATATGACACTTCAATAAATTGGTTGAATTTATAACATGGGTGAATCAACACTTGATTGATCTAGGTGGAATTTTCTCAGTTAACCAATCAAATCTCTATCTTGATTGATGAAGTGTAATTTCCTTCTTCATCCATTAAGCCGCCAAGTGGATGTCAAGTGCTAGTCTTCTACAATTGTAGCCCTAATAAACCAATTTTAGAATATACAAAAAACAATTTTGTTTTCCATGCACAAAAACTGGACCTCTAGATTACTTACCTTTCCTAAAGTGTGTTCAAGGACAGAATGACAGAGGTGTTTCAGTGTCCACATAGGCTGCATCCACTTTAAACTTTAAGTGGATGTATTTTGATGAATTAGGCATACTTAGGGGTCTCAAGTTACAACTTAATCTGGAATAGAATTGCCTACAATATTATTTGTGGGCAGAGTCCTAACAGTTTCCTATTTTGGCGATCTAAGACAAAACCCAATTTTGTATAAATTTGTCTGCAATCTTATAAGCATCTAATGTTGATTCTCATGTATGAACTTTGGAATTTTTAAAAGCTTAAGCACAGGACCTAAGGTGGAGATCCTTTAGATCTTCTTCTTTATACTTGAAGTTTTTCTTCTTTCTATTTTTAAAGAATTTCCTAAATTCTTTTGCAAACACTGCAAGTTCCTGATCACCAAGGGCAGAGGAAAAAATTGAATTTAGAAGTTATAAATTTGTAGAAAACACTGCCATGTTTTGCTTTTAGTGTTTAATCAATGCTCTAAACATGTTGAATGGTTTTTTAAATCAATTTCAATTTTTACTTGTACTTGATTTACATTATCAAACTAGCTTAAGTATGGGATCCACATACTTTTAACTTTCAGCTCTGAATTTGGTCATCAAAAAATGCCTAACTTGAAGTGTTATGATTTTTAATATGTTTTATTAGTTTTTCATTGTTTCACATAGTATCATTTTTAAAATTAATACTTGGTTTTCTTTTGTATTAAATATAGTTGTAAAGTACTTATTATTGGATGCAGCAAACTACAGGGCTGTTCGTTGCCTTATATTAACAACATTGAACAGTGAGAGAAGCTCAATTCTTATAGAGCATTTCATGGAGACTGGCCAAGGTGACCTACATGATCTTGCTCTTCTATAGCCTGCTGGTTTTTATAGGTCCAAAACTATTTGTGAATTAACATTCTTCACTTAACTATTCATAGAAACTGAAACGTCACTACCAGAAGACCAGGACTGAACATCGTTTGTCCACTTCATAAGGGGGTCAAATCATTTACTAGTTCTATGAAATGTTTTACTAGTTCTGGGGAAGAGGCTTGGTCTAATAATTCTTATCTGACAAAAAACTGCTTCCTAACCTTGAACATCTCAACTTTTGGAAGTACACATATTTGTCTACATTCAGGCTTCCACATGGAGGCAGCTCTTTAAGTTTATTGCTTTAGCCAAACATATATCCATAATCTTGGATCTTGAACCAGGATATATGTTTTTGAATGCTTACAATTCTACTTGTTTCCAGTTTTATCCCCACAAGAGGTCTCTAAGATGGAACATGTTCTACCTTTATGGGCCTCATCATGGAGCTTGAAGAATGCAAAGTCACTGCATACACGGATACATTTGGGCGTGAGGGTCTCCTCACTTGATAAGCTGGAAGTGTGAGTTTTCAAGTCCATTCAGCTTACACACTAAAGATCAGGGTTGCCTTAAGTGCAAGGTTTCCTCTCCCACCTGGAAACATGGTATTTTAAAAATGCTGATTTTTCAGTCTCTTTTCTGCAATAATGTTCTGGGGGAACCCTCTCAGAACCACCAAATTACTAGTTTCCATATCTCAAGGCCTCTTCAACTTGGTTCAAATCTTCTTACATCTGTGCAATACAAATGACTCTGAGCTGCTCCTTCTAACCATGGCATCTTAATGCATTTTATGATGCAGATAACTGACTATTGATTGATATTTGTCTTTGCAATGCAGGACAGACCTCTTACATTCTGCAGAATCTCATTATAAGAAAGGTTGAGCTCTAGATAGTATTTTTCATAGCAATGATTTTTTACCAAAAATTCTGGCTCAGTTTAATTATTGTTTTTCTTCTGGTCTTTTTAGCCAAGTATTTGCTGCTGGAAAGGAAGGGAATCATCAGTGTTATTATGCATAAAGATTCAACAGCTTCAGATGTATTGCAATCATTCATTCATGCCCTTGTGATGGCAAACCTAGTGGATAAAAGCATATATATACATTTGGAGAGTCGATCATGGATGGATAAACAATATGAAAATTTTCTTCTTAAGGTATTGTTTGGTGGATTTTCAACTTCAAATATGATGGTCAACTGCAGTATGCTACAAATATAATGTTCTAGAAGCTGCCAATATGATATAAATATCTGTATTCAGATGGTCGTGACTGCTCCCAAAGTAGTGTATTTTTGCCTAAAAAACCTAATAATTGATCCAAGCATGCTAACTCAACTTGAATTTGGTATATGGAAATAGGTTTTAGCTCCTACAGCTTGTCCAGTGGCCATCAACTGAACATAACATGATTTAGAATGGCAACTGCATTGCCCCTTCATACAGTTTTCTGGCAGCAGCGATTGGTCAGTGGACGAACTTAAGAGGATCTATAGAAAGAAAAATTAAACGTGCTAAAAAAAAGCCAAAACAAATTCTACTTGTTCCATTGAGAATTCAGAAGCATGAGCTTCTTATACTTGCTACTCTAAATGTTTATTCTGTTTCCATTTCAATTGACACTTTTTTTTTCTTGTTATTTTCCAGTTACAGTCATCAGGTTGGAAAACAGAACGGCTACTGTCACCATCAATTATTTGGAGGGCAAATTGGATATGCGGGTCTTCAGATGAAAAGATTGAGTAGGTAAATCTCTAGTTAACAGCATGGAATTGATCTAATTATCATGACTGGGAAAGGGTGAAATTGACAGACATTCCGCGTGGGAAGCTTTTGGTTGCTTGGTTACAAGATTAAAATTTATAGAAGCTTGTACCTCATTTCCAACAAGCAGTTCTTGCAAGAACTTGTATCAAATTTTTAGATGCTAAACTACGTTTTGAATATAGGATGGGGAGGTTCTCGGATTCTCCTTTGCTTGAACTGTAGAGCAAACAAAGAGCTTCTTTCCCCGTTTGTAATAAATGTAGAAATTTTCCTCTCACCTACTTCCCTGAGACAGGATTATCTACGAATTTGGTTCATTGACTTAACTTTGTTAGACATCAATTGTATGAGCTCATTGATCATGCAAAAGAGTCGAACAGGTTCCTATTCTGTGCAGGTCCGTTTGCGGAACAGTATATATGAGAAAGTTAGGTTATGTTTGGTTCTATGAAAATATCAAGGAAAAAAAATAAAGAAAATGATTTTTTTTATGTTTGATTGTATAATGAAAAATATTAAAGAAAAATAAATGTAATTTAAATTAGTTAGAAATTTTTATATTTTTAAATTATTCAATTTTTATATTAAAAAACTAAAATATTGAACTTTAATTTTTTTTTCCTTTTTTTGTTCTTTTTATATCAAATTTCAAGGGATCAAATGTAGCCTCAGATTAGGAAAATGGGGAGATTGAGAGTGGTTGGACATGCTTCTTCCAGAAACTCGTTTTATGGGTATGGAGCAAGCTAAGGTGCCCAAGAGCTCCATTTTCTTCTATATCTGCATAACTGTATATGCAGACGAGTTCTTGTCTACTTGTTGATGGCCATTGAGCATTAGATGAATAAATCCCTTAGCAGAAATGGGGTTTTGGAACCGGTTTGAAGAACCCTTTTGGGGGGTGATACCTACAATAATTTTAACAATAAATAATAAGGAAAAAATGCTGACATGAAGCGCATCTGGTGTAGTGGTATCATAGTACCCTCCCACGGTACTGACCAGGGTTCGATTCCCTGGATGCGCACTCTTTTTTCCATATTTTTTTTTTCTTTTCTTTTTAAAAGGGTCATTTGCACATTTCTCTCTGGAGTCTGGACTTCTTTCTATACATGGGAAACGAGACCGTTTCATCTGTTATAAAAATCACCTTCTCGTTTCTTTCATATGCTAACGGGCTCCAAACACAAATTCAGAGGATTCAAAGACGGCGGAGGCAGATGCAGCGAAGGCTATGTCGTACATGAAAGGAGACATGCTCACCAGAACGAGAAAGCTCGTTAAGGGCTTGGCCAAGGCCGAACCTTCCTGGCTGAAAGCCATGGAACGGTTTGTCTCTCTCTTTCTCTCCCTCTATCATTTACATTTTATTTATATTTGGCTGTTTCTAAATATTTGTTATTATTCAAATACTTTCGCCGGAAATTTTGAGCCATTAGATAAGTTTTCGGAGTCTGAACATGGGCTTTCTTTCTTTTGCCTTCTCACATTTATTTATCGCTGAAAGCATTTGGTGTGCATCGGGATACGTGTTATAATGCAACACCTTCTTTTCCTTGTTCATCCTTACGTGATTTTGGAATATAACGGAGAAATGGACTGTGTCTCCGGAAAGGTTGAAGTTTCTTGAGTTATTTTGTGGATGTAGAGCTTATGTTTCGTTGAAGCAAAATATCACATGGGTGTTATGCAATATGGATTCAATAGACTTGATCTCTATTAATTGTTGATGATCCAGTGCTTTTGCAAATTTTTTTGATTGATGTGTTATTGGTTGATGCAAGAATTAGGGGTTTTATCATCAACCCATTTTGTGTTTTTTCTTGGTTAATGTTCATGCCTGAAAAATTAACTAGTGGGAACTGCCTTCACATTCCAGTAAATATGGTTATCACAAATTGTCCTTTGAGGTTAATGCTTTTAGAAATATTGATATTGGGTGTTGAATAAATGGATTCAGGTAATATGAAGGTTTCACTTTTTTGTGTCAGGGTATATATGATCCGTGTGTGGTGCCCAAAAATAAGTCTTTTGGAAGCACTAGAGCCTACATGAGATGTGGGAATCAACCAAATTATATCTTTCCGAAGATGAGAGATGATAAGTTGTAGAATCTGTGATTGTTATGGTTTTGCCATAATTTTTGTTACTAATCATCCTTTAGACATTTCTGAAGTAAAATTGAGTCCTACACTGGTTCACACACACACATATATAATATGATAGTTGTGCTTTTCCTTACACTTGATTGTGTTGACCAGGGTTCCACCTCCAACATTTCCTCGACCTGATGGAAAAGTTAAGAAAATTAGTCTCCCCGAGGATGTTTATATTCGAAAGTTCTTTCTAAAGCATCCAGACTCTAAACATGAAGATGCTATCAAGTATTGCTCTATTTCTTAGAAAAAGTTATCTATTTGTCCTTTTTGCCATGCATTTTGTTTCTACCAAGTGATATTAGAATGATCGTAAAGAAAAAAATTCATGATATATGTCTTAAATTTGTCAAGTAACAAGGAGAGATTCTAAATTAATCTCCTTTTTTTTTTTTAAGTTTTTATTTTGAGTGTTTAGAATCTCAAAGTCTTCTTTATTAAAAATCTTTTATTATGATGATCTTTATAGGGGATAATGAAATTGACTTTAGGATCAAAAGCTTTGAGTCAAATGTTAACTTCATTTGTTTGTAATGATCTGGCAGGATGACCGCTTTTAACCCCCCTCCAGCTCGTGTATTTGGTTGTCGGGTGCTTGAGTTGAAGGAAGAGGGAGTCAGTGAGGAGGAGGCCATGGCTGTAGCCGATGTATGTATTTCATTTGACCGGGTTCCTGAGTCAATTTTTCTCAGGAACATAATAAGTTCGTCTTGTTTTTGTTCGTGTTTTCATCCTTCCTCAAAATTTAACCAGCCTTTTGCTTTGGTGTGTAGATGGAATATAGGGCAGAGAAAAAAGCCAAAAGGATGGCATATGCTCGACTGAAGCAAATTACTCGTCTTCAGGGGAAGAAACTTCCCCCTAACCCATATCCTAGTGCCATCAAGGAGATACAGGCTGAAGAGAGGAAATACGTTCGTGACCGTTTCTTCGATCCCAAGATACTCAAAATTGTGGAGAAGATGAAAGAGGAGAAGGCAGCTGTGATGCAGGACAGAATGAGAGGTGGTGGCTGGTAATCTCTTCGAAGTAGAATTCAGTTAGAGGATTGAACCATTTTTTGCCTTTGGAACCTGAGCCCCAATAATGTTTTTAGGGAAAGCCATTTTTGAAGGAAACCAACTATCAAATCTAGGCTCAGACCATATATTTTTGTTGGGCTCCTGATGAGGGAAACTGATTGCAGAGATGGGAGTGAACCTTATTTGATGGAAAGCAACACAAATGCCCTGACAAAAATTCTGTGCTAAGAAATTCTTGAGGTCTAAGTGCACAATTTGAATTTGCTTTTTCTTCTTTGAAAAGCTGAAGTTTATTATAAAGGAAAAGATTATTCCTTGCCATCATTTCTACACTCAAAAAAGACCACATATTAAATCTTCCAACCATAATATCTGGTCACTGTTCCCATCAACTTGCCCTTTCTTGTTGTATTTGATCAGTTCCTGAGATCCCATTTGCCCCATTTTGAAATTGGGACCTTAGAAGCTCTTCTAAAGGTTCAGCTACTCTATTTCTTCTCCTATCTCTAGTAGCCATTTTTTCCCCATACCTCAAGAATATATCTGCTAAGTCAACCAACCCAACCTCTCTCAACTTCTTCCCAACCTCCTCAAACATAAATACACCTTCCTCATTTGAATAACAATGCAGAAATCTGTTGTAGTCAAACCTGGGTACTTCCATTCCCCCATCCATCATTCTCTCCACATACTTACTGGCGTCTAATGACTTCCCCACCTTAATCAAACCCCCTACAAAAATACTATCAAAATTCACAAGTGGGTGTGGCCCTTTCCTCCCTTTCTTCCCTAAATGCCCTTGCAATAGCATAATATAGGTATGCATTGTAGGCTCACACCCCCTCCTTATCATCTCCCGAAACACTTGTGTAGCTTCACCTGCCTTTCTCAACCTCAGAAGCCCCTTAATCACTCCATGATACACAGCTATATCCGGCCTTTCAATACCTTCCGTAATCTTATTAGCCTCTCTAACTCTCCCTTTTGCCAGAAGCCCATAAATTAATGAGGACATTGTCTTATTATCAGGTTGAATCCCTCTCTTGAGCATTTCTTCAAACACCATATAGGCTTGCGAGACCTTGCCTCTTTTACACATCCAATCGATCACAAGACTGTAAGTAGAAAGAACCAACTCATCAAACCTTGTTGTTCTCACTGCCTGAAAAAGCTTCATTGCTTCATCAAACCTATTAATGTTGAAAAGGGTCTCCATCATCTTCTCCACCGCGTCAATGCCCGGCCGAAACCCTTCATCCACCATCAAATCCCAAACGTTTGCCGCCTCAATCAAATCGCCAACCTCACAAAAACCCTTAATCAAATACCCATACGTAACCCCACTTGGCGGAATCCAAGTTTTCAACTTCAAAACAATTTCTTTAGCTTCAACCGCAAGCTTACTCCTACACAGAACCTCAACCACCTTATTCAAAGTCTCCAAACTATAACCATATTCGTGGGCATTCATCAAATGAAAAAACTCCACGCACTTCTTCATCTCTCTGATCGAAGCCAACGTCTTCAAAGCAATCACAAACGTCTTATCATTGGCAAGACGACGCCGTCCCATCTCCTGCAGAACCTCCCAGAAAAGTTTGATGTTTCTGGATCGTCCAATCACGTCGACCATCTTGTTGAAAGTAACTGAATTGTGATGGAAACAGGGTTGGGTTTCGGTGAACTCGAAGAACTTGTAAACGGGTCGCCATGAAAGTGGGAATTTGTTGCAGACTTGGAGGAAGAACTCGTGGGTGAGGTGGAACTCGCAGGCCCGGAGATGGGTTTGGAGTCTGACTTCGGGTGAGTTCTGCTGTTGGTAGAGGACAGTGCAGACTCGGAGCAGGTGGTTTGGGTTAACTATAGAGGTGGGTTGGGGGAGTTGAGGGAGCGTGGTTAAAGGACGAACATTGAGTTGATTGAAGAGTGTTATGAGAAGTTTATGGGTTGTTCTTCTCATATTCATTTTGGTTCAAGATACCAGAGCAGGCAGTTTCATTGGGTAGGCCGGGGACACTGCCAACTGCATCAACTGCCTTTTTTCTATATTTTCCAGTATCCACCACCAAAGATCCACCAAGGTACAAACTTTTTTTCTTCTCTTAAAATGACCTAATCCACAAGGAAAATGCAAAAATATAGAATAAATACCATACCAAACTTGATATCTTCAGATTTGAAATGTGCTCGGGTTTAATATACAAAGAGAGATAGAGATCATACAATGAGATCCTCCAAAAAAAATATATCATTTTTTGATGCTTTAAGAATTAATATACAAAGAGATAGAGATCATACAATGAGATCCTCCAAAAAAAAAATGTCATTTTTTGATGTTTTAAGAAGATGAATTAAGTGATTAAATAGACGAAATAATTCATAAATTTGTAAATCTAATCATTCTCATATTTTTATTTGAAAAATAACTCATTTTTGATATAAATAATCTTTCTATCATTTCAAGTATTCATATGTAGTTTAAAATAAAAGATTATTTTTAAAAACCAGGACTTTTTTATTAAAATGAAGCTAAAAAAAGGGTTAAAATTTTAAAATCGGGTTTCTAAGGATCCTTTTAATCAAATAATCCTAAGAAGATCTAGACAACAAAGTTCAATTATAATATAGAATTGAAAGATGTTATATCCAAAAACCACCATCAGGTAATTGATGTCTTGTGTGCAAATAAGGGTTAAATGTGGTACTAAAAGAATTTTTAATAAACATCATGATATCCAATTGTGATAAATTTGTTAGTTTAAAACTTGATAAATTACCATACAACCATTGTAGGCATCAAAAGAGAGAATAAAGGGACAAAGGCCAAGAAGTTCACCACACAAATAGTTATTATTGAAATAGAGATGTACAATATGATCTTTGAGATAAATGGATGAATATCGTTTGAATTCAATAGAAGATACATAACCAGATTTCTCTATTCCTATCTTTTTCTTCTTCTTTCCTATTCACAATGGAGAATATCACTTTATAACTATCAAAAGCACCTCCCAATCCATAATCTTGAAGCCATGATTCTGGATCTTAATTGAACTGGTAGCTACATCATCTGCTTCCAAACATGGAAATTGTGACTGCTTAATCTTTTCGATGCCCTGACGATCCCATGAGTATTCCCACAGCAGCAATGAACATGAACAGCATGCTCCCAAGCAATATATATGTTCTTCTTGACGATTTTCGGTATTCTCCAAACAGAACTATTCCCCAGAAAGTGCTCACAAGTGGGAGTGCCTGATGTTACCATGAAAAGTTCAAATGATCAGCACATTCTGATTGGATTGCAGGAAAACACACACAAACACCCCGATTTATGATTGCCTCTATGTGTATGTGTTTGTCAATATGTATGCTGTGCTTAAACTCACCTGAACTGCATCAGCTGCTGCATATCCTGCAGCTTGGCCTCCCATGAACTGGAGACCGTTCCCGAACCCACAGAGGAGCCCAGCTAAAAAGGCCCAGCCTCTGCCATTCCAGTCACTGAGATAAGCCCTTAGCGTTGATTTGGGTGCGTCCATTACAGGGCGGTAGAGGAAGATGATATTTAGAATGAGGGCAAGCACGAAACATGAGACCGAAAAGTAGAAGAATGCAGTGTAGACAACCAAATGAGGAACTCCTTCTTTCAGAGTGTGCCATTGATCGTTCGTTGCAAGGTTAAATGCTGGGGAAAAAAGAGAGAAGCAAACACCCGCAAAGAAAGTTATGACCAGTCCAATCAATGTGCTCTTCCCAAACACCTGCAAGCAGAGTCACCCGATCGTTAACTTCCAAATACATAAAATCATTCATGCATACAATGGGGAAAAGTCATGAGCCACTTCAGTACATGTAGAGTTCCCAACATACATCAGTTTGTATATATTGATTTGAGCACTGAACAGAAGAAACAAGTTCTAAAATCGAAATTTAGTAATTAGGAAGGGAACCACCCGCCTTGATTGATCTTCTCTTCTCAACCTCTATAAGGAAGTCAGCAGTCCCAAATTTTGCCTTTGGTGCAGTACCACTACTTCCATTCTCGGGATCCCCTGTTACAACCATGGATGCACAAGATCAGAAGGGAAAATGAAAAATCAGCCAGTTAACTAAATGGGATGAACCAAAATATTCGAGTTAGAATCTCACACAGCTCCTTACCGTTGTTTGGCGATGCTTCCTTAACCACAGAAGTATCTATACCCCTGCCAAAGGTAACAGGCGCAACATCAGTGCTCTATGATTACAGTGATCAAGTATGCCAGCACTAGAATTGTAACCATACATGCCCAACAATATCGATACTCCACTTTTAATGATCTTGTTTTCCATTAGAACAAGTAAGGTCAAACAGAATAGCAAACAAAACATGGAAGGAAATAAAGGACACAGACCAACACAAAATTGATCGACCTTTTTCAATATATTAATGGAAGAAATAGACATACTGTGCCATAAGCTTTGCCTTATTATCAGCAGCATTGGACGAGTGAACAGCAGAGGCAAGGCAAACAGCAATCAAGAAGCATCCAACACCAGGGAAAAGAATCTCGGCTTTATTAATTTTGTCATCCAGGAAGTAATTCAAGGTTGTGCCTGCAACAATCATAACAAAAGGTTAAGGCAATATACAAAATTCCAGTAGCATGTCACACTACGATTTACAAAGGCAATGTAGCTAAAAAAACTAAAGTTCTTCCAACACACCCATGGACACTGACCTATAACAACAGTAATACTTGAGGTGATGACCTCTGTAACTGATAAACCAACAAAAGCCCACGCATACTGTGTGGACAGGTTTCCAAGGCTGAGGACCACCCCTCCTGCCATTGCTAACAAAATGCAGGGCCAATTGTCCTGCATCAATCATTTTAGAAGATTCAAAACCAGTTATAGTAATTGATACAGAGGACTAAAGTAGTAATATTACATAACTAAACCCGGTATCATGGTATTTGGTCCAAAATAGGAAGACCCGTTAACTTATTCCACTTTGAACATCTTGTTCAACACATGGAAAATCTCATGTACAAGAGCAACTCACTACTCACTAGCAGTGAAGCAACCATATGTGACACCAATACATCAAGAAAATCTTTCGGTTTTTTTTTTTTTGCTTGCCATTTGATGGATCTAGTATGTTTTGCATAGGTAATTACAGGATACAGAGATCAAATCATTCCAAATATTGCATCATTTTTCTTGAAGACTCAAGGGAAAAGAACAGAGATTTGTCCTTCAAATATGAGAAGTCACCTGAGAAAGTTGAGTTAGGAAATTTGGCACCTCAGCAGTGCTACTGCCAATCTGACCAAAGGTTAAAGCAATAATAACCGCAGCCAAGAGATTCGTGATTGTGTAATCAAGATAAGTATGCTGAGGAAGACGGCCCCTTCTTTCTAGGAGAGTCATAATAGCAGGCCATGTGCCCAAGAAGGAGAGTGAAAGCAGCATGCACGCAATGGCACCTCCTTTGCTCTCCACCAAATACATCTTCAATCCACTAGAGTAAATCCCCTCAGTTAGAAGAGGGATCAAGGACAAAAAACCCGGATAAGTCCTGCAAACAGCAATTTGAATTAGCCTCCTTCATTTTACCCTCAACCTATCTAAATAAAAGAAGCAGAATATTGCACTCATAGAGAAGAAAAATCAGAAACGGAAGAATCTCACAGGAAAGAAACTAGTACATATATAAAGGGCCCATTTGTTTCATTGAAACTAATGATATCACCAGAAGTGATTGGAGTCAAAACAAGAATCAACAGCCTGCGAGAAACATAATTCCCAAAAAAAAAAAAAGACAAAGGATGAGAAAATCTATCAATTCCTGCAAGCTAAAAGCCATCAAAGAGGATACTGACTCAGAAAATTAAACTGGCATCAAATGAACAAGTATTGATAAACCAGCAGATCAGAGCCCAGAAAGCAGCAAAATCCAGAACAAAAACCCAGTTGCCCCTCAACATCAACCACTCGCCATATCAAATAAATTCAGGACATAGAAAACGAAGGAAATTTGGAAGGAATCTAAATGTACAACCAGCAGGAACGGTGGACACCCACCATAAAAATGCCAAAAAAAAAAAAATAATTCCCGCTTAATCAAAAAAACAACCTGAACCCCACTTCGAGGGAGACAGACCCATCTGGGCCACGCATGCATCACCGTAACAACTCAAACCCCACTTAGCCAAGAGGAAAAACTTACTTTTTATGAAATGGATTCAGGAGTAGCAAGTGGATTACGTGAGCTAACCTTGAGTTACAGATCGGCAGGAATGGAGGACCAATGTGCGGAGAAGAGGATGCAGGCTGCAGTTGAGGAATTCAAGAAGATGGGTGTGGTCAATGAAATTTGAAAGGGCTCTTAGAACTGGGTAGGGATAGACAAATACAGGTTATGCTGAACTGGAATCTCTTAAATATAGATTCTCTGAATCTAATACTTTAAAAGGTGTGGGCGTATGGGTGTTTTTTTTTTCTTTTCTTTTCTCTTCCTCTAATTTTTCACACTACATATGAAACCACTCTATTGCCCTTATTTATTACTATCTAAGCCTTTCTCTCTTAATGTTGAAAAAATATTACTTAAAAAATTGAACAAGGCTTGACAAAGTTTTAAAAACCTAAACGATTACTTTAAATCATTTTGAATTAATATTTGACATATAAATTTTTTTTTAAAAATTATTATAAATAATTTTTTTTAATTTATATCAAAACATTAAATAATTTGATCTTCATCAAAGTGTTGTAGTAAGGGCACTCAACGGAAAATCAATACAAGCTAATGTGGGAAGAGGACGAAGACGAGATTAGAAATTTAGAATAGCAGGGGACTAGGGAGAATTAGATAATTTCACATACCTATTTTTATTTTTATTTTTATTTTTAAAAATATGTATTATAAAAATCGGCATGCAAAAGGCAGGTGGAAAAAGTCTCCACGTTTCACTCGCTTACAATAGATGACTTTAAACGCCATACAGAAAGTCAATCGTATAGTGCCAGGGAGTGATGTTATTCTTTGAAAGCTGAGATCTTTTTGTGATTTGAGTCAAGCACGTGCTCCACAGTCTTCAACTTTAACGGCTCTTCTTAAAAATAATTTTTTATTTTTTAAAATTAAAAAATTAAAAAACGCCTTTATAATCAAAAACAGTTTTCGAATAATTTCTTTTATTTTCAGTTACTTTTTGCTAATTATTTTAAAGAATAATTATACAAAATTAAAAATAAGGTTATCTATAAAAATTATTTTTAAAAATATTCAAAATAAGTTAAAAATAATTTTAGGTCCATAAACAGATTTTTGTTTTATAAAATATTATAAAATAGTTTTTAAAAACGATTTTTTAAAATTATTTTTTAAAACTGTTTTAAAAAATAATTATCAAACAAGCTTAAGTTTTTACTTATGGAATCGGATAAAAGGAATTAATTTAACATATCATATATTTCTAATAAAAAATAAATCACTAAAATCCACAATTTTCAATATGTTTGCATTCTTTTTGTTCATTTTTTTATTTTCTAATTTAGAAAAAGATTTTATTAGAAGAAAACACAAAGAAGGAAAACTTAAAAAACATTTCCTTGTCCGTTAATGTCATTTACAGGAAACTTTTCCTAAGTTACTGATATTATTATTTGAAACTAAAATAAAGATTTAATGAAGGGGGAAAATATGGAAAGGATCACTAAATAATTTTTTCCTGATTTATTAAAATTATAATATAAACACTATTTCCCTTCACGGATTTCAGTTTTTCAAATTTGTAATATATGACTCAAATAATAAAAAGTTTTTTTTTTAAATGATACTTGAATATACTACATTGTGATGGTCAATTGGTCAATATCCTTCCTTTCTTACTTGCACTTGTTGAACAAGAAAATGGTGGTGGGAAATGTACTTTTTTTACTACTACTCCACGCAAAATTCTAAAATTTATTTTGTAACTTATTAAAATTATCATTTTTGCTTTATTTTAACAATGGAAAGAAAGGTTGGGATAAATAGGAAAGATTAAGGGAATTTGTAGAAATTACTAAAATGCATGAATGAAGGGGCATTCCGAGAATTGAACTCGGGACCTCTCGCACCCTAAGCGAGAATCATACCACTAGACCAAATGCCCATGCTTGCCAGGGTAAAAGATATCCTTTCTTAAATAAGAACAAAAGAAAGAAGGCAGTGACGCCTTCAGGCAGAAAGCGGTAACGGGTAACAGAGAAATTAAAGGTCGGTCATGTGCCTACTGTGTTTTTTGGAACTAAAATTTGATTGAATGACCCAAAACTAACCACAACCTGGAATATTGGTACTTCCATCCAAAACAAACCGGAGGGGAACGGAAATATTAATTTGGCATATACGAATCTGATTATCCAAGTCCAAAAAGTAGCCAGAAGAAAGGACCATGGACAACGTGAACATAATTTTCAGCCCCATGGAACAGGAAACACACCCCATTTACAGTCACGGTTGCCACCACAACCTGCTCAAACAACCATTGTACCCGATGCCTTTTCACAAGGAAAAGAAAAAAACTAGTATTTCCTTATTACAACTTTTGGGGGAGAACAGGAGAAGAAAGGGAACAGATACCTGGGAAAATATGAACTGGAAAAACACTTGTTTTCTCTATGGCTTTAGATGATGCTCTCCACAGCAACTGCAGGATTGTTCATCACATGACTACAGGTGACTACCAATATGAGCTGAATCACTGAAATGATTTGGACTATATGATCATAAATCCCCTTGGATTTTCAAATTGCATATGGTTCTCATCATTATTATATAGTAACAGAGTTGGTGTAGCCTAGAACTCAGCTTCGGTGTCCCCCCTTTTGGCTACACTTTGGAGGAAGTTCCCAAGTAGTCTCTGGTCAAAAACCATATTTGGGACCTGCACAACAAAAAGTTTTTGAGTTCAAATTTTTTTTGATGAGTGCACAGAAAATGGCTAAGATGCCCCAATGTACACGGGAAGTACACAGAGGGTGCCACTTGAATTTGAGTTCATAATTGGACATACATATACATATAAAGAGGCCTATGTTGTAAAGTAGGCGGACAAGAGCTAGCCCTTTCTTCCAGTACTGAGGTCAAAGTTTTAGACAAATTCATCATTGAAGGGCTAGAAGCTGGATCGCCTGCCAAGGCAGCTTTCCCCCAGAGGAATGAAGAATAAGATACAGAAAAGGAAAATGACAAAAAGGAGTCACTTGAACAACTATTCTAGCCAACCATCTTCCAAGTGGAGTCACTAGGTCATCAAGAACAGGAAGAGGCAAACATCCATCTCCACTGTGAGAGTCTGTTTCCAGTTGGCCTTTGCCCATACATATATATATAAAGAGACCTATGTTGTAAAGTAGGCAGACAAGAGTGAGCCCTTTCTTTCACTACTGAGGTCAAAGTTTTAGACAAATTCATCATTGAAGGGCTAGAAGCTGGATCACCTGCCAAGGCGGCTTTCCCCCAGAGGAATGAATAATAAAATACAGAAAAGGAAAATGGCAAAAAGGAATCACTTGAACGACTATTCTAGCCAACTATCTTCCAAGTTGAGTCACTAGGTCATCAAGAATAGGAAGAGGCAAATATCCATCTCCACTGAGTCTGTTCCCAGTTGGCCTTTGGTTTTTGGAATCAGAGGAGCAGCCAAGGGGTTCACCTAATACAACAATTTTCAGTCCTTTGCTCTGACCTGCCAAGCCTTATTCTATCTAATTAATACACAATGCTCTGGGCCTGAAACAACTGACCAAAAAGATATCTTGATAAATAGGGAGTGAGACTAAGGGGTCCAGGGACACTTGAATCAGCAGCCAAAGGGTCACCTAATACAACGATTTTCAGTCCTTTGCTCTAACCTGCCAAGCCTTATTCTATCTAATTAATACGCAATGCTCTGGACCTGAAAAAATTGATCAAAAAGATATCTTGATAAATAGGGAGTGGGACTAAGGGGTCCAGGGACACTTGAATCAGAGAACAACTGAACCCATGGGACATTCTTCAACTCCAAGATGATTTATACATATAGATATATGTATATGTGTGTGTGTGTATGTGTATATATGTATATATAGAGAGAGAGAGAGAGAACCTTGTTTCCAAAAAAGATTTTGGAATTATTAGCTATGGCTTCAATGAATCTGAGCTCCAAGTACTCAGGAGTAAGCTTCAACTTGTTTGCTTCTGCTTCTTTCATCAGCCTGAGGATGGAGAGAAACTTCATGATTGCATATGATGATAATAGAAAGAAGAGAAGAAAAATATAAAGATGATTTTCACCTATAGAAACTAGCATCTGCCAAGCTCTTTTCTCGAGCCATGTACATTTGGTTCTCAATTTCCTCCTGCATTCTGGAACTGTCTTTCTCCATCAACTTTTGTTGCATGAGGATCTTGCTAACCTGGGCATTCTTCTCGGCTTCAGTTATAGCCATCTTCTTCCGTGTCTCTGCCTCCTTCTCGGCGACCTTCTGTTTCTCCATGGCAATCAAAACCTGCATTGAAGCATCCAACACCAACAGAAAATTATATAAAATATAACTCCACAAACCTTTATCATAGTCAAAAAAACAAATAATGATAATTAATAGTCTAATCATCAGATATTATCATAAGGGAATCAAGAAAAAATGAAACAATACAATTGACCATCCAGAGGAACAGGACTGAATTGTTTCATAGGAGCAGGGTAATGCCAATGATGTGCAATAATAGAGAACGTTAATGATCTTCAAACACTAGAAAGTAAAAAGCATTACCCAAAAAAGTAAAACAGATTAAGTTAACTATGTCTTTTTAGATATGGAAAATTATATTAACTGATTCAAGAAAAAGTTGTTCTTGGTACAGGAGGTTGTAGAGGAATCAAGGTCCCACATTCTCAATGACATTTGACCAGAAATTTTTTAATTATGCATATCGAAGGAAGTAGTAAATCATTCACTTCTTATTCTTTTAGTCTCTACACTAATTCTAGTAGGAATATGCAAGAATAAAAAAAGTGTTTTTTAACAAGACAAAGAAATTACATTAGTGCGTTCCTGCTCCATCTGTTCGAAATTGCGCCTTATACTCTCCGGGATACTAGGTTTTGTGACACGCACACTGATGATTTCAATACCAGGAGCATAACGTGTGCAATCACCTTGAAGAGCATCTTTCATTTTTTCATCAATCTGTAACATCCAATTGATTATTAGCCAAACTAGGTATCAAGTGTAAATTTTAAGAAATTATAACAAAGAAAAATTAGAAATTTATACCACAAATATAATATGCAACATTAGCTAACTTAATGACATCCCATAATATGCAAATAAAGCCACTGACAACTCAACTTTAAACAAACTAATTGCTCCCACATATGGCACAAAAAGAAATCCAATTTTGCCTTTCATGTACATCCATAAAAACAAGACCCCTAAAGAATTAGCAAGCATCACAGTGTTACAAGAACACATTAATTTCACTAAAAAACAATAATATAGTTGTTTAGTTTTGTTACCTGATCAAACATATCAATATAAACTTGTTGAAGGGAATGAGCACTGCAAAACTGATTGATCTCATGGTGAATCTTATCATATATCCATGTGTTGTCATACTGCACACCATAGTTTAGCAGTGTCTCATACACATAGTCCTTATGAAGCCGGTTAACAACCTGAAGGGAACACTTTGGTTAAAACAAACTAGAGAATATAGAACCTTTGATGACAATGACTATTTTATTCTAAATTAATAGTGTTAAAAATAGAGCAATATCTCAATGCTTTACCTCTATCTTCTCAAAGTTGATCATGACGCCTCCTTTGGTACCACATGGAATATCCCTAACCTGAATTTTCAGCCAAAAAATAATTCAAGTATAATGATGGCAATTAAAATCCTCTTCATAACTAGGAAAACTGGAATTTACCTGATCCGTCTGGAGAGTCACTTGAATGGGCTCAAACTGGGTTACCAAGGGCATCTTTAGATGGAAACCTAAAACTCCCAAGTAAGTACAAGCAGGTAGACTACAAACTCTGCACAACAAACTATTGAATGCAAATAAAAAGAAGAAAACGTCATAGTTAAACCTGGCTCTGTAATTGTTTTTAGAAGAGCACCTCCTCTCCAATACATCCCAACATGACCTTCTGGGACTTGGTGTAAAAGGGTTAAGTTGTTTGTTAATGTTGAGGATGACTGGAATGCTACCTGTGAAGTTTAAAATAGCACATAATAAATTCCTGCCTCAAGCACAGTGATTAACAACATATATTTCCATTTGTATATGTTCCGACAATATATTCCTACAACAACATCATGCTAGTGTAAGTATGTTACAAAGATTTCAAAAAGTGAAGAAAGCACCAGCTCACTGTTTTTCTTGAACAAAACCTAGCTATCATATATGGGAGTACTAAGGGCATGATTAGTTCTATTGTAAGGACAGTTTTCTGTCTAAAAAACCAAAAAAAAAAATGGAAATTCTTAAAATGTTATCTGGTTAACTATTTTTAGAAATTATTCTAGAAAATAGTTGAAACCTGCACAGGGTTTAGTGGATAGTAACATGATCTTCTATATAGTTTTTTGGAAATGTTTTCAGAATTGATTCAGAAAAAGGATAACAAATGAAGGCTTTAACATGAGATGACGATGTTTTATGATGCCAGGGATAGAAAAGACCCCAAAACCCAATGAAATATTATCTTCCAATTAAAACAGGGTCTGTGTGTGTATGCACACATGCAAAGGGGGGGTGGTCTCTAGAACAATTGGAAGCCTCAGAGTTGTAGAGGAAGAGAGATCTTTGAAACAACGGAAGCTTGATAGTTTGAGAGAAAATATCTCTGATGGCACCTGGAACTATCCCTATGTATGATCACATTAGAACTTCAAAGTACAATATCCAAGGTGACACATCCATCACAAAAGAAACCTGTTTAGCAGACTAAGAAAAAAAAAGACAGATAAAAAACTAAGGACATGGATAAGAATTAGAAATTGGTTGGGGTGCAGAAAAAGTAAGAAAATATATCTCAACTCCGTGATTTAAAAAAAGAAAAAGAAAAAGTACATGCTAAAACTATTGCTTGAAGCAACTTATTCAAGATGTCATGATCTTTCCTCTAATTATTCTTCAAGATGTCATGTTAAAATAATATCCAAATTCTCCTTTTAAGATGTTCTACAGACTCAAAAAATTCCCTTATGAAAACTACAGAGGAACTATTAAAGTAGATTTCATGAGTTGGTAGATTGGAATACTCAAATGATAACAACAGAACCTTACATCTCATTACAAATGATCAAAATGACAAAGCCAACAACAATAATATTTATCTACAGCCAGCAAATATAAATATATAAAGTAATCTGTTTTCATTTTCTTGAATATAGAATTCATTTATCAATGTTGCCTCAACCTTCTTGCATCAAACATAATTTAACTGAGTATTTCTAACCATTTTGCCAAAATCAGCCCATAAGCTCATAAAGATATTCCTCTAGGGCTACAACGGTCAACATTCAGACTAATACCATTTGGCTGATACCTTCTCAATGGTTGATGAAACATCACCGTCTAGCAAAGATTCTTTCTCTTTAGAGAACATATCAATCATAAAACTTATTTTTTGATTTCAGATCACAAAATACAGTTGTAAAATTTTCTTCCTCGTAAATATTGCTCTTGAACAGATCTATAAAAGGAAATCTTGATAGAAACTAGATTTACAGAGCCAGCTACATTCATATTTGTTAATGAACATGCATTTGAACAAGAAAGCAACAATAACAGATCAAATAGTGTGGGTGTGTGATGCTGAATGAAACTGAAATTATCACTAGACTACAAAACCAGTGAAAAGAAAGGAAAATAATTTAATATGCTAGCAAAATTTCATTTTAGAATTTAGAGTTCTTCAAAATTTTCGATGATGAGCAAAATGAGCACTGAATGTACTCGAAAAATGGAGACGCAGCTTAACTAGATTAGTAGATAAATATAGATAAATTCCTCCACAAATCAATGTTCTTAAAAATGTAACCACAATCGATTAAACTCGGACAAGAACCCTGTGATGCAATAATGACAAACATAGCATTAAAAACCAAGTAATTGACTCGACCGATGACAGTTGATGACAGCTGCTGAGAAATTTATCAAATAGGGAAAGCATTCCAGATTGAAACTTCAAAATGCGATGATAAAAGACCATCCGTAATCGACACAAAAAAAAATAAATAAAGCCAGACAAGCAGAAGGAAATTTAATAACAAATAAGAAGAACAAAAAATGATTCGATTAAGTAAACTAGACCAGAAACAGAGAAACAAAAAAATAAAAATAAAAAATATTGATGCAACGGATGAGAAGTAGAAGGTTACAAAGGAGAAAATGAGGATGAAGAAGAAAAGCACGGTGATGATCGCAGAGAAATCTCCGCCTGCGGCTGCTGCTGGTGCTGGTCGAGGGCGAGGCGGCGGAGTTTCGGATCTCCGGCCCTGCTGATCCATGGGGATTTCCATCGGAGACTCTGGTCTCTGTTGCGGTGGATCCATGGCTTTTCACTCCGTCAACTGAGTGCTGTTTCGGAAAGCGTGAAGATTAGTTGTCGAACTTCTCAGCCCTTTCTCTTCTTCCTTCTATTGGTTTCGCAGCAGGTAAGCAAAGAATATGTGCATTTTGGGTCAATCCGTTATTTTTCTCCACCAAAAAACACTCCCCTGTAGTGTGCATAAAAGAGTTTAGGGCTAAAACTGGCTTTACACTCAAAGACTCGAAATAAAACTCAATACGGGCACCTTCCCAAATTTATTATGATATATATATATATATATATATAATAGTTCAAAATCATATTTTTAAAATACAATTAATTATGAACTAATTTAACCTTAGTTTTAAAAAATAAATAAATTACGTGGCTGTTAGGTGGCATAAAAAGAGTTAAATGGATAATAAGTTTGGGAAGGTCCCTACATACAATAATTTTTTGGTCATAGCGGCCATTTTGGCCGAAAACTTAAAGCCTTTTTTAGGGTCATTTTATGTTACCAACCAATCACAATTTGTCACGTATTAAAAATAAATAAAAATAAAAATTGCTTTTTGCCTTATTGCTTTGTATGGGGATCCGATATTTCTCATTGCTTTCCATAAATATTATTTTATGATTACCATCCTATTAGAAAATATTTCTTTGATTTATGTTTTGTGATAGTCGGAAAAAAAAATTATAAGATACCGAATTGTAACTTATTGAATTTTTAGTCTAGACTATTCTATGATAAAATTTAAGTTGTTGAATAAATATATAAGTATATAAGATCAAAATACAAATAAATTAAATTATTATAAAAATAAATAAATGATATTAAAGACAAACAAATTACATCAAAGTACAATGAAATGTACCTAAGGTACAAAACAATGAAATCATATATGTGGTATAAATCAATGGAACTAAATACAAACAATGATACATAGTTATAAACATAACTGATCAATAGTGTTTTTTCTATTAATACACAAAAATCATAATTTTATATTGTAATATGATTTATTTGTACTTTATTTGATTTGTATTATTTGAGTGTACCCGTATATTGTTTATGCATGTGTTATTTTTTTTGTATGGAGTTAGGTTTTCTTTACATCTTTATTCAATTAATATCTCATTTATGCACATGTTTTTTTTTTTTTTTTTTGTAGGGGGTTACATTTCTTTATCTTTATTCAATTTGTATGGATTTAATTATATATTTCAAGTGTTTAGATTTGAAATTTGATATGATACCTATTCAGCATATACTAGTTTTTCTTTCAAAGTTCAATAAGAGTTTCTATTTTTGTTTGATTAATTCAGTTAAAATAACTTATTATTTAAAAAATAAATTTATGGGATATTTAAAAAAACTTAGTACTTATTATTTAATAATTTAAATTAAATTATATTTGAATTATTGACCTAAAGCTTATTATAAATTATTAAATTAATATATTTATCTTCGTATATTATAATTAAAATAAAAATGGTTATGGAGTAGAAAATGAGATTATTGAGTTAGTTAGGGCAGTTAAGGATTAAAATCTATAATAAAAATATTAACTTCAAAATAAATTAATTATTTTTACTTATCATTTAGAGTTGTTTTTTAGTTTAAGTTATATCATTAAGTTATTTTACCAAACATATTTAATTTACTTAATGACTTAAATTAAGTTATTAAATTGATTTACCAAATATTCACTAGTATAAAACCTAAAAATATGTTATTTAAAAAAAATTGTGTCTTACATAATAAATTAATTTTTTTTAATAAACTATAAAAGATCTAATATTTAATAAAATTCATTATTAAAAAAATTTGACCAAGTACAAGAAAAATAACACAAATATTAAAATTCGAGTGTGACACCTTCTTCTTACCCTAGTTTTTTTCTTTTTTTTAAGAATATGGTTTGATTAATTTCTTACAAATAAAAATCATTTTATAAGATTAATATGAAATATTATCTTTTAAAAATAATTTTATTTACAAAACTTTTACATAAAAAAACTAAAAAAGGGTATTATTGAACATTGTGCAAAATCTTATTTTTTATAGCTAACATAGTTTTATAACATTAATATTAAAAATTATAATTTTATTCAAAGCATTTTTTTTTTTAAGATATCTAATCTTTTAATAACATATCCAAAAGCATAATATTTTATAGACCTTAAAATTTTGTCCTCCTTTATGAACCAAATTTAAATTAGACATGAGACTAAAAAAGTTTTTTTAGTCAAAGTTATAAATCTAGTAAATTGTTTTTATTTTCCAGAAAGAAAGTGTAAAAATAAAAATTTATATGAACATTTATGATTTAAAATTTTATAAAATAATAAAATTATGAATATTTTTATGACTCCTACATACAATATTTTTATGAATATTTTCCAAAAAAAAAAAAACCGGTGTTGGTATTGTGTCAAACTTTAATGGCCCTAAGTTGAGTAAAACTAAAAATAAAATAAAATACAAATAAATTGGTCCCCTTTATTCTTCTTATCTCAAAATTATTAAAGGACGATGATGATATCATTTGCCACGTCAAATGATGGATATGACATGGCAGTGCCAAGTCATTTGCCATGTCATTACAGCATCCACCAGCCACGGAAATGCAACCACTGCCTCTTACATAACCGGATAGTGTGAGTGTGAAACACTGAAGATAATCTCCAGGGCGGTGTCACAGAGATGTTCACCCTCGTCGCCGGTTCTGTACCGGCGGGTTTGGGAGCAACGGCGAAATGCGGAAGCCTCTGGCAATTCAGAGCAACTGCCGATGTGTTCCCTTCATTCATTCCGAAAGAAGTCGAGAGAATCAAAGACCCATTTGCTCGAAAGCTAGCGACAAGGATCGAGAGACTACCTGTGCAGGTAAAATCAACAGGAGTGTTTGGTTTCCGAGAAAAAAATATATTTCTTGAAAAACAAGTGTAGGAAAAGTGAATTTACCTAGTCGAAGACATCGCATGGTCCTTCAGTTGAGCGGAGGTTTTTGTTGAATGAAAATTTAGGATTCTAACTTTAGGTTTCCTTATTTTTTTGCCCTTGTACTTTCCTGGAAACTGAACAGAGTTATGGATAACATGCAATTTCTTTTCACTTTTGGTTCCTGATCAAGATGGGAAGCTGTTCTTACCAGATATTAGTTTTTTAGCCTGGTAGAAAACATTATGAAAAAAAGAAAAACAGTGAAGTACATGCTAATTAGGGTTGGGAGCGGAATCAATTGAACAATTCAAATTTGGTTTGGAACCAGGCAGTTTAAAGGTCAGAAACATGTCATCAGGGGATAGTGCATATGAAGAGCATAATCAGGATGTTTCCGCTGCCTATCCCCAAAAAAAAAAAAATTAGGATGTTTCTGCTGTAGGATTTGTATAACTCCCAAACAATTCTCATGTTAGCTCATTCCTAAACCATCCCAAGAATCCTGCTGCTTGTATAGCTCTACCACGAATTGTAAGAGAAATGATTTATACGGGATGAGTTCAACTCAAATAAGCCTTTTCCCAATCCAACAAGAATTCTTTTACTTAAACACTTTGCTCCCCATTTGGAGTAGGGGCATTGCCCCTGAATTTTGGGGAATTTGGCACGGGGATGGCTACTAAAAGTATCCCAATATCCCTGATGGTTGCTAACAGGCCATGTTTAACAATGCTTGGTCCTACACTTGAATCAACCGCTGTATAATTTATATAGGTTTAGTTTGCATTGTCTTCCAAATCCTTTCATGTTATATATGGTGGCCAATGCAAATTTCTTTAGTGTTTAACTAGCATTTCTGTGTTTGGAAGAATCCATGCCTAGTTTAGCTTTAGATTTGTGTTTGAATGGTCACAGGTTAGTCTGAATGTGCTACTCTTAACAGTTAAAAGGATCACTTTCAATGAGGTTGGAATGCCTTTTAGCCGAGAGTATGAGAACTACAGGTTTCTCGACATTAAAAGCCATTTTTTGAAGGATCCAGTTATGCAGAGGGGGACAGTTCTTTCAAAGTATTTGTGGATAGCAGATGTGTGGGAACATGTTGGGCAGATGGTCCCTTGGAGCCCTTACTTTTCAAGATAGTTCCATGATTGAGAGTTAGAGATGGTTGAGGCCTTTCTACTATGATTGCAAGAACACGTAGTAAGTGGGGCTTAGAGGATAGGATGATCCGGTTGGACTCAGAGAGTAGAAAGCTCTTGGTCAAAGCTTTTTACTCCTTTCTGGTGCTAGGGGGTTTAGAGCCATTTCCAGATGATGTTGTTTGAAATCCTTGGACCCCGAGAGAGTGGAGTTTTTTTGGGTAGGAAGCAACTTGGGGGGAGGGCAGGATATTGACGTTGGATCTGCTGCAAATGAGAGGTTTGTCTTTGAGGAATGGATGTTATATGTGTAAAAGGGAAGAAGATTCTGTTGATCACATCCTGTTACATTATGCAAGAACAAAAATTTTGTGGCAGCTGGTCTTTTCCTTGTTTGGGATTAGTTTGGGTGATCCATTTTTCAAGAAGACCGACTTTATTCAGTTCTCATGGGTCTTTTGTTGGGAAGAACTGGAAAAGAGTGTGGACAACTGCCCTTTTGTGTTTATTTTGGACTATTTGGAAGGAAACAAATTGGAAGACATTTGAAAATGTGAAGCAATCAGAGCAAGTGCTCAAATTCTCTTTTATATATAATTTCTTGGATTGTGTTAAACATTGTATGGATGATGTGCCATTGTCTATGGTAGATTTTGTTGATTGGTTGGGTTCTAAGTAGGGGGAGGGAGTGTTTTGTTTCTCTCTTTGTATGGTGCTCTCTCTATACTTTTTGCGTACTTTGGTGTGCATTTTCTAAGGCACTTCTTGCTAATATATATATATATATATATATTGTTTGCTTATGAAAAATGATGTGTGTACCAAATCGTTTAGACATGTTAAATCATCAGCATTGAAAGATCAGAACAACATTACTTTGCATCAAGTTGACTCAACATAAATACACAGTTTGATGTTCAAGCATACTTATTTTTCCACTTCTTTGTCTCTCTGCTTTTTGCCTACGGGTACTGCAGCTTAGCTCCTCTAACAGTTGTATCATGAGCAGTTGCGTGAAGCCATTATCACCAAGCAAGACAAGTCCAGTGGTTCTCCTCCATGGTTTTGACAGGTTTGTATTGCAATTCTACTATTGATTAGGAAGTCTTGTTGGTTCCTAAATTTGTAAGGTTCATTTCATCTTATTCTTCAGCTCCTGTTTAGAATGGAGATACACATATCCGCTGCTCGAGGAGGCTGGTTTAGAGACATGGGCTGTTGACATTCTTGGTTGGGGCTTCTCTGATTTAGGTTTGTTTTATAATGCCTTGGCTCGTATTCTTTGAGTTAATGCTTTCCCATATATATGGTTTTTGTGTGTGTGTGTGTGTGTGTTTTGGTTTTATTTTTATTTATTTATTTTTAATCTTGTTCTCTTTTCCTTTTTTATGCATGTTTTAGAAAGGCTTCCATCTTGTGACGTGGCAACTAAGCGTGATCACTTTTATCAGGTACTTAGCCTTTTGTTGTTTAAAAATTCCTTTTTTAGCCTTTTGTCGTTTAAAAATTCCTTTTACTCTTTGCATGTGGATATGAAGGAAGGCCTTTAATCAAGTTCCATTAAATACTGAAATATTTTTTTAACAACATAAGGTGATGCCCTGTGCTTTATGTGCTTATTGAGCCTATTCGATGGGCTGCATTTTGGAGAACTGTTAATGCCATCCATTATAATTTTTCATATAAATGACAGAGTACAGGAACAACCAATTGGATGGTAGATTTTGCGGCTAATTGGCTTTTCATTGGCATAAAGAAGCTATTCCTGCCATCCATGGTTGCACCCTGTTCTCAACTTCATCATCCACTTAGCTGAACTGAATTGGACTGTTCAATATCTAACTTCAGCTTTGGAAGTCCCACATCAAAAGGCCAATGATATTGGTTGGACCAAGCCTTGGTGCTGCAGTTGCAATTGACTTTACAGCTAACCATCCAGAAGCTGTAAGTATTTCTCTGTTAGTTGTTATGATCATGTATTAATTCTATCTGAAGACAAATTGCAAGTTACATTTTGACATAAATTGCCTGCAATGCTTTTGATGTTCTATGAAATATCATAATATAATCGTTCCTGTTTTTCTTTTTCAGGTTGATAAGCTGGTCTTAATTGATGCAAGTGTATATACAGAAGGCACGGGAAACCTAATGAAGTTACCCAGGGCGGTTGCCTATGCTGGGGTGAGTGTTCAATCACCCATAGTTCTTGAGATATATGTATTGGTAACTTTTAGCATCAATACTAAACCACGAGGTTCCTATTGCAGGTCTATATATTGAAGAGCATTCCTCTGCGCTTTTATGCAAATGTTTTGGCTTTCAAGAGTATATCATTCACTAGAAGCTCAGACTGGACAAAAGTGAGTGTTCCCCACCATAGTCAGAACCAACAAAAATTAATTTCAAATTGATCTCTCTGAATTGTGTGATATCCACAAAATTTTGGGATTTTGCAAGGGAAGGTTGTATCTAATGCCATTATTTTCCCTGTATTCCTATATAGGTGGGCCGCCTACATTGTCTATATCCCTGGTGGGAGGATGCAACTGTGAATTTTATGATTAGTGGGGGTTATAATGTTAGTTCTCAGATACAACAGGTATGCAGGAAATGCTTTTGTCATTTAAGCATCTAATTGTGAGATGTCATTGCATTCTACGAACAGGAAAGAGATTCAGGATGAAGAAGTCGTTTTGCATGCATGATAGCTGTGGTGCATATTATGGATGAAGTTATACATCTGATGGATTCACTGCCACCATCCTTAGAGAAGTAGATCATGCTAGGCTGGACTATGATCATTTATCTGAAAGATAGTTAATTTCTCTTTAATGTCTACTTAGATGTCTTTTTCTTGCATGGCTGTTACAGCTTTTTGCCCATCCATAAGAATTGAAGCTGATTGGCTTGTTAGGAAGCCTGCTATTGACACAAGTTTCTTGGAAAATCACCTTTACCAAAATAATTTCCAAGCTAGTGCCTATGAACCATAGGCTAGATTTTTCTTGTTAGAATCCTTTTTATTTGCTCAAAAACTTGGGTATGTGCTATTGCTCATTGTGCTCTACAGGTAAAGAAGAAGACACTTATCATATGGGGTGAGGATGACCAGATAATCAGCAACAAGCTTGCTGTGGTTAGTACATTTGCTGAGTTTTATACATCATATCCAAGTCTATAAAAGACCAATTTCAATAACTTGTAAAACATGCTCACAAAAAAAATATCCTTGACATTTGAGGAGAAAACTCCAGTGGAAAATTTTCTTTTACTTGCTTAATTGATTCAACCTTCTGTGACTAATTTTTATGCTATGTGTCCATTTATAGATTCAGTTGGAACAATGACTTATGTGACCCTTAAACTTGTATAATGCAGAGGTTACATTGTGAATTGCCGAATGCAATTATAAGCCAAATACCAGATTGTGGGCACCTCCCTCATGTGGAAAAGCCTCACTCTGTTTCCAAGTTGATTATGGAATTTGTTCAAGAGGATAGCTATAAAGAGGCCCAATGCATTTCCCAGTATTGAAGGTCTACCCCCAATGCCCGATTTATTTTTTTTATCTTTGTTCGGAAAATATTGGGCTTAGTGGTTTACTGTACTCATGATTTAGTAACTTTTCTCAAATTCAAATCAAACACATGTTGACACAAAGTCGTTTAGATATCCTGTGGAAATGAAATTATTCCATCCTGCATGCCAGTGATTTGAAGGTGCCTTCTTGATGTCAACATGCAGGAGATGGAGTCATTTAAAGAAAAACGAAAACAGAAGTTATTGCTGGTATTATTTCTATGAATTCTTGTTATAAGAAGTGGACTTCGTATTAAACAAAAAGACCTTTATATAAGAAGTATCTGTCACTCATGCAATCTGTGAGGCATCATAAGAAGATTGCATGAGTTACTTCAACTGGTTGGGCCTGGTTTGATGAAGACTTTTAGTTGCTGATTGTTAGCAACATGTCCTTTATTTTCAGGAGAATTTTTCAATGTTTTCCTGCCATTGCAATCACTTTGGTGATTGGGTAATTATGAAAAGAAATAACTCCTAAAAGTTGGAACATGTTTTCAAAACAAAGAAACAAACAACAACAAAACTGTTTTACTAACAGGAAAAAATCAGAGAGGAAAAAAAAATCTATTGTACTCTGGAAAATAGAGAGAAGTATTCTAGAAAACCAGAGGGTAGAACTCTCTGGGAACACACAGTTTATCTTCCACTATTTGTAGCTTCCTTCCCTCAATTTCAATCATTTTTTTTGGAGGAACGCCCTCAAGTAGCTGTGTAATTGCGCATGGTTAGAGCGTACCATCAGAGGCAACCGGTTATTGTACCCTAGAGGTAGACCGTTCCTGCTGCATTAAGATATTATCTCAGGGGAGCGAGATTTATTTTAAGGGTAGTGATTACACACCTGAGCCAGTCCTGATAAGTTTTCCTGTTCATATTTCGATTCTATAATTTTAGTTTCTTGCATTTTTATTCCTATGATTATTTGCCTATATTTAGTAGGATTACCTGGTTTAAATGATAATTTTCAACATAAACCAGCATGTCTCTTCAAATGATTGATTTTTCTTGTTACAGTGCCAAAATGGGCTTGCATACTATTGGAGATTCATCCTTGTCTTGTTGTGGCACAAGATTTATTTTTCGAATTGATCATTGTTGTATACTGATTAGAAGTAGCAAAACATGCTTTATTTTTTAATGGAACTTATTTCTGTGAATTTTTTTAGTGTAGTCACTAGTCATTGAAGTGTTCATGGTTTTTCTCTAACCCTTTCAAGAAATGCCCCTTATAGAAAGGTGAGTTAGGTGGACATGCTAGAAAAGAGCAGCATCACATCACATGGCATTTATTAAGTGTCTACACAAAAAAGTCACATATTGCAGCACAAGAGAAATAAGACAAGAAAACAGAGAAAAAAAGAAATAAAAGTTATCAAACTTTCTCACACTTGGTCGTATCATCGATGGAAGAGAACACATCATCTTTGCCCTCTTCTTTGGGTTTCTCTGAGCTTCATTCCTTGAATGCGACTCTCATGCATTATCAAAAGAATATATGCCCATATGTAAATAACTCAAGATTGTCACATGGGTCTGTATCAGCGGCCACACTGACATCACAGCTCTGTTTTCTTTAATATCTCTGGCTTCACACTAGGGAATCCCCAAGTCCCCCCCTCCTTTTTTTTTTTTTTTTTCCTTTTTCCCTACAACCCTCTCCTATACGTTTCTCTTACAATAGGAAATAGCAAGACATTTATCTCACCTACCAACACAACGAAGCAAGTCTTACATGGTGTTTGTTATTCAACAAAAACTAACCTGATATCATCCAACATAATTAAAGTGAATTTATTATCAATAGGTTCACTTTAATTATGTTGGATGATATCAACAGGTTATTTTTATCCGAATAGAAAAAATTAAATATTTTGGATTTTTCTATTCTGTCAAAAAACCAAGCACCACCTTAGATTATATAAATTCATCCTTTCATGATTTAAATTCACACTATTGGTTTAAGTCCTATAATACATCAATCTCGACTCTTATAAAATTCTAAAAGTAGCAAAAATTTTAGAATGGTAATTATAATTAGATGAACTTAACAAATTAATAAATAAATGTATAGTGCATTTAACATTATTTAAACTAGTTGTAAAAGCACCTGTTCAAATTGGTTTATGATAGTGTTTAGAATTATTTATTTTTTTAAATATTACCATTCTAATTTTTACACCCAATACCAATTTTTAATAATAGGTATATCTTGAAAGTAAAAAAAAATCAAAATAATAAAAAAGTGAATAGAAAAAATAATTATTTGCAAATAAATCACATTGAATTTTTCATTCCTACTCGTGTATTAAGACACTTGATAAGTGGAATCTCCTAGATATGCAGAGATTATATAATTTTTTTCCTTCCCGTTTTATAGATCCGAGTCATAAAGTTATGATTCTGAGTTGCCCCCGTGAGTTGAGATACGAAACCAATTCATGTGTCAAACTCATCGCATATCTCACGCAATGCCATACGTTGACCCATACACCCTTCTATCCCTATACCATTTAAATGCCAAAGAGGCTGGAATTTGGATCTTTAGCTGATTGTCAAAGAGCACTACCATCGAACTAAACCCTGAGGCTAAAATTCCCCCCAGTCCTTGTCATGTGGATCTTAACCCATGATCCGAAATTTCAAAGATATATAAAGCCTAAATAGTAGGCGGTTCACGAGTCTTAATCCCTTGAAGAAAACATTGTAGCCAAAATGTCAAAACTCATTTGTGCTTTGATTGTTGTTTCGGCACATTGGATCTACCCTTTTGTTCATGAAACCACAACTACAACAATATATATTCACTAAAAAAATTAAATGGCTCACATGATTAGTAAATCTCTTTCAAGCAGAGGGGGCCTCATGTAACCTCCAAAAACAGATCATTATAGCAGTTTAATCTGAACCGACACCCGAAAACATTATTATCAGTTGAACCTAATCAATCATCAATTTAATATAAACCAGTCGAGTATTGAAACACCCTACCCTACCAAACTTTAAACCAGAAAAGGCTCATCTCTTATCCTCATTATGTGGGATTTGAAAATGAAGGAACAATTGTAAATTGTAGATGTTGCATGAAGATAACAAAAGGAATAGCTTTTGGTAAAGTTTCTGTATTGTATTGCCTTTTACGGTTTCACTAGTGCATGAACCAAATCACTATCACACAAATAGAGCTTAGGAGAAGACAACGAATTCAGATGGATAGTAATATAATAAAGGCCGGTGAGCCATAACAAGGAAGGTAGATGGTAGCCAAATTCTCATCCAATTTAAAAAATACTGCCTCTCTTTCTTCTAGATATACAAAAAGAGAAGAAAAATCTAAAGAAGAGATCAGGTTCTACATCACCACTCAAAACGGAATCAAATTCCCAGCTTTTTTAACATATGAGGAAGGAAACAAAAACCGTAGTGGGGTTTGTCCCTAGATGATTCCCTCGCTCCACCCACTGTAGAAATTACAACCCTGTATGTGGTAAAATCTCATCCACACATCCAAAAGATAAACCCCACCACCAGTTTCCCCCATGTGTAAATCCATCAGCCCCACAACAACACTAGGCCTGAGAGCCAGAGGGTTAGAGCTGCAGAAAAGAACAAGTCAGTGCAGTGAAGGGGAGCCACTGCAGCACTGGAGTCCGTGCTGGTGATGCCACCACTTCCCGAGGGGCCTAGGCCAAACACTGAGGGACTGGTGGTGCTGCTTGGAGTCGTGGTTGAGGGTGTGGTTGTGGAAGGTGTGGTCGTGGATGGTGTGGTTGTGGATGGAGTTGTGCTGCTTCCTGTGGAGCTGAACGAAGGAGAGAACCCACAACAATGTTAATCACAGACCCTAATTGAATATCAAATTGATAAGAAAAAGGAACAGAAGGAAGAACAGATGTCAATCTGAGATCTGAAATCAATATTTTTTCACCATCAAGAGGAAAAAAAAACACAGGTATCAACATCATGACAGCTCACAGCTTTAGTGGGGGAGAAACGTGTAAGGATATCAATGTAAGAAAATATTAAATAGGGTGATGTATCTACTTTCTGAACTACAGTCGACAAAATTCTTAATTCAATGTCAAGATTTAACCTATCTTTGGAGGAGAAACCCCAATTACAGAGGAATCAACCAGGAAGAACAGCCCCCATAATCTATCTTTTTAGATTTCAATATTATTGCCTTATGCGAGATAAAGCAGTGGGAAATGGTTATTTTGTAGATTAAAATTGGGGGAAAAACTTTATTATGGTGATCATCATAAAAAGTTAAAAAAAAAACTCGATAAAAGGGAGATAATAAACCACCCCAACCAAAAGAATCAAACCATGGAAAAGGGGAAAATCTTAGGCATGGAAAAGATATTTTTGATCTGCAACAAGAAGATTTTTTTATCTGAAGCAGATGCTCACTGCTAAACCATGGGAAAAAGATAATACATTTCAAAGTGAGAAGAGAACCCATCTGACAAGAAACAGTCTAAAAAGACAGAAACCAGGAGGAATAGAGGCAAACCTTGCACTTGTAGGATAAACACAAGTTGAAACGCTGGCTGTAAATCACCAAACAATAGAGGAAGAGAAAAAATCAGTATTCCATGAGGGTTGGGGATGATGAAATTAGCGAGGTTTCACAAGGCACTTACAAGGGTTAGTCTGACTTTGGGTAGCAGTTCCTGCAAAATCACAGCTCCCAGAAGCTTGACCCTTCTTCTGGAAATAGCTGTTAACAGCATAACTACAGTGATCCTTCACAGTGTTGGGGTTGTAACAAGCCCCATTTTGAAGAACTGGGGAGCAGTCAGCTCCAGCTCCACAGGCATAATCCAAGGTTTTCTGAAGAGCTTGGTCACTCAACCCATCTTTACACACACAATAGACAGCAGCACCTAGCAAAAGAAAACCCACCAAGGCAATGGATCAGCCCATGAAAATCTCAATAAACATAAGGACTTTGCTCCATGAAAATTTCCATCTCATGGGGTAAGACAATTCCCAGAAATATAGTCAAAAAGAGAAAACCCCAGAGAAAACACAGTAATCAGGAGCTTACTTGAATGGCCAGTCATGGCCAGGAAAAGCACAAAATACACTAAAACAGCCATGATTGAAGCAAGATGATGGGAAATATTTGAGAAACCAAACAGGTCCTTAAAGGGTCAGTGGGAACTTAGAAATCAAGATGAGTGTGAGAGAGAAAGGGGGAGAGAGAGAGAGGGAGAGAGAGGGAGAGATGGGATTGTGGGGAATGGAGGCTTCTAGACAATAATAGGAGAGTGAGGTGGGTGGTAGTGGAGGTGGGGTGTCTGTATCTCGAATAGCTTTTCGGTTTTCACTGTTCTTTTTTCACTCTTTTTGGTTTTTTGGGTCTTAATACATAGTATTTTATTGTTTCTGATGTGAGGATCTGGGGGGCGGTGTGGCCTTGGGAACTGAGCTAAGCTAAGCTTTTGTCATGTATTTTGACTGTTTTAGAGTGTGAGCTTTCAAACGGTCTTAAACTCATGTGGCATGTGCAGTACCAAACATTAACCCAACCTAGGGTTTAGTTTGGAGCTTCTTGGCTCCCTTCTAGTTATGCCATGTGTGCTGTCACTGTGAGCCCTTCCCCGCTTTGCTTTTCACTCTGGCCGTCAGCATCTTTATCTAGCAGGGAGCTCTTTTCTATTGTGATAAAATTGATCAAAGTGCACCCATCTTTCTAGTGACCAAATGAAGGAGAAAAAGTTATTCTACATATGTGGCTTACATGGGTTGGATGTGGGAAGATGAGATTCTGATACCATGTTAAGTTAATCAACCTAAAAACTTAGTAAGCAACTAATAATACAAATCGTGTCAATTTGGCTAAAACCCTAGTCATGTTCTTCCTAGGTACGATTTTCTTTTGCAACAAATGAAGTATTTCGATCGATTAATGGAGATTCAAAATTGTCATTTCTTCTTCTCCTAGAGAATTTGGGGAAGGTACAAGGTAATATGACTTTTTTTAAATGTTGATACTAGTAATTTATTTAAAAATTATAAATGGTATACTAATAATAAATATCAAAAGCTTATTTGAAAATGATTGTAGTATAAAAACATTTTCATTTCATTTCTTTGGTTACCAATTTTTCATCATCAAATGAAGCAAGGATCATTGTTGGAAGAAGCCCATGAATTAGAGTGCTTACTAAGGAAGCTCCAATGGGAATAAGTAACCTTTTTGAATGGTGATTACAGCCAATAATTAGGGAATAAGTTCACAATCAAAGACAGCCTATGACACATATGAATCAAACAAAACAAAAAACAAAAAGGAAAGGAGAGAATATTTGGTGGAGTTAGGAGAAAAAAATAAATAAATAAAAACTACAACTTTTGTTCTTTGTCTCTGGCCATGTAAACCTTTACACACAAGTATTCTCTCCATTTCTCTGGTTGCTTTTACATTACTTTCTCTTATTAGTCTTTAAAGGTGTTGATTGAAGCTTTGAAATTTAGGAAAAAGAGAATAATTTTGGCACAAACGAGATTCTCCACTTGTAATATGAAGTTCTAATTAAGGATGTGGGAAATAATCTAAACTTCATCCCTCCTTATTTTTAAAAATTACTTTTTTTAATAAAAATATATTTTATATATCATGTTTTTTTAATGATTTTTACGGTTTTAAAATGCGTTTACAAAATTAAAAGAAGTTTATATATATATAGTATCAAAAACTTTTTTCTTTATCTAATATGAGATATCATAATCACCCCATACAAATATAATACAACGTTATGTCTTACAAAATTACGAAATTGAACAAACAAAGACCCACGTTGGGATCAATGATTAATTTTTATAACATTTATAATGATCTGTTTCCTAAATATATAGATATTGTCTACTTTATTTAAATATATTTTAAATAATCTAATAATCTAATAATCTAAAATTCAACTATATGACACCATAGACATATAGTGTCAACTCTAATAATCTAAAATTCAAATAAATTATACTAGAAAATATAATTTAATTCTTGAAAGTTTTCTCTAAATATATTTTAAGTTATATTTGATCATCAAATACTGTTGTTTGGGTTCTCGAAACTCTTTTTAGGTGGCTAAAGTTGAAATAATAACGTTATTAAATTATTGTACCGACTTTTTAGATGAGCTATTTTAATCATAAAATTAATTAGAAAAAAAATGCTCCAACTGATTGGCAAGAGACATGAGCATATGCATGTATGTTTAAGATATATGCAGATGAATTTGAAGGAAAAGAGTTGGTGGGCCAGTAGGCCCATCTTTAATATTGGAGAAAAATTATTCTTGTCAACTTTCAATAGACGGCTTCATTGTAACATTATACTGCTTATAAAATTACTTTATGTTGTGCTTCCACACTTTTATTGCCCTTTACGTTATTTCAAGGGCAGGTTTGGAGCAATGCTAAGTTGCTAACTTTTGCCTTCAACAGTAAAATGGTTAAAAAAAGTAAAAAAAAGAAAAAAAAGAAAAAAAAGGTGGGCAATCAATTTTATATTCTAAAGTGTATTATTAGCATTCATGGAGTCATTCTAAAGTGCTTTTACTAATAATGCTTAGCGTGCCACAGATTAAAAGTGTTTTCGATATTTTTAATATTTAAAAAATAAAAATTTTCAAGTATTAAAAACACTTCATAGAATCATTACAAAACATACTCTTAATACTTTTTATTATAGGTTATATAATGAGAAAAATGATTTTCGGACTATTCATCCCTCAACTAATTGTTTTTTGAAAATGCTTTTGAAAAATATTATCAAATATAAAATTTCTATTAAAAAAAAACTCTTCTATATATTTTAAAAAAGGCTTCTTCTTATAATTAAATAAAAATATATATTTTATCTTTATCATATTCAAGCAAAAGTAGAACTTTTCAATTTTTCTAAAAAGATGTAAACGTCATTGAGAAGCATGAGCTAGATGGACAGATAAATGTTATTGAAAAGTTTCAACTAACTTTTAAGAGGCTTCCCAAACAAGACTTTAGTGTCATTTATTTTTCAAACCAAAAATTAAATAAATAATTCAATTTATAATAACCATTATTTACTGTTTTCTTTAAAATTTAAAGTAATTTCCATGTTCTGAAATTTGTTTTTAATAGAAATATTATTAATTTTTCCAAAAGAAGTGGAAGAATCCAAAAGGGTATGTACATTCTCCATCAACTTCAGTTCACATAGCTTTCCTAAAATTATCTTTTGGTTAAATTGAGATGTATCATGTGTGTGATGTATGATTGTTTTTTTTTGTTGGGTTATAGACGAGTGAAAGGACCCACCATAAAGGCAGTGACACTTCATAGCTACTCAATATGATATGATCCATATTATTACTTAAATCTTCCACTTCTCTAAGCAAGTGGGTGTGGATTAATTTCAAACCACCAATCAAAACCAAATTTTGTATTGTTACATATTATCTTGCCCAAAAATCACGTGTTTTTTTATAATGTATTTAGTTGTTTTCACTTATTTTCTGAAAATTATTTTAAAAAATAATTATCTAAATATGATGGATAATTGAAAACAAAATACTTTAGATAAAAGTTATTTTTAATATTATTTAAAAACATAAAAAATTAGATTAAGAATATTTTAAGTTCTCCAATGGATTTTTATTTCACATATCATTGAAAAAATGGTTTTAAAAAATAATTATCAAAAGTGATTTTTTAGCTTTGAAAACATTTCCAGAAACAGCTTTTGTTCTTCAAATTTCCACTTAGCTCAGTCTGCATGATAAAAATAATTGTCCAGATCGGGCCAAGTTGAATCCGCAGAGGAGTTCTTCTCCAAGCCCAGTCTCAAATGTCAAGGAATGATTCAACCCTGCCCACTCACAAGTCACAATAGTTGGATTTTCGGTTGTGCTGTGCTGGAATCATAGGCCACCCGGTTGACGGGGACTATTGGGCCAATATTTGAAATAATAACGTTGCAAGACCAGGCCCATTGTATAGTGGGCCTTCAAATGCAATCCATTCCCATCCTAACCCTAGCTCGACTTCGTCACTACCATTTTTCCTTCGCTTCTGTCAGTACTCTCGATGAAACCTCTGAACTGAGCGGAGCTTATCAATGGCGTCCCAAATGGCGATCCTCTCCAGAGCCCGTAAAACCCTCCTCAAAACCCTAAACCACCACAATAATCCCTTTAAAGCTTCCATTTCCACCTTCACATTCCTCTCCCAGGAACCCCAACTGGCCGAGCCCAGCCTCCCCCCGCCATCTCCCACTCCACTTCCTCCCAACCCCGCCTCAGGGAGCCCGCTCTACAACGAGAACTGGCGGAGCCCCATCCCCCAGGCTCAGTCCATCATTCCTCTAGGATTTCTGCACCAGTCCTCTTCGTCGCGGCTGCAGGCGCTGTCGCAGACGCTGGATGTGCCGAGCCTGATGAACGTGTTCGCCGACTGGATGACGTCGCAGCGGTGGGCGGATATGAATCAGCTGTTCGAGTTTTGGATTAGGTCGCTTGATAAGAATGGGAAGCCGAATAAGCCGGATGTGAACTTGTATAACCATTACTTGAGGGCGAAGTTGATGATCGGCGCCTCGGCTGGGGAGCTGCTGGATCTGGTGGCGCAGATGGAGGACTACGCCATCATTCCTAATACGGCGTCGTTTAATTTAGTGTTGAAGGCAATGTATCAAGCCAGAGAGACCGAGGCCGCCGAGAAGTTGTTTCAGCGGTTAGGATTCTTTTCTTCCGTTTATATTCGCAGTGATGTTTTTATTGTTTTTCAAGAAATGTTTTAGTATTAATGTTGATTTTTGTCTATTTCTGAAAATGGAACGTCAGAATTCTCTTTCACTTACCCCCATTTCCAGAAAATTAAGGCTGTTCCTTCTGGAAAACAAATTATCATTGAATTTTTTTTTCCTGGGAAACAGCATACACAAAAAATTTGAATATGATATGCTTGATTAGTGGAGAATGAAAATGAACTTGGTACCTAAGACATTTGCATGGATTTTTCCATTTTTAGTTTCACGTAAAATTGTTATTAGATGCCATGGATTTGTTAAAGCTCCGTAGGTTAAGATATGGGTCAAGAATTTACAAAACCAGATAAGATTCATGCTTGGGGAGATTGGCCATGAAGAAAATTTATGAAGGTGATCGATAAAATAGTTTATTTGTTAAGGCTTCATTAATGGCAAGATTTAATTACTGTTTGAGTTGAGGCTAAGATATGGGACAAGAATTTACAAAACAAGATTAGCTTCATGCTTGGGAGATTGGCCATAAAGAAATATTTATGAAGGTGGCTGATAAAATGGTTTAGAGAAACTCTCATTGGTGATAAGAAATAGGATAAGATAAGTAAACCTCTCGATTATTCCTTATAATAATCAAAGATCTTGTCATTTCTCATATCTTATGTTCAACTAATGGGATATGATAAGTGATGAGATAACTTATCCAACTTTTTTTTTTTTAAATCTCATGAGATATATCCATCCCATGGATCTGCCTATCAAAAAAGAAAAAAAAAAAAAAACATCCCATGGATCCTAAATTCGTTCCTCTCATCCATTTTCTTCATTTTTTAATGGCACTTGGTGTATTTTTTATTTTAAAAAATATCAAATACGGATATGCAATATATTTTCCTTTTTATTTTTCATTTCTTCTACAAATCAAACATGATCATATTATAACATCTCTGATTGGATATAATGAACTAGAATATCGTTTCTATATGATATAATATCCAAGAACATCATATTCTACATTGACAATGATATCTTAGGATATGTATATATTATCCTATCGTGTCAGCCAAATGTAGTCAAAGTGTCTAGCAAAAGATGGTGAAACCTGTTTACGTTAGATGTTGGCTGTAATGGTTGGATATTATTAATGAAGTACATGACTAAACTGAAATAATTAGAGAGATGAATGATTTTTCCATCACAACAGGCTTTACATTAATGTGCACATGAGCTCTCATCTTTTGCTTTGGTTATGAGTGAACTAATTATTTATATCTTAGAATGTGGATGTTCTGATTGTTGTGGATGTAGTTTTCAAGAGTGGGAATAGAGGGTAAATGCTAATTTTGAACTTAGAACTGTATATAATTTAAAATTTCACAGGATTGTTGGTCATAGCATATATATGATTTTAACTTTAGTAATTATGAAGAGCGGAAGTGAGTGCATACTGAAGATTGATGATTGGGCTTAAAATAAAAAAGGGAAGAAGAAAAGAAAAGAAAAAACAGAGTACAAGGATACCCTCAAAGTCTTAAGGCTCATGGCTGCCAAAGGGAGGATCACAGGAATCTGAAGATGGGATAAATGAATGCCCCAAACAGCATTTAAATGCTGTCTGTTATAATGGACGACTATTTTCTTCTTTACCTATAAAAAAAAATGGTAATAGACGACTATTTCACTTTTTTATTTAATCTTTTTTTATTTAAAAAATCATATTTACCTTTAGTTGACTTGTATGCTTTTTTATTTTATTTTATTTTATAGGCACTATAAATTAGTTGGTTTATATGCTTATGTCAGGGGACTGTCCTTTGCAGTCCTTATTCTCTGTTTTTCTATTTATTATATTCTTTTATTTCTGGATTGGATTTGAACAAGAGAAGTTTGTTCTTCTATTTGTCACTTTGCTTGTTTGCATAAAATTTTACTCCATCACAGGTTCTTTCCCTACAAACACTCATATTTTTCATTATTTTTTATGGATGGATCTTTACTTTATTTATATCAGGATGCTGCAGACAGGAAAGGAATCTATGCCTGATGATGAGTCATATGAATTGGTTGTTGGTATGCTGTTTTTGACAGACCAGATTGATGCTGCCTTGAGATATGTTGATTTGACTTTGAAATCTGGTTATATGTTGTCAATGAGGGTTTTTGCTGAGTGTGTGAGAAGTTGTGTTAACAAAGGCAGGCTGGATGCTTTGGTGTCTATTATAGAGAGGTGCAAGGTACATGACTAATTAGAATTTTTTTCTAGATCATCTGTGTTAGGAGGAACACTTTCTGGTTATGTTTCTGTTTCTGACCTCGCTTCTCTGGAGTGTGTACCAGACAATGGATCAGAATAAAGCTCTTTCTCCCTCCTGGAACATGTGCATCTTCATTGCAGATATTGCGATGCAAGAGGATAATAGCAAATTAGCTTTTTATGCCCTGGAATTCATGGCCAGATGGATTGCTCGGGGTGAGAATGCAAGGGGCCCTGTTCTACTCTCTGTGGATGAGGGGCTTGTTGTATCAGCACTTGGAACTGCTGGTAGGACTTACAGTTCTACTCTTCTAGATGCATCATGGGCGATCCTACGACGATCATTGCGTCAAAAGAAGGCACCTCAACCAGAATCTTATCTTGCAAAAATATATGCCGATGCAGCATTGGGGAATTTGCAGAGAGCATTCAGCACTCTGCATGAGTTTGAAACCGCTTATAGGAACTCCCCCAAAGAAGCAGAAGAGGACATATTCTCACCTTTTACATCTTTACATCCTTTGGTAATGGCAAGCTCCAAGAAGGGTTTTGAAACTTTGGACACGGTTTGTCTTCTTATCTGTAAAAGTTTCTGTTCTCACAATTCATTTACTATAGTTGTTGATTTTCCATAAAGTGATACTGAAATCTGATTAGGGTGTAGTTTATTTTTACTTTTATTGTTTTTAGTCGTTTAGGTTCAATTTAGATCGCGAAAAGTAGAAGGGAAACTCAATTGGGAGAAAAAATGGAAAAGGAAGAAAAAAAGCTTAAACTCAATAATTTTTTCTCTAGCATACTTTTCCAATATTATTCTTCTTTTCTATAGAGAATAAAGAATTTAAGAATGTATAAGTTCTTAAATAATTTTCATTATATTTCAATTTTCATCAATTTTCCATGGAAAACCAGACTATTCTTTTTTCTTTCCCATAGCACTTTCCATGATCCAAACAAAGTCTTAATGAATCTGAAACTGGAACATAAAAAATATACACTTACCTTTATTTGTCAAAAAACAAACAGGCACACATATACATGAAACCCCTTCTCGTCCTTTATCATTTTTTTTTTATAGGCAAAGAGGAAAATATTACCAGTGCTTATGGTTTGTTGAGTAATAGATTTGAAATTATGCAAATCATGCATTATTGGATTTTATTTCTTTCTGTGCTTTAATTTTCTGTCTAGTCCACCATATTATTGACTTAGTGAGGAGCTCTCAATGGTAAAGATTCATGGAAGAGCATCAATTAGGGGTGGGATGAGTTCGTGAGGTTCATTTCCTTCTCTTTGGGTGATTGGCGAAGAGTTAGGTTTTGTCATGATATATGGTGTGGGGAGTTGCTGTTGCATGTCAAATTTCCTGAGTTGTTTTCCATTGCTGTGGACAGAGAGGTTTTGGTTGAGTTATAAGGGCTTTTTGAAATTTGATGTTTGTGAGTGATGTCCAGGTCTGGAGTTAGGTTTGGCAAGGGACACTTTGGAAGCTATTGACATCTTTATTTCATACAGGAAGATGAGATATTTTGAGATGTAAGGCTGTAATAAGAGGGAATTTTCAATGAAATCTTACCATGTGCTAATGACTGGAGAGGAAGGTGTTTTCCCAACTAAAGATTTATGGTTGTTTCTTCGTGTGGACAGCTATGTGGAAGAGAATTTTGACCCTAGACCATTTTAAGTTGAGTGGTTGGAGACATGGAATTTAGTTTTGTCCCACACTAATCTTTTTAGGAAATAATGGTGATGTAGGACAACCCTAGGATGGTTGCCTACACTCAAGGGTAGGTGGGCTAGGGTTTTATTTTTAGGGTGTAAGGAGAGGAACAAGGAATAAATTTTATGGTAGAGAAAATTATAAGATAAGAAATAGAGAGAAAGAAAAAATAATGAAGAAAAAATGGAAAACCTTAGAGTCTCAATAAGGCCTTCTAGGAGTCTCACCTAGAAGAAAATCAATGGAGTCTCACCATTGAGGTTTGCAACCTTGCAATGAAAGAAAGTATAATATTATTCATCAAATTCATTCATTTGATTTACATTGATTAGCCTATTTATAGGTTTCTCTAAGAAATTCAAAGTCTACTAGGACTCTAATAACTTATTATGATTCTAATTCTAATTATAACATTCAAAGTCTACTAGGACTCTAATAACCTATCATGACTCAAATTCTAATTATATTATAATTTAACTAGCTAATCCTTATTAGACTCCAACAAATATCAATCCCAATTCAATTCTAATTAATATTAATCTTCCTTAAAGTTTACTTAGGTCTTCGCTTTCTTCCTTGAATAAACTTTAAAAGGCTTTCCCTCATCTAATGGACTTCTATCTATGTCTATGGAAAAATTTACAAATATCTAAACATACCAATGTTAGTCCTTTGCTATTCTAGTCATAGCAAGTTGCTTCTCATTTCATTCCCTCTTTCTTTCAAGGATGACTTACAATCCCTTTCTTATTTCTTTCTTTCTTTCTTGATAGGCAAAAAGGATGAGCATATTAACAAAAGTGCCGAAATAAAAAATAGGATGTGACCAAGTAAACACAATGCATGCATGTTGCACATAGAGAATAAAAAAAAATAAAAATCTGAATTTCAATATCTAGCTAACTTGATGTCCATACTATCAACAAAGCCAAGAAGGAAGGAAAAGAACTTGAGTTTCTTTTTTCCAAAAGCATTTGTTATTAAGTACAAGGTAGAGGATGGTGGGTGGTGTTCCAAGGATGTGAGGGAAAGTTATGGAAAGCCATTAGAAAGGATTGAGATCTTTTGGCTAGTAGAGTTGCCTTCTCGGTTGGGGATGTGCGAAGGGTTAGATTTTAGATGGACAAATGGTGTGGTGATGAGCCACTGTGTGATACCCTTTCCCTTTTCTTTTTGCTATTGTTGCTTCTAAGGAGGCTTAGGTGATAGATGTTTGGAACCTATCAAAAGAAGAGGGTTGTCAGGTCCTTTGCTTTTCCAGGCTCCTAAATGATTGAGTGGTGAATATTGAGAAGCAGTTTCTTTTGAGTTTGCAAATAAGGAGAGTTAGTAGCGAAGAGGAAGATAAGGTGAATTGGACAAGGTCGAACGATGGTCAATTCTGTGTTAAGCCCTCTATTTAGCTTTAGAACCAGGAAGTATAACTTTGTTTCTAGCAAGTGTGATTTAGAACTCTTGGGTGCCGTTGAAGGTAGGCTTTTTTGCATGGGAGGCTACTTGGGCAAAGGTAAAACTTTGGATTAGTTAAAGAAGATATTATCCTTGGCAAACAAATGTTTTCTTTGTTAGGTAGAAGAAAATTCCATTGATCACATCCTTATTCATTATGTTAAGACAAGGGCTTTGTTGCATCTTTTGTTTTCCTTCTTTTGGTTAGAGAGATGCTTTTAGGTTGGCATGACTCTTTCATGGGTAAAAAGTGGAAAAAAGCATAACACGCTGCTCCCTTATGAGAATGAAGATCACTCTATGCAAAGACTAAAACATTTCTTTCTTGTAATCTTTGGACTTGGTCTAACTTGTTTTTAGTTTCTGGTCTCCTGTATGTAGTAGATTTTGTAGACTGGTTGGGCTCCTATTGAGGAGACGTTTTTTGGTGGCCCTCTTGTTTTGGAGATGCGTTGAGGCGTTTGTTATGTACGTCCTGTGTATTATGGGGCGCTTTGTTGGTGTCTCTTGTTTATATTATAATATTCTCTTGCTTTAATCATCAGAAAACATAATTACTAGTTTCTTTTGCCAACCCATTCATTCTTTTTAATTAAAAAACAAGATAATTGATTGCATTAAATTTGGTATGTATGAATAAAGGATGTGAAATCCTTCGAAGATTTATAGAATCTGATTGAGAAAGAAAGTAGGCTCTATAGCATTCCCAAAGAAAGCAAAACAAACTTTACATAAGACACAAAGTAGCTCTATCCAATAATTTCAATGACGCCCAACGAGTATGGAAACCACAACCAGTACAAATGAAGATCATACTACTTATCTCATAGGGTAAAATGTTCTGACAAAGGATATCAATTTTTTAGCTTAGCTCTATGCTCAGTAAAAAAAACACATTCAAAATTTTTCAAAACCAGTTCTCTGTTATACTTCTAGTTTTTTGTACAAGAGGATAAGCCAGTTGTTACTTATTATACTTGAATAGTACATCCCTGATAGTCATTAGATCAATAGCTGCAATTCACTTCAGTCTTCCACATGTGCCCTTGGTGACTCATGTATGATACTCCACCTTTTATGGCTCAATCTTGAGCAGTCTTCAAATCCTTCAAAATCTGTGATGTAAAAGAAGTGGCAAATATGGAGATTATGCTAAGGATATTTGACATTTCATGAGACAGAAAAGTGGCCTAGAAAAACTTAGAAAAACTTTCATGCTGAATGCAGAAAATGGTTCATTTAACCACAAAAGGTCCCAAAAGACCCTGACCAACTATTGTTTTTTTCAAACTTTATGGGTGCTTGCTCTGTCAACCAGGCATCTGCAGTCCCTGTTTCACAAAATTCATTGTGTGAGATGCAACATCAATGGGGCAGTTTCCCTATTAACTTGGTAGCTGCAGTTCCCTGTGTTGCACAATTCATATGCCTGATGCAACATGATCTGCATGTCTAATGATGCATCTGCTCTGTTGACTGGGCAGCTGCAATTTCCAGCATCTAGCTATTCATGATGTGAGATGCAACACACTTGAAATTGGCAGTTGCAATGCACCGTGTCTCACAATTCATGATGTGAGATGCAACATGATCTGATAAGTAATATGTGTCAGCATTTTTGTAAAACTTTGGAAGTAAGAGCTTTTGGTGCAACATTTTGTGAAGTTTGAACATGGAAGTTTTGGGGGTTGGAGGCCTAGTATCAGTAGAATGGTCTTTTCTTGTTTAGAAAGTTGCAGATGTGGGGGTTCTGGGAGGCTCTTTTCTTAGGGGAGGAGGTTTTCTTTGCCTTATCGAGCTTAGAAGGGGACAAAGCTCTTGGTTCAAATGGTTTCACTATGACTTTTTGGCATTAGTGTTGGGATTTTGTTAAGTTGGAGGTGATGGGATTCTTCAAAGGGTTATTTGAGCAAAGCTCCTTTGTGAGGCGTTTGAATGCTACTTTCTTGGTCTTGATTCTAAAGAATGGGGGTGCATAGGATTTAAAAGATTTCAAACCCATCAATTTGATAGGAGGGTTGTATAAGCTTTTAGCCAAAGTATTAGCTAATAGGCTAAAGGGGATTGTTGGCAAAGTAGTTTATGATTTTTCATCTTGCTTTTGTGGAGGGAAGACAAATTTTAGGCGCAACCCTAATTGCAAATGAGGTTATTGATTCAAGACTAAAGAGCTCCACTCTTGGAATTATTTGCAAACTTGATATTTAGAAGGCTTATGATCATGTTAATTGGAGTTCCTTTTTAGAAGTTATGGTGAAGATGAGTTTTGGGCAAAAGTGGGTGGGTTGGATGAAGTGATGCATGTCATTAGCTTCCTTCTTAGTTTTACTGAATAGGACCCCATCTCATGGTTCAAAATTTCGGTTGAGACCAGTACGACTCGGCCGAGTCGTATCCGCATCGACCATGGCCGGTACCGGACCGATACCCGAGTTGGAGTAGAAATTGTGAAGAAGATCAGATGAGAGGATCAAAACCCACAAAAATGAAAAATACAGAGTTAGAACCCTGCATCTTGGAGTCGTCAGCGAGGTCGAAGAAGCACGCCTGCTTGTTTGGATCGCCCAAGTTCTCGCCGGAGATGGAACTGAGCGACATGAGGAGCAGAGTCGCCGGACTTCGGCACCGCTGTTATCATCGACGGTCTTGATGGGTTTGCAGTCGGGACAGACCGTGTTATGGAACTTCTGCAAGGATTTGCCTCCGGTGATCATGTAGGTTGACATCCCGCTTCTACAATCACTTGTTGAGGCACCACAATCCAAAGGCCAAGCTTTTCACCGAAGGCATGCTGTCCTAACTCATGGTATCTGTCAAACCGCTTTCCAAAACCATTTCACGCATCTCAACCATTTGCCAATGAAATGGGTATCTTTGATACAGATAGGTGTTTGACCGGAGGGTTATGGGTATCTGCGACGAGGATTTAGGTTTTAAATAATATGTATTTATTTTTTAATTAGATTATGAGTATTTGGTGGGATATGGATTTTAAATAATTTGATAAAAATTATAATGATAAAAAATAAATAATAAATATTAGACTTATATCAAATAAATACGAAATGAATATTTATATAAAAATTAAAATTAATGAATATATTTCATAAGAAAAATTATATTTATTTTTTTAAAGATGAATCATGGTTTTATTTTTTTAATAATTGAAAATATTTTTAAAAAATTCAAAATATTTAATTTAAATAATTTTTTATTAAAAAATTTACTTTTTATTATTTTCATCTTCAATAAGAAATATTTATCATCAAGTAATTAAATTAAAATATTTTAAAGATTTTTAATATTATTATAAATCATCCCAAAAATATGCTTTTATTATAATTTGAATAATTTTAATATAATAGAAGTTTATTTTATTAATTTTTTTATTCTACTTATTTGTATTTTATTTTTTAATAATTTTCATAATTTTTAAAAATTATTTTGAGCTCTTAAATTAAAATTTTTTGCGTATCACCCGATACCGATCCGAGATACCGAGACCGATGTGCCTCAGGACCTCCCAAGTCAATGATCGATACCGCGACTTTGAACCTTGCCCCATCTACTTCTTCCAAAGTTATGGAGGTCTGAGACAAGGTGACCTACTCTCCCCTTATTTATTTGTCTTGGTCATGGAGGCTTTTAGTTGTGAAAGCAAAGGGATGAAGGTTTCATCTTTGTTTTTTCGGTGGGTAGGATGGGTAGTAAGATAGAGGAGGTGACTCACCTTTTATATATTGATGATACTATCATACTCGGTGAGGCAAATGAAGAGCATTTGATGTATTTGAACTAGTCTCTCATGTGGTGTAATGTGATTTCTAGGTTGAAAGTCAATATGGAAAAGAGAGAGATCATCCTAGTGGGAAGGATTGATATTTTGGAAGAGCTGATAGGTGAATTAGGTTGTTAGATGGGGTGTTTCCCCTTTATTTATTTAGGTCTTCCTTTGAGAGCCCTTTTCAACTTGGCAGCAATGTGGGAAGCGGTAGAGGAGAGAGTTAAAAAAAGATTAGCCTTGTGGAAATAATAGTACTTATCAAAAGTGGGGAGACTCACTCTCATTAAAATCACTTTGTCTAGTCTCCTTATCCATTGCATGTCTTTATTAGTAATTTCAAGAAGGGTAAGTTTAAGGCTTGCAAAGATTCAAAGAGATTTTTCATGGGGTGGAGGAGCTTTAGAGAAAATACTTCACCTAGTGAACTAGGCTAAAGTGTGCTTGGACAAGAAAAGAGGGTTTGGGCATTAGGAATCTCTCTATTCTTAACATGGTGCTGTTGGGTAAGTGGGGTTGGAGATTCGCCTCGGAAAGAGACTTTTTGTGGAAGAGAGTGATTGTTGGGATGTTTGGGGAGGAAGGAGGAGGAGGAGGTTGGAAGGTTATGGTGTTGGCTTTTGGAAAGCTATCAGAAAAAATTAGTTGGTTTTTAAAAGTAGAGTTTGCTTCATTATTTGAAATGGAAAGAGAATCAAGTTTTGGTTGGATAAGTGGTGTGGTGACACTGTGACACCTTGCTAAAAGAGTCTTTCCCCACCTTATTTGCTATTGTCAATTCAAAGGTTTTGTGGGTAGTAAATACATGGGAGGAAGATGGGGATCTTGGTTATTGAAGTTCTTGTTTCTCAAGACAGTTCCATGATTGGGAGTTAGAGATGGTGTAACCATTTTTGTAGAAAATTCAAAAGCATTTGGATAGGAGTGATATAGAGGATAAAATGACTTGGTCAGTTTCAAGGAATGGGTGATGCACACTCCTCTGTGAAAAGAAACCTCCTAGGTTGGCATGGATCTTTTGTGGGCAAGAAAAGGGAGAAAGCTTGGAGAGCTGCCCCCCTCTGCCTGATGTGGACCATTTGGAAAGAAAGGAATAGGAGGGGCCTTCGATGATATGGAGAGGAACAATCAAGATATTAAATCCATTTTTTTGTACACTTTTGTGAATTGGGCTAGGGTGTATATAGAAAAACACACTTTGTCTTTGATAGATTTCGTAGACTGGCTAGCCACCAAGTAAGCGTCAGACTTGTTTTGTCCCTTTGTTTTTTGCTTCTTTGTTTTTGGTATACTCCGTGTATACCTTTTCTCTAGCCTTTTGGCTCTTAATGAATTTTCTTTACCTATCAAAAAAAAAGGAATGGAATGTTTTCTGTTAAAACTTTCTTACTCTTTCTTGCCTTAGGGAGTTGAAAGGCTTTCTTAGCTATAGTTGTTTGGAATTTGTGGGTCCCAATGAGAATTGGTTTTTTTGCATGGGAAGCTTCTTGGGAAAGGATCTTGACATTAGGCCCCTTGAAAAGATGGGTATCTTGGTCATTGAAGTTCTTGTTTCTCAAGACAGTTCCATGATTGGGAGTTAGAGATGGTGTAACCATTTTTGTAGAAAATTCAAAAGCATTTGGATAGGCATGATACAGAGGATAAAATGACTTAGTCAGTTTCAAGGAATGGAAAGTTCACTGTTAAAGCTTTCTTACTCTTTCTTGCCTTGGGGAGTTCAAAGGCTTTCCCAGCTATAGTTGTTTGGAATTTGTGGGTCCCAATGAGAATTGGTTTTTTTGCATGGGAAGCTTCTTGGGAAAGGATCTTGACATTAGACCCCTTGAAAAGAAGGGGGGTTTCTTTAATAAATAGATGCTTTATGTGTAAAATGGAGGAAGGATTATGACCACATGCTTCTACATTGTGTTACAACTTGATTTCTGTGGCTGTTGGTTTTTTTGGTTATTTGGGTTGCTAAGCTGGAATGGGATTCAAGTAGGAAAAAAGTGGGAAGAAAGCTTGGTTAGCTGCCCTTTTGTGCCCTTTCTAGATCATTTGGCTTGAAAGAAAATGAAGGGCTTTTGAAGATGTGGAAACCTGAGATCAATTGCTAAAATCCTCTTTTATGCTTTCCTTTTTGGATCATGTTAGAAAGAAATACTGTCTTTCATTTATTTTATTGATTGGCCAGAAGCTATGTAGTTGTGGGCAGGTGGTGTTTTTCCTTTGTTTGCCATCCTTTCTTTGTTCTTTTTGCTTGGTTCCCTTTGTATACTCTTGGTGTACATTGGCGAGCTTTAGCCTTCCCTTTTTTACCACCCTTTTCTCTATCTATAATGTTTTTCTGTGTGCTTATCAAAAAAAGAATAAAAAAAGACATGGAAGTTTTGGTACACAAGTGATGAACGAAGATAATGAATGACTTTTGTTTGGTCTTCTTCTGCATTGATGTGTTTTGTATATGTGTACATATTCTTTCCATCTATCTTCTGATGTGGAAAAGAAAAAAACAAAAGCAATGCATGTTAAGGAAAGCAGAAAATGATTGGTTATCAAAAAAAAAGGAAAGCAGAAAATGATTGTGATGTACAGAACCGAGTTACAAATTTTCTTCTGTACTTGTTTCTTTCATGCCCTGTTTCAGACCTTCCTTTTTTTTTTTGTGTGTGTATTGTGGCACATTGCCATCAGTCTCATGACCCTCATCTTCATAGCCACACTTCATCGAGTTTCAGGATTTTCAAGGTCACTCTGCCAATGATTGAAACTTTTATTTGTGTCCTTGTGCTGTCAGTTATGGCTGTTGAAGGACAGAATGAAGTTAAATGCGATTTCTAGTTCTGATTTTATATTATAACAAAGTTTAGTTCACTGTTGTTGTTCATTCTTCTGTCCAAAGCATCATTCTACCGAACTAGATGCTGAAATGCATCTGTAGTACTGCCTGTACTCCTGTTTAATTATGATTTGTTTGCTAACTTTGCATTGTTAAAATATGTATCAGGTTTATTTTCAATTGGAGAATCTGAGCCGTGCAGACCCTCCTTACAAGTCTGTTGCTGCTCTGAATTGTGTTATTTTAGGTTGTGCGAATATATGGGACCTTGACAGGGCCTACCAGACTTTTGAGGCAATTGGTTCTTCTTTTGGATTGACCCCTGATATACATTCATACAATGCTTTGATGTATGCATTTGGAAAGCTCAAGAAGGTGGGTCATCTTATGAATGAATTCTCCCTCTTTTTCTCTCCTTCTATGCATCTATGTATCTACTTGTACAAGCACTATTTAGATACACACATGCACTCACACAAACACACATGTCATGCACGTACATTCTTCCTTCATGTGAGTATCGAGCCATTTTGTATCTCATGTTATGCATGTGATTCTGGTTCTGTTAATAATTTACTTGGTGAAAATACCAAAAGTCTCATGACTAGATCATTGTAGCAATATTTGCTGGAGAGGCAAAACTAATTTTGGTAAATTCCCTGGAACAAATTCTTTTTTTCCCTTCATTTCCAAATTTGGGTGGGGGTTTGTTTCTGATTGTGTGAGAAGCAGACAGCAGCCATGTACTTTCAGGGCCCACATATATGCCTGAGTCACAGCCTTGTAAGCATCATGACACTCCTACAAATGCAAGAAATTAAACACGCTCATAAACTTTTGTTTTATCTGCTGGAGTAGTTCTAGAGTACTAAGTAGAGAGCTTTTCCTGTAACAGACATTTGAAGCTTCAAGGGTGTTTGAGCACTTAACCAGTCTGGGCATAAAACCAAATGCAATGTCATTTTCATTGCTTGTGGATGCTCATCTCATCAACCGAGATCAAAAAGCTGCTCTCTCTGTGATTGAAGAGATGGTAAAATATCCTTCCTGCTTAATCAGCTGGCTTTTGTTATCAATGTTGGATGCCATCCCTTTTACAAATGATTTATGGTAACATAACAAACTGCATGTACAGATAAATGCTGGATTTGCACCATCGAAAGAGATACTTAAAAAGGTGAGAAGACGATGCATTAGGGAAATGGACTACGAGAGTAATGACCAGGTGGAGTCCCTGGCGAGAAAGTTTAAGATCCGTATGGGCACAGAAAATCGCAGAGACATGCTGTTCAACCTTGCGTACAACACCGAGTATGCTTGATAGGTAAATTCTGACGTAGTTCATAAATCGAACAATGTAATGACTTTAATATCTTGTACGATCGTTCAGAAGAACTTGCAGTTCTGAAAACCATCCTTTTTTGCCATCTTGTTCCCAGTCTAGTACTGTTTTCCTGAGTCCATTGATTCAGTTTCATGATGTTGCAGTATTAACTCGTATTATTCTGCTCTCAGGTTTGCTTTTGCTTCTCTTCTCTTTGGATCGTGGCATTCCCATGCAACATTTGGCGATGCCAACCTTGGTTTTCCCTTGAATATTCCTCCATGTTTGTAAATTACCAGATTGTACTCAATTTTGAGTCTTAGCTGGAGGAATACTAGAGTGTAGCCTCCTAACACCTTGTTTTTGTATTCTTTTTGCGATTTTTGAGGAAAACTAAAGGGATGACGCAATGTTAATCCAAATCAGACACTTGAATATCGCCAATAATTTTTAGGGATGTAGGGCCGCATCCATAATAATCAATATTTCCATCCTAGGGTTTTAGGTTCATTTTGATTTCTGCCCTGATGCATAATTTGTGCCTGTGCTTCTTGTTCCTTTAATAGTCAATTCTTTTTCATTCATTTCTAGTATACAGGACCGGTCCTGATTCATTGCTGGGTTGGGATCTGATTGCTTTCTGGGTTGGTCAAAGCAAAAATTTGAACAATCGGCATTAACTCAACTCAACTCGGAATATGATAAAAATCTGACACAAGAAAAAAATTATACATCTGATTTCACGCAAAAGAAAAAAAAAAAAAAGTCCTGTTTACAATGACCCCCTTTATTTACTTATTTTGGTATTATGCAGGGCTGTGAGACGTGGGAGTAAATCCACCAGTTCTATGATGCTTAAGTTGCCGCAGCATTCTGCAACAGCAGAAGAGAGAACTTTGTGAGTCAAATGCAAAAAATGGAAGAAAGGTACCTTAGCTTTGGAAAGAGCAAAATCTGATGATAAGCTCTAACCTGGTTTTCTTCCTCCATATTTGCCCTTATGAGGGAGTAGATGGCAACGCCAGTAATGGCTATTGCAGTACCGATCGCAGTCTGCGTCGTGATCTTATTACCTGCCAGATTTTTCAACCACAAAAGAATTCAATATAAAAGAACCTGTTTGGTAAATTTTGGATTGAAAGCAATGAGTTCATACCAAATACAATGGTAGACAACACAATGACGACCACTCGCTTCAACACACTTCCAACTGCATGTGTGAGCGGCGAAACCCGTTCCAAGGTGCTGACAGCAAGCTGTAATGGTAAAGCTCGAATGTTAAAAGAACCAGAAGTCATGGTGAAAATGAGGTCCTGATTTTCTGGATATGGTACACTAAGGTCTTCATCTATGAATAGGAGTAGTAAAATTTGATACGAGCTGTCAACATGATTCAAAGTCTATATGTTTTTCAAAAGTTTGAGTTGAACATAATTGAGTTTGGATCAATTTCATGTCTATTTATATAACATGAATTTAACTTGAATGGACCTATTTAATAATAGTATTGATTAATCTAATTATAATTTTAAATTATTTGATATATATTTGACTTATTTTAAATTTACTTTTAAATAAATAAGTTAATTGATTAATTATAACTTTAAGTTATTTGATTCATTTTAAATTTATTTTTAAATAAATATGTCAATTAAGTAATAAACGTCTGGTTGATATATTAAGTATATAGATTTATATAAAATCTAACTCAATTTTATTATTAAATAACAAGACTTGATAAGTAAATGTGTTAAATTGGCTATATAATGTGTTACTGGTTTAATAATTAAGCAATATTTGGATTTATGTTTTTAACTTGATTATTATTCTTATCGGGTTTTGATTGATATATGTTACATAGAATGTTTAGGTTTCGACATTACATAAATATGACCCACCAACGTCAATTGCTACTTGGTATCTATAAAGAAGGGAAGAAAGTCACATACCTGATTGTCCAAATGGAAAAACAATCCAACCCAGAATAAATCAGACACTAATTTAGCTAGACCCACTTTAGCAATAGCGTCCCTGAACCCATGTTGCATCAGCTGAGGCCCATCAATCTGAAAGTGTTTACATCAGGAGAATCTTCAACAAACAAGAAATGTCATAACTTCACTTGGTCTATGTGATACGGAAACATACAAGTAGTGCAGGTGGGAAGCAAAACACAAGGGCGATCATTGCAGTATAAGCGCACACATTTGCACTGTCCATCCCTGTCTGTTAAAAACCGAAAAACAAGTAAGAAGCATAGCAAGAAAACATGCTAAATTGGTAAATTTTCAACCCAATCAACGTATCTTCTTGAATGATTCGACAAATGAGGACATGCATATGCGTAGGTTGTGTGCATGTGGGTTGGTCAATAGCTGTGGTACCTGGACTCTTCAACTTCATCCAATGTGCTGTTTCGACACGACTTGATAGTGTTGTAGGTGTGGGTATCATTTTCAAATATTCCTATTTTGCTTTAGATACTAATAAATTTTGTTCTTATCAAGGATGGTATCCGAGTACCATTCAAGATTATGTTTCAACTGTTCCTATGTCCTAAGCTTTGAAAAGTGAAGGATCAGACACCTAAACCCGACACCCTCATATCCCAAACCCATGTAACATAGGTTAACAGTGTGGATGGAGATGACCACACGCAAATCATCAATTCCATTCTACAATTTCAAAGAGGCCCATATAAAAGGTTTTTCCATGGGATGGGCTGTAAAATGAGTTGGGCTACAAGGGCAAAAGGGCTATGAAGTCCTGGTTTTCTTGGATACTTCAAGATTCATTTCTGTTGGAATCTTATTAGACGGTTCAACTCAAACCCAGTAGTCTCCTGAGGATGCATTCTGAGCTTTAGAAAGCATTTCATCACTGCATCAAAATTAGACACATGGATGAGCAAAAACAAAGGAAATTTCACAATTTCACGGTTCAACTCCCCACCTTCTATAGAAACACTCTCACAACCTATAAAATGGAAATAGAACATCGAAGACACAGAAAGAAGACAGTGCCTTAAAGATCTTACCATTGCTTTCTTTAAATATAAACTTCTGTAGGTAAAAGCAAAATTTGCAACCATTGCACTGATGAAACCAGTCCAGTTGAAAGAAAGTTCAGTGAGTGATGCCATTGATACACCTAAACGAAAAGTTAAGAAGCAATTCAGTGATTTCGGAGTCTAGAGGCATAATTATATGGAACATGCTGACACAAATGAACTTAACAGACCTGCCATGTCGAAGTATTTATTCAGATACTTAAAACGAACAAATAAACATCAAGACATATGAGCATATCTTTTATCTCTATATAAATGATTCTCCTTTCTTGCCCTTCTAGCAACAACATCACCATTATGTCTTAGATAATTTGTCCAACATGGTAGGTCTGAGGACATCCAATGTTCATTTTAGACTAACGAGAACTGAAGAAAGTAAAAGGAAGAAGAATAGAATCCATAGAGATACCAAAAACAACAGGGGCCAATGACAGCCAGAGGGGGAAGGGAATCTGGTGGCCTAAAACAAATTGAGAAGCCGCAGCATTGAAGAATGGCTCGAGGGCTGCAGAATAAACATCGAAATAATTAGTTAGAAGCAAGAAACTATCATAATCTCAATTGTTTCCCAACTTAATTGAACCGCTAAGCTACATAACAGAATTCCCAAGCCTTATCACCATATTGAACATGGTGAAGTAAAAGCTTGTCAATCAATTGAAGTACCTAGTTCTAAATGAACATTAGTACGTTCACCACTCTCAGTCATGACCATTTCTACATGGTGAATGTGGGACTGACAGCAAATGATTCAAACAGGTTGGTTGATATCAGCCTCAGCTCTAGAACACCCTAGGCTGATACAAGACGCTCAGAACCAGACAGCAGATTTCAAGGTTGCAGATACTGAGTAGGCAATTAGCACAAAAATTGGGCTTGACGGTCTTTATGAAATCATTCAAAAAAACATACCCAAAAACAGATGTGAAATGCTAGCACATTTTCATAACTATCAACATAATATTGATACAATGAGCTTCAGGTATTGAGGCATTTCTGCATATTTCTTAACCTTTGATAGTGTGTGTGAATGACACAGCCACAGATGCAAATGATACATTAGTCATAACATGTCCAAGGGCATGGCAGAAGGCAACAGGAGTGAGGAGCAGCAGGAACTCCTTATCGATCGGCTGGTTTCATAAAAACACAGTTAATTCAATTAAAATCATAAATGTACCTTAAGGATAATAGCAATGAACATGAAAATAGGGACTTACAGCACGTTTTGGTAAGCCAAGAGACCAACAGACAAGACAGTAGATCACACCCACCAGGAGATGGATAAAAGCAACAAAGCTGCAAAATGGGAAAAAGCTCTTCTAATTGTGAGATGGGGATTATAGATTCAACCTGTATATTATAAAGCAATTTAACTAGTTGCAGATGGAAATCATAAAGGCTTGAAAGGACAAAATTTAGCAGAGACATACTAACCGTGGGTACGGGAAATAATTATAAACCTTCTTGTTGAGTATGTTGAAGACGATATTCGAAAAATACCTGCATAGATAACATTAACTGATTGGGGAATCATAGCTTGTATTCAGTAGTCCAGTTAGCAACAATTTCCTAAAACCCTCAGTGTGAATGAAACATATGTAAAAACCCGCCGCTTTGGGTCAAAGCTCACAAGCTTAAAACAGCATTCACGTGGTTAAAAGAGTCTATCACTTGAATAGTATTAGAAACCTCTGTCCCTAATTGACATAAGAATGAATGGATACAAATGATATCAGAATCAAGCCGTAGCTTAATGTGGGAGCTTGAGTGATTGCTCTAACCGCCCTGTAATCCCATGGACGCTGACACTATATTCTTAGTGGACTTCTCTTGACTATTCAGATCTACCACCAACTGGGGGACATTCATTGGTTGTGATAGGCACACATTCTTTTGAAAAGGCACAGATCTGAAGCTGAAGATTAAAGGAGTTTCCATGGGTTAATGGAAGTATATTTCCAACTTCCAATTAGACAAGTGGTTCCAGAAAGCACTTTTATCCCTATGAGCTGTCAAACAAAACGGTGTCCAGTTATATGCAGATAAGCCTACCATGTCATGAAAAAGGATCCGGTGACCAGCGCCGGGAATCTCTCCGACAAGCTCTTGGCAGGCTCTACAACTCTGCAATTACAAATCTGAGTATCAATTTATAACAATAGCAATGGGCAATATGCTAAATTTGGTAGAAGGGAAAATGTGGGAAAGTCAAGGAATTTGTAATTATCTTCATAACACTCCACCACCAGTCTACCCACCAACCGAAGCATAATGCTTCAGTTTACATGGCTTTTTTTCTTTTCCTCCATTTTCCATCCAACCAAACAACATAAAAAGACAAATGAGGGTGTGACGAAGCCCAACCCATCCGCATCTGCAGCTGCAGCTGCTGGAACCCCGAGTTCTCCCCCCTTGCTGCCTCGCCTCCTCAACATCTCATTCCAACCGCCAAATCTCAAGCACCTGCCGGAAAAATCAATCGGATCCGGAGACGCCCGAATCTCCGGCAACGGCGAAAAGGGTCTCTGAGAAACAACTGTTCTGATCCTGAGTAGTCCATAGTTTCCTGAAATTCCCCTCGGAGACAAGGGCAGAGAAGACAAAAGCCGAGAGCAAGAAGCTGAAGCAGCCGTCAAAGCCATCAGAAACAAACCACAATGCAGGACTCTAAATCTACATGAGGAGCAACCAACTGAAACGGGAACTGGATTTTGGTGAGCCGAAGAAGATGGAAGTCATTGATGAAGTTGGAATGGAGGAGTGAAGAAAGCAGGGGAGAAAATTGTGAAAAACAAGAAAAACAAGCTCCTCCATTAAGTAATGTTGGTGATGAGGAATTGAGAGTGAAACTCACTATAATAACAATAATGTGGCTATCAGCCTATCACATGGAGGAGAGAGAGAGAAAGGAAGAGAGAGAGGAGGTTTGTCTGGTTTGCCTCGTCCTATCATGGCCGTAGCGTCCCTACCAACCCAAAAGTCGGTTGGTATAAATGAAAAAAAAACAGTAATTTTAATAAATAAAAAAATAATGCGTACGCATATGACATATCTACTATTTTTTTTTTTATATTTTCTAATAGCCATGATTGCTTATTTGCTTAAAAAAGTAATTGAAGTCCCCATTCAAATGGAAGTCCCCACAACATGATGCCTTCCATGAAAATAAAATAAAGGAAGTTGATAAAGTGATGTTCTTATTTTGATAAGAGTAGGTTTTCATTCCATTAATAATGATTTTTTTTAAAATTTATGATCATGATTTAACTGGGATGATGGCTGAAAAATGAAATATCTTATTTGGGATTCCCTTCTTTTCTTATTTTTGTGTGATAAAAGAGCTTTTAGCTTTTAGCTTTTGTGTGATAAAGAGCTTTTGAATAAAGATCACGTGAAATAAATCCAAAGCAGGAGCTTTCACTACAAGGAATATTGTCCGTACTTATCTACTAACTTCCTTTCCAATCCATAAGTTTTCACCAGCTTACTGTTTAGGGAGAAAGAAACCATTCATTTAATGAAGCAAACCTAATGGTCAAACAAACTGAATCCAAATGCTTGGAAAGCACCATTTCTCTGTTTCTGATAGCTTTTATGAAAAACCACCCACCACCTCAGGAGTCTGTCTCTCTGAATTTGAACAAGTATGATTCTGGGGATCCATTAATTCAATCTATTTTTTAGAACCCCTTTATTATCCTCAGTAATATACAAAGCTTTGCAGAGTGTGGGTAGGATAGATTCGATAGCTCTATGATGCTGGAGTTACAGCAGCTTTCTGAAGTAGCAGAAAAATTTTGTTAGTCCACTGCAAGCATGTTTAGCCACGAGGGAAGAAGTAAAAATGAAGTACTAAATTGGATTATTTGTTCTTCATCATATTTATTTGAGACCCATGAATATGTCTTATTTGGCAACGATTTTTCAAAAACAGTTTTCTATTTTTTAGATTAAAAAAAAATCATAAAAATATATTGGATAGTCTTTTAAAAATAAAAAAAAATAGAATATTTTAAAATAAAATATTTTAAAAATGAGACTTTGTCCATGCATTTCAAGCCTAATCTTTATTTCAAGGGAAGAGCTTGGTTCTTTATTTAAAGGGGAGAGACTCATGGGTAACAATAAGAGCAAACCATATTCTAGGAACATATGAAAATGGAAAGAGTGCAATTGATAGTGGTTTTTTTTAAAGGGTTATTTAGAGTCATTTAGTAATGATTTTATAAAGTGTTTTTAGTTTAAAGAGTATTCTCGAAAAAAAAAAAGTATTAAACAAAATTTAAGTAATATTTTTAAAATTTTTAAAAATTACTTATAATGTTTTTAAGAAAAATATTTGATAAGTGATTTTATAGAGAAAACACTTTCACTAAAAATATTTTGAATAAAAACGCTATTAGATGCACATTTAAAGCCCGTTTGATATTGATTTTAGGAAACATTTATAACATTTTTAACACTTGAAAAATTTTTATCATTCAAGTGTTAGAAAGTTTAAAAACGTTTTCTAAAATCACTATCAAACACACTATTAGTAGAAGTGTTTTCTTTAAAAGTGTTTCTGAAATACTTATTTATTAAGAATGTGTTTGGTAGTAATTTTAGAAAATATTTTTAATTCTTTTAATATTTAAAAGATAAAAAATTTTAAGTATTAAAATATTAAAAACATTTTTTAAAATTACTATCAAACGTACTCTTAAAACGTGCTTAATAACAATTCTATGAGGTATTTTTAGTACTTAAAAAGATTAAAATTCTCCATATTAAAAAGTCTAAAAACACTTTTTAAAATCATTATCAAACATCCTTTAAATATTTTGTAAAGAACTAATAAAAAAAAGGTATTTTCTAACTTTTTGTATGAACCCATAATTTTTCTTTAAAAATACCTTTTAAGGTAAAAGTGCTCAGCCATGTGATAAAATCTTACCCGTTTTTGCTCTTCAATGTTTGCCTTTATGAGGGAGTAAATGGCAACACCAGCAATGGCTATTGCAGTTCCAATCCCAGTCTGCCTAGAGATTTTGTTCCCTGCCAGATTTTGCAGCCATTAGAATACAAGAAAACAAGAGTTAGTTCAGTGAGGATGGCTGATAAATATTGAATCGAGGTCTGAAGTTTTTCTGATATGGAAATTTAGAGTTAGTTGGCGGCACAAATCATTTTGAGGGGAGGAATGAACCAATACCGAATATAACAATGGAGAATCCAATGACAAAAACTCGCTTCAACACATTTCCAACTGCATGTGTAAGCGGCGCAACCCGTTCCAAGGTGTTGGTAGCAAGCTGCAATTGGAAGCAAAAGAGTTAAAAGAACCAGAAAAATGCAAATTCAATACCTTATTAGTCTGATTCACACTATGTCACTATCAGACATGCGCATTTGGAGTCTAACACAACAGCTTGAAATTGACAAGGATGCATTTGAACCTTCGACACCACTTATTAGGTCAACAAAAGCTCTAATACCATTTATTCAATCGATAAAAGCTTCAATATTAACAAGTACATAAAGTTTTAACATGATTTGGTCTATCATATCTATCTTCACAAAAGAAATAGAACATTCATTATATAATAAAAAATATTGCAGATGATAAAACCATATACAATTATTGAGTCTCAAACTATCCCATATTTTCTACTTTTTGTATCTCTGCCTTAAGTTCTTTAATTCCATCGAATTTTATTAGGTGTCTCTCATTCTTTTTCATATTTTTATCTACTATGTATAGTCCTTATAAGTTTATCTCTTTCATAAACTTTACTCTTCATAACCTGAGATATTTACATAAATATTTATATCAACTTTCTTTATTTTATAAGAAATCTAATTACAATTACATACCAAAATATTTTATATAATATTTCTTCTATAAAAAAAAAAATATATTCTAAGTAATAATTGTGACACTTTCCAACTGCATTTAAAACATCATATAACAACATGGTTTATATGGTTCATATGCTTTTTGCTTATACAACAAATAAAGTCATTCGGTTATATCCTAACTTCGTTATCACGGTACTTGTCCGTAAATGTGACTCTAATAAAAAAATGTAACATCAAGCAGGGCCAAAATTTCTCACCACCCAACTTTCAAATGGTGCGAGTTATGTGACAGATCCTGGACGTATATGCCCTTTTATGGACTTCCATAAAGTTAAATTTTAATTACAAAGGAATCCCTGAAGTGACTTGGACAGAAAAAGACAAGGAGGCCTAGAAAAATCTTAAAATGTACTAGAAAAGCTAACAACTTACACTATAAAGATCAAGCAATAAGAAGCAGCTCCAACTATAGAATGTGATGTTCAATGAACTTTTTTTTTCCAGAGCTAAGAAGGGTAGCTATGGATGTGGCTTACCTGATTGTACAGATGGTAAAACATTCCAATCCAAAATAGATCAGACAAAAATTTGGTTAGACCGACTTTAGCAATTGCATCCCTGAAACCATACTGCATCAGCTGAGGCCCCTCAATCTGAAACCAAATAATCAGAATTTCGACCAAGAAACAAGAATTTCATAACTTCCATTCATCTCTGTGATAAGCAAACGTACCAGTACTGCCGGTGGGATGCAAAACAGGAGGGCGATTATTGAAGTGTATGCATATACATTTGTGCTGTCCATTCCCGTCTGTTAAAAAAAACACATGAATTAGTCCATTTTCAGCACAAAAAAGACTTCTTCTTGAGTGATGAGGCCATTCCCTTGTGTTTGTGTGTAGTTTATGTGCAGAGTTCAAGAGAGATTTATGAATATCAGCATGAATAAAGACTAACATATGACTTCATGCATGGATTAAGCTTCTTGAAGAGAAATGAGGAACATAATCAAGTAAGAAATGAAACGAAAACTTCGAATACAAGACACTTCCTGAAAGATCTTACCATTGCTTTCTTTGAATATATACTTCTGTAGGTAAATGCAATATTTGAAATCATTGCACTAATGAAGCCAGTCCAGTTAAAAGAAAGTTCAGTCAGAGATGCCATTGATACGCCTAAAATAGAAATCGAGCCGTTCAGTATTTCAGCGAACAAACTGAGACATAATTATGTGGCACATGTCGACAAAATCACCAAACAGTCTGCCATATTGGCATATTTATACATATACATGGCAGGTGGAGGACGTCTGATGTTCTTTTTACAGTTAAGGAAACCGAAAAAAAATCGAAGGAAGGGGACTAAAATTCAAGGAGTTACCAATAACAACAGGGGCCAATGACAGCCAGAGGGAAAAGGGAATTTGATGGCCTAAAACAAACTGAGAAGCAGCAGCATTGAAAAATGGCTCCAGGGCTGCAGAAGAAGCATCAAGAAATAGTTATGAGCAAGAAGCTATCATAATCTCAACTGTCACCCAACTTAACCAAACTCTTAAACTACCCATCCGAAACCAGGGCATATGCTTGTGCCACTCCATCTCGTTCATCACCTTTGATAGTGTGGGTAAATGACACAGCCACCGCTGCAAATGACACATTAGACATAACATGTCCAAGGGCATGGCAGAGTGCAACAGGAGTGAGGAGCAGCAGGAGCTCCTTATCCATCGGCTGGTTTCATAAAAACACAGTAAATTCAATTGAAATCCATAACATGCCTCAGGTAGACATCTATCAAATATGAAATACAGGACTCACAGCTCGTTTTGGTAAACCAACAGCCCAACTGACAAGACAGTAGGCCACGCCCACAAGGAGATGTATAAGAGAAACAAAGCTGCAATGGGGGAAAAGATGATCTAATTGTTAACGAGAATCGTATTTTCAAAACATGAATCTGTAAAAGGTTAAATTGACAAAGGTTTAGCAAAGATAACTTACTATGGGTATGGGAAATAATTATAAACCTTCTTGTTAAGTATGTTGAAAATTACATTCAAGAAGTACCTGCATAGATAAACTGGCTTCTGCTTAGAGCAACACAATGGAATAGTAATAGTTTCCTTTAACAATCCTTGGATCGGAAATGTGAGTGGATTGTGATTTTTTTTCAACTGGTATGAAGAATTTCAAGAACCCTTAATTGGGAAATTTCAGAATACATGAACATAGCCACTCATGAACAACAGCAGCATACCAAAAAATGAAGGAAAAAAGGCCGAGATTATTAACCATCTACATTGTATCAATCAAACGAGAAACAGGATGATTACCACAAGTCACAAATGGTATTGATCAATTAGTATGATCACGAATTCATTTCACAATCTCAAAATATGAAATCCAAAAGATTATTCATAAGGAACAATTCAGAGAATTGAATGAGTTCTATTGCGTATTAGTGAAAACATTCTCTCAAAGACTAATTTAAGTAAGTTCCAAAAAACCGCCATTATGGCAAACGGAAGTCTTTCAAATTTTACAGGGGAGTGATAAAAGGAAAGGAATCAGACAAGTGAGAAAAAGCCTACCACATAAAGAAAAAGAATCCGGTGACCAGGACGGGGAATTTCTCTGCAAAGCTCTTTGAAGGCTTTGTAACACTGCAGTTACACCATGAGTATCAGTTATCCAATTATAGCAGTTAATAATGCTGCGTTTGGTTGCTGAGAAAATGTAGGAAAAGCAAGCAACCCAGAATTTTGAATGAAATAAAAAAAAAGGAGAGATGAAGCCCAACCCATCGGCATCCGCAGCTGCAGCCGCCGGAACAGGAAGTTTTACTCCGGCGCCACCTTGCCGCCTCAGCAGAGGATCCCAACCAGCAAATTTCAAAGCATTGCCGGAGAATTGAACCGGAGCCGCAGACACTCGAATCTCCGGCAGCGCCGAGAAGGGACTCGCAGAAACAAGTGATGGAGTCCTGGGCAGTCCATAATTACGCGAAATTCTCTTCGCATTCAAGCCCAGAGAAGAAAACTGAGAGCAACGAACCGAAGCCGCCAGCGAAGCCATCCCAAACCAAACACAAAGAAAAAAGCCCCAAACTACGTCGCCCACCACCAACTGAAAACAATACAGAGCCTTTGAGCGTGCGGAGAATAAAAATCATCGAAAACGAAACTAAAACAAATGGGTGTCGATGAAATCAAGGAATCAAGAAAAAAAGCGGAGACATCGACATAGGAAGTGGTGGGGAAAAGCGCTGAAGACGATGTCGTCACTCTGTGACTGATGGAAATTCAAAAATGGGAAGGAGTGAGCGCTTGAAAAAGATGGACGGACACCTGCTGACCATCAGCAACAGAATAAAAAAGAAAAAAAAAGAAAAAAAAAAGTGGTGGAATCATGTGAAGAGTGATGAATTGAGGTAGTTGGTTGTTCTTCATTAACGGTGAGAGTTGCCTCCAAAAAGTCGTTGCCCAACTGTGCCTTTGGGACCTACCCACTTGTGTTGTGGCCACGTGGGTGTGACTCACTCTTCTAATAATTGGGCCTGAGTGACTCTTCGATGCTCCAATGGACCTTTTTCTCTCTCCCTCGTCTCCTCCCCTCCTATCATTCTTGGAATCCGCTAAAATAAGAATGCGGCTAGAATATGAAAAGAAATATATACATATAAATTATAACATGAAAATAAATCTGGCTTTGGAATCTCATCAAATACCTAAAAAAATTACACGAAATTAATAATATAATCAATAGATATTATATACTATAGTTTGTATGTATAATTTATTATCAATTTTTTAATTGGGAAGCTATGGATTGAATGGGTCTAGTTTGGTTTTATATTTAAAAATTGAAATTATTAAAAAAATTAGTGTCACGTCTTTATCTCGTGAGTATAGTTATTAACAAAAACTCATTGAATTTGTTGTTTGGGCTCAGAATAGAATAAATTAAAAGTTGCTCCTACCACCTGCCCCACAATAATTAAAATTTATTTTTGGAAATTATATTTAAAAACATGAATCTCTCAATTTTCACAAAACATATACAAATAATGTTGATAAACATGACACAAATCACATCTGAGCTATCACATGTGTCACATGTTTGTCCTTAATAATATGATATTTCTAGTTTTTATTATTAATGACTTTTAAGGCTTTGTCTACTCACGTTCAAAATTTAACACTTTACCATAAACTTATTAAAGACCCATATTTTACATTCAATTACAAACTTTTCATAAAAATTATAAAAGAGATCGGTTTTTTTTCTCTTTATTTTTGTTTGATTATTAGTATTAAAAAATTGGAAATAATTATAGAGGGAGGTAGACAAAATTGGAAATAATTAAAATTATTATTTTTTTGTTATTTTCTACCATATTTCCCTTTTGTTTCTTCATCATCTCCTATACGAAAATGGGGCCTTGACTTTATCATAGAATCCAATTCCTTGAAATTATTTGGTTAACAAATTACTATGATGATAGTAGATCCCAAAAAATGCTAAAAATAGGCTTTACTTTATATAAATAATACATATGGTCCCAACTTTATGATTTTCTCTTTATGTGCCTTCAATTATTGATGACTACTATAGTGATTATGACATTGATATTCTAAGAAGAATTGTTTGTTAACACTTTTTTATTTCATTTATAAGGGATTTTTTTTCTTTTAGTAAAATAAATAAGCATGTAATTAACTACTCTAACATTTTTCATATATTTTTAAAAATATTCCTTAAAAATATTATTTAGTTTTACATTTATAAAATTGGAATCAGATATCTAATTCTTAATAATATCCTATAATCAAGACAATTAATTGAATCCTGTAAAATCATTTCAACGAAGTTCATTGATATCATTTTTTTATAAAGCAAATCAACATCAATTCTTGAATAATTTACATCGCTTTTATTTTTATTGCGGCAAAAGATCCCATTTTTAAGTTAAAACTTCCATCATCTTTGGATAGAAATGAAAAGGTTGACTTGTATTTATTTATTTAAAAAATAAAGTTACTTGCTTCATTTTAAATAAATCTTTTTAACATGGTTTTAAATATTTTAGTATTTTTCTATTATTAATGTTTTTATTTCTAAAAGTTTTATTACCTTCATTTTTTAAATAGTATTAAAATTATAAAAATTATTACTATTTTTTTTAAATAGAAATTATGTGCAAATAGACACTAAAGGTTTTAAAAAATTGAGATATAAAAAAAATTAGTACAAAATATTTAAAAATTATTTTTTAAATATATAAGATAAATTTATATTTTTTTCGAAATTTTCTACTTTTATGTAAAAGTTTCTGATTAAAAAAAATTAATTTAAAAAATTTAAAATCCAAAAGAAGAAGAAATCTTGGTCCAGTCAAGGCAGTGGAGCTTAAATTTTGGGCTGGCTCAGCAATCCGTAACCCAACAACACAATCACATTTATTTTCTCTGATCATTTTTAGATCAAACGCTGAAACCCTAATATTCAAAATCGAGAAAACGTTCTCACTTGCAGATTCTCGAAGCGGTCCTCATGGACGGTACTGCCAAAGAAGAAGAACAAGACGGAATGTCCGTACACTCTCCGTGCAAAGCTCCCCCTTCTTCCACTTCTTCTCTTTCCAAGGCATCTCTAAATGTATGCATTCGTGTCTCAGTTTCTTTTCTTTCTTTCTTTCTTTATTTTTTTCTTTTTGGTGTGGGGGGGTGGGGTTCCTTAGGTTTTTTTTGTTGAATTAGGATGTCTCTTTGTTGTTAAACAGGAGCAATCTCAAGTTGATTTGGAACTCCGAATTCTTGAAGCTCTTGAAATTTATCCTCTTGTCAAGCTACAAGGCAAGTTCGTTTTCTTCATTTTCATTGTATGAACGTTGGATTAGCTAGTGATCCTTGTGGAAGGGATTTGAGAGTGGTGGTGAAGACAGGTTTGATCATGCCTGGTGATCTTAGGTTTCAATGCCGCATTGATTGAATCTTTGTCTTCATATTGTCTTGCTTGTTTTCGTAGTTAGTATATGGTGGTCTTTTGGTTTCTTTATTGGAAAGTTGCTATGTTGGAATGTTTGAGAGGTTTTCTTTGCTGCCATTTTTTTCATTTTTTTACTTTTGGTTTTGTGGAAGAAGAAAGGCGTTTGATTTGGTCCAAGGACTGGCTCTTGGAGTTAATAAGCAGTCAGATGGAGAAAGAAATTAATCGTCGATGTGAATTTACAAAGTAATTCTGAAGGATTTCACGCTTAGATGGTAATTAGTTGAATAAGAGATATGCTCGTTAATTGCAGAAACAGAGGGTAGATTTTTTTGATTGCTAATTTCACACCTTGGAATGTAAATATTTCCTTTGTGGGATTGTGTGGTCTGGAATATTGTAAGGGTGCCAGCATCTTATGCTAACAAACCAATATGTACTATAATAGCATCCATATACGTAACGAAATAGCTAAATTGAAGTGATAATGTGTTTCCTTCATTTATATCGTATGGGAAATGCATAATGTGACTAGTTCGTATTGTATCTTGTTCTTCAATTGAAAGGCCAGAAATTAGTTTACTCTCTTTTTCTCACAAGGGATAAGTGAACAAAGGGTGTCCATTAAATAATCAAATTAATGAGTGCCAATTGCTTAAGCAGCACATGTAGTTCCGTCACATTCTTGATGTTGAGAATTTCATATTATCAAAAGTGCTACTTGTGCCTGGATACAAAGATCCTATGAAGCTCCATTATACTCTATCTTCCTTGGTTGTTAATAGGGTTTTCCAATGCATAGGTGGAGGGTGAAGATGACAAGTGGTCAGTTTTGTTGTCTTAATAGAAAAATTGTGGAAACTGAAACCATTTTCTTGGAAACTATTTGTGATTGCAAACTGTTTCTCAAATAAGATTCTTATTCTTACTCTTCTTATTATTAGTTGGAAAAGCACCTTGTACCCAGGTTTTGGGTTTGATGTTGTCTATTAAATGTTCCGTAGTGATAAACACACAATATTTAGCTCAAGAATGTGCAGTTATGGTAAAAATCAAACAGCAGTATGAAGTAGAGAAAGTCAAGGATAAGAGTAACTTCTTTTTGGCAAAGGGGAATCGATGATCTCCTAATAGGCAAAGGGTTCACAAGGCATTGCTGGAGAAACAAAGAAACATGAAAAAGTGGAGAGGATGGGGAGAGATGGATGCTAAGACTGCTAGGATTATTTGTCGTAGCTGTTGGATGAATTCATTCATATTGTGATTAATAGAGAGAAAGTTGAAGTGACACGGAAGAACTAAAAAATTAATTATATGGTGAAGAATATTATGAACAAGTTCTGTGTGAAGAAACAACTGTATAATTTGTAGATGGAGGGAAATATGGAATTGCTGGTGCATTTCAATGCATCTAACATGTTAAGCACAAATTGTTAAATTTTGGAGTGAAAATTGAAGAGGAAAATGAGGTGATGCTTCTATTGTCATCACTTTTCGCATCTCATAGTCTCTAGTTACTACATTGTTGTATAAGAAGACTAGTATTTGAGGAGATGACTAGAGGCCTCATGTCAATGAGAAAAGGTGAAAGCTAGTCGTATGTTGGAAGCACATATTTCTTGGTTTTGAGGAAGGTATCAAGGGCGTAAAAGAAGGAACTCTTTAGCAGAGATGTTGCATCTGATGATGCCTTTATGTTATAAAAGGAATTAAAATGATGTGTCAATTGACAGCTACTGCTGCTGAAAGGAAGGTGCCAAGCACAATGCTAGATTTGACTCTGCCTTCTTTTGTTCAAGTAGGCAGTTTTGCTGGACTACATGTTAATATGGTTTTTGTGCATGATACCCATAATGATTTTATATTTCTGTGCTTGCACAAACAAGTGTTCTGGAAACCAGTGTCATGCAAAAATTACTGTTATCCGTAATCACAATGCAAATTTTTGTTGGTTTTGGGGGTAAAGATAAGTTGTAAGTTCTTGATTTTGTCATCCTTTCTTGCACTTTCCAGTTTTGGAAGAAAGTTCATAATGTCAGAGTCAGGACAGGTAGGGCTAATAATCCTTCTGGAAATGGTATAAAAATACAATGCAATAGTCCTCTTTAGTAGGATTTTGTTGTTCAGACTGCCTTTAAAATTTGATTGATGCTTGGTGTGGAAAGGTGATTAAAAATTTATTACTTTATAGAGCATGGTTAATGATAAATTGGTCCTTTTAATATCATTGAAAGTTATGTTCCACTTAGACAAATATTTTTCTAGCAATCCTTGAAGAACTTACATGTTGCTGATGATAGAACTCACACTTGTTACAAGTCATTTACCATTAAGCTGGGATTTTAAGGAAAAACTACCTCTGGTGGTCAATGCACTAAGCTAATAATAAGACAGATGAAGTATCAACTTCTAATTTCTTTCTTAATTATCAGTTTATTGATAAATGCAATAATTTAACCAATTGTTTTCCTGCAGGCATTCATCGTCACTTTATCCTCTATAGTCTAATGGAATTTATGCGAAGAAGGTTTGATCTTGCTCTTTGTTGCTTTTTACTCTCTATAGTTTTCCACCTTTTGAGTAAAGATTCTGGTATGGCTTTAACTCAAATCGTGTATTAACCATGTTACTAAACCTTAATCTGTATTACATACTCTTGCACATCACTGACATTCATGTCACAGCTTTGAACGGAACTTCACTTCTGAGGAGGTTTTGCAGTTGCTGGATCGTTTCTACAACTTAGAAATGCTGGTATCTATAATTACATTCATTGATATTATAATTAAAATTCATCAGTTATTATTACATTTATATATGTACAGTTTGGTCTTACTTGGAATTTGCCATGTTGAAAACCCCATGTTTGTATTGCATGGTTGACACACCTCCTCTACAAAATCATAGTCATAAGTTGATGAATGTCTTTGTGAACTAGTGGGTACAACATCTGTACCCATTAATTCAGAAAGTTCAGTTCAAATTGCAAATATACAAACAGCCCCACTGACTTAGGAAGACCCACAACACACTGAACAGGGGAGGGAGAGAACCAAATCTTATTTGCCATTGGACAACAGATGTTACTGCAGGTAGTTGACAACTCTGTTTTTCTTCTTTTTTTTCACATGAGTGGCACCTATCTGCCAAGGACAGTCCCTTTTTCTTAGCTGTTCCAAACCTGAGGAGCATTTCCTGGGTTCCCGCCTACCTAATGTTGTGTTCATAAGATTAATGTAGTCAGGTTGAAGAACTGCAGATCTAATTGTTCTTGAAATGGTGGATATGCTGATTGGTATCCTCTAGACATGTAAAAGAATTCCATTGATGGATTGGCAATGGAAGTTCTTCTAGTGGAAGGATTCTATATAGAGAAAGAAAGACTGAAACCAACTTGGATAAAATAATATAGTAAAAAGGATATTTAGCTCTTTTCACTGAAAATATGCATTCTGATATAGTGAAATCATAAAGCAGTATTTCTGTTGCTGATCTCAAATAAAATGGAATGAGACATTATTTGATGCGCTATTGATTCAAAACAAACTCTTCCACACAAAGAAAGGATTGGTTGATTGTCCGTTTTTACTTTGGGGATGTGTTTATGTATGTCAGATTGCTTTAGTTAGTTTATCCCATTTTTGAACTACTAAATGAGTAATTTCATTATTTATTTTCCGACTGAGTTTCAGAAACCAGATGATGAGGACTCGGAGTTCTTAAGTCAAGAGGAAGAATTTTGCTTGCCCCAAAGTTATTTTGCCAAAGAAGAATCGTAACTCACAAAATTTAGGTATTGCTTATGGCAGTCATTGGCACTATTATTGAGATTTGAGATTGTTTTACTGATGATTGTCACTCAAGTTGATGTTGGAAGGACCAAGAAGTGGGCAGTAGTTCCATGTCGATACCGTGTGAAATGTAACCATCACAGAGGCAATCTTGCTACCAAAGAGAGCCAAATGTGAGGGAGTGAATTCTTTTACTGATTTCATAATGAAGTTACTTTTGAAGATTTATATCTGTTTATAAGGCTTTGTAAATGATTATTTATCTAAGATATGGTTTTTTTGAAATACGATGCTAAGATCAGATTGTTCATTTTATTTTTATTATTATTATTTATCTAAAATGTGCTTAATATAAGAAAATGATTAAAAAATCATGAAAATATATTTTTGTTAAAAGATGTTATATTTCATGACTTTAAAAATGAGTCATTATTTACCATTTGATTTTCAGATAATTACTCAAGGCCACTTTGCATAGCATATCTGCAAGGGGCAGGTGCCTGACTTCAATCAGGAAGGCCATGAGAAGAGAGAAAGGCCTATTTAACAACATTACCAAAAACAATTCTTAAAAAAAAAAAAAAAAAAAAAAATTAATTAGTTTTCATTTATTTTTAGGAACAAAATTATATGTAAGAATTCAAATATAAAAAAAAAAAAAAAAAATTCTCAAATCTTGATTTATATACCTGACTCTGAAAGTATTATACAGCTATTCATTTTATGTTCTGGGAAACTGCATTGGAGTTCAAATAATGGATGCTAACAGAAACATAGTGACAGACAAAAAGTCATTACAATATTAAGAGTGCACAGAGATTATCCATTCTTTGGATAAGTAGTAGATTCTATGAAATAACATTTTACCAGAAGCAGAAGGCAAAAAGATTAAAACAAAAACAAAACATGAATCAAAAATAATGAAGCCTAGTCAACCCATATCATCTTCTCGCTTTGGCTGGGCCTGAAGATTAACAACATTCTCAAGTGTTTTACACAGCGCCATCTCCTTCCTTGGTGAGAAATCCTAGAATGAAAGATGAAAACGAAAATTTTGCTTTTGCAAAGCACTTTGATATCATATTGCCATTATGCAGAGCTTGAGAGTACTCTGTCAATGCTGCAAAAAGTTTGTCAGATTTTGATCAGCGACATAGGATTGGTCATTAGCTGGCTAATGGTGACCCCAAAAAATTATGTAAAAATGTGTACCTCAGTAGGTTCAGCAGCCTTGGGTTCTTCACCTTTGAAGTTGTCTTCACCTGCAATGGAGTATTTGTGTATGAGACATACAGAAGCCAAAACCAACAGAAACAACTCTATTATCTCATGAATGGAGAAGAATAATGTTATGGGTCCAAATTCTAAATGCTTTCTAAGCGTTTAAGAAAAATTGGGAACTCAACATGGTATCAGAGATCTGGTTAACTAGAGGTCTCGGGTTCAACTCTTGTCTAATGCCTACCATTGTCTATGGCTCCCATGTGTTCCTATGTACCATATTTTCGAAATGTAGATTTGCTTTAGTTTTTGGCCATACAGTACCTCCATCTTCAGGCAAATCAGAGGTCCAGAGAGTGAGGTTGTCTCTCAACAGCTGCATAATCAGAGTGCTGTCCTTGTATGACTCCTCGCTCAAGGTGTCCAATTCTGCAATTGCCTCATCAAAAGCTTGCTTAGCCAAATGGCAGGCCCTGTAAAAGTTTCATTTCTCAAATCAGGCCATAACAATCTTTTAAAAGGCTTGAACAGTCTATGCTATGCTTGAAACATATGCATTACCTTTCAGGAGAATTCATTATCTCATAGTAGAAGACAGAGAAGTTGAGAGCAAGGCCAAGACGGATTGGGTGGGTTGAAGGGAGGTCAGTGTTAGCAGTGCTGGAGGCAGCCTAACAAATAGCAAAGAAAGGGTATATCAAGTGATCGAATTAGAAAATGTTACATAAATACGAACATTGACTCTATGTGTTTGTTAAGAGATGTCACAAGAAGTGAACATGCCTCGTAGCCCTTCAGTGACTGCTCAGAGGCCTCTTTCCTTTCCTGGTCAGTCTTGAACTCAGCCAGATACCGGTAGTAGTCACCTTTCCTGAATTCATTCATACCAAAACACCAGGAAAGATAAACTTAAAACCCCATATAAAAGTTTAGTTTCAAATGTACATATGTAAATATATTGCACAGCCTCCATGTGAATGAGTTCTTCTCATATAAAAAAACAAATTAATGTTATAATGTGTGTATATATGTATAGGGAGAGAAGACAGGGAAAACACAAAGTCAATCTTATTAACTCGAAAAAGAATGAGAGAGATATGTAAAGTAACTGAGTGAAATGTTTGACCTATCTCATATGGGCCATGGAATGAATCAAAAGCACAATCCCTGTCCCCTCACATGGGCACCAGTTGTATGAAGAAGGAAAAGTAACTCATCATATCAGAACATAATTATTCTCTGGTATGATGCTCTTTGGAATATATTCAGCATGATTGAACAACAAGAATATAGTCTAGCGGCAACATGACTCACATCTTGTAATAGAACACAGTGGCTTCCCCCGAGCCAGAAGAGGGGATCAGGTGTTTGTCTATGATTGTCAGAATGTCACCACAAATCTTGGAGAGCTCCTCCTCAACCTTCTGGCGGTAACCCTTAATCAGTTTAACATTCTGCTCGTTTCCCTTTGACTCTTCTTTCTGCTCAATCGAAGACATAATGCGCCAAGAAGCACGTCGAGCGCCTATAACATTTTTGTACCCCACAGAGAGGAGGTTCCTCTCCTCCACAGTTAGCTCAAGGTCGAGTTTTGCCACTGTTTTCATACACTCCACCATTTCTGTGTCGCAAACAAAACATCAAATCAGAAGGAGATCTCAATTACAATATAGTAAGCAGATAATTTCCAAATAGGTGCCTTCTATATGAGGCATAGACAGAGTTCTCTACTTGATTCTAAGAGTACATTTATCATTATCACTATTCTCTAAAAATTAGGAAATGCGAATGGTTTCATACTCTCTGGAAATTACATGTTAACGTATATTATGAACATTTAAGCAATAACCTAGGGAGGCCATGAATGCATATAAATGAATCTCTACACACATCCAACCAAAAAAAAAAAGCCTAAAAATAAAGAGGGAAAACAACAATAAAATTACAAGAAGATAACCAAAATAATAAGGGAGGGAAATGCAATCCCAATTTGGGGCCCTCCTCAATGATAAAAAGGCACTCTATTACCTTTTCGGGTATAACTCACGCTGTCCCAGTATTTAAGTGGTATAAGGTAGGTGACATTCCTCTGAATTCACAATACACCCATCCAAAAACAACATAATATGACTATTTCCTTAAATGGATATCCTAAACAAAAAATAAAAATAAAAATTGATGATCCTTCTTTTTTGGATTTCTCATTATGATGCTTTTTCCAAAGCTTGATTCCCATTAATGGGACATCTATGATCTTCTCCAACAACCAAATTAACACATACAAAAATTGATGAAATCAAAGACCACATGCGTAGATGACAAGGGATCCATTCAATTGAACACAACAACCAAATATGCCTCTTAACAACATTGGAAACTTGAACACAACATCCAAATGTGCCTCTTAACAATATTGGAAACCCAGGGCGAATATGCTCAGCCACATTCCCAAACAACCAAACACAATGAAATCAAACAAGTCAAGAAACTAAATGATTAGACCAACCCTAATACCCAGAAGAAACAATTGCATGAGAAAGGGTAGGAGATCAACTCCATTTCATAGAATTCTAACATTTCAACCCATGCCCATCTGCAACCAATCCATTACTTCTCTTTGGCACAAAGGCAGATTGTAAATCACCACCTAAGAGTCTAAGACCCATTTCTGGCTGGAAATATATATATTCACCCACAAAAACCAACACAAAACTTCATAAAACCGCATCCATTCATGAATTCCCCAAAAACCCAGATCCGAAGCAATAAAAAACGACAAGAAAAACAACCCAAAATTAAAGGAAAAGAAAAAAAAGAAAACCTTCATAGCGCTCAGCCTGTTCGGCGAGCTTGGCCATGTAAACCTGAGTCTCTCTTTCCTTCTCGGTCGACATTGTTGCAAGAAAGAGAGACAAACCCACAACACCAGAGACTTTTTTGGAGGGATGGAGGGAAAAACGAAGAAAAATAGAGAGAAAATAGGGGAGTTGTGGTAGGAAGAAAGGGTATTTATATATACATATATAGAGAGAAGGGGGAAGTTCAAAAGGTCAAAGGCAAGTGGGGAGGAAGGAAGATCGGATCTAGACCGTTAGTTGGGGAAGAGAGTTTTCAAACTTATCCGCCATATTCGGATTTGATCGGATTTCTTCAATTCTCTCTTCCCTTCCCCCCCTTCACCAGATGCTCTCACGTGCTACGGTCCTAAAATTTCATATTTTTAAAATATGTAATTAAATAAAAAATTTATTACCTTTTTTTTTTTAAATTGAAAAATGTGAATTCCATTTTTGAGGATTTTATCAAATATGACCTTCTATCAATTTTAAAAAGCTCCAAATAATAGTATGTTAGAAGTTAAAAAAAAATATTTATTTTTGATAAATTCCCATTAAAGTTATTGTTTTATTTTTATCTCCAAATTAATAAATTAAAATTAATTATATAATTTTATGGTTGAAATGGTTAGAGTTACCAAGGAAGGGGAATTTTCATGTTCAATAAATAATATAAATATTTTTTTTTGTAGTTTTGTATATTAATTACAATATTAGTAATTGTTGATATGATTTATATTTTAATTAGTTTTTTTCTATCTTAATAATTTTTTATAATTTAATTATATTATTGGTAGTTTAATGATCTTCTTAGTTTAGTAATCTCCAAATGAGATTGAAGACAACATCATTCTTGGCTCCAAAAGGAAAAAAAAAAAAAGGAAAATTTTATATTTATTGTTATTAATTATTGAGTTTAATTGATATTTAATTATTGAGAAATAATAAATGAACAAAAAGATTTAAGGATGCGTTTGGGAATGATATTTCTAATAATGTTTTTAAATTTTGACTTTTATGATGGTATTTTTATCAAAAATACATTTATAAAGAACTAATTAATGTTTTGATATAAATATGAGAAAAAAATTTATCTTGTGTTTTTCAAAATTTTTAAAAAATTTCAAACTGACAAGATTTGTACTTGCTTTTTCATAAAAATTTCTATACTTTATATGTGGCTATTTTTAAAAATAAAAATAAAAAATATATCCAAACATGGCCTAACAATCTATAGAATTTTAATGGTAAGATTTTGAGGGTGGCTCTCTTGGTGATCATTATCATTCTTTTTGACCATATGATGATGATGATGAGACACACAATTTAATAATGGAGTCTGATAAGTGTGGTTGATGGAAAAGGCCCTACAAGAGGGCCAATTTGCCTTCTATTATATGCTGTCTTTATTTATTTACACTTGAATGCATATGGGCAGCAATTATATAAAGCTAGAATATAGCATTGGGCTAGCTTTTGTTAGAAGATTAGAATCAATTCCAAAGAATTTTCCTAATTGTTATTTGTTAGAGTCAAAAGGATTCAACCATCTCATTTGAAAAATTAATAAGTTTTGATTTTGCATTCCAATAATTCCTACCCTATCAATTCTTAAATCGGGTTTTGATTATTTCATTTAAAAATTAATTGTTATGGGAGGATAGAAGACAATTTTCTTACTTAGTGTATCACGAAAACTAATATGAAATTTATTTTTATTAATGACAATGATTTTGAAATACATTACTAACACACTTTTCTATTGTGCAATTGAATAAAAATACCTTAACACTTTTGTTTTATGTTGGAATATATTTTCAAATGTTATAAACTACCACCCGGTTAAGAAAGAATAATTTAATATTTTTTTTAAAAAATTGCTTCTCATATATATTTAAGATCTTCTTACATAATCTTACTTAACTCCTTATAAAATTTAAATTAAAAAAAAAATTGTAAGATATGGAATAATTTTGGATTTGGGTACTTGAAAAAAAACATAAATAAATATGATAAAATAAATAAATAAATAAATAAGATCAAAATACAAAGAAATAACATTAAAACATAAATGAATAATAATAAAAAAAAATGGAAAATTTTAGCCTCCAATGAGTTGCAACCGTTGGATCGAAGACTTTGAATGTCAACCCTTGGATTATTTTCATGGCATGGGACCGTTTGGTAACCCATAGGATGAGTTTTTTTTTTTTAATTTACCTAACCTTGGCACGTGCCTTATAACTATTGGTCTAATTTTGTGGGTATGATACCGTGCCTCCGATTGGGAAGGGATTCCGGTATATAGCGATGGATTGTTCTTTGGTACCACTCTTTATTTTGGGTACCTACCCACATTTGACCCAATAATAAAATAACATGTGTAAAATACATATCATTAAAAAATTTATAAAAACTTATCAAATCGGTAAAGATGACTTGTTGATGAGAAATAATCACATGCATTTCATACATATCTAAATATTACAATTTTTTTATAATTTATTATTGAATATCAAATATAATTTGTTTTTTAATGAATTACCTAACTCTATCTAAAAAAGAAAATCTTACCAACTACTCTTATACTCTCATTATTCATATATATAAAAAAAAAAGGATAGTAATTTAATATAAAAATTAAATAATTTCAACTACCAAATTACAAAATATGTAAGATGTATTTTGATGAATCAAATTTCAATATCAAGTTTAAAACTTTTTGAGAGAGAAAATTTAAAATTTGTATTATGTGAAAAAGATGAAGGATTTCAAGTGATTACAAATATCAAAGGTAATATTTGATTTTTTTTTTATCCAAATATAATTGTTGTAGGAAGAAATGTGATGTTAAATAATGATTTTAGAATTTTATATGAGTTTATTATAAAATTTTGTTATCAAATTGTTATTAATATTTTTATATAATTTTTTTTTTGTTCATAGATGAAATTTGAAGATGAAGTTTTATATGTCTTGAAAAAGACATTATACGAAATATGTCAAGTGATTACAAGTGTTAAAAGGTAACATTTGATTTTTTTTTTTTTTTCCATTTACACATAACTGTTGTAGGTAGAAATGTCATGTTAAATGACATTTAAATATGTAATGATTTATAACATCTAGATTTTTTAATTTTTTTTCTAAGTTATTATTAATCAAATTGAGAGCATTTAGTCATTTGTTATGAAATTGTCATCAGTATTTTTATATTATTATTTTGTGTATTCGTAGACTAAATTCGAAGATGAAGTTTTATATATTGAAATGAGGTATGAAAATTGTGAGAGGGAGCACGAACTTTGTAAGATAGGATACGAATTTTCTAAGAGAGGGTACGAACTTTGTGAGAAATGGTACAAATTTTATGAGAAATTGTACGAATTTTATAAGAAATTGTACAAACTTTGTGATAGTGGGTACGAACTTTGTGAAAAAAAAGTACGAACTTTATAAGAAAGGGTACAAACTTTGTAAGAAAGTGTATGAACTTTGTAATAGAGGGTATGAACTTTGTAAGAAAGTGTATGAACTTTGTGAGAGATGGTACGAACTTTGTAATAGAGGGTACGAACTTTGTGAGACATGGTACGAACTTTGTGAGAGTGTGTACGAACTTTGTAAGAAATTGTACAAACTTTGTGAGAGAGGGTACGAACTTTGTAAGAATGGGTACGAACTTGGTAAGAGATGGTACGAACTTGGTAAGAGATGGTACGAACTTGGTAAGAGAAGGTATGAACTTTGTAAGATATGGTACGAACTTTGTAAGAGATTGTACGAACTTTGTGATAAATGGTACGAACTTTGTGATAGAGGGTATGAACTTTGTGAGAAATAGTACGAACTTTGTGAATGAGGGTACGAACTTCGTGAAGGAGGGTACGAACTTCCATCATTTCTTTAAGAGTAATTTTTTTAATTTCTTTTAAGAGTAATTTCCATTATTTCTAAGCTTAATTAGTATCAATAAATAATATTATTGTATTTCCATGTGGAAAAAATTTTGAAAAGTTTGAAATTTTGTACAATTTTTTAGGGTAAAGAGAATGTGCGAAGGGTGCTAAGAATGTGAGGATTCCTCACATTTTTTGTACCATTCCTCACATTATTCGTACCTTCTATAATTACTTAGTGTTTTAATTTTTTAATTTTCTTTAAAATAATTTTCATCATTTCATTAGTTGATAAACAATATTATTTATATTTTTAAGTGGAAAAAAATCAAAAAAATCGAAAAATTGTTAAATTTCAAGATATGGGAATGTGAGGTAAGGTATCAAGAATGTGAGGATTTCTCATAATCTTCATACCTTTTCTCACATTTTTCATATCCTCTCTAATTTTTTAGTGTTTTAATTTTCTAATTTTTTTAGGATAATTTACATTATTTCCTATTTTAATTTTTTTTAATTCTTATTTTTTTTAACAATTCTATCAATAATAACTCAAAATAATATTATTAAACTATTTTATTGTTATTTCAAGTTAAAAAGTAAATCTGAAAATTTAAAAATATAAATAATTTAGGATACGAAAAATATGAGAATCGTATGAAAAATATGATAAATACATGTTTGGTACTTTCATCACATTTTTCATATTGATTTTTAGTTTAAAAATTTTTTAAATTACAAATTTATTTTCGAAAATACTATCATTAGTAACTTAAAAGAGTAATATTACCATATTCATTTTTAGGTTGAATTTAAATGTTTAATAATTTGTTAAAAATAAAATAATGTAATTATGATATATGATTTTTTTTTTTTTTGTTAATAAATATGTTTTCAAATTTTATATCATTTTTATTTTCATTTTTTTCTAATTCTATTTTTATCTCATATTTATTTTATTTAAACCCAAAATTATTGAGAATGGAGGAAGAAATAAGGTCACAACCGGTTCTTCCCTTAACTAGTTAAGTGGAATTTTTATTTCAAATTTAAAATGGATGTCCGAAAAACTTTTTCGGTACCTACCGAAGAGGTACCCTAGAATTTTCATATAGCGATAGACTCATATTTCAGTGAGACTTAGGAGGGAAAAAATGAAACCGTAATTGTCCACGTTTTATTTTTCGATACCATTTTTTCCGATAGCGGGACCCACCAAGATGCCGCTTACTACATTAGCAGTAGCACTCTCCCAACAAAAAACCTAATGCACAAGTCATACTGAGATGTATCCGGTCCTAAAATTTGGTGGGTTTGGTAAATGAAGGAGGTTGTTGGAACCCATGTCAAGATGTAGGAGAAGATGCCTCTTACTTTTGGAAAAATGTAGGCATATGAAGCAGCTGAAGGAGGCTCATGCCCAGGTACTCACTTGCGGGCTTGGAACTGATAGCTTTGCCCTCAGCAGGCTCTTGGCCTTTTGCTCACACCCACTTCATGGGAGCCTCCCTCATGCCTGGAAACTATTTCAACAGATTCAACACCCCACCATCTGCATCTGCAACACAATGATCAAAGCTTTCGTACTCAAGGGCAAACTGATCAACACCATTCAGATTTACTCCCAGATGCTGGAAAATGGGCTGTACCCTGACAACTACACCCTTCCTTATGTGTTGAAGGCCTGTGCAGGGCTGCAGAGCTGTCATCTAGGAGAATCGGCTCATGGGCAGAGTGTGAAGCTGGGGTTTTGGTTTGATATTTTTGTGGGTAACACTTTGATTGCCATGTACTCATCATTTGGAAATGTGAGGGCAGCAAGATGCATATTTGATGAAATGCCTTGGCACACTGCTGTGTCATGGACAGTCATGATTTCTGGGTATGCAAAGGTGGGTGATGTTGAGACAGCAAGAATGCTTTTTGATGAAGCACCCATGAAGGATAGAGGAATATGGGGTTCAATCATATCTGGGTATGTGCAGAACAATTGTTTTAAGGAGGGTTTGCAGATGTTCCGTTTGATGCAGTCCACAGGGTTGGAGCCTGATGAGGCCATTCTTGTGAGCATTCTATGTGCTTGTGCCCATTTAGGAGCTATGGAAATTGGGGTTTGGGTCCATAGATATTTGGACCAATTGGGTCATCCACTGAGTGTGAGATTGAGCACTGGTCTGATAGACATGTATGCTAAATGTGGGAGTTTGGATATAGCCAAGAAACTGTTTGACGGAATGTCGCAAAGGGATACAATTTGTTGGAATGCCATGATTTCAGGGATGGCAATGAATGGAGATGGAGACAATGCACTTAGGCTGTTTTCAGAGATGGAGAAGGCTGGTGTCAAGCCTGATGATATCACCTTCATTGCCATTTTTACTGCTTGTAGTTATTCAGGCATGGCACATGAAGCTATAAGGCTGTTAAATAGCATGTGTACAGTATACAATATGGAGCCCAAGAGCGAGCATTATGGGTGTATAGTTGACCTTCTTGGCCGAGCTGGGCTCCTGAAAGAAGCCAAGGAACTCATCCTCAAAATGCCTAATTCAAGCAGCCCCACGGAGCAAGCCATAGCTTGGAGGGCATTACTGAGCGCTTGTTGTAGTCATGGGCAAACAGAAGTGGCTGAGGATGCAGCACAGAGACTCTTCCATTTAGAACATCACAGTGGGGCCTATGTTCTGCTTTCAAACTTATATGCAGCTGCAGGAAAACAGGACCATGTGAGAAGAATAAGGAAGATGATGGAAAACAGAGGAGTAGACAAGGCTCCAGGTTGCAGCTCAGTCAAGATCAATGGGGTTGTTCATGAGTTTATTGCAGGGGAAGAGACACATCTGCAGATGGAAGAAGTACATAGAGTTTTGGAGAAGATGAATAAGCAGATGGGTTATTCTGGGTTCAACCCATATCCGTTTGAAGTTGATGAGACATTATGTATCCAAGCTTGACAACCAGCCCTCTGGGTGTGGGAAGTCAGAAACAGCACAAGGTTTCACAACAGAAGCAAAACACAATGAATCTTGATATTTCATTCTCTCCTTCAAACCCTAAAAAGGTATTATATTATGGGTCTATGAACAGCATAAGCAACTCTCAACCAACGCAAAACCAGGTATTGATTAACTTGAGGGCAGAGTTTATCAGTGCGATAATTGGAGACAAAAAGAAGCTAAATTTCTCTTTTTATTCAGAGAATAGGTTGAACATATGTTTTTGCACATACAAGTACAACATTATATAAATAAAAAAATATGTTGATATCTTGACTAAAAGAGGAAATCCGTGTCAGAAACTTCGAGGACTTTGTGTACACCTATGGGTTTCACACCTGGCCGGAATGCATTTCCTTCAATGTACCTACAGTAGCATGGAATCGATCATTAGTTCCTCCATCTAACATTGGGTTTCAGAAACTGTAAGTTGCCTAGATCCGAGTAAAGAAGTGGACTCACATTTCTTTCAGAAAAGGGTGCTTATAGAAGGCATCAGGAATTCTCCCTGAAAATTGATTGTGATCCAAGAACCTGAAATACAATTAAGGTGACCTTAGATATATACTGAAAGCATCAACAAATAGTGATGTAAAATCCCTTCTCTATGGTCATGTCCTCATCCATTCATTACTCCCTTTCAGGATTTTGATGGATGGAATTCTACTCTTTCCTATTTTCCAAGAATGTCCCCACAACAGCAAGAAAATGACCCATCAAGAAACACAAAAATGAATACATTGACTTTAGGATGGAAAGGAACTAAGAAGCTAATCTTCCCAGGTCTTACAGGGGTCAGATTAGAGCTCCCTAGCTAATTATCTTACAGTATAAAGTCACCATGACAGTAATAATTCAGTTGGCAACTTCATGCCCAATGCATGGTCTAGCTTTGTAGACCATTTTTGAGAATGGCTAGTAAGATGGTCAGTCAATGAGATCTAATCGAGATCCCATTGAACTGTGTGCTTAAACTTCCAGTTTGATGCATATCAGTAAGTGAAAGAAGGAATATTTTTCTTTACATATGGATGAAACAGCACAATTGTAAAAGGGATACAATTGCACAAATCCAAACTTACAAGGAAGTCAATCTAGGAATATGAGCAAGCCCAGATGGTACTACACCAGACATTTTGTTGTGGGATAGGTACCTGTAACCAACAGAGCAATCAACATTACAAACTCTATGACTAGAAAAAGGAAAGGAAATTTTGACACAGAAAAGAAATAAAACCTCAATTAACAGTGACATACATAAGCAACACTTACAAGATTTCTAAGTTCGTCAAGTTTGCAAGTTGTGCTGGAATTCCTCCACTGAAATAATTGTTATTCAGATAGCTGCATAGAAAAATTAAAAGCAGAATTACTTAGAATTAGCAGTTTATAATACCAATAGTTACAAAACATAAATGAATTCATTATGGATTCCTCAACTGGGATTAACGTACAGGTTGCGAAGAGCAGGAAAGCATCCCTCAATGCGTATGAGTTCCCTTATGGTACCCACCAAATGATTGTTGCCAACATCCCTACAAAGATGGGATATTACAATGGGTTGCATTACTACTGAGATAAAGAGATAGTTTCTCTAGAACAAGATCTGCAAAGAGAAGAAGAAATGTTACAAGTGCCGAAGGTTTTGCAGAGTGCCCAATTCTGGAGGAATACGGCCAACAAAACGATTTTCATGTAGATAGAGGTAACGAAGCTCAGGAAGATTTGCAAGCTCCTTGGGGATTTCCCCTTTGAAATTATTGAAGCTCAGATATCTGCAGAAGAATCAGTTAACAATCTTCTAACTGTAAGAAGGATAGGTGTACAACAAGAATTCCCAACAAAAATAATCTTCAGAAAAATGAAATTACTCACAGATGTGTTAATCTCTTCAATTCACCTATTTCAGGAGGAATGACATCTTGTAGCTTATTCCACCTCAAATTACTGAAAGAAACCCAATATGATAAAATAAGACAAAAGATCAGTACACAATAAAAAGATGAGAGAGAATAAATTAAAAGCTTAATAATTCGCTTCAGGTTAGGAAAAGTGTTCACAAAACAACATCTGGTATTAATCCAACAGGCATTTTTGGAAGTACAGAAAAGGTCACTGATATAATGATGCATAGGTTTACATGGCATGGCATAAAAGCTCAGTATCAGGAAGTGCATGAGATGATACAAACAACTATGAATTATAGTCGAACAAAATCAACTAGCCAAGCCTTATGACATCATGTAGGGCAGACCTAGGCAAATCTTGTTATGCCTTTCAAGGTTGCATTTCATATGGCTATGTAATATTCTTGCTAAAAGAAATCATTCAGACAAGCAATTGGTGTTATATATAAAAATATCCCAAGTTAAAAGGGGCATGTTATTTTTGAATAACTGGGATATCATCCACAATGCCTCAAACAATACAAGATCATTCCTTCAAAAATATCATAGGATCAAGAAAGTGCAGGAAGTAAGCATCAGAACCAGAGGCAGGAAACGTGGTTCTTACTGCACAAACATAGGAGGATATACAAAGCATTAGGAAACGGAATGAGAAAACACATAGAAAGCCTCCTAGATAAATGCAGGAAGTAGGAACCATAAAGAATTCAGGATCTAGAGTAACAACAAGATCATGACATTGTATATTCATAAACGCTGATTATAATTAAGTAATCACTGGCTCATTACAATATTACCAAGTACCAGTCAATTAATCTTTAAAAACCATTTCCATTTCTAATAAGACAAAATGAACCACTGATGATCTTTGTAGATTAGATATAAATAAGATCCCAAAATATTTTCCATAAGCACAAGTTTCTAAAAAAAGAAACTGTGAGAAATACAAACCAAAAGAAAAGGCATGAATGGTGCAGCTTGAAGTGTGCTCCCTTAAAAGGTTTCAAAAGCAGAAGAAAGTGTCTAGGAAAACAGGATTCCAAAAACCTATGAGAACTTCCAGTAATCCTGAAACAGATAATAGTTGCATAGCCCAAAACCTGGTAGATACATTTTAGCTGCTTAAAGCAAGCAAAAGCCTGCTAATTATGGCTCTATTTTTATATTCATAGATCTATATTTATTTGCCTACAATAACAGTTTCTTAGTAGCAAAGACCAGAGTGACCAACATGACCAATTACTTGGATTATGCCATGCTAACAACACATGTTACACATCCGAAAAGATGCATCAGTGTCTGAGACACATATTAGCCAGGTCTAGCTACATGTCAGAGAAGTACAAAATCTGGCATGCTTCTGTGGAAATGCATCATAAAATAGGGAACTGTAACAATCAAAGTTGTTTCCGCCTTGAAGATATACAATATTTTGCTATCAGTACATTCACTGAAAAAAGAAGATTGATGCCAAAGGCAACCTGCGAGATACCTACAGCTTTTTCAATTAAATTTAGTCAGGCTCCATGCTTTAGATAACAACCCAAAAGACTACCACTGATATTTGATTTGAAAAAATGGCATCATCAGTAGCAGTGTTATCAAAATGAACATGCTGCATACACAAAATAGGCACCAACTTTCAAGGTAGTTCTTATGTTAAAATCAGGATAACAAACCCTACAAACTTTTAGTAGCTGATATGCTCTATATATAGCCTCTTTTAAAGTGGGCAATGTCATGCAACAGCCAAGTAAAAGGCAAAAGAAAATCCTATAAATAGGACAGAGAAAGTTATCCCCAAGAATGTGTAAAAACTTATGTAACCTACTTCACTACAGTTTGAAAATTTGTGAGGATAAGATCCATACAAGCCACTCTTTCTATACAAAAACAATGTACGACATATGTGATTTAAGATAAAGATGCAAAGACAACAGAAAGGAATCTACCCTATGGCCCATACCACCGAGTAGAGAATCCATGGCTATGACTGTCCCAATTCTAAGATCAATCTTGCTACAACAACTTAAAGTACTATCACCATGATTGTTTTGTCATGTCAATTTTCAAGTCTAATTATTGGGAGTTCCCAGACGAACTATTTTGCTCAATGGCCAAAACATAGACATATTGAAGAATGCATTCTGTGTCTTAAAATAGATGCTGCCATTTCATAATACGTTAAGTTAGGGGGCATTTCCATGTTTGCTTCAACCGAATTATATCCATGGCAGAACAATAATAATAGAGAACATACGCCAAGACAACATGCTATGTGCGTAAGTCAAATGTCAAAGTGAAATCAAGTGGACCAATATTAAATCTGATAGCGAGTTAAGAGCCTCACAGTATTCTAAGACGCTTCAGCCGTCCAATTTGTGGAGGAATAGGCCCAGTCAACTTGTTATTATGGAGATCCCTGCCATAGTACACAGTCATACAGATTAAAGACAATTGAAGGAAAAGGAATTTTAAAACAAGAACTTCTGATAGTGCTGAAACACCTTCCAGTTATTCTTTACATTTGAAGATAAGGGGAATAAATTCACCATTGCAATCCTAGAATACATTAAGGGCCAATGAACTATCATAACAAACATACAAACTTGGGATTTTAATACACAAGCAAACTAGCACATCAGTGAACAGCCATTAAAACAAAACCGTAGCAAAAAACAGCTTCAAATCGTTCAAAAATGACTTCAGAATTCATAACAAATATCAAAGATAGAAGATCATTTATGCATGTCCTCAAAAAAATACCATGCAGCACAACTGAGTATATATAGTGACAAAAAAAATGTTGAAACCAACTTTTTGTTAGAAAACCAGTCAGAGACGATACTAATTGCACATATCATTCATGCATCAAGGGTGGATGCAATTTCTATAGTCCAGAAGCCAAGAATCACATATTAATCAGAAGGAGAAAGAAACTTACAGCCTTGTAAGATCCAACAAATTGGTCACAGCAGTAGGAAAAGGCCCCACAATCGACACTGCATAAACTTCCCTGCAAGCACACAAACATATTCCAATAAGCATTCAACACATTATTGAAACATCAAATTGCAACCATCGTTTCTAAATTTCAACTTGACCCCCACAACTCATTCGTTCAAAACAGATTCATTTCAATGAACTTGCAATATATAACTGAAACATCAATTACCAACCATCATTTCCGTACGTTAAAACAAATTCATTCCTATGAATTATCCTTAACACCCCATTGCATTACAACACCCACAAGTATTAAACTCAAACACTTCACAATATAACGTTTAATTCAACATTTCTAAGGTACTTTTCAAGCTTTAATTAGCTAGAAAAAACGCAATTTCCCCTCCCAAAAGCAAGAAAAAACTCCAACAAAACCGTACATTAATGAACAATCAGAAAACGACAGTTACAACATGAACACACTTCCAAATCAATGCAAATAAGAAGTACCCAAAAATATAGAGAGGGAGAGAGAGAACGCTTACAGTTCAGTAACTACTCTATAATCACCCTGAGTAGAGCAGGTGACACCAGACCAAGGCGGGAGGTCGCCGTCGCCGCAGGGATCGTCTCCGACCCACGCGTACACCACTCTCCATCCCAGAGACGCCTTGATTTCGTTCAAAGCCTTCACTGCAACCACAAAACCCCACATCCGAATCAAATCTAACCCCATTCCAACCTCAAAAACACCAGATCCGAGCTCGAGATCCGAAAATTACCATCACGCTTTAGGGTTTTGCAGAGGCCGAGGTCGAGAAACAAGGACAGAAGGAGAATCAGATTCAAAGCCACTGAAGAAGACGGACGAGCCATTTCGCCGTTGGATCAACACTCACATATGGAAGGATCCAATTCACCACTTTTCTCTCTCTCTCTCTCTCTCTCTCTCTCTCTCTGGTTTCAATGGAGATTCACTTCACTTCTTGCTTCTGCCTCTGCCGACGCGGACGCGGACGCGGAACGAGGAGTTGAAAACCGCTTCGTCGGTGGATTTTCTTTTCTTTTCCATTTTTCTTTTCTAATGATTAAAATTTTTCATTTAATAAATAAATAAATATTTCTAAAGAAAGACATCATGGAAAATTATAATTTTATTCCACAAAATAATTATGATGGAAAAAACTTTTTTACAGTTCAAACAAGCTTGAAATGAAATGTAATTCAAATGACCTAAAAGTTCTAGTGTTTTTTTTTTTTCCAATCAAGGCCAATTAATTCATAATTAAATAGTTAAAAACTCATGTGGTAAATGAAAGATTAAATGATGAATTCAATTTAGAAAAATTATATTTTGAATATTTAATAAATATATGATCAAGAAAAAGGGTGTTGATGAAATTAATTACCCATTTAAATTATTATTATCTCGCAGCATTACTGAAATAATATTAAAATTATTTATTTACTTTAAACTTTTATAGTAATTTATTTTTTGAATTTGACCCATTAAATTTACTTTCCATCAAGTTGACTTGTATGTACTTTTTTTTCTCAAAATTAAGACATTTTGTGTAATGTCAACTTAATTTAATGAATAAAAGAATTTATATATTTACTTTATTTGACAATTATGATTTTGATTCACTAGATGAATAGATATATTCATTTCAATTGTCGTCAAAAAATTTAAAAAAACCCGGGCTAGGTAAGTTTTTTTAAACTCATTCCTAATCATATATCATTTTAGTACTAAAGAAATTCAAATCCTTAATTAAAATATATATCAACAAATTCAAACAAATTTCAAATAATGCGACCCTAACGGCTCAAATTTAGAATATTAATATTTTAAATATTTCATAAATATATGATTGAGAAAAAAAGGTGTCCATCAAATTAATTACTCATTTAAGTTACTAATGTCTTGTAGCATTAGTATAATTAAAACAATAATAAAATCATTTAACTTAGAATCATGCACTAAAGGAGGAAAAAATAAACTTCTATTTTGAATTTTTATAGCAATTTATTTCTTCAATTTCACTTACAAGTACCATTGTCTCAAAACTAATGCCTTTCACATATGTATTGTGAAGTTAATTTAATGAATGAAGAAAATGGTATATTTACTTGATTTCATAATTATGATTTTGATTTACTTGATTAATGGACATTTATTTCAATTATTTGTTAAAAAAAATAGAAAAATATATATATTTTCTCTTTGATCCAAATAAACTCATCTCATATTTTATATCATTTTAATATTAGAAAAACTGAAATCCTTAATTGATATATACAATAACAAATTCAAACGAACTTTAAGAAATGCATCTTGTTCACGAGGGTAATAAAAATATTGGTGTAGCTAGAAAAAGGGAATCAAATTTGAATTCTCAACATTAGATATTTTGTAATCCAATAATTATTATTCATTTCTTTAAATATATAGTTCTAAATAAAATGATTTTATTATTGTAAGGAAAAAAATAAAAATTTATATAAGCTCTTTGGGGCTAGATATATTCCAAGCAATATAAATCCTTACAAACTCATCCCTAACCTTGTACCATTTTAATATCAAAGAAACTCATACACCAAATTGATGTAGATTCAAGCAATAGGATTTGATCATCTCTCCGATGTTGAGAATATTCAACTCAAAGACTTATAGTTCATTTTATCTGGGAGGCACACCTTGATTGACTTATCGAATGAAAAAGAAATGAAGACCCACAAATTAAAGAAAATATCGAGGTGGGGCGAAAGAATACAAATTAATCATCTCTTCAATATAAAAAATATTCAACTCGAACTTATAGTTCATTACATCTTAGAGGCACACCTTGATTGAGATGTTAGAAAGACCTATAAATCAATTGGAAGAAAAACACCAAATGAATATTATTCAAAATCAAATATATACAATATTCCAATGTATAGAAGAAGAATAATAAAAGAAAGGGAAAGGATACAGAATGAAAGAGAAATGAAGGGCCACAATTAATTAAAGAAGAATACGAAGGTGGGAACAATATTAATTCATTATATCGATCATACTCATCATATTCATAGTCATAGATACACAGCACCAAACTTTACATGAATATATTTATTGTAAACAGTAGTGAAGAGAGAGGGGAAAAGACCATCGTGTCCACAGTCCACACAAGAAATATAGCTGTAATCACCTCACATTTCCTCGTCAAACCACCTCCAAATTTAATGAAACTCATGGGCTTCTCCTGAGCTCCTACGCCCAAAAAGCTAAAAGCAAACCCCAAACCCCAAGTCTAGTACACCATTTCCATGCTTGTTTCTGCTGCTTCTACAAAGATTTTTCCCATGGTTAATTTCATATTTTTCTCCTTGAAAGCATAAAAATTCTATCCAAAAACAAGCGTGGAAATAGCAACATTTGCGGTAGAATATACTAGTAGCTAATTAGATCAAAAAGAGAAGCAAGAAACTCATTGGTTGTAGCCAATTCTCCATCCCAAAGCTGTAAATCTTCTTCCATGTGTTGTGGGCAGCTTTTCAAGAACATAGGGTACTCCATGGAAGACACGCCAAGAACTGAAAACAAGCCAAAGATGAAGGGTACTGCCAAGTAGTAATGATTCAGTTGTGGAGAGGGTTGGGCCCTGAGGGCACTAGTCTCTTCTCCACGCCGTATCTTGGGTCAATCTCATCGGGTGATGATGGTGGCGGAGGCGGCAGCAGAAGAGGTCGACGGCCCCGGATTCTTTGAATCTGAATGCATAAAGAAGATGGGGCTTGTTCAGTTGATGATGACACTGCAGAACTACAAGAACGGTGGCGGCGGTGGTGGGGGTGGTGGTGGTGGGTGGTTGTGGGGTTGGAGAATTGGCCCAGTTGGGTGGCGGATGAAGCCAAGAAGACAAGGCCAAGAAGCATGAGAACCCAAAGCCAAGAAGAGGGAGAGCTCTTCATGGTGATTAAGATTTAAGACTACTTTCAGATCAGGTGAGACTTGAGAAAGAGAGAGAGAGAGAGAGAGAGAGAAAGAGAGAGAGGAGGAGGAGAAGAAGAAGAAGAAAGAATATATAAGGAGGAGGAGGAGGTGGTGGTGGTGAGTATATAGAGAGGCGAGAGACACATGAAGTCATGAAGAGAGAAAAAGATTGGTTTTGGGGCTTCGGGAGATGCAGAAGTGCTTGCTCAAAATCAACATCTTTCATCAAACGGATCACGTATATGAACGAGTGGGATTGTACTTTGTTGAGGGAGTTTCCACATTTCCCATTACTTGTAGTTAAGATTGTGGGGTCTGCTCACCATTTATGGCTCACCTCATCACCAGTTGTCATTCATTACTCCCGACTCCTAGCCATGGTCACTTGTGGTATGCTAACTTTGTGGATTTGGTTCACCCGTCCTCAAGGAAAAAACACGTAGGTATGCGTGGTTGCTGTTTTTCAAAAATGTTCTAAAAAATAGTTTTTTAGAATAATTTTTAGGGAACAGTTTTTTATGTTTTATTAAAAAAAAAATTATGTTTGGAACTGAATTTTGTAAAATAATTTTTGTTCTAAATAAAAAATAATAAAAAAAACATGTTTAATTGAGTTAATAAAAAAGTTTTTTACAATAAGTAAAACAAAAAACATATTTAAAAGTTATTTTTTTAATTAATAAAGTATTTTCTTTCATTAACTTGATATTATAAATATATAAATAATTTCATATGCATAATTCATTTAAATTAAAAAAAATTATTCAATTTTAAATTTTTATACCAGTTATAATTTTTTTAAACAAATTATGATTTTGTAATCATGTGTAAGTATATTAATTTCAATAATTTAAGGAAGAAAAAAGGGTTTGCTGATGGGGATGTGATAGTTGGGTGGAGCTCACCTTTGTGGAAAACACAAAAAAAAAAAAAAAAAGAAGGGAAAACACGAAAAACAATCTATGTTTTGGACAGTGAAAAAACAATGAAAACATCTTTTTATTATTTTCAAAAAAATGGTTTTAAGAACACGGAAAACACAAAAAACAAAAACACACCCTTTTCCCTAAACAAGTTTTTCAAGTTTTTTGTTTTCAATAACAGAAAACAGTTCTTGAAAACAAGAACCAAACATGCCCATAATTTCTGTTGTATCTCTTTCATCATATATAAATCATCTTAATTTTATAAAAAATTATAAAATTTTCTCACGTATTTGTTAGAAAAATGAAAGTCGATCAAACTTGGTCACATTTATATAATAATAAAACTTATTTTAAAACTTAAATTTTCTTTTATGCCTAAAAAGTTAAGGTTTAGGATTTTCTACCAAATAGTTTATGAAATATGTTCCATGACTCAAATGTGTGACAACCCATATTGTCAATATGAGTAGTTGAAAATTAAATTCATTTGTAATTTATTCAAGAATGGTGGTATTGAATTTTTCATATCTTTGACTTAACTAGGGCTAGTCGATTCCTTTGATTAAGAAAGGATACAACTTAATAGTGACATATAATTATGGCCTTATGTGATGTGGATATATAATTTCATAATAATAGAGAGAAAATCATAATTTATATTAAAAATAATTTGAACCTATTTGTAAAGTTATTAAGACTCTGTTGGATAACTATTTATAGTTTTCTATTTTTATTTTTATTTTAAATGAGGTTTACAACTCGAAAACAAAAACCATGGTATTTTTAGAAAATATTTTTAAATTATTTTTATTTATTTTCTTATTTTAGAAAATAATTATATAGATATAAGTTTAAAAAATGATTAACAATAAAGTACTATATATAAAAGTTGTTTTTAAAACATATTTAAAAAAAAAAACACGAGTAAAAACTTTTTTAAGTTAAAGATTAGTTTTCAAAAATATTTTCCAAATAGAACCTACAAAATTAAACCAATCTTTGAATGACTTGCTATTTATTTTTTATTTTAAGCAATGTCTTTGTGGGAGAGATGAGCACCTTTGTCAAACAATTATTGCGATCATGAAAGTCGGAGCTATTATTAACCATAGCCCATCACCATCCATTTCCATTACTATATCTTATACATAATTTCCTTTGTCAAAATCACCATATTCTACCTTCAATCTCCATCACCATTACTCATTTCTACCTCCAAAACCAACCAGATAATCCTACTCTTTATGACTCCTTCATTTGCATACACCATCAATCTCCACTGCTGCTTTCCATATTCGACCAATGAATGTTAATTATAGTTTAGGACAAGAACTAAAAAAATTTAATGATCTTGGTAGAGTTCAAGCTACTAAGAATCAGTGTTAGATAAGTATGTGTTTGGAGATGTAAACAAAGGAACAGCAATTTAAAAGTAAAAAGAATTAAAAAAAATTTGAGAAAAAACATAAAAAAAGAATATAAATACTAATCGGTATAAGACCTTGGTACATATAAATTAGATAAAACTATATATATATATATATAATCAATTTAATTTACATCATTTGATGTGTGATTTTCATATGTATCATATATCTATCCTTGTGGATTGGTTTAATTAATCAAAATTTAAATTAATTGGAATATAAAAGAAATTGGGATAAATTTAATTTGTTTATTAAAAAGTTTGGACTAGATATTCACTCTCTCCCTCTCTCTATGATACTTCTATGACTCAAGAATACACTTTCAATAGCATATATTTTTTATTTGAAGTCTAAACAAATCTAAATTTATTTTTGAATACTAATCAATTAAAAAAAATCATAGATTCTCCCTATTTAAAATTTTTAAATTTTGTGTTAAAAAAAATGAAAATAAGATTTAACTTAAAAAATAAATCAATGGTACTAAATTTTTGAAGTGTAGTAAATTTATAATATTTGTTTGAGGTAAGGGCCCAACAAGTCCAAGGTGGGCTTGGGAAGAGGAGAGCTGGGCTGTAGGCTGGATCTTAAGCCCAGAAGGCTCGTCAGCTGAGCCATTGGACCGGGCCCACATGTTGGGTCCTCGGCGTTGTCTTTAGTGACAAAGTTTGTTTTGCTTGGCAAAAAAAAAATCTATGTAACAATTTCCTTGTAAAGGGAAGATTGACACCCTTTTATTTGTTTTATTTTCTTGTACAATTAATTAAATAATTAGTGAAGACACGTGCACGGAAAGGTATCATGTGGCATGCTCGCAATTGAATAATTATTTGATTTATTTGTATTTTAGATTTCTTATAAAGGTGATGTGAGTCAAATTGTAAATAATGGTTTGATGCTTTTAATTTAAATATTTTTTAGTAGCGATTAAAGAACATGTACGGATACTATACTTTGATTTTAATCAACAATGATTATAAACTTATAATAAACTTAAAAATTCAATTGAAAAAATTAATAACTTTTGTTTTGTTTTTTTCTTAAAAAAAACTAATATGCAACCAATATGATTTTTTTAAAAACAATTTTATGACTTCATATTAGTATCATTTTTTAGGATAGTATAGCTTTAAAATCATGATCCAATTAGTTACAATCGACCGTCATACAAATGTTATTATCATAAAAAAATTGGTAATTAACTGAAAAAAAAAATAGCCTAAAGATTCAAGAGTAAGAATGTCATATTAAGATCATAACATATTCAAAAAATGAAAAAGGGTTTTAGGTTTGGAATCAAAATAACATAAATATAAGACTAATGATTTGAAGTTTTGAATCATTGTGATTTTTATTTTTTGACTATTAAATAATTTATACTACTAAGGTTTTTTCATGATTTGATAAGTTAAAAGATTAAAACTTTACTGATTAACCGATCTTTGAGTGAACCATTAACCTATTAGAATAAAAAATCTGTCCGCGAAAGTCCATAATCACTTATAATCTTATTATTCAAGTAATTATGGGTAAATTAAAACCCTAAATAATTATTGTATAAGTGAAATAGGTTACTTTGAAAACAACCAAATGAAAATTTTGATTTGATGTTTCATTTGGGGGAAACTTGCTTAAGAATAATAAATAAAAACAGTTTTTAAAAAAGTAAATTTATTTTTATTTTTCAAATGAAGTTTCCTTATTTTGGCGTCACACCCAACGGTATTTTCGAATAGGATGAAGTAACGAATATACCAGAGTCCAGACCGTCACTTGGAAGCTTTTCTTTCTCAGGGCTTAAAACTTTGGAAATTCCCAAAATTTCCTCTAAATCCTCCCCAAATGTTTCCAATTTTATCTTTCTGCCTCTTCTTCGTCCTCGCTCCTCCTCTCCTCGCATCTTCTTCTCCAGTCTCCATAACCCTAACCGCCAAAATCTTAGCCAAATCGGGCGACCCGATCCGAATCAAATGGTCGGGGATCGACTCCCCGTCCGACCTCGACTGGCTCGGCATCTACTCGCCGCCGTCCTCCGCCCACGACAACTTCATTGGCTATGTTTTTCTGTCGTCATGTCCCACATGGGAATCTGGATCGGGTTCGATCAGCTTACCCCTGGTTAATCTCCGTGCTAACTACTCTTTTCGGATATTCCGGTGGTCCCGGTCCGAGGTCGACCCGACCCGGATGGACCACGACCACAATCCCTTGCCGGGGACAACGCATCTGGTGGCGGAGTCCGGGGAGGTGGGGTTCGGGGGCGGCGGGGGGCCGGAGCAGATCCATTTGGCGTACACGGATAGGGAGGATGAGATGCGGGTGATGTTCGTGACGGGGGACGCGGGCGTGAGGACTGTGAGGTATGGCTTGAGCAGGGACGCGATGCACAGGGTGGTGACGGCGGCGGTGGGGAGATATGAGAGGGAGGACATGTGTGACTCGCCAGCGAATGAGAGTGTTGGGTGGAGAGATCCGGGTTTTATTCAAGATGCGGTGATGAGGAATTTGAAGAAAGGGAAGAGATATTATTATAAGGTCAGTAGAGCTTTTTCCGGATTCATTAATTTTGATCTCTGGTGTTGTTGAACTGTTTGATCGTTTCTGATTTGGCTAGCTGCAATTGGATTGAAAATTTTGATAACCCATCATTGATTATTTGGCAATTGTCTTGTCAATCTCAATTAGCTTGATTTGTTGATCTGGTTCAGTGATAATCTTGGATTTTCTTTGTTTGATTCATTATGAAAACAGAGACTTGCTTAAACTGTTTTCAACATTTTCCTTTACTTCCCTTCATTTTTACAAAATAAAAACCGGTTGCCAGTTCCTGTTCAGTTTGTTCTACTACATAATAGAGTTGGTTTAAACATAGCTATCAACCTTTTTAATATCGTGTCATGTGTCGTAAGTAATTTTACATGATGAAAACTACATAGATAACAGCATGTGTGCACATAAGAATGACCAATTTTCTGAAAGATTGTATGGTTAAAAGAGGTGAATATCATCAAATATCAAACGAATGAAAAAAATCAATATTAGAAGTTTTGATGAAATCAGCTTGATAAAATATGGCATTTAAAATGTCATAGTTTTCATTGTAGAATTCATAAAATAAACTTTATGATGTTTTAACCATAATTTCTAGTCCAAGTTCCAACTAGTTCTCAACGATTAAATTTTTGGTGTGTGGCTTATTTTCAATTTTGATTTTTCTCAAATGCCAAAGTATTCCATGTGTCACATCATGTACCATATATACTCTGTCGAGTATCATTTATGCATCTTAAGTATCTTAAGAGGAGAGATTGATTGGTGATTTGTATTGTATCCTATGTCATAAGTTTTCTACAATTGTACCTTTAATGTCGAATGTTGTTTTCTTTTGCTCATTTATGATTTATAGTTATCTTTTAGTTTCTATTATTTGATTTGGGAATAATTAACTGATATTGAGCCTGCTCACTGTTATCAGAGCTTATTCCATGCCTAATATCACCTTTATGAATTGCCATTGTGTCCCATCTCATCATAAGCTATATTGTTTATAAACAACACTCTTTAGAGGCCATGCCCTTTTCAGCTCATTGATTCATGAACACTGCTTAATTGGAAATAAATATATATATATATCATACAAGTTTTCTCTGGTTTACTTCAACCATGGCATATTTGATATATTTGTGAGCATCATGCATTTTCTCTTAGATATTAATCCACTGTTGCACGTAGTACATATCCTGTCAGCTTTCTTATCCACCATTAGGAATACTGATGGGTTTCTTGATAGGTTGGAAGTGATTCAGGAGGTTGGAGCGCAATTCACAACTTTATGTCACGGGATATGGACTCTGAAAAAACAATAGCTTTTCTATTTGGTGACATGGGGACAGCAACACCATACTCAACCTTTCTTCGTACACAAGAGGAAAGCAAGTCAACCGTTAAATGGATCCTCCGTGACATTGAGGCTCTTGATGACAACCCTGCCTTCATCTCGCATATTGGAGATATTAGCTATGCTAGAGGTTATTCATGGTTGTGGGACAATTTTTTCACTCAGGTTGAACCTATCGCCTCCAGACTCCCATACCATGTGTGTATTGGTAATCATGAATATGATTGGCCATTGCAGCCTTGGAAACCTGATTGGTCCTCCACAGTTTATGGAACAGATGGTGGCGGTGAATGTGGAGTGCCCTACAGCCTTAAGTTCAAAATGCCTGGAAACTCTTCAGAACTAACTGGAACCCGTGCCCCAGCCACTCGAAACCTCTTCTACTCATTTGATACGAAGGCAGTGCATTTTGTGTACATATCAACTGAGACCAATTTCCTTCCAGGGAGCAGCCAATATGACTTTATAAAGCAGGATTTGGAGTCAGTTGATCGGAAAAAAACCCCTTTTGTGGTTGTCCAAGGGCACAGACCAATGTACACAACAAGCAATGAACTTAGAGATGCCCCAGTGAGGGAGAGGATGCTCAAGTATTTGGAACCTCTTTTTGTGAAGAACAATGTGACCCTTGCACTCTGGGGTCATGTCCACAGATATGAGAGGTTTTGCCCAATAAATAACTTCACTTGTGGAAACATGGGATTGAATGGGGAATACCTGGGGGGATTGCCTGTTCATATCGTGATTGGGATGGCAGGGCAAGACTGGCAGCCCACATGGGAACCAAGACCAGACCACCCGAAGGACCCTGTCTACCCACAACCTAAATGGTCATTGTACCGTGGGGGTGAGTTTGGGTACACTAGGTTGGTTGCCACCAAAGAGAAGCTTACTCTTTCTTATGTAGGAAACCATGATGGTGAGGTGCATGATACTGTTGAGATTCTGGCATCTGGACAAGTTCTCAGTGGTGTTGGAGAGGATGATGCTCAACCCAGAGTTGAGGTGGCAGAGTACACATTTTCATGGTATGTTAAGGGGGCAAGTATCTTGGTGCTGGGGGCTTTTATGGGCTATGTTATTGGGTTCGTATCACATGCCAGGAGAGAAGCTGCCTTGAGAAAGAACTGGACTCCAGTGAAGATCGAAGATAGCTGAACTCCTGATCAGCATTGCAGCAAATTGTCAAACAAAGGCCCTCAGATTTCCTAGCTTCTATTACATTTTAAATCTCCATATCCAAGTAAATGTTGTGAAATGTAACTGTCTTAAATGTTGGAATAACTCTACACGGCAATTCTAGGCAGATGGGATAGGCCCCAGGGCCCTTATTAATTTGCTGTATGATGTCATATAAACCCTTCAGGATCTGTGTAAATATGCATTTTATAGCTGTTTTTTAATGTGAAAGAAAGTATTTTTATATGATCAATCTTTAAAGAAACATGTACGAGTTTCAAGGTACATTTGTCCTTCACCTCTCTTTTTATCTTGTTGCAGCTGTTATAAACAATGCTTCAATCTTCAATACCCCATATGGAAAACAAGCCTGGAATTTCTAAATAATTATTTCTTTAGTAATATTCTTCTTGTCATTGTTCGATGAAAAGGTTTGCTCCATGGCTGAGGAGTTGTTGAAACTGTACTGCTACTCTTGCATCCTTCCAGGAAAAATCTAATATCCTGATTTGTTTCTATCCTGTACATGGACGACTTTTAAGAAGTGATTTTTTTTCCCTGATAGTAAAGTACTCATGAGATATTTTAGGAAGTGAACATCATCGAAAAAACACTACTCAATTTGACTGTAAAAACGATACTCAATTTGACTGTAATTTTGACCAGGAACACGAATTATATAATTATATCAAAGATATTTTTTGTGGGGACCTGGTTAACCAGTCAGGGATAAGGATCAGGCTTCGCATGCTCAGGTGAGCTCATCTTCTTCATCTTTGAATGAAATTGGATTTGGGGTATTCCACACTTTATGTTTATAATAAAAATGGCGTTGGCATCCTTTTCACCTTCACTTGTCATGCCACCCCCAACCCTCCATTTCCAACCCACTTCAGATCCTCCATACAAACTTCTCCAAAACCACCCGTCTCTCACTCTTCTCTCCACTTGCAAGAGCTTTCAAAACCTCAAGCAAATCCACTCCCAAATCATTAAGACTGGTCTCCACAATACCCAATTCGCCTTAAGCAAGCTCATTGAGTTTTGTGCCATTTCTCCATTTGGCAACCTTTCCTATGCTCTGTTACTATTTGAGTCCATTGAGCAGCCCAATCAATTCATTTGGAACACCATGATTCGTGGGAACTCATTGAGCTCCTCCCCAGTGGGTGCCATAGATTTCTATGTTCGTATGCTTTTGTGTGGGGTTGAACCCAATTCTTATACTTTTCCTTTCCTGTTGAAGTCTTGTGCAAAAGTTGGAGCTACCCAAGAAGGGAAACAGATCCATGGCCATGTTTTGAAGCTTGGACTTGAGTCTGATCCCTTTGTGCATACTTCACTCATTAATATGTATGCCCAGAATGGTGAATTGGGCTATGCTGAATTGGTATTCAGTAAGAGTTCTCTTCGAGATGCGGTTTCTTTTACTGCCCTGATCACGGGTTATACTTTGCGGGGTTGTTTGGATGATGCAAGACGGCTTTTTGAAGAAATTCCAGTGAGAGATGCAGTGTCTTGGAATGCTATGATTGCTGGGTATGCCCAAAGTGGTCGATTTGAAGAGGCATTGGCGTTCTTTCAAGAGATGAAAAGAGCCAATGTTGCACCAAATGAGAGCACAATGGTAACTGTCCTTTCAGCTTGTGCTCAGTCTGGTTCTCTTGAATTGGGCAATTGGGTTCGGTCTTGGATTGAAGACCATGGACTTGGTTCGAATCTTCGTCTTGTTAACGCTCTTATTGACATGTACTCAAAGTGTGGTGATTTGGACAAAGCTAGGGATTTGTTTGAGGGGATATGTGAAAAGGATATAATCTCCTGGAATGTTATGATAGGTGGTTATTCTCATATGAACAGCTATAAAGAGGCCTTGGCTCTCTTTCGGAAAATGCAGCAATCAAATGTAGAGCCTAATGATGTCACTTTCGTAAGCATTCTTCCTGCTTGTGCTTACTTGGGTGCTCTTGATCTTGGTAAATGGATTCATGCTTATATAGACAAAAAATTTCTAGGTTTAACCAATACCTCCCTTTGGACGAGTCTCATCGATATGTATGCAAAATGTGGAAATATAGAGGCTGCAAAACAAGTCTTTGCTGGTATGAAACCTAAAAGCTTGGGTTCTTGGAATGCAATGATATCAGGACTAGCTATGCATGGGCATGCAAATATGGCCCTTGAGCTTTTCAGACAAATGAGAGATGAAGGATTCGAACCAGATGATATCACTTTTGTTGGTGTTTTATCAGCTTGCAGCCATGCTGGTTTGGTAGAACTCGGTCGTCAATGTTTTAGCTCAATGGTTGAAGATTATGACATTTCACCAAAACTGCAACACTATGGCTGTATGATAGATCTACTAGGCCGAGCAGGGCTATTTGATGAAGCAGAAGCCCTGATGAAGAACATGGAGATGAAGCCAGATGGTGCTATATGGGGTTCTCTACTTGGAGCTTGCAGGGTCCATGGAAATGTAGAGTTGGGGGAATTTGCTGCTAAACACCTTTTTGAATTAGAGCCTGAAAACCCTGGGGCGTATGTGCTTTTATCAAACATTTATGCAACCGCTGGTAGATGGGATGATGTAGCAAGAATAAGAACCAAGCTGAACGATAAGGGGATGAAGAAGGTCCCTGGATGTAGCTCAATTGAGGTGGATAGTGTTGTTCACGAGTTTCTTGTTGGTGACAAAGTACATGAACAGAGCCAAGACATATATAAGATGTTGGATGAAATAGATCAGCTTTTGGAGAAAGCCGGGCATGTGCCTGATACATCTGAGGTGCTCTATGACATGGATGAGGAGTGGAAAGAAGGGTCCTTGAGTCATCATAGTGAGAAGTTGGCCATTGCCTTTGGGCTGATTAGTACAAAGCCAGAGACTACTATCAGGATAGTGAAGAATCTTCGTGTATGTGGAAATTGTCATTCAGCAATAAAGCTGATAAGCAAGATATTCAACAGAGAGATTATTGCTAGAGATCGGAACCGTTTTCACCATTTCAAAGATGGTTCTTGTTCATGTATGGACTATTGGTGAAACTTGGTTGCTTACAGAAGGAATAATAACTTCCCAGACTATTTTCTAGAGAAATCCAATCATATGGATTGATCAAGAAAAGGTGCATCACAACAAAGAGAAAGCAACAGCGAAGCTTAATCCTTGGGTAACAGTTGGATGATGGAAAGATCGCAAAATTCTGAGTGGAATGAGCTTGTGCAGCTTGCTGCTTAGTAGTTTGAGATGATTGTTGCAGTCATCCTTGAGACATGGTCTTACTGTGAAAGACTTGGAGGTAGACTCTGGAGCTACAAGGCACATGAGGCCACTGCTAATGGTTGGTGGGGTGAGAGTTTCTTCCCAAATCTTGGATGAACACCGGTCTGTAAGTCGCGTTATGTTCTCCATGAGCCAGATATTTCGTCTAAACCTAGTCAGTTCCTACTTGAAAAACAAACTGAGATATTACTGGAAAGGTTTTCTGTGATTAGGGGTTTTCATGGATGTAGCAGATATTAAAACACAACTTTCTATTTTGGTTACTTGATTAGCTTCATGTGATGCGCAACATGGTAGATTGGGATATGTAAATTTTCCTAATATCAAGAAAATGAAAGAAACTGGTCTGATGCCTAACATATCCATAACCCAACAATGTGAAATATGAAACTTGTATTGGATCTTATAAATCAACTAAGTAAAACTGAGCTATAGACTTGGAGATTAGGCCTCAGAGTTGAGATAGGGCTCAGAGCTTGGAAGAGACTTGAGTGTTTGAGCTTCAAGAGCCTCAGTCATCATTGAAGTTCAAGAGTATGCCAGAGATGGAAGAAGAAGTAAATGAAAAACGGGAGGATTGACAATTCATTATTGCATGTATGTATACAAATGGAAAACAACCAACGAGATATTATGAACAAAAAAATTCTGTCAAAAGAAAGCCATCAAGGAGCTGGAGAAAAACAGATGAATACAAGGTCAAATTCAGAAGGTTGGTATGTCAATCAAACCAATGTTCCTTCACTTTGCAAGTAGTCGTCGTGCGCGCTGATTGGCGCCTTTCACACGAGCATTTAGCTCATCAACATCATCACTGAGATGATCAAGAGCTTTATTTTGTCTGCATTTACAATAATTAGTTAAAAAACTAATAAAAAAGAAAACTGAAAGTGAAAAATTGGTAGAGGGAGGGTAAGAAGAAGAGAAGTTACCTATCAAGTTCAGATCCCATGTCAGCAGCCATATTCTTCAGGTCCCCCAAGATATTACTCAGGTCAGAAAGGGCATCGTCTTGTTTCAACATCTCTCCCTGGTACAATAACCACATATGGATAAGGATAGTTAGATCAGATGTGGAAGAAGATGGTGCCAAAATGATGGTATACCTAATCATTAATGAAAAAACAAACCTCAACTTGCTGCATGGCAGCTGTTGGTTCAGGACCAGGTGCTCGAGAAGTTGTCCGTCCTTTCGGTGCTGGGGCTAAGCCCAGCTTTTGCCTCTGCTCCAAGCTGGCTGGCCCTCCTTTGGAGTCTTCACCTGTTAATCAACAAATAATCGAAAATCAAACATGAACATGATTACTAGATCAAATATGAATAAATGAGGCAACCAACTGCATTGAGAAAAGAATAACTACTTGTGATAAGAGGCCCTGTAATATCTTTGGATTTCTTTGGCTTCCAAGTCCTGGAGAACATGCCCCCAAGGTTGCCCAAAAGCTTCTCACCCTGAAATTAACAACCATGGACAAACATGCATCACCAGTAAACTTCAGTTAAAAGAAAACCAGAGCATCAAAAGAAAACTGATATTATTGTGAAAATTTGACCAGCAAAACCATGCCAGAGATCATTTCTTAGATGACGGACACCCCAAGTCCTAGTAAGCCAGCTTCTTCCCACCCTTCCTTTTTCCAAAACTCATCAGAAGTTATGGTCTAGAAATCCTTAGTCTGTGACCAAATTATTTATTCTACCCCAAGCCTACACCAAAAGGGAAAATTCACCAACTCCATGACTTCAATCAGAGACTGCATTGGCACTTCCAAGAACAAAAGCTTTAAGATTTCCAGTCCTCAGCCCAAGGTTTCCTCCCCTAGATGAACAGAATAAATGAAAGTGGATACAGGTCTAAAAGCTATAACAATACTGGTCATCATCCCATAATTGCATACACACCTATTCCCACAACAATTGAAATGGATTCATAAGCAAAAATGGGAATACCTTGCTCAAATCCTTATCCATATCAGCAGCCATCATATGGGTCCTGGTGATTTGCTCACCCTGCTGATGCAAAGTGGCAAGGGTATTGGTAGCATCCTCCCTAATGTCCTCAGCTATCTTCAGGCAGTTGTTGACAGTCTTGGTAGTCTCCTTAGCCTTGTATGCAGCATAATTCTCCAGTTCCTGCACACTCTGGTTCTCTAGCCCTCCCGAGTTGCGAAAATCGTTCTTGTACTGGTCCTCAATGTTGAAGTTTAGTCCAGGGAGTGTAGGCTCAGAAGCAGCTCGTTTTGAGTCTCTATGGATTTGATTGGAATCATTTTCAGTATCAGAATCAAAAGGGTTAGAAGGTCCTGGTCCTGGGTCAACTGCATTGTGCTTAAAAACTTTATTCATGGGAGATTTCATAAACCCGAACATCATTGGAATGAGCTAATTAGCAGAAATAAGATGAATAATTATTTGGTTTACACTCCAAGAGGGGCACAACTGATGAAGGTGGAATCCACTCGAATAATGAAGATTCAACAATGGCACCTGAAAAGGAGTGATTAATTAATAATAATGAAGGTCAAGCAATCACAAAAGTGATGAGCAACAATGAGAAACAAATTAGAAGTGAAATCAAGCAAGGAACCCCATGAAAGCAAAATTCCACATGAATTTGAAACTCCCAATCCTGCATTTGGGTGTTGAGAAAATGTAGGACAAAAAAAAAAAAAATATTGTCCAGATGGCTGAGAAATTGCGGGAAAGAAACTGAAAAATAAGGCATCTCCAAGTAAGGTCAGACTTGAAATGGCAAGTTCCCTTTCCTTTCCTTCAATTTCCCACCAACCAAACAGAATAGGGTTCTTCAACATTTAGATATTTCATGAAACCAATAAAATAAAACCCAATGCTGAAAAAAAAAATTCCACATAAGGGGTGCATTCCTCAACTCTATTTCATGATTTGCCCAAACTAAAGACAAATATACATCTATGGGTTCGATTTGATGTGGGTTTTCCTTTTCTTCTTCTTCTTCATTCTTGGAAACCAAGCCAAAACAAAACAGGATATAAATGGAAGAACTGAGCCAAACAGACAAAAAGTTGATTGGTAACAGAAATTTCAAATCAGAGAAACCCAACAGGAACTTAAGATGAGGAAGCAACATCAAAATAAGCCCAACAAAGAGAGATTTTACATACATATAACAAATGGGGTACCTGGAATCTGAAGCAAATAAGAGGAAAAGAAACTGAAAATTGGAGGTATTGAACGAAAGTTTCATACACATATTCTATGTCTGTGTATGAAACTTGAGATATGGGGAGCGGAGAGAGAAAGAGAGAGGTTTTTTCTTTAAGACCTTGCTCTCTTCCAAGACAAATCGAACAGATGGAAGGCGCCGCGGAAAAGCAGAGAGATCCCCAACACGCCATTTTTAGACCGTTGGGTTCCTTCTTTTCAAATTTATTTTGTTTTTATTATAAAAAAATAAAAAAAAAATAAAAAATTTAATCAGTTTTCTGCAAATAAAATTAGTTTCAAACAAAAAGACAAAAAAAGTCCCACCAAGAGTACCATTATTTTTTACTTTATGGAAAAAGCACCACCACTAAGGTGGTGCCATATGTATATTCTAATATCATATATTTGTATGTTCATATAATGATCTAAATTTTACTAGTACTTTTAACCCTCTAAATTTAAAAATTGATGTACATTGTCAATAAATCTAAACATGACCAATTCATGCAAGCCCCTCTTACTGGTTGAAAATTTCTAGATATATTATGTCTTCGAAATATCGGTTTATCGACAGCCACCATAGAAATATTGGGACAATATTTCCACGAATTTAGGATTTTTCGCTGTAATCAACCTGGTCGAAGGTCTAGTCAATATTGCTGGCTTCGTCAAAGCACGATGAAACCCTAAAAAATTTAGCAATTTTGGCTTGTTGCAGGTGGGACTTGCATGCCAAAACAATCAAACTTAGCTTGGGCTCACCGGACTACATTACTTCTTCATTATATTGTATTCACCAGAATAAACATATACTAAAACCTTCGTAAAAACAAAATATTAAAAAAATATTTTAATAAACAAATTAATTATAATTATTTTATTTTTAACTTTCATTTAATTGATCACTAGAAATATAAAAAAATACTGTGATAATTTTCTTAACAATTTTTTTTTATATAAATTAAATATTAAAAATATAAGTATTAAAAAATTTATTCATATATTATTATTTATTTTATATCATTTAATACAATTAAATTAAAATGAATCATAATTTTAATATTAAATATATTTTAAAATTAAATATATCATAATCAAATATCACAATATTATTATCAAATAATATTTGATGTAATTTAATAATAAATATAAACTTATAAAATTTATATTTTTTTTATCAACGTATACGATATTATTATCAAATATAATTAATTATATCATATGCATATATCATTTTTTTTATAAAACAACTTTAAAATGTTTATTATTATTTATTATATCATTTTTAGAATTTTTCTTATATATTTTCATAAATTTTGGTTAATTTTAGGCCCATCGATATTTTATATCAAAATATCTGACGATATATCTCTGATATATCCGATATATCCATAAAATCGAAATACCAATATATCAATGATTATCGATATTTTCATCATTGACTGTTAAGAGAATCCTATGCTATCTAGCTGTACCCTTCACCATGGACTCCATCTCCAACGTTGCTCCAACTCACACCTCAACTTGACAAGGTTTTGTGATGTTGATTGGGCATAGATGTTGATGATCACCACTCCACATCAGGATATTGCCTTTTTCTTGGTCCAAATATGGTTTCCTGACACTCTTGAAAGCAACATATAGTCTATAAATCTTCCACCGAGGTAGAATATCGGAGTGTAGCTACCTTAGTTGTTGAAATTTATTGGTTGCAGTCTCTCCTCAAAGAATTAAACATATGTTCCTCCACAACTCCGATCATATGGTGTGACAACCTTAACATAGTGTACCTCTCAGCTAATCATGTTCTTCATGCTTAGACTAAGCATATCGAAATTGATTTTATTTTGTTCGAGAAAAAGTTCTTCAAAAACAAACCCACATCCATCATGTTCTTTCTACTGATTAGTTAGCAAATGTTTTTACCAAGGCAATTCCTAACTTTAGATTCATCACCATGCATGCCAAACTCAATGTTAGGTTAAGTCCTCCCTGAGTTTGAGAGGGGTTGTTAGTGAACTCAGTTGAGTTAGTTTCCGATTTCAGTTAGTTTCAATTGATCACTTATGTTAAAACTAATCCCTCAAGTTAGTTATATGCATCAACAACTACTTAAACACATATATAAATTACAGAAATGTAATGTAATTTTTCTCCTAAGAAATAAGAACAAAAGCATTAGTTTGCTTGTTTCTCTTTCTCTCTCATTCTAATCTTTTCTGCCATTCCATTTTATCAAACAAGTATCTCGATAATGGTCACATTGCTTTTTATACCCAAGTCCATCTTAGATTTCATTTCTTTATATTTTGCTCTTAATTGTTGTTAAACCCACTTATCCCCACGTTCCGAACCCACCTCATTCTTATACAAGGAACACTTTTAAGCGCTCATTATATATTTTCCATTTTCAATCAATTTGTCAACTAAAATTTCAAAATTGAATTTCACTCATTTTGCATTGTTAATGGATATGTCACTAGTTACATTTGAACCTTTGAAGTAGAAAGTCTCATTGAAGTGCATAGATCGGATCAATGATGTATAAAACAAAATGTTTAACTCATCTTTAACTAATTAAGCTTATTAATAATAGGAATAACTAATCTAAGTGTAATTACTTTATTTTGATATGGTTTGATTTTTTTCCGTTTAAAAACAAAAATTGATATATTTTTTTTTTATTAATTTAGGTCGAAACCAAAAGACTCATTATTAAATATTATGCGCCAAATTAATGCGATCAATACTCATAGTATATTAGAGAACTTTGCAGGGGCGAGTCTAATTTTGCTTTAGACAACTAAAATTGTTAAAAATATAAAATAAAATAAATCGATTCGAATGGGTTGTTGGGTCGATTTTATTGGTTCAATCAGTATTCGGATATCACCCGCCAATTGGCATCCATCCATGTGAGGGTTGCCCCCGAAATGGGTCGGGTTAAGTGGGACTCGTTAGGAAAGAATGAACACCATATAAAATGGTTCCACATCGCAGCGGAAAAACCCTAGAGACGGAAACCCTAGCTCAGAGTCTCCGATTGCGGTTGGTTGAGCGAAGCTTCCATTTGCAGCCATGGAGACTGCGAAAGCCGCAAGAACTGTGAAAGACGTTTCTCCTCACGAGTTCGTCAAGGCCTATTCTTCTCACCTCAAGCGATCTGGGAAGGTACCATTCATTGCTTCGCTTTTGTTAGTTTTGGTCGGATTTGATGTCTAAGATCTTTCCTTTTTCCGTCAAAATGTTATTTTTCCACTTTTAAATAGGTTTAGTAAGCAGTAGCATGGTGATTGTTTGAAATTGGAGGTTTACAGTTGTTTGTCATGGTCCGAGAGATCATTGTTTTGTAGAATGGATTTATTTGATCAAAATGGGTGGATGGATGGAATGCTTGATTGGGTTGTTTATGTAGTTGCGGGCCTATAATGACTTTTGTGTATGGGTTGATTGGATTTGAGTGTGTATACCCTTATAATTGTTTGGGTTGTTTATGTAGTTGCTGGCATATAATGAGTTTTCTTTTCCTATGAAGAAGTATGGGTTGATTGGATTTGAGCGTGTATGCCCTTATAATTGTTTTCCAAGGCAATGCTTCTGAGGGTTTAGACAAGGGTGGGATGGGAGCATGTTGGTTGTTGTGGCATTAGCCGCTTGATGAAGAAATTTTGATGACCCTTTGGATGTGTCTATGGAATGAAGATTAGGGGTGTGCGATGGTAAACATTCTGGCCTATGCACTAGGCGGGGTGTGGAATATGATGGCTAATGCTTTTACCAATTGACTGAGATGGAATGGAGCCTGGCACCATTCTTCATGTACCCTTGACATGGGTACCAGTAGCAACATTTTAGCCTGCGTAGGTGCCATACATTGGGCTTGTAACTCTCTCAAGTCATCGAGAGATTGGTCCAAGTGGACATTTGTTGGGTTGGGGTTGCAATGCAGTGGCATGGCGCAGGGTGATGCCTGAGAAATCAAAGGGACAGTTAGCAGACAGCTGCAGTTGCAAAAGTGGCAAGATAGACTCGAACAATCTCCACTAGGGATAGGTGCAACATGATCCATACATTTCTTGCTCTTTTCTAAAGCAAAACAAATACAATCAACTATTAGTTTTGGAACTGCCCTTTCTACTTTATTATAGGCTTTTGATACAACTCTTTTGCAAAAGCAACAGTTTGAGGATGGCCATTTCTGAAGGCTGATCATATAGATTCTGGTGAGAATTACAGATGTGTGGAAACAGCCTGGTAGTTGTCGGTGTAGCCTATGAATAGGTGACAACAAGCCATGGCAAAAGCAGAGAAGCCTTCATCCAGATTTTGTGTTGCTTTTGTATCTAGGTATTGAATTGGAAGATTGAGGATGTTTAGTTGTACTGTGTGTGCGTGTGTGTGTGTTGTGCAGGGGCAGATCCACCTTGTGCCCAGCTGGGGCAAATCCCCCCCTGAAATTTGGGAAAAAAGTATGTAAGAGGAGGGACTTGATCCTTTCACCTAAGATTTTGAGTTGTAATGGACAACTTTCATTAGGGTATACAAACATTTGGATGTTATTTTGCCCCCTGAAACAAATTTCATATCATGCTCCCTCTAAGTTTCTTTTCTAGCTCTGCCACTGGTGTTGTGAATACAGATGGTTAGCTTGCTGACTTCTTGGGAAGGTTAATCAATTAAATAAGAAAACATAGGGAAGTCGTATCATTTTGTAACAGAGCATGCTTCGACCTTCAAGGATCTCTAGTGAGAACACTTTAGACTCACTGAAGTTTACAAGCAGGAGTGTTCTGTCTCCACAGGTTTCACCGAAGTTTACAAATGCCTATGAATTCCAGAACTTCAAAGAAAATAAAGAAAGGAATAAGCTTTGTTCCACTTGATTGCATTTGGTTGGCTTATCCAACTTATTGACTAAAATTGTTTTGTTCCAACAGCTGGGACTCTATTCGAGTAACATTCTGTACATTCAAAATTCTATAGACTTCCATCTTAAAAATGGTTATTGGCATATTAAATGCTAATGGTTTATTTGTACTGGATCTATAATGATATCATCATTTTCTTTCTTTGAAAGTGGAAGGATATATTTGAAGTCAATACTATTCAAAGATAAGTTACTTGGTTAAAATGGATGAGGAATCATGAAAATGCTGTATACATGTTAAATTTTACAATGTAGTTCTTTGGGAGTATGATGCTTCATTTACCATTCAATTTTGCCAACCATCCTCTTTATTGCTTCATTATTATGCCTAACCAACTGCCTTTGAGCAGATAGAGCTTCCTCACTGGACTGATATTGTGAAGACTGCTACGTTCAAGGAGCTTGCTCCATATGATCCTGATTGGTACTATGTAAGAGCTGGTATGTTTCATCTCTCTTTCTCCCTCCTCTGCATGTGTATGCTGACATGTGGGCCTGCAAATGTTTCCTTCTGACCTACTCTCAATATGATTCCAGCTTCAATGGCAAGGAAAATTTATTTGAGGCAGGGTCTAGGAGTTGGTGGCTTCCGAAGAATTTATGGTGGGAGCAAGAGGAATGGAAGTCGCCCACCCCACTTCTGTAAGAGCAGTGGTTCCATTGCTCGCCACATACTCCAACAGTTGGAGAAGATGAACATTATTGAAAATGACCCCAGGGGGTGAGTTTCCTTTATTTGTTCGTTTATTTTTTCTGAATTTCCCATTCCTCCTGTGAAATGTAAGTGGGATTTTTTTTCCCCTCTTCATTCTAATCTTGCCTTTTTGCTGACAGTAATGTGACTATTAAATTGCCATATAAACAGCTAATTTCTCCAGTCTCTCCCTTCCAGAAGAAGGGTTCAAAACTTCAGTTTGAAAGAATTGCTTAGTCATTAGATGAGTCAGCTGGCCACCAATATGGTTTAGTTACTTTACTGGACCATTTAAGATCTAAACTGGTCAAACCGTGTAATCCACACTTGACTGAATTTTGAGTGGACAGGTGACCCCAATGGTAAAATCAACTTGGTTTGGTTTGCTCTAGTGTTGTATGACTATGACATTCCTAACCACTGGCCCACTTATTAAACATTGTCAGTAACCCCAAGAGTATTAAGAGGGAAGGTGTGTGTCTGTAGTGATCCACCCTCATGGGTTCCTGCTGGGTTGATCGTTCATGGCTAGCTCTGTAAGTCATTAAGTAGCTGTAACTATCAAGTGATCCACCCCCCTAGGCTCCTCCACGTTTTGCTTGTTCATGGCTCAGCCTGTAAGTGAGATTAAGTAGTGCCATGAGGATTAATTTCACCAAAACATGATTTGAACCATCCGGTATTGAAGTAATCTCATAATTGTTTATTATTTCTTCATGTTGACCATCTCTTTTTGGTGCACCAGTGGAAGGAGAATCACATCCAGTGGCCAGCGGGATCTCGACCAAGTTGCTGGACGGATTGTAGTTGCCCTTTAAGCCGATGTTGGCTTTCATACGGCACAGTGCCACAATTTTGTGTTGCTGTAGGTTTCCCAATTTGGTTGAACTGATCTAGCCTCAGCTAAGATTTTTGTATGGTGTTTTTCCTCTTCTGAACATGAGGTTTTGTTCTAGGGCTTGGAATTTGATATTTGCAGTGTTGAATTTCACATGAACCATCTTACAATCGAGCAGTTAAAATTATTTTCAGTTATTTTCAAGAACAACATTTGATTCAAGTGCTTGAATATGAAAATTGGTTTTCTCATCCTATTTTTGCAAATAGTTTGTTATTTATGCCTTATTATTCCAGTTGTTTCACTCTTGAGATATTCTTACAACCAATAATCAATCTCATATAAGCTGGAATGTGAAGGGTGTGACCAAAGCTAAAAGATCGTAATTAGGAGCATGAAAAATGTGATCGAGGCACCAACAATATTATTGGATATGAAATTTTATATTAAAATCTAATGATTGATACTAAGGTTATGTTTAGGGAATTTTTTTGTTTCTGAAAATAAAAGTTATTTTTAGAAAATATTTGAAAACATAAAAACATTCTAAATTTTCAAATAAAATATTATTTTAGAAACACTATTTTGATTTATATCTATTCTCCATGAAAACATTTTTGATGGAGAAGTTATTAATAGAAGCAATTTATTCTTCATAAAAATATTTATTTTGATAAAGCTGCTATCAAACGCTATGAACAACAAAATGTCAAAAACGGATTCATAAGAATTACTCTCAAATAAATCTTAAAAATAGGATTGTTGTCATTTAAAATTTCTGGACTTCAATTTATGAATTTCAGAAACTCAGAATGCTTTCTTACGTAGTGCAGAGTAGCATTCAATTGAATTTAATCTTCAAAAAGAAAAAAAAAAAAATGCATTTAAGAATTACAGGAGAAGTTCATTAGATGACAGCCATTAAGTGGCCATAAGTGGAATCAGCAGAATAAATTAATACTCCCTTCAGGTTCCTCAGGCCAACATTCAATATTGGGGCCAATTCAATTTAAAATATTTATTTTTATTTATTTATTTATTTATTTATTTCCTATATTTAAGGCAGAAGTTAAACGATATCTCACAAATAAAGTTGTTATATATTGAAAATGAAGGAACAAAGGGGAATTAAAATATTTAAGGCTACACTACAAGTAAGTGAGAAGGCTAAAAGGAGGCTTTCAAAGCAAAATTTGGAGTTCTCGTATGAGTCAAATGTATTATCATTTGATTTATGATAATTGAATTCAACTTTTAGTGTATGTCACGTTTGCTCCATCACCACCCCACTCCTACATATTATAAGGTGGTTAGTTGTTTTGGCACCTTTCTTTGGAATAGGGTTTGTAAGTTGTAAGTTGTAACCAACTTCTTCTTCACTCAATTATTCATGCCTTTCATTTCACTTCATCTCTTCTCTTCTCCCCTCCTCCATGTGCCCACCTTTCTTTTGGAACAAACTCTATGATTAATGCTTCCTTTTTTTCTTAAGATTCCCAAGTGGTTTTATATATATATTATTTGACTTTTATATTTATGATTTTATAGTGTCTCTTTTGTATTATTAAATTCCCCCATCAAGTATCTTTAATTCTCAAAAAATTTAAGGGAAAATATAGAAAAAAATAAAATAAAGAACAGAAAAAGTGAAAAAAAAAATATATATGTTTAAATTTAATAAATTATATATATATATATATATATATATATATATACATTTTAAACCCATTTTACTTATCTCTCTATTATAATCAAATTAAATAATTTAAAAATATATACATTTTAATTATATTTGATTTTTTTAATAGTAAAATCAAACATGATTTTGAAAAAATTATTTTTCTTAATATTTTTTTATTTTCGTAGTATTTCCTAAATCTAAATATGGTGTTTATTTTCAAAGAATTTGAGAGAAAGGAAATACAAAAATTGTATATAAGGAAAAAGAAAAATAAGAAAAAATTATAAAGTTTTTTTTTCCTATTTGAATGTTTTTGGTAAGTTGAGAAAAAAAAAATACGGAGAAATGCTGTTTTCCATATTTTTTATTTTTTATTTTTTATTTAATAAAAACCAAAGGAAAAATTCTTTAACATTTTTCATTTTTTTAAGTATATTTTTCTTTTAATTTTCTTTAATATTTTTTGTCTCAATAAACTTTTACTTTATAGAATCTTTGTTTTTATTAGTTTTTATTTTATATTTAATAAAAAATTTATGATATTAATATTATTTTTTTAATGAATATTTTGATTTAATAGACAGAAAAAATACAAGTTAAAAAAAACTAAAAAAGATTTAAAAAGATTTATAGGGCATGTTAAAATATCATAAAATATTCTGCCTTCATTTGATTTTTTTTTCTTTTATATATTATTTTTCCTCATCAAAATAACTTCCATGATATTTTCATTCGATTTTTTATTTATAATTTTACCATAATCATAACTACTTTTATTTTTTAAAAGGAAAAAATGTTATTAAAATGAATATTTTGATGGGTGTCGGTTGGGACGAGTGAGAAAATGATGATGACGTGGCATGGAAAAATTGAAAACGTGTTGAATGTTCATCCTTGTTCCCTCTCTCTTTTTCTCTCCGCCTTCGTTCAAATCTGACATTTGAGCAAGAATGGCTATAAATTCAAGGCTGAGATCATCAGATCCCCACATTCTTCGCCACAAGAAGCTCTCTCCCTTCTCACCACCTTCATTTTCTTCCGCCCCCTCTCTCCCTCTCTCATCTTTCTCTCTCCCCAAACAATTCCCACAAACCCATCTCAAGGTATTTCTCATCTTCACGTACATGCCTCTTTTGGTTTCGTTTCCTGTAAATTTTTTATCTTTTGTTCATGGGATTTTCTGGGTCTTTGATATTATGAATGAAAAGATCTGGATCTGATGGCTGGCTGTGCTTGGTAGCTGGGATTTTTTATTTATTTTTTTATTTTAATCTTTCCTGCATGGTGTTTGTGGGTTGATTCAGCCGGATTTGTAATTTAAATTAAGCAATCCTTTGATTCTGCTAAGAGCTCTGGATCTGTTCCATCCCAAAGGTACTTCAGACATTGGGATTTGTAGATCCGATCTCTTTCTCTGTATGCATGCAGCTTGTTTGAATTTTCTTTTGTTGTTTTCAAGTAAGGCCAAAATCAAGATTTAATGAATACCCATCATGTAGTTAGAGAATATTTACTTTCTGAGAATTGTTTTTGAATGGAAGACACTTGATCGAGTCATTATTGTAATTAGTTTTCAAGATCTGTTAATTCTTGATGACAAAGAACACAAGCTAGCATGAATCTTCCCAGGGACCTAGACCCTGGTACTGTGCTTGTTTTCTTGAATCAGAGAAGATAAATCTGAAAATTATGTTCAAATTGTTGTGTTTCAGGGTGTTTGTAAGAAACAAAGATGGTGAAGATATGTTGCATTGGGGCTGGCTATGTGGGGGGCCCAACCATGGCTGTGATTGCCCTCAAGTGCCCGGATATCGAAGTGGCGGTTGTCGACATCTCTGTAGGCAGGATCAATGCCTGGAACAGTGATCAACTGCCTATCTATGAGCCAGGCCTTGATGAGGTGGTGAAGCAGTGTAGAGGGAAGAACCTTTTCTTCTCCACAGATGTGGAGAAGCATGTTTCTGAGGCAGACATAGTGTTTGTTTCAGTCAACACACCAACTAAAACTCAGGGGCTTGGAGCTGGCAAGGCAGCTGATCTGACTTATTGGGAGAGCGCTGCTCGAATGATTGCCGATGTATCCAAGTCTGATAAAATTGTTGTTGAGAAATCGACAGTCCCTGTGAAGACAGCTGAGGCCATAGAAAAAATTCTGACCCACAACAGCAAGGGGATCAACTTCCAGATTCTATCCAACCCAGAATTCCTTGCTGAGGGAACTGCAATTCAGGATCTGTTCAATCCAGATCGGGTCCTCATAGGAGGTAGGGAGACACCTGAGGGTCAGAAGGCAATCAAGGCACTGAGAGATGTATATGCCCATTGGGTCCCTGTGGAGCGTATTATTTGCACCAATCTTTGGTCTGCTGAGCTCTCAAAGCTCGCTGCCAATGCCTTTTTGGCACAGAGGATCTCTTCGGTTAATGCCATGTCAGCTCTCTGTGAGGCCACTGGCGCAGATGTCACTGAAGTGTCTCATGCTGTTGGTAAGGACACAAGAATTGGGCCCAAGTTCCTGAACGCCAGTGTTGGTTTCGGTGGCTCCTGCTTCCAGAAGGATATCTTGAACTTGGTATATATCTGTGAGTGCAATGGGCTTCCTGAGGTAGCAAACTACTGGAAACAGGTCATTAAGGTGAATGACTACCAGAAGACCCGCTTTGTTAACCGGGTGGTTTCCTCAATGTTTAACACAGTCTCAGGCAAGAAGATCGCCATTCTAGGCTTTGCCTTCAAGAAGGACACTGGTGACACAAGGGAGACCCCAGCCATTGATGTGTGCAAGGGGCTGTTGGGTGACAAAGCCCATTTGAGCATATATGACCCTCAGGTTTCAGGGGAGCAGATTCAGAGGGATCTTGCAATGAAGAAGTTTGATTGGGACCATCCAATTCATCTTCAACCCTTGAGCCCCACCTCTGTGAAGCAAGTCAGTGTGGTCTGGGATGCCTATACTGCTACAAAGGATGCCCATGGAATCTGCATCCTGACCGAGTGGGATGAGTTCAAGTCCCTTGATTACAAGAAGATCTATGACAACATGCAGAAACCCGCATTCGTCTTTGATGGGCGGAACGTTGTGGATGCAGAGAAACTGAGGGAAATCGGATTCATTGTTTACTCCATTGGTAAGCCATTGGATGCATGGCTCAAGGACATGCCCGCTGTGGCATAAAGACCCAGAAGGAGAAGCACACAATCTGGTGTGCCATGGGGCTGGTTGAGGGTTTAGAATCCATATCTGAGAGAAGTATGAAGTTTGATCATCCTATATCATTTTTCCTTCCATTTTGCCTTATATTTCATCTAGTTCCGGGGCTCTGTTTCTTAAGCTTTACTTTGTATAATGGATTCCATGACACACTGGTGTCTGAATCTCTGTCTAGCTAATAGATAGCCTGAATTTGTTGTTAACTTTGTTCCAATGTAATAAATCATAAGTCAGAAGATTATGTATCCATTTTCTCTGTTTACCCCACCAATATCATTTATACATCCAGAAAATTTTCTCAGCAGAAGAATGAAGATTATGGATTGTTTCCTGGAAAAACCGTACTATATGTGATGTAATTTCATTCATGCTATTACTTTTATTTGATCTTGAGTAATGGTCAATGATGGTGAGAGGGGTATGGGCCCTTTGTTAGTTTGTGGGATGAATCAATACGGGGGTGGAACTTGGAAGTGAGCCTAATGTTAGGGGAATGATCACTACCTTTAGAGTGTCTACTTGACTTATCAGGTCAACCTGGCTGCCCATGCAATGGAGTGGGAATGGACCTAATGTATAGCAATGATTCTGATCACTGCTTGGACAGAGGGTTGGACTTTCTTGTGGGAACAACCTTCCACTTGTTTTCAAGGGTGGAACTGCTTTTAAAAATAATTTTGTGTTATTTTGATAATATATTAATTGTTTTGAGTTAGTTTCTTAACTGTGTTTTAAAAAATAATTACAAAAAAAATATTAGAAATAGAAAACAAGTTTGAGAATATTTTTGAAAATTGTTCTTAAAAACTGTTTTTGAAAATTATTTTTAAAAATATTTTTAAACAAATCCTTATCTTTGAAAATAAAGCTATTAAAATATTAATTTTTAAAAATTGTTTTAATAAATTATCAAAATGCCCTTACTTTTCCATGCTTGCTACTAAGCTTGTTATCTTTATATTAAATCTTAAAGAATTTGCTTGAAAATTATGTATCCATTTTATTTCACCTCGGATAAAAGATTCAGGGATGGTTCACCTTTTATTTTTTTATTTTTTTTGTTTTTTAAATATAGGTAGAAGTAGTTCCTTATTTTATTGAAAAAGTCTTTTAAGATATATTTTTACAAACTCAAACCGCTCTTATATATGCATTTTAAAACTATAAAGGTATTTTAAAAGTTAAGAATGCACGAAATCCCACTTTGGGTTTTAAAGCTTAAAGATAAGTGAGTTTATTTTTATTTATTTATTTTTTTATCTTTTTATTTTTTAAATACATATAAATGAAAATCACTTTTATAAAAATAAATAATAAAAAAATATGAAATTAATTTATTTAGTATAATTTAAAATAAAAATTTTAAAAATAAAAAAATATAAAATTTTCACATTTTTTTGTAAAATATTTTAAGAAATAATTAGACTTTCCTATCCTATTTTTAAAAACCATGTCAACAAGTCCTACATAATTAGCCTAATTTTGCTTAATAGTTGTTATTAGAATTTCTCTTATTAGAATACATAAATTCTTTTTTTCTAGTTTTATGCTAATAGAAATCAGATTTAAATCAAAATTTTATGGTAATTTTTTAATAAAAATTATATTCATATTTTATAAATTATTTTTAATTAATGTCAATTTAGCATAATTGGTCAAATTTTGATAATTTATGGAAAAAAAAAAATTGCGAGCCGCCAAATACAGAATCAAACTTTATCGTGACCGTTAATGTAATTACCTATTCTGAACCGGTCCGGTTTAAGTAATTTTAGAGCCGGCTTAGGTTATTCAGAGCCGGTTCGCATTTGCGAACCGATGTATACAAAAAGCACGAACCGTATCTTCACCCTCCAGGGTCTTCCCTTCTCATATCCTCTTTCGATCAAAGTCCGATTCTGTTCGTCTTCTTGATATGATTTTCAGATCAACGATTGATCCGTTCAATTCTCGTTTTCCTCTATCGATTGATCCCTCTTTTACTTTCTGCCGTTGACTTTACCTCATCTGGGTTAGGGTTTCGAATCTCCGTTCCCAATCCTTAGATCGCCTTGATCCGTGGTGTATTTGGCATCGAATTTCATTATATTTTGTTACCCTCTCCTATTTGGTTCAAATTTTGTTGATTTTTAAGATCTGTCGAGCTTTAGGGTTTCGAGGTGTTCAAACTTTAATTCGATATAAATTTCTTAGGGTTTTGGTACGTTTCGATCTTTGCCCTTTGTTCGTTTTTGATATTGTGGTTTTCACATGTGATTTTGAGAATCTAGGGTTAGGGTTTGACGTAAATTTCGAATTTTGCATATTGTGTATGAATTTCATTGGGGAAACATATTCTTGAGAAATTAATTTCTTGTTTTGGTATTTAGGATTAGGGATTTAGTTTTTAATGGGGTTTATTTATTTATTTATTTTAATAGAACTTTGGAGGAATAAAAGCACGTTAATATTATTATTATTATAAAACAAAAAATACGTAAATAAAATGCTACTTTCATGCTTTAAATAAGTTCTGTTAGCTTTTCATTATTGAGGACGGTTTCAACTAATCAGGTTATACAGTTAAAGAACAGTTATAAAATCCCCTAACCAAGTAATGCCAAACAATGCTTAACCTAGCCTTGTTATGCAAATTTGATATAGGTATAGGTTGTTGAATGAATGGTGTAGTATTTGGATAGGGAGGTGGTGTGCTTTTGGTTGTGTATACAGTAATTATACGTACATGGGCGGGTTTTTGGACATTAGTAATGCATGGGAGTTATTGGCTTTCGGGAAATGGTTAATCTATGATAGACTTATTACGCATTTTGACATGGATTATGACGAACTTGAATGTACGTGGTGACTGAATTTAGGATAACATATTAAGAAATGAATCATTATTTACTTGCAGGCATTTTCTTTATCACATTTAACTCATGCATTGTTTTCTTGGTTTTTAAAGGTCGCTTTTCTATGAGCCATAGTTTTGATTTTGCTTGTCATATATTGATTTCTCTGTGTTTTTTCTGTTTCATGTTGTTGATTTCTCCAACCAAATCAGGTTGCTTAATTTTGCTTCCTAATATGTTTGTTTGGATGAGGTTCACGGTATAAAAGCCAAATCGTATATTGCCTGTTGTTTTATTTTATATAATACAAGCAATTTATAAGTAGTTTTGGAAGGAAGCATGTGAGCCGTTGCTCATGCGTCTACGACTGAGTCTCGTGGATTTGGATGTTCATATTTGTTAATATCTTTTTAATTATTTGATGATAATAAATATGTCCATATTTTCTCCTTCCTATTCTTCACTGGCTTTTATGGTTCTAAAAGATTTTCATTTTAGATAAACTGCACATGTTCAGGTCTTAACACCTCATGCATGTGCCTTATGAGGGGTTAACACATTACCCTGAAGAGTACTTAATCTTTTTTTGTTAGATCTGTTGGTTACCATTTACTTTTGGGCAAAGTATAGATCAGTAAATACCTTTTCTGATTGCATACTGTACGTATGGAGGCCTTGATGCATCAAAATCTAAATTGCATGCACTTCTCTCTTCTAATTGGTTCCTTAGCTCTTAATTGTTTGTTTTGCAGGTTAAGATGGGACTCAAACGGTCTTTTGAAAATGAGGAGTTTCAGGAGCTTCCTTTTAAGAACATGAAATGTGTTGAGTCTAGAGATAAGCTGGCCTCCTTTGGAGAAATTGTTCCATGTAAAGATGCCCCTCAGAAACCTGATATTTCAGGTAGAATATTGTTTGTTTTGTCATCATTAATGCTTACGCCTCATTTACTAGGTTTCTTGGAATCTTGCTATTGATTATCTTCTTGGTGATAGACATGTATTTTCTCTGGTTGGCACATTTTGTGTGCATAAATTTCACTTTTCTTGTAATCATTTATTTGGTGGGGATGGTTTTTAAGTTAAATGTCAATCTTCCTTCTTTTGAAATTGGAAGTGTCTGGGAAAGCAATAGGAGGATTTAAGGGGAAATTTATATAGGCTTTTCTCCTGAAATTGGACAGATTTGTAAGGCATGAGCTTATTGACAATAATAAGAATTTTTTTTTTTTTTTTTTTTTTTTGCATACTTCCCAGTTGAAGCGAACAACTATGAAATAAATAGAAAAGTAGAAATTTAAGTTGATTGGATGGTTTTAGACACCTGATCAAAATGGGTCTATTGTGAACCTGACCAATCTGTCTACTTACTGATTTATGACTGATCTTGTTTTATATATGTGAAGATGAATGCAGCTTTTATAAGTTTCAATGTGGTACAGAGGGGGTTGAAAATGGAGTCTCAGTTTTAGATGACAAAGGGTTTGAGATCAGCGCTCCCTTGTCGTGCAATGGTTCAAGTGAGGAAGATGGTAGGTCTGTGGCAGCTGCTTACTCATCCCTCTCTCCAGAATATTTTGAATCCTACCTCCCACGGAGAACAGTAGCACAGTTTGAGGATATATATTCTTCTTTGTTGGATTGTTCTCCTAGAAGACAAGTTCCTGTTGGACCAGATCATCAAGCAAATGTTCCAGTATGGAGCCTGCAGAAAGTCAAAAACAGATTAGATAAGTTAGAGACCTCTAATCGCTACATTTCCTCATCACAGTCAATGGTTTCAGACCAAACTGTTGATGGTGAAAACGAAGAAAGGTGGATGGGAACTTGTGTCATTCCAATGCCTGAAGAAAATTTGTCTGCTGAAAATGGTGTCAAGACTGGAGATGGCAGAACAGATTGTGGTTGCCTGGATAATGATTCTATCAGATGCGTGCGGCAACATGTAATGGAAGCACGAGAGAAACTAAGAAAAACCCTTGGACAGGAAAAATTCATGGAGTTAGGATTTTGTGACATGGGAGAAGAGGTGGCACTTAAATGGCATGAAGAAGAAGAACAGGCTTTTCATGAGGTTGTTTTCTCACATCCCGCGTCATTGGGTCAGAATTTTTGGGAACATCTCTCTGCAACATTCTCATATCGAGCCAAGCAGGAACTTGTCAGCTATTATTTCAATGTCTTTATGCTTCGGCAGCGGGCTGCCCAGAACAGATCCAACTTCTTGTACATCGACAGCGATGATGATGAATGGCATGGAAATAATAGAAGCTTAAATGAAGTTGGAACTGCAGAAGAAGAAGATGATTCTGGCATAGAATCTCTTTCTGATCAACATAATCACGCATATCATGAAGAGGAACCTCATGAAGAAGATGACGACGACGATGATGACGACGATGACGATGAAGAAGATGATGACAAGGACGACAGTGATTTTGACGGTGATGGTGGTTTTGGAGATGACAAGCAAGGTGCCACCAAAGAGGATGGCATGGTGCATAATGGGAAGTTGCTTGATTACAACATGTTTGATCCTGTAGCTCGGAACATGGATAAGGTACCAGATAGCAATGGGGAGGATTTCAGTGTCCAAGATGACTCATGCATGTCTTTTGAGTGCCAACCCAATGTTGCCAACCCTTGTGCTCCTTCTGATCCGGAGGCTTCTGTTCAAGAAAGTGGAGCTAGGATTACCCAGCAAAAATCCTTTCATGGTGACGATGATGGGTCCAGCACCAGGGTAGACCCAGGATATTTATTGGAGCCCTCTGAAACCAAAGTTTGGGATGGCAGGTACTGGACAGGTTCCATAAATGGCGTTGATCTCCTGCCCACATGCAATATGATTGAAGAGATTTTTGGACTAGGCACACCGAATAGCAAGACAAAGGACGACAAAAGCATCAGCTAAGGCTCCCTGAGCCAATCCTCCCCTGTTTCTCTGTGTCTATCTTGGACATTCATGGCAGCCCTGATCACTGCGAAGCTCCTGATAATCAAGACTTTGGCAGATAGGGCCGTACCAATTTTCCCCACAAATGTCCCTTTCCCTTTGTGAATCTATTAGACTCGTTGATTTTTACAGGAATATGGGGATATGACAACTGTTGTTTATAATTCTCTTCTAAACCTTTATCTGGGCAATACATGAAAATAGCTTAAATGCTTGCTTTTTGTCGATAGATCTTCACAAAGATGAGAAATGAAGAAAAGAATCTCTACCCTTTATAGTAGAGACATGTATGTGTCTTGTATTGTCTTGGTGTCTTCTCAAAAATTATTTTGTGCAAAGTCGAGTGAACAACATACATAGAAGAGGACTGATGAGAAGCCATGAATTGTGTTGACAGCTGAGCTGAGGAGTTATGGTCCTAATGAGTAATGGCACTAAGGGCCACATGCCTCTCATGACTGGAGTTACAGCATGAAATGGACATGAATCTATGAAAAGACTGAATCTTATTCATGGCCTGTAGCTTTATGGATCTACTTCCATGAATCGGACTCACAACATAAATGTGAATAAATGCCCCTCAATTTGTTAAAAAATTAAATTAGATGGTATCCTGTCGGATGCCGGCCCACATAAAGTAAGAATATGATTAGGATACCAAAAATATATTTCATCTTCAACGTCAATGCTATAAATTATATACTAAAATCTAATTACTGATATTAAAAATTTGGTAATGCTAAAATTTTCCTTTATTTTATAAAGCAATTTTGATTTTGGTGTGCATAGATTTATTTTATTAAATATGAATGGATGAAAATGTTATTTTTCAATACAATTATTAAATAAGCTTCTCCTAGTAGAAGCCAAAGCGTATGGTTCAACAATAATTGAAATTGTAAAGAATAGTCTTTTACTATTAAATACAGAAGTTAAATGTCATCTAAGATTGGAGATTAAGTATTTAAATATGGGGATGAACTTTAGAGGGAGTGGGTTTAATTGTTGACCCAATCCTCTCCCAGTGTATCATATACTTTCCATTAATTTTTCTTCTCATCATTGACGTCAATGCTTAGAAAGGGATACAATAATTTTTTAAGTCTGTTTGTTGGGCCATTGGGTGTTCAACAACAACACGATAAACACCCAAAAATAATTCCAAAAAAAAAAAAAAAGCAAAAAGAGAAAAGAATGGTCCGAGTCAGCTTGACTGTAGGTGACACGTTGCCACCAAAGCCTCTAGTGTGTCCTCCACCCCAAGACACATGAGAAAGACAGGTGGCTAATATACCATTTCCATGGTTTACCCACTGAGTTAAATTAAATCCTAAAAATAAAAATAAAAAAAATCAAATCAAATCAAATATGAAGAAGAATATGAAAGAAAACCCACATTAATAATAATAATAATAATGAATAAAAAAAATAAAGCATTGCGTATTAGAAAAGCATATCGGTTTTGAACCAGAAAGGTGGGTTTACTCAATCAAGGAAGAAAACAGTAGGGTTGTTAGGTAAAATGAAACCCAAAAATCAATTAATTTCATGGACCAACTGGCTGTGTTTTCAACCCTTTGGTACTTTCCAAAACCCTTACGGTTTTTATGTCTTTTTAATGATATCCAACAATTATTTCTTAACACTATTGAAAACTAATATTGGTCCATTGATGCCCCAAATTTAGTCATTTATTAAATTATTTAAATTTAAGGCTTTTGGGTATATATGTGTAGAAATGTAAAGGTCCAAGTCCCATATCTTTGCATCTAAGTTCAATTAATTTAATAATCTAAATTTGGTTACAAATGTTGAAGTCTAAGATTGAAAAGGTTAAACATAAAATCATATACTCAATTTAATCATAAACCCTATTCAGAATCTTTTTCTTTTAATTTCGTTTCTAAAAGCAAAACCGGGTTGTGAGTTTTTTTTATTTTTTTATCCCAAGGTAGAGAGAGGAAATGAGGAAGGGTGAAGGGGAAAAACGGTTGGGGGCATGGAAGATGGCAGGGGCTGGTGTTGTGGGGTGAGCGCCGAGGTGAAGCAAAGACAAAAAGGAAGGGCATGGTGGGATGGAGTTGTTTCAGTATTGTATATGCTTCTACATGGTACTCATGGAGTAGAAGCCAGTACACAGATCACACACATTGGGATCCTTACAACCCCACAAATCCTGACCGTCCAATGTAACAGCGAAATATTCTCACTTGACTACACGTGCTTTCTATCCTTTTCCTTCCCTTATTAATCTTTGCTTCCATGCATGGAATTCTCCTCCAACTACAACACAGCCAGGCCAAGAGAGAGAGAAAGTGGAGATAGGTAGCCCGATTGATTCTGATTCTCCTTCAGCTTGGGGGTGTGACCCATTTCTGCAAATCTTGATTTTGCCTTGCAAACCCCTTTTGATTTTGGGAAGGTTTGGTTTGAGAGCGTGTAGATATGGGGAATTCTGAAGGGCTCTTTTTGGTGGGTTGGATCTTGTACTTTACAAAACTGTCACATCCCAATAGTTGATTCTCGTCTGGGAGTTGTGCAAAGAGGGAAACTTTATGATCTGTTTTGAGTCCTGCTTGCCAGATTTGAGGTTTTGGATCCGGGTCTGTTTCTGGGTTCCTCTGTTTCTTCGCCATTTGGGTCTTGTAGGTCAAGAAATGTAGCATTGTTTGGGAGGCTTGAGCTCGCATTGGGTTCTCTGATCTGGGTTCTTGTTTACTGGGTGAGTTTGGTTTTGAACTCTCGTTGATCGAGTCCATCTATGGAGGAGGAAGATCAGAAGACGAAGCATGTGTGCAAGCTCTGCAACAAGAGGTACCCTTCTGGGAAGTCCTTGGGGGGTCACATGAGGTCTCATATGATTGGGAATTCAGCTGAAGCTGCAGAGAGAAAGAAAATTTCATCTTTGAATGGTGGGAGAAGCAGCAAGAAGGAGTCAGGGTTTGAAGGTGGTGGGCATTCTGCATACGGTCTCAGAGAGAACCCTAAGAAAACATGGAGGCTGGCTAATTCAAGGAGTGGTTCACAGCAAGAGAATGTTTGTAAAGAATGTGGTAAAGTGTTTCAGTCTTTGAAAGCTCTTTGTGGTCACATGGCTTGTCACTCTGAGAAGGAGAGACTTTCAAGCAATTTGGAAGATCATTCTTGGACCAATGCTAGCCAGAAACCAGTAATGGATAGGCGAAAGAGGTCGAAAAGGACGAATTTTAACAGGACTCTTGCTGTTTACCCTTCTCCATCTGTTTCTGACACTGAGCAAGAGCAGCAAGAGTTGGCTATTTGTTTGATGATGCTGTCTAGGGATTCTGGGCATTGGGGTGGTTTGAATTCGCTTGTGTATTCTTCAGACAACAATTCTGTGGTCTTAGAGGCCAAATCATCCTCTATTGATATGAGAATTTGTAGGGGAGAAGATATGAATTGTGTTTCTGATGGTGATGAGATTGTGGAGACGAAGAAATTAGGAGATGGGAAGTCAAAATCTGCTGTTTTGGACTCTGAGGCTGGTCCGTTTGAGAATTCTGATTCTGGGTATTTTATGAATGGAGCCCAGAGGGTTGAATCAGATGTTTCTGTGGATGGGGTTTTCAGGAATGTTGAATCTCTGGAGCTTAAACTGGAAGATGGATCTGGGTTTGATGTGTTTGGTGCTGAATCTGGGAAGGGTTTAAAGAGACTCAAATGTATGAAAGCTGGATTGGGGAAGGATTTGAAGAGACCCAAATGTGTGAAAACTGAATTGGGAAAGGGTCTGCTCAAACAAGAAGGATATGATCGGGTGAATAGAGCTTCAGTGGAGTACGATTTGAGTAAGAGAGCTAAGAATGATTCTTACTCAGAAGAGAATGTTCGGAAGAGAAGCAAGTATCAATGTCTGACTTGTAACAAGACCTTTCACTCTCACCAGGCTCTTGGGGGTCACAGAGCCAACCATAAAAGGGTGGAAGGATGCAATTCATCGAACTATGAGAGCATTGAGAACAGCATAGAGACTGATACTTGCCCTGGCCCTACACCCCATAAGAAGCTAGCTCGATTTGGCAGTGGAAAAACCCCAATTGCTCAGGATTTGTCTGGCAAAGCTGAGAAAAAGATCGGGTCAAGGAAAAGCAATGGGCACATGTGCCCAATCTGCTTCAAAGTTTTCCGATCAGGACAAGCTTTAGGTGGTCATAAGAAGTCCCATTTTGTAGGAGTTTGTGAAGACGAAAACAGTAGGACTTTAGTAATCAAGCAAGAGCCTCTTGAGATTCCTGGTCTCATTGATCTTAATCTTCCTGCTCCTATTGAGGAAGAAGCTAATGAGCATGTTGGGTTCATGATATCATAGGTTGCTTGCAGACAGCAGCTAGCAGCTATCATGAGTTGCTGGTGGGTCTGATTTGTGACTGAATTTTTTGGTGGATATGGTTCCATGGAGATGCAAGAGTGTACAGTCAAGTTCCTTGATGTTTTTTTATTTCTATTTTCTCCCCAGATCCAAGAATGTCTTCCAGAGGTAACTTCTCCATCTGCTGATCCTACTGCAAGAAGCAGTTTTGCTTGCCCTTGGAAATTATTCTTTGTTTCCATCTTTTGTTCAGGAATTTCAAGTTCTTTTGACGTGTTCCACCCTGAAACTTGATGTGATAACTGAGCTTTTATGTTTCGTCTCAAATACAACATTTTTAAGGAATTGAGCAGCCTTGTGAAGACACTGAATTAGGGCATCTATACTGTGCAGGCTCTGTTTATATTGCAGTTTCAAGGAACAAGGGCTTCTAGTTTCACTTTTAGTCCCTTTTTTCAATTCAATCTTTTATGTGTTTCTAAGTTTGTGTCTGACTATTGAAGTGTTTTTCTCATTTTCTGCCTGCTTTTCTTGTTAGAAGTTGAAAATTTCTGGTTCTGATGATAAGTTTTGTTTTGAAACTACATTCCCAAGATCTCATGTTTTCATTCTTATTTGGTTTTCATATATGTTTGACAGCTCAAGATAAGACTACTGACGATTATTAGGGAAACATGGCCTATGGGGTTGAAAGACATGACACCCTTTCACTACTGCACACAGTTCTCACCTAAAAACGCGCTAGGAAGTAGAACTGCTCTCTCATGGATCAGTTATTGATACTGCATCCTTGAACCGAGTTTGCAGATTTTGGGGTCAAAACAGTGGCTGGCTGGCTGGCGCCCATGAGGAAGTCATTCAGCAGAAAGAGGATCAAGGGCTTGTTAGGAAGCTGAATCCTCTTTGTGAAACAGTTGTGTTATCATCAACACTTCCCTGTTTAGAATTTTAGTCCCTATCCCGACAAAAAAAGAACAACTAATTGGGGCCCTTCTCGTTGAAATGGGAAATATCAAGTAGTTGGGGTGCTTTAAGTTTGAAGATTGGGGAGGGATGATTAGTGTGTGGAATCATGGGGAAAAAAAAGCCGATAAACCTGAAACTATTTGTATTATTCAACATGGAGTGTGAGCTCAAGTTGGTTGTATAGTCACCTACCATTACACATGACAATACATCTTATTGCTCTCTCCCCCTCTTTGTTATCCCTTTTCCCCCTTTAGTTGACACTCTGGCAAAATTCGTCTCTTTAGTCATCACGCCGTGTCCTTTACTGATTTATTTTTTGCCGTTCTATTCTGAGGACCACTTTAAGCTGTCATTGGAGTGAATAGAGAAGCAACGAGCAACTTTTGCTTGAATAGACTGGTTTACTTCGATGAAATGGTTGCACTTTAGCTAGACAAAGCTCGCTCACTCACTCACCCTGTTCAAGAGACTTAGCGATGTTAAATCGTTGATTACTTTCGTTTGGTAGTCTGGTAGTCTGGTAGAGGATTATTGGAGTCATGGAATTCTAGACTGTAAAAATGTGATGGGAAACACTACAAAAAGTCACATTGTCTCTCTTGCTTTGTTCTATCTCTTTGTTTTCACTCAGCTCAAGTGGCTGGGACTTGAAACAACTTTTCCCAAAAGCTAGAAAAAGGAATACGACTGCTAACACTGATTAGGGTTGATTAGGGTGCCTTGAAAAATTCTGGTCAACTGTAGTTTGCTTTTCCGAAAAGAGGGTTAAATATTTTGATCCAGATTAGGTACCCTGTGCTGTGTGATCCGATCATCATGTCGGTCCATTAGGCCCTACCAATGTTTTTAACTATTTAAATTTATTCTTAAACATAGGTCCCGCCCGATAATCCCGAACAAAATGATGGGTCTAAAGATTAATGAAACCTAGGTTGGAGCCAAGAAATTGGAAGATGGAATCGGACAGAAGTCACTGGTTTTGGATACATCTATTTTTGAAGCATCACTTTCTGGAGATGCTCCTCAACAATACCTAAATGCAAATGTAGATTCATAAAACATTATTTGTGGTCTGATGACATGGGGCTTGTTCTCTCTCTGGGCCCTGTTCTTTAAGACCTGGTCTTGGCCCAGGACTGATGGCTCAGAGGGGTCCAGGGGGTTTAGGCCTGGCTTATGTTCGGATGGGTTTTTTTGGGGCACCTGTCTTCCTCCATCCCCAATAAGACGTGTTTGTTAACATCCCATGTCGGGGTTGGGTTTTATAGTGCCAAACTCCACGTTTTATAGATAAAAAGAAAATGCTGAACTTTTAATCAAGATCATTCAATTAAATGATTAAATTTAGAAGGAATGGGTATGAGAATCAGACAGGGTATTCCAATTGATACTGGGCCTGTAGGTGGCCCAACCTGCAATAATTTATCAACATTAGGAAACTACTTGGAAAGCTTGGGCTTCCAAGGATCAATTTGTTGGACTAGACTGTTAAGCTTGGGCCTCTACATGGGCCATGGCTGTAGTGTGAGCGAGCTGGGCCCAATCTAACTTCAGCCTGATTTGAGATATCTCAACCCAACCTATATGGTCAAATTGGGCCTGGGTTAAGGCTTCATCAACTCGACGATGAAAATATGAATTTCCATGAGAATATTGATGGTTTGATTTTCTGGATGCATTCACACAGAGAAATTTTTATAAAAATAAAAAAATAAAAATACAAGGTAATAAAACTATATATAAAGCATAAAATAATAAAATTTAGGTATAAAGCAATGAGGCGGGAGTTACACATTCAACATCAGCTGACTAACTAATCATCATTAGATTTCAATCAGTAGGATGAGGAGGATGTGGTTCAAATTAAGCGTCTATCCATTCATTGTTGGCTCCATTACCACCACTCAACGCTTTTTCTTATCAATTCAACCCTCAATCTCAAACTCACTTTATTGGAACACCAACTCATAATCAAACCACTTTTCAATAATTCACTACCATTCCAAACTCATTTAGAATATAAAATTTAATTTCATAGAAAAAAATTGTATAGAAAATGACTTTAGAGTAATAATTTTTTATTTTTATACCAACATTTTAAATCATTATTAATGGGTATAAAAACATACATTTTTTTAATAAAAAATATATTTCGCAAGTAATTTGATTTTTTTTTTTTTTTTGCAAGGAATTCGGGTCAATAGCATTATTGAAAATGAGGATAACGAGAAAAAAAACGAGGATAATGAGAGGGAATGAGGAAAAGCAGACGTTAACTGCCAAACGGTCCTGTCGAACGAGGAATCGGCGAGGAAATGGAGGTGAGATCTCGATCGAATGAAGCGGCCGGATAAAGCGGCGCCTTTTTCTGTCAGCTAAAAGTACGGCGCTGAGCCAGGCGAACGGTTCACGGCACGTGTGCGATTCTCACTGGTTGCCTTCTGATTACACCAAATAATACCCCACTTGTGAAAGTGTAGTATTCCACGCGCTTCCTATACCTACAATTTTTTTTTTAATAGTTATTTTTAAATTTTAAATAATATAATAAAAATAACATTTTCCTTAAAAAAATTGAAAATTAGAGAAAATAAGATAACTGGAAAATAGAAAAAATTTAAGGGAAAGGCGTGGCGATTTTCCACTTCTTCTCATTTTAACAATATTGAAGTAATTTCTATTATTGTTCAATATCGTCTGTAAAATACTTTTATTAAAAAAGAATAAAAAAATTTGCTTCCAGTTATTTGGGGAAAAATATATGAGTTTGCTTGTAAACTGTTTTTAAAACATATTTTTATGTTTTAATTTTTAAAATATAAAATAGTTTTTAACTTATAAAATATAATTCACAAAAATTTTATTAAAAAATGGTTTTCTAAAAATTTGGTTTAAAAAAAAATATTATTTTATAAAATAAATTTAAGATACTTTTCATACTTTTTTGTAATAACTAAAAATATAAAGAATATTTTTAAAAGAAAAATAAGATTAAAAAAAAGCTTAAAATAGTTTTTTAAGTTCTTTTTTATTGAATAAAGAAAGTCAAATATTAATATCAATTAATGTAATTAAAGTTAATTGATTTATTATATTGGTTAATATTAATGAGTTATTTTCAATTAAATATAAAAAATTAAAATTTTAATTTTTTTTATTCAATTAAAAAATAAACGTAATCTTAAAGTGTTTTTTTAATTAAAATATTTATAAATATTAGAAAATTGTAAAGTGTGATTAAAGGGTCAAAGCTTGACCCTAATTGATATTCATCCACGTAAATATATAGTACATCAAGCAAACCTAATTAAGGGAAAACCGTGAGTTTAGGAAACAATCCTAAACAATAGCAACTACTTTCCTAGAATACTTTCCTAGAATATATCATAATATCTCAATCGTGAGTTTAGGAAACAATCCTAAACAATAGCAACTACTTTCCTAATATACTTTCCTAGAATATATCATAATATCTCAACACCCTCCCTCAAGTTGGAGCATGAGGTTCAAAAATGCCCAACTTGGCAAGAAGATAATCAAATTGTTTCTTTCCAAGAGCCTTTGTAAAAATATCTGCCAATTGTGTAACAGTAGGAACATATGATGGAGCAATCAAACCATCTGTTATCGCATCCCGGACAAAGTGACAATCAACCTCAATGTGTTTGGTGCGTTCATGAAATACTGGATTTTTGGCCATATGAAGGGCTGACTGACTATCACAAAAGAGCTTGATTGCCTTTGGGTGGTGCACACCCAAGCTCAGAAGCAACCCCTTCAACCATTTGAGCTCACAAGTAACTGCTGCCATAGCTCGGTATTCCGCTTCTGCAGACGAGCAGGAAACTGTGTGTTGCTTCTTTGTCTTCCAAGAAATAGGAGATTGCCCAAGAAACACAAGCCATCCGGACAAAGAGCGTCTAGTGACTGGACATGCTGCCCAATCAGAATCACACCAACCCTGTAGGGACAGATCACTATCTGCACGTAACAAGATACCCTGACCCGGAGTACCTTTCAAATAACGAACGACTCTCAAAGCTGCCTCCCAATGCTCAATTCTAGGCTCATGCATAAATTGAGATAATATATGAACCGAGTAGGCCAAATCTGGACGGGTCACTGCCAGATAAATGAGTCGACCTACTAATCTGCGATAGGACTCAGGGTTCGACAAGAGCTCCCCATTTGCGAGTCCTAATCTGTGATTTTGCTCGATCGGGAAGCCACACGGCTTGGCTCCCAGTAATCCGGCCTCCGATACAATGTCAAGTGTGTACTTGCGTTGACACAAGAACAAACCAGCCGAACTCCTGGCCACCTCGATTCCGAGGAAATACTTCAAAACACCAAGATCTTTCATCTTAAAACAATCACTGAGATAGGCTTTAAAGGTCTTAAGAGCAGCGGAATCATTCCCAGAGATAATAAGATCGTCGACATACACTAGCACATTTATTTGAACATTACCCGTAGTGTAAGTAAAAAGAGAATAATCAGAGTAGGATTGTAAGAAACCATATCCTTTAAGAGCCGTGACCAACTTGGAAAACCAACATCTCGGAGCCTGTTTCAACCCATAAAGTGATTTCCGTAACCTGCAAACCAAGTTCGGATCGGAACGCTCAAATCCTGGGGGTAGCTTCATATACACTTCCTCCTCAAGATCTCCATGTAAAAAGGCATTGTGAACATCCATCTGATGAAGTTCCCAATTTTTCGAAGCCGCAATAGCCAAGAAAGCACGCACCGTAGTCATTTTGGCAACTGGAGAAAATGTCTCATGATAATCAATACCAGCTTCTTGATGATTCCCCAAAACTACTAATCTGGATTTGAGCCTTTCAATATCACCGTTTGAGAAGTACTTGGTTCTGTAAACCCACTGACTTCCCAAAGCACGCTTACCCTTTGGAAGAGGTTCAAGAGTCCACGTACCATTTTCCTCCAAAGCCCGAATCTCCTCATGCATTGACTTTTGCCAACCGACATCTTTCATAGCCTCTTTAAATGACTTAGGATCATTGCTCGAAATAATAGTTGCAAGAAACTTTCGATAATGTACAGAAAAATTGTCACAATTTATATAATGTGCTATGGGATAAGGAGTACCTGAGGGATGCTGTGGAGACGGAGTGGCGGGAGATGGACTTTCAGCAACCACCGTATGAGTAACAAAATCTCGTAATAGAACCGAAGGAAATTTATCCCTCATTCCCTTTCCCATAGGAGCAGACTGCCCATTGCTTGAATTGTCAAGTCCAAGTGAATCAAGCCCAACAGTGGGAACAACTTCCGGCCCAGGTGAAAGAGGCGCTGAAGAAGCCTCGGGATTTTGTGTTTGGGCTTGTGGGTTAGGCAAATCAGCATCATCATCGACAAAATCAGCAAAATCACTATCAATTTCAACATTTACCGTAGGCACAATGTTTTCCGGAATAATATTCACAGCACCCGGGTTACCAAACGGAAAAACATCCTCAAAAAACTTGACATCACGAGAAACAAATAATTCCTTGGTGTCCAAATCAAACAACTTCCACCCCTTCTTTCCAAACGGGTAACCCAAAAACACACATTTTCTACTTCTACTTGCAAATTTGTCACCTTTGGATTTTTGATCATGAGCAAAACTAAGACAACCAAAGGTGTGAATTGCCGCATATGAAGGAGGGGTGCCAAATAGGATTTCAAATGGTGTTTTATTGTGTAGCAAAGGAGAGGGAGTGCGGTTTATTAAGTGAGCAGCGACAAGAACACTTTCGCCCCAAAAATAAATAGGCAAATTTGCTTGAAAGCGTAATGCCCTCCCCACATTTAAAATATGCTTGTGTTTTCTCTCAACCCTCCCATTTTGTTGCGGAGTTCCCACACAAGAAGTTTGGAATAAAATACCAGTTGCAGAAAAATAGTCAAGTAGGCATTTAAATTCCGTACCATTATCACTTTGAACAACTTTCACTGTTTGAGAAAATTGTCGATCTACCATTGCAATAAAAGACATAAACATCCGAAAAACTTCTGTTTTGTCGACCAACAAATAAATCCACACAGCTCTTGAGAAATCATCAACAATAGTTAAAAAATAACGAGCTCCACAAGAAGAGACATGTTTATAAGAGCCCCACAAATCACAATGTATTTTCTCAAAAATTCTAGTTGCCTTATTGTCACTTAAAGGAAATTTGTCTCTAGGATGCTTAGCACGAAAACATATTTCACAAGCTTTGTTTAAACTACCCTTAAGATTGCTAACTGGAGGAAGTAACTTCACTACTTTCTCTGAAGGATGTCCCATCCTTTTGTGCCACAACTCCAAAGTGGATGCTGCGTTGTGGACAGAAACATGTTGTACCGAATCACCTTCAGCTCCACCGAAGTAGTAAAGTCCATCTCGCCTAACTCCCGTTCCAATCAGCTCCCTGGTGTGGTCCTGTATAGCACACATATAAGAGTTAAATTGGACAATACAATGTAAGTCATCAGTCAATTGTGAAACCGAAAGTAAATTGCAATTGAGTTTCGGCACATAAAGAACGTTTTGAAGAGTGATGTTATTCGACAAACGAACGGAACCAGATTGGGTCGCAACAACAGATTCACCATTAGGAAGGCCAACCGGACACTCAAACAACGCTATAGTATCAAATAACCAAGATAAATTACCGGTCATGTGATGAGTTGCCCCGGTGTCAATGATCCATGACTTCGTGTCAAACTTACCATTCAACCTGTCATCCAGAACTTGAGCATTACCAATTAAGCCCGCAAGAGCTTTCCATTGTTTGGGCAAAAAAGGTGAATTCATCTCCCTTTTAGGTGGCGACAATGGTGGTTGTTCATCGTCGCCGGCCATTGTTTTATTGTGTGTGCATGTCAGCGCTCTGATACCATGTAAAGTGTGATTAAAGGGTCAAAGCTTGACCCTAATTGATATTCATCCACGTAAATATATAGTACATCAAGCAAACCTAATTAAGGGAAAACCGTGAGTTTAGGAAACAATCCTAAACAATAGCAACTACTTTCCTAGAATACTTTCCTAGAATATATCATAATATCTCAATCGTGAGTTTAGGAAACAATCCTAAACAATAGCAACTACTTTCCTAATATACTTTCCTAGAATATATCATAATATCTCAACAAAAATATTTTTAAACCTATACACCTTGAGAAGTTATTTAACAAATAAACCTTAGATGAGAAGAAAAGTGCTTGTTTAGAGCTCAATTCATGAAAAGTGGTGTGAAAAGAGATTCTTCAACTTTCCATGAGAATGGAAAGGAGATATTTTAGAAGTCCCAGAAAAAGTGGTTATATGACACCAAATTAATTCTCCAATACTCATAAATTAATGCATCACCGACTTTATGGAATTCATTTCCCCACTGCAAATACATTTGTCCTTTTTGTAACATTTTAATAAAAATTTGATTAGTATCAAAATTAAATCCTCTCTCTACTCTACTAAGCCATCCTACATCAAACACATTTTTAAATGATATCCCTTTAATACTCACACATGTCGCATATATATTTGAGTCATGTTATTTTTATATTTAATATTTAAAAATAATTATTATTATTTGTCTCATTTTAGTGGGTTGGTTGAGAAACCCAAATGGTTTTGAATTTTTTTTTTTTCTTTTTTTTGTCTGAAGCGGGAGATAAATGGAATCATTAATGGTAGTGGGCGTACATGCATTAATTTCGTTTAGTTTCTATCAAAATTTCACTTTATCCAGGTTAGGTCAATTTTCAATGGTCATTGTCCCCGAGGGAGGGAGTCAGGTGGTACAAAATTTGAATAGAGGGGGGGGGGGGGGGGGGGGGGGTGGGGTGTGGGTGCATATAGGAATGAAAGCCTGTCCATATCATACGTCATCCATCCAGTCCCCACCTCCTTATACTTGTCCTTGCCTAATTGAATTAGGGCATTGTCTGAAAACACTTCAGAAAATGCTTCCCAACTCAAATATAAAAAAATATCTTAAAATAATTCAATGAGCTTAGTGAGAACTGAGAAGAGCTTATCACTTAAAAAAATAAAGACTTATTATGAAAGTTAAGAATATGTTACTTTTCTTAAAAGCTCTATTTTGATTTATGCATGGAGTTATTTTATATTTATAAAATAATATTAATACTTCTGTTAAAGTTATAGCACTAAAACTTAAAAAAAAAAAAAAAGAAAAAAAAAGAAAAAAAGAGGAGAAGTTATCTCTTGTGACAGCTTGACTGCAAATAACTTAGCACCCCGCCATTGCTAGACATAGGGCCTACTATTGCATAAAGAGCCAACTAGAATCTCAAATTATATAATGAATACCAAATTTTAGGTAAGAGCAATTAAAGCCCGTTTAGAAATTAGTTTTAAAACAGCTTTCTAGTTTAATAAATTTTTAATGAAAAATCAATTTTTGAGAATTTCTTTTGAAAATAATTTAACATTTAGAGTAAATTTGTTTTCAAAAATATTATCAAACAAACTATTAATATAACAAGAAAAGAAAAAAAAGAAAGGAATGTATACAATGGTTTAAATCTATCGATTTAATTTCTTAAAATTTCAAATAAATTGATCTGTGATTTCAACCCATTCTTATGATATCACATACCACATGAATATTCCTCAAACTGGCTAACATAATTCCTAAAAGAAAAGTTCTAACTGTAATATTATTTTAACCATCTTCTTCATGGGTTTTTTTTTTTTTTATGGTTATAAACAACAATTGTTGTAAAGTATGGTACTATCAAAAGTGATTTGGTTACGTGATGTTTTGCTTCCTAAAAGATTATTATAAAGTATAGTACCATCAAAGTTCTAGCTTGGTTCTTGAAAAGTTCATGCAAAATTTTTTGTTTCAAAGGAAAGAAAAAAATTATCATTTTATCCATAGAAAAGTTCGAAAAAAAAAAAAAAAAACTTGCAAAGAAATATTAAATATAAGAAAATCATATTTTCCTAAAAAAATTTCTCTTTATATTTAATTTCAAGGCACCTCAAGAGAAAAAAAACGGAGATGAAAAACTATGAAGAAAAAAAATAAACAAAATTTATAAGTTTATTTTATTTGATTTTAAAAAAGTTGAAGGAAAGGAAATTAAATTATATAGTATTTTCTTCATCTTCCCTCACTTTTAATAGGAAAAAAAAAAGCAAAAAAAATCTTTAACAATTTTCCTCTTTTTCTGAGTGCTTTTCTGCATCCCTTTTAACTATTTTTCCTTTCTTAATAATTTTCAAAAATTAAATATAGGCTTAATAATTTTTAAGGACCAAATATAATATTAAAACATGGCTTAAGAAATAATGTATTTTTTTTTTTTTTTTTTGGTATTTTGATATTAGTATCTAAAAAACATTTTAGTAAGTGGGTGTTTGTAGATACATCAAAATTGTAAAATTGAGGAGAAGTCTTAAATGCTGAAATTTACAGTAGAATAACTCAGAAGACTCCTAAAGAAGTAAATTTGAGATCAGGTCACCGTCCACTGTACGTCTGGAAAAAGAGACCAGTGGAGCATGACACTTTTCATTTATTGTTTAGAGAAAAAGCGAGCGGTGAAAGCAGCATCATGTCGAGGTGAAACCATGAAAAAAAAAAGGGCAAAGAAATGTAAAAAAAAGCCATGTCGGCTGCCTCTGAAGCAACATCGAATTCCACGCTTCTGAGACGCTGAGACCACCCACCAACTCCCCTCAATTCATTGTCTTTTCTTCTCTCTTTCTTTTTCTCTCTCTTTTTCTTTCTTCTTTACTTCTTTCTCATTTCCAAAATTTTCAGTCACGTACGACCCATGAAGAGAACTAAGAAAGATAAAAAAGAAGAAGAAGAGAGAAGTAGTGTTCTGAATTCTGGGTCTTCTACAAAGTTAATCATAGGAAAGTCAATTAACAACAATATGGTGAAGGAATCAATCAAAGACCGATTGTTCTACTGTTTCTAAAGTTGGAGCTGCCAGCCAACCTAAAGGTGAAACGAAATAAGGATCTGCAGTGGTAAAGGCGATGGACGATAACTAGATATGTTACTATGTATATATATACATACATATATATATATATATATATATATATATATTAATCCTCGTACAAAATGATTGTTTGAGATGTATGTATCCAAGCAATGACAGTGTCGACCTTGTGCTCAATGCTTGGTACATATAGGTGTATGTGATATGGAGTAAAAAGGGATCACTTCTGGCTTGGGATGGCTTCATGGCTTCCTTACAAAATGTTCCGTACAGAGTTGAATCCATAGGCTCTAGTCTCGGCACTACTGCATGGCCTGTGCACATTCAGAGTAGCATAATGAAATCAACCCAACATGGTATCAGTAGTAAATTGAAGTAATGGTTTAATTATCAAGTTGAATAGAGCTCGATATTTAGTTAGATAGGTAGCTTGGCATGAGATACAAGGCATCCATGGAGTGGTCGCGTGGGGCCACCCCATCTGACACGAGCCATTGGGGGTTTTCCATTTTCTTTTTGGACTGGACATCGGGTGAGTTGTATGTGTATGGTGCACAATGATGTGAACCCAAATCTTTGGTGTCACCTCAGAATAATGGTTTTTACTACTGAGGAGAATCATTTTGATGATGATCTTTGACCTGGGTTGCAGATGATATTCTTCTAGATATAGTGGTACCACTGCATGGGTTCCCCTCAAGTTTAACAGCTACCTTAAGAAATATAAAAAAAAGGCAATTTTAACTAAATAACAAATCCCTTTCTGAATAACTAGATATAACTCCTGAATTCTTTCATGCCATATAAGTTCAGAGTCTACTGACTTTAATGCGCTTTTTAGGTTTTATAGTTATAAAAAAAGGCCGTTTATATGGAATAGTTCCAAAGCATTCTAGTGGGGGTTACTAGAAATCATCATCCATTTAAGTCAATTCCAACCACAAATGTTTATATGGAAGTTCTTTGAATTTGAATGTATACTAGATGAGAAAGCATTACAAAGTGGAAAATAATCAGGATAAAAGGCAATCTAAGAGCACTAAATCCTACAAGAACTACATGCTTTCAGTAATTAATGATGATGCATGGTCGAGAGAAACAAGGAAACATACAGTATACATCACAAACAAGACAACATATGATTCAATCACCAACTATGTAGGTTTACGGGTCAAATTGGGATTTCATTTATCATATATAAATCGTTTCGGGGCAGGTTAGGGCCAGTCAACATAGACGTACCATTCATGCAAGTGGGGTGATCGCCAGTGGGGTTACATGTCAAGGGCATCTCACCACAATTTGAGACTAGTCAGTGTTGTCCACACATGCAGAAGCTGAAATTCCTTAATTGGATAAAAGTAAACAAGCCATTGATGAACTAAAAATAAGCACTCTGATCATAAAAATAATATATACGGATCTTAACTAAATTGCCCATCAAACCACTCAGAACACGTGTAGGGCCTCACTGAGATATTGATCAAAATATAATATTTCATCATTCGGTGGATACTTTATTTTACATTAAGGAAGTTAGGCATGCAGAGCCAATTATGATAATGCAATGAGCTAAAAAAGTGTAAATACCAAAAGCCTTGATTCAATGAACCAAAATCTAGGACAAGATCACTTGCTAAATGATGTGGGCATGTTGGGATAAATGCGAGATGTTAATTTACCTTTCAATCCTAGACCTGAGTATGACTATTCAACCCACCAAGAAATTATACGTTTCACAGGCCACTTGCTGTGTGTGCAAACTTTCCTTTAAATCATTTCCCCTTTTCCAACATGCCCACATGGTATTTTTCCAAGGGATGCAAAATGGTATTTTTCCAAGGATTTCAACTTATTCGTGGATAATAAAAGATGGTAATTCAACTTGGGTTCGTTTGGTTTATCACGGAATGTCATTATTAATTATCTGCTAAAGATTCTAAAGTTTCAACACAAAGTCAAACAGGGCTTATGGACTAATATGAAAAGAGGGTAGTTCGATCTTTCTAGATTGGATTTTGACTATAACACATCCAAATAATTTGTATTCACATAATTCAAATAATGGGCATGAATTACAGAAGTCAAGTGAACGAGTCTATACCGTCTTTTTCTCTTCATCCATTGCGCATTCCAGGAGGCACCATGTCCCCAAGCAGTCCTTCATCAGTGGGAAGCTGTGGGCTTGGCTCAGCCAGTGCGCGTGCTTCTCTAGCTTGGGCTGGGACTTGGTGTGACTGTGCCATGCTACCACTATGAGAAACTTCACGGTGGAACGACATATCTGGATAATAAAAGTGTGATGTTAATGGAGGGGTCATACGGCCATCAAAGGTAACCTCTTGACTAATGACTCCACCGCGGGGGAATCCAACTGTATGATGACAGTGTTGGCCTTCATATGTAGTGATTACGATGCTGGGATCCTCCGAGGAGCGTTCAACTCTTTTCTTCACCGTGCATTTGCTGTTTGTGCACCGGTAATAGCTCCTGCAAAATGTGTGAATAAAATTAATCTTTTTTCAATACAAATCCAATTTATCTGCTATATAACTAGCTAACAAGATTTTTTTCCAACCCAAGAGATCCCAGAATGCAGCCAAGAAAGGTGATTAATCTAGGCATATAAAACAATCCAGACTTTAATATGCCATGGAAAAATAAATCATTAATCTATAGAATGAAAAATAAAGGTTAAAATATACGTTCAATCAGTTTGATTTTATGTAACGATTTTGCGAACTGCTTATGGTTTTGGGCATATCAAGAAGACCCACAAACTTCATGCAAGAAATTGGTTGAATTGCTGAAATTGACTGTAACAGTTGTTGAGCTACAGAAGCTAAATTAAATTAAAGGAGCCACAAACCTAGGAAAAGGACTATTTTTAACAGCCTTTTGTCCATACTTCCGCCAGCGATAGCCGTCTTCAAGATGATCAACTTCACTCTTGGTCATAAACGCAAAGCGCGGCTGCCTAATTCGCTTTTGCCCCTTCTTCCGCCCTTTACTCCTACAGAATATTTCACCAAAAATTATCAAATCAAAACTAAATCTTTACTATAAGACAACTGTATTAACGAAAATTTGTCGCAAGTATTTCCAATTGAAATTTTTAGTGATTCCAAAGCGACTAAAGGTAAATTCTAGAAATTTTATCATTGAATTGAAATTAAGCCAATTCTATCATAATTGACAATGTTACAGAAAAGAGAAGTATCCAAGGATGTAGGCATTGAGGTGTTCTATCAAAACAAGAACAAGAAGGCCACAAAAAAAAGAAGGATGTCGATCCTATGTATAATTGATAGACAAAATGAAATCAAAGATGTGGAAAAGCAACAATCATATCAAATATCTGTTCTCCAACCATTGTAATAAATGGGTGTAACGAATCCATTAATGCATTGTTGTACAAGGCATAAAAACTTGATCATTTCATAGGGTTTTCACAGCATTGAGACACCGCGCCCATTGGGTTCTACACACCTAAAAAAAAAGATAGAGAGAGAGAGAGAGAGAAAGGAGGAGAGGAATCAGTATACTGGCAGAATATTTACAGAATTTTAAAAAGTGCCGGCATGCATTAATTGTAAGTAATATTATAAAATGAAGTGAAAAATCTTCATCACATGGAATGAGAATAAAATGAAGATGATATAACAGTTGGAGATGGTGGAAGAGAATATACATGATGTGAGGAGTGAATTTTGAGGTAGAGGAAATGACTTTCATGCTCATAAACAAACAGCTTTACTTCTGGAAATAGATCATAAGAAACAGCAGAATAAAAAGCAAATAATTTGAGTGCAGGTGCTCATAAGCAAAGGGGAAAAAATCTAGGGGTTGTTTTTTCAAAAGGAAGACTCCGATTATTCGCTGAAACGAAAAAGGTTGCTGCACTGCACGCCACTCCCGCCGCAATGACGGCGGAGACGAAGGATTTGATAAATTGCAGAGAGGCCCCTCTATTAGACGGAATTTGTGTAGCGCCACCACTTGCCGACTTGCGTTTAGAATTTGACGTTTATGGAGCGTACGGACACGAAATGGCATTCGGTTTTATTTTTCTTTATTTTAATTTATTTCTTCTTTTTGGACTTTCTTTTAGTTGACGGATTTTTATTTTGCCCATGGAAAAAGCAGTTAATTACGATTTAATCACGCGGACAACATGGAGTCCGTGAAACGCCCACTCACGGTATTTCAGGAGGCTTCCCGCCGCCGGACCCCGTCGACTTCTCCGGCGGATCCTCGCTGGAGCTCGAAGACACAGACGGATTCGACGTCGACGCGTCACCAGCTTTCTCCGCCGATCCGATTTGCGCTGCCGCGGCTGAACACTCCAAACCGCTGCTCTCTGCCAACGGCAACCTTCCCGCCAAATCTGAACTCTCGATCCGCTCCACGTCACCGAACCTCTCCGGCTCGAGACTCCTGTGGTGTGCCTCCTCCGGCTGCAGATTCCACCCAAACTCGCTCAGAATACTGCTCTCCTTATCACTGCCGAAGAAGTAGACACTGTCGGACTCAGCTCCCAGTGTCCAGCTCGAGTCTCCGGAGAAATCGTTTCCCGGATCGGGATTGTCGTTATCGTCCATGGCTCCTGCGACGATCTACAGTGGAGGCATGGAGAATTGGAGAGGATTCTCCAATTCCAGCGAGAATTGAAAGAGAATTCACGGCGAGCACGCGGAGAGAGAAACAAAGCTAGGGTTTTTGGAGAGGACGCGTAGGATATAGAACTTTTTTCAACAGCCTTGAAGGCTTTGTCCTGTAGATATAGAGAGAGAAAGAAATACACTCTAAAGAGGAATAATAGAGAGAAAAATGAAAGAGAAAAAAAAAAGAAGGAAAAAGGAGATAAAAGAAAAGAAAATAAAATTTGGGGCCGCCAACCTCTGAAATAGAGAGAGAAAGAGAGAGAGCACGGGGGATAGGCTGGTATTTGATTGAGTATGGATGAGCGAGAGCGTCCCCACGCGCATCTTTAAAAGTGTGCCCAGTTCTCTGATATTTTTTTCCGACGACTTTACCACATACTTTTGTTTTTCCATGCTACAGAGTTTTATATAATAATAATAATATTATTATTAGTTTTAAAAAAAAACCTAAATATCGATCCACCTCTAAGTTACTCTGTAGTTTGCCTGGACATCTATACACGTGAATAGAGGTTTTTTTTCTTAAATTATTATATAAAAATCATAGCTCATTAGTCTATTTCTGTCTCAACATTTTATTTCGACAGAGAAATCCCAACATTTGTATCTAAAAATTGCGTTTTATATCTTTGGTTTGGCCTATTTAAAGAATCACCAATAATTGTATTTTTAATTTTTTAAAAAATAAAATAAAATACCTCAATCAATTTGATGTTTACATGGCCAAGTCAAGTTTTTATTTTTTTTATATGAATGATATGATGATTTGTGATTGAATTACATTTTTTTATGTGGTACAAAAAAATAGTTTTTCAATACCCTATAAATACCCTTGATATAGAAAATTTTCAATTTGTCACATGTTTGTGATGCTAAAAAAACAATCCATATGTTTAATATTGGATAGTTCATAGATATTTATATATGATTTGGGTATCATATCGAGAAAGAATACGATAACTCTATTACGTTGATCAGATTTTGAATATATTTGCTATTTTTTATTTTATGTGAAGTAAATATGATAATTAATTTTTTTTTTCATGTAAATTTATAAGTTTTTGTATTTTATATAAAATTATATTATTTTATAATTTAAAAAATAAAAAATAGGAGTATATGGAATCCAACATTTACTATTTCATGCATTTTTTATGATGAATTAAACTTTTATGAAATGATCATTTATTTTTATTTATTTTTTAATTTATATCTAGATTAAATTTATAATCATTAAATCCCCTAGTTATAGGAATTTACATCAATTTCTATCTAATTTGCAACATAATAAATTATTATAATGAGAATAACATTTAATGAAAATTCTTAATTTTGACCATAACTTTAAATAAAAATGAGTTCATAATTACATTTTGAAAATTTATTCTAAAAAATATGATCCATTCTTAAATGTGGACAGACATCAATGAATCAAATGCATTTGAAAGGTTTTTCGAAACCACCATGAATTCTTTTTTAATTAAAATTGAGAAGAAAATTCAAATATAATAAAAATTATTAAAAAAATTGGTAGAAGTTATTATTCAATTTTAAAGCAAATTTCCTCCACTTCTAGATGCCCACGGAGTGTGTGGCCAACCGGTCAAGCCCGTTGTTAAAAAATCAACCACAAGAGCCTTACCGATTGAGAAACTTTAACCACACACATGAAGCTAGGTGTGTTGGCCACGCTCTCTCAAAATGCTTAGTTTGGTAATTGTCTTTCTAACAATGAGTTTTTGGCTCTTTCCTTTCATACTCACACACTTTTTTTTTTTTTTTCATTTTTCATTTTTGGCATTTATAATTCCAGTCTTTACACTCATAAATGGGCAGAAAAAAAAAAGTTTTCAATTTTAATATATCATTTGAATTGTTGATTATAAAATGAAAATTAATCTTTTCACATTATTATTGTTTAGAAAAAAAAAAAAAAAAAAAAAGAGAAAAGTAGTTGTTAGGATGTAAGAAAAAAATTACACTTTCACGTTGGATTCAAAGAAAAAGAGTGTGAGGTTGAAAATTGGATATGAATTGTTATTGTTGTTGTCCTTGTATTGAAAGGCCAATTTAGTTTTGTTTTCATTAATTTGATTTTGGACTATGGCCCACAAATCAAACTAATGATCTTGAAAATTAACCAAAAAGGATTGGATCCATTAATGTAAGAGGGACTTATTCAATTAATGGTGAATCGCCAAGTCACATGAAAACAATTTGATTAGTCAAATTAACTTGAGTCGTGTATAAAGGGTAAGAAAAATTTTATGGTGTCAATTCAGTATCCCCAAGTTTGAATTTGGGATATTCCGTGATAAGATTTGGATCATTGAATAAATATAAATGATTAATTTTATTCACGTCCTTTAGGTTATGTTTGGTTTTGGAAAATTTGATGGAAAACATGAAGAAAAGAATATAGAGATGAAAAGTAACAGAAAAAAAAAGGCAAAAAAAATTAAATTAAATAAATTATTTTTATATATTTCTTCTAACTCATTTTACTTCTTTCTTTTTATCGTAACAAAATTAAAAAATTAAAAATATATAAAAATTAAATTAATTTTAATTTTATTTTATTTTATTTTATATTATATTTTCTATAGCAAAATCAAATATGAAAAAATTATTTTTCTTAATATTTTCTTTTCTTTCTTTAATATTTTTCGGGAACCAAACATAGCTTTAAGATTTTGATTAATACAACTAAATCTCATTATTTTAAAATTTTGTCAAATATTTCATCTATTTTTTTATTTATTATTTTTACTCACATCCCTTTGTAAAAAAAAAAAAGTTAAAAAATAAAAATAATTTATTTTAAAAAAATCACTAAATAGATCCCCACTTAAAATAATTCATAAACTAGTGTTTCTCATCCATATAGAGACATCCACATCACAAAATCATAATTGATAACTATGGTTTTGTTTTTTTTTTTTTTAAATGGTCAAAACCGTAGATAACAACTATGGTTTTAAATATAAACTTAAAACCATAGTTGACAACTACGGTTTTAAAGATAAATTTTAAATCATAGTCATCAATTATAGTTTTATGTTTAAAAAAAAATTCAAAATGTCAATTAATAATTATCATTTATACGTAGAAAAAAGTTTTTAGGCCACATAGAGACTTACTAGTTTGGGAATTATCTTGGTAGATAATTTATTTTATAGATTTTTTTTTCAAAATGAATTATTTTTTCTTAAAATTTCAAACCAATAGAAGTCAAGTGTATTTAACCAAATCTCAAAGAGAAATGAGTGAAATTAACCATAAATATAAATAAATTAGATCAGCATACAAAACAATAAGTCCACACACATACAAGGTATAAGGTAATACATTGATAGGTATGAAACAATGGAAAAATAATATATAAGAAAAAATCGATATATGTTAACAAAATTTTATCAAAAATGTTGAAAATAGGAGAAGTGGATAGGAAAAATATGACATAAAGATGATGAGAGAAAAAAATCGAACAAATTGATAATACATCATCAATCTTTTGGAATGCTTGATCCCTATATCAATGTTTCACGATAAATGACAGATAAATTGACAATCAAATCAAATCATCATAAGTTATCCTCCAATATCTCGCTATTTGTCAAATGACTATAAATTATCTTAATTCAATTCAATAATCATAAATGTTTCCAATGGCTATTCCACCATCAAACTATTAGATTTAGATTTGAATATGAATTGATGATTAGAAACTTTTCCAGCTATTATTTGGACTTCAAATATCTTTTTTGACCAAAATTTTCATATAAACACTTCATTAAATCAATATATATGTTAACAAAATTTTGTCAAATATGTCAAAAATTGGAAGGGTGTATAGAAAAAATGTAACAAAAAGATAGTAGGCAAAAAAAAAATCATCAACTTTATCGAACAAATTAGCAACATACGATCTTTTGGAATGCTTGATCCTTACATCAATGTTTCATGATGAATGACAAAGAAATTGATAATCAAATCATCATGAGTTATCCTCCAAGATCGAACTATCTGTCAAATTGAAAAAAATTATTCTAATTCAATTCAATAATCATAAATGTTTTCCAATGACAATTTCACCACTCAACTACTAGATTTGGATTTGAATATTATCTAAAGGTTGTAAACATTTTCCAACTATTATTTGGACTTCCAATCTCTATTTTGACCAAAATTTTCATATAAACACTTCATTTCTATCTCACTTCATCCATGATTCATTTGAAAGTTTCATTGATCCATTGACTCATTTATAAATTTTTCTAGAAATTTCAATATTTGGAGCTTTTATTGAAGTTTCAAATTCACTATAGATTAGGTGCTAACGATTACTTAAATCATATTAATAAATTAGTAATATTGTAAATTAAATATAAATGTAGTTCAATTTTAATATTGGATTTGTATTTCATTTAAGTTAAATTCACTTATTACACTTTATCATTATATTTATAATTTAAATTGTATGTATGGTCCAATATTTAGATCATGTTTTATTTATTCAATTAGAGATAATCATATAATTAATTAGTGCAATTTAAATTTCAACCTAATTTTTAATTTTATTGAATATAATCATTTCCTGATTGTCATTTATACTTATAAATATACATTTTCAAATGTATGTATCAAGCAAACTCATCATGGTATCGATATTGTTGTCATGACTATGAACTTTCTTCATCCTCAAATATCATGAAACTACGTCTATTCAATTTAATATGAATCATAATATAATATGTTAAAAGTGTTGAGGTTTAATGAAATAAAATATTTATTTCATATTCGGATGATATATTTTAAAAATTCATATTTCTTGTAAGTTCGTATTATTATCAAAAGTCATAAATTATAAAAAAATATGTATTGTTTTCTTCAATTTTTTTTTTAAATATTTTCATAAGTTTTGATAAATTTTCATCATATTACTAGTTTTTTGAACTTATGTTTGATGTTTTCTTCGTGATTTTTAATATTTTGATACTCGATGGTGGCATGCCAAACCCAAAAGGTGAATAAGTTATTATTTTAAGAATATAGAACCAATTACACTTGTAATGACATTGAGATGGGATGGCCCAACCTAAGAATCTCCTCAAAGCATTTGATTGCGGCATTGTACCCTTTTCCATTAATTTTGGGTTGCCACCATGAATTTTGTATGATATGATGCCATTTGATTGATTAATGTGATTGGATGGGGACATCAATTAAAATCTAGAAAAAAAAAGTTTAGAATATTTAATAAATAGTCAAATCCTTTGAATGGTATAAACATATTTTTAAATTATTTAATTTTTAACTCAAAGTGAAAACCATGTTGGTTGATAGAGAATCCGTGAAAAATTCATCATTTTTGGTTCTGAGTTTTTTCCTTTTTTTTTTCTTCTCATTAATCAAATTAAATTAAATTTTATTTATCTAAAATATGAATTAAAATGTTTAAATAGACCTAATTTTATCTATTATTTATTTAATTATGTATGGGGGGACGAAATTATTTGTTTGCAATCCCATCCATGATGTATAAATGATAAAATGGATCTTTAAAAGATAGAATTTAACAAAATCCATTGGAATTTATAAAACAGACCTTTATTATTTATTTATTTATTTATTTTCTTTATGAATGTATATTTAATTTATAAAACTTATTTTTAGAGTTTTTTACCCACTAATAGTGATATTTAAGTTTAACATAAATCATAATTTTTAAGAGTGTTTGAATAAAAATTTATTCCTCATGAAAATTAATATTTTTCCTAAAATAAGATATGAGAAATAGATTTTTATTTAATTAAAATTTTAAAAAATATTATAACTATCTTTATTTTTAGTAAAAATATTATTAAAATACAGTTCCAAAATAAACAAATATAAGATTATAAAATTAAGTTGCATCCCATTACTAATTACTTCTGCTTTTGCTTCTTTTGTCATTAAAAACTATCCAAACAGGCTATAAATTTTTTTTTAAAAATATATATTTTTATATTTTATTTTTAAATTATAAAAAAAAAAAGGAAAAAAAGAAAGTATTTTGAATTTTGATGATATTCTTGACGAATCGGCGAGTATTTGGAATGTTATTGAAGAGAGAGGGAGAGGGATGGGGAGTAGTGGGAATCTCTTTATTAAGAAGCTAACTTGTGGGTGAAGCAACCAAGTCCCTTTCAACCCAATTTAATGATACATTCATTTCTTTATTTTAAAATGGAGTTTCCTCCTTACACATTTATACTATCATCTTTTCAAAATTCAATTACTTTAAAAATAAATTTTTACATAATAATAATTGAAATTTAAATTAATTTTTTACATAATAATTATTGAAAAATAGTAAATATTATCAAATGTGATATATATTATACAATTTATTTTAAATGTTTTTTGACAATTAATAATCTATTATAAAGTTTTTTTAAAAAAAATTTAAAAATGTTGATAGAATAAACTAAAATTTAAAAGTAATTATTTATAAATTTTTTGAAGCAAAACAATAATTATATTAATATTTCATCAAAAAATAAATATCCAAGAAATTAGAGAAAATAGTATTTTGTACTTTATACTATTTGTATTATTGCATAATTAGATGATTTGGACCCACTATGTCACTTCAAGAAATATTTTATTGTGAAAAAAAAATGATATAATATGAGATGTTTTAGGCTTGTAGCCATGTGGAGGTGGGGCCCCAAGCTTACTAAGAATAGATGTGGCACGTCAACTCTAGTGGGTAGGCACTGATTGTGGGAATGCCATGCCCTAAAGATTGACACCTAGAACCTACTTTAGAATATTGCCATGCATAAAGAAATTTTTTTTTTAAAATTCTTTTATTTAATATGGTATTGAAAAATATTTTTTAAAAAAAATAGAAAATTGTGTTTTAGGTGAAATTAAGAGGGAATTATGAATATTAGTTTTAATCCAAGAATTGAAGAAGTAAAAGTAAAAGAAACATGTGAAAATATTTTTTCTTTTAAAAAATAGGAAATAAAGTATTTTTAAAATTCAATTTTTTTCTTAATATTATTTTAAAAAATAATTATGTAAATATGAAAATTGATTAAAAATAACGCATTGTATATAAAAACCATCTTTAAAATATATTTAAAAAATATTTAAAGTCCTCAAATAGACATTTATTTTATAAAATATCATAGAATAATTTTAAATAACCAATGTCAAAAGTTATTTTTTTTTACGTTTTGTAAGACAAAAGTGTGTTTGAGACCTTAAATACTTTTAATTTGTTTTTAATGGTTTAAAATATGTTTTTAAAACAATTTTTATATGTGGTGCTCTAATTTTTAATTATTGTATAATTATTTTTTAAAATAATTATTAAAAAATAAGTGAAAATAATTAAAAAATATTTTCTAAAAATACTATTTTTTTTTTTTGTTTTTAGAACAGAAAACAAATAATAGTTTTGTGTTTTTCTATTTTTTATTTTGGAGAACAAAAACTCTTCTTAAAAACAGTTGTCAAATATCACCTTAATTTTATATTTATTAATTATATTTTAAAATTTTAAAATTAAGGATAATTATTATATTTTTAAAATTTAAAATTAAATAAAAATCCTCTTTCTATATTACTATTGGAAAAAAAAAACATGAGTCTATTTGTTTTCTTTAAAATATAAATAAATTACATTGTAACATAGCTTTAATTAATTCAAATTATTTAAAAAATAATTTATACATGATTCTTAGGGCACAAGTAGAGCCCGCATTGATGTTGGTGTTTGTGGAATGTGAACAAGTGCAGGTAACCTAAATTCAAAAAATTAATGATCGGAAGTGTCCGAAATTTGAAATATAAATAAATTTAAGAGCAAATGGTCTGTTATATATATATATATATATATATAGAAAATATAATTTTTCATAATTTATTTTGAAGTCTCTTCAAACATATGATTTTTTTTTTGGTACATTTTTTCCTTTGCTTATGGGAAAGGAAGATTCATCTTTTTGAACATGGAAGCATATTTATTTGACTTTTAGAATATTCTTTACCCCTTCAAAGTATTCTTTACATAAAAGTAAATTTAGCAAGATTCATAGTGGTTGAAACCCTTTTATACAACTTTCTCAAGAAGTGTATGGGGACTTATTAATAAGATTTAGCAATGTTCTAAAACAAACGATGCCTAAAGTTGAGTCAAAATGTCATTATAGCGATCCAAAAATTGATTGGATCTTAAGAGAGTTTTTAAATTGACATTAGGTAAACCAATTTATGCGTGTTAAAGTAATAATCATTATGACCTATAGTTTTCCAATTGACAATTTTCGAGTCCATCTATGAACCAAGGTAATTACTATCATAACCTTCAATCCCCGAGTTGACATTACAACTTTTGAACTAATGGTGATGAAGTCGATCTTAACAAACAAGTACCATGTAAATATAGGCATCATGATCAAACCTATACCATACAATAATATTTTAATTATCTCATAATTATACGAGGACAATAAATCAAATATTCAAAATTATTGCAATTTGAAAGTTATCAATAAAATTTATAAGAAAAGACAGGAAGACCATCATAAATAGGGAGAATTCGATCATACATGTGTCACTCTAGGTTGGAAAAAACAATGATCGCCCACCCGTGATACCATATACGAGTCACCTTACAGTAATGTAAGATCCTCTAACTTTAGGTTAAAAAAAACGAGTTACATTTTCAACATCATTATAATTCAATAAAAAAAAAAAACAGTAACACCACCGTACCACATATTATCTGTCACAACCTAACACACTAATTTCAAGTTACTGAACATGTGATAAGTGAATAAGAACCTATCACACATCAAATCATTTATTTATTTATCCTAATCAATACATAACACTAATATTTTATATACACTCATATCAAATTACCTATCCTAAGAGGGAAACTAAGAAAAAAAAGTTAAGATTGGGAGGATAAATCATATTGAAAATCAAATAACCTATATTATTATTATTAATTTCAAAATACATGTATTAGTTTGAATTTGAAATTTCTTTATCGGCTCCTATGTCTCCTAGTTCAACACACAAAGCATTTAATACATTAATAAAACAAACCACCAAATTAAAAATGGTAAGTCCTTTCATTTGGGCCACCATACAAAGTGGACCCTGTGTATCCTCTCTTTTGGCTTTTGGCCTTTGGCCTTCTGGGTTTTATTATCTTTTTATTTACTTGCCACTTTTCTTTAAACAATTATCATACCCATCATTATCATTATCATTTTCACTCATCAATTAATTAACATTTCACACATAAAAGGGAAAATTAGTTACAATCATAATTGGATCGATTGATCCTACCTTGTCTAAACAAGTAAATCGAAATAGAGCAAATGGGTCCATTTGGATCCCTTGGAAAAAACATCTAATAAGTTAAAAGAACTTGTTTTGAATGATGGGTCTTGTCATTTTGATCATATTAGGAATTATTTAGGTGACATTTCTTTGTTTTTTTTTCTTTTTATTTTAATTGGTCTAGATTTGAGTTGCTTGACATCTTAATACATTTGAACCAAAATTATCTTTTAGATTTCAAATTTCAAATAAAATTACAATTTTTTATTTTTTTATTTATCTAAGATAAAATTTAACTTTGAAGACAAAATATAGATATTGAAATTCTTATTTAATTTTTAAATATTCGATCATATGAGAATAATTAGGTTTCAAGATTGTGATCGGTAATGTGTCATTTTATCCTTACAGGTTGAAAAATACAATATATTATAAATTTTTAGAAAAATTAATTATTCGTTGTGGTATTTAAGTTTCAATATTATTGTATTTAAGAGATATTAACACTTCTTGAGTAAATGTTATAATGATTAAAAAGAATCGAATCGATAAAATAAAAATAAAAATTTAGACAACATTCCTATTACATAGAAAAAAAATAAAATCATGTTGCCAAATTTGACTCTTAAGGCATACCACTTTGTTCCAAAGGGATTAAAGACAATTCACAAAATATTTAATCATCATTTGGGGCATTGTATGTTGGGTTGCGGATCAAGAAGGATTTTTAAATTATCATATGATAAATTAATTATATATATTAAGTTAATTTGAGTAAAATCCTACCTAATGTTATGTTTGCCATTTTATAATAGAACAACAACAAATAGGGGAATAAACAAGTTATACTAAGTTAATTTTCCTTATTAATATTTTTTTAACCTTTTTAATTTAAACGTGTTATTTATCAATAAAAGAAAGTAATCGTCAATGCATCTTTTTCTCTTGAGCTATCCATAATTTTTTTTTTAACTCTAGTCTTGTTTTTTTTTTTCCTTGTCCCCAAACTTCTTTCCTTTCTCCGACCACTTTATTTAAGATTTGATTTTGAAAAATCGATGCATGTGTTATTTATTATACACTTGGAGGAATTATAAGCAAACGAACAGGACCGTTGAAGAATCCATAGGAAATAGTAGTGGGTAGGCATAGTCCTTTGGAAGTTTTCATCAAAACATTCAAGACTACGAAAGATGAAGAGATGGACCACTTTCATTCATCATCTATCATTAGTCACCCTCATGTTTCATTCATACTAGGACAATATATCAGACCATATACATCAAGTTTTTCCACGCTTTTCTTTGAAATTGTTTCATCCACAAATATTGTGTGAATTTTTACTTTTTTAGAATATATCTGTACAATTAAAAGAAACTAATTTTATATAATATGATGGATAAAAATACTTGTTTAGATTCTCGTATCAAGTTAGGAATCATCATCAATAAATTTAATGTTCGTCTTATATACATATACATTTGTTAGTTTTAAGGCAAAATTCACATAAACGAGAAATAAACCTCTAGAGTTATGATCGGCAAAGCACAAAATCTTAAGAAAAAGAACCCCAAAAATATTTGAAACAAATTTTGACTCCAAGAGAACTCTAAGATACGTAATCTTGAAAAAAAAACAAAATAGAAAGCAAGAAAAGAAGGAAAAAAAACTTACCCCGAAAGGCCTTAATAGGAGAAAGTTTGACTTTACTAAAAAACCCTAAAGTAATTACTATTATATTTTAAAAATATTTTTATTAAAAAATAATTAAATAAAGATAATTTTGCTTTCAAATCCTCTGCTGGTAGCGCCAAAAGTGGCAAGTGACACATCTTAATTCCATTGATGCTGTATTTGATATGCATGGCAAGAGGAAGTCACTTTGAGTTGTTGGCATATTCAGGCCCATCACCACCTCCTTTAATTTATTTTATTATTTTTTGTCACATTTTCCTCCTTTCAAATCATGTGTATAAAGTGGCTATCCCTATTAGAGGGGTAGAGTTCGTTTATTTATTTATTTTATATGATATGAGGGGACCATTAGCCCATGGTTTCCCATTTTTGGTTCTCCCTCACTTTCATGAAATGACAACCTAACCTACCATCCATGTATCCATATATACGATGATGCATACACAAAAAAAGATATAATAATTTTTAATTATAAGATGATTGTGATTTAGAGATATGGTACTACTGAATTTATCTATGATGATGAAAGCGACTATATTCACATTGGATCGGGTTGAAAATTTGAAACAGAAGGTAAGGAAATGTTTTTTAAAAATAAAGAATTTAAATACATTTAAGATATAAATATAAGTAATAATTGACGGATAAAGGATTTTACGATTAAGACCTTTTGCCGACACTAATGGATTAATCATAATACCATGATAAAAATTATGGATCAAGATAATCATAAATGAGACGACGAATCTCCATATTATATATCATATCATACACACCATTATAAATCTTTATCTCAAGGTAATAAATCATCATTACATGGATTTAGTGGTGGCAAGCTATGATTCTTAAGCAACCAATTAGTCATTTTCTCTTTAGGCTAAGCCTATGAAAGTGACATCTAAAACCATTTGGACCTCAAAACGTACAAAGATTTAATTTGGATATGTAGAATCTCAACTGCTCACACTAGTGCAAATTGTGAACCATATGTGCATGAACCTAATGTATTTGTATATATATAAATTTTGCAATAACTCTTTTCCTTCTCTCTAATTTTGGAGCTTTAAATTAAAGAATCATTTAATTATTGGGGGTCCCTTTTACAATTTACATTTGTATATGCATTGGCTTTCAAAAATGGACCACCATTAATCAAAAAGTGGAATGGCTTTTTCTCAAGGGATAAGTTCCCATTGGCATTTGGGTAGTAGTTCCACTTGTTCAAAAGGGGTTTGGCGCCTTTTATGTGGTGAGCCATGATCCATGATCCAATGGGTGGAAACCCATGCTAAGCTCACTACACCTTGGTTGTTGGTTGGTGTGATTTTGAGAAAGTTGGAGGATAGATCCTTTAGCTCACCCACCATTCAAATTCAAAGCACATCATTTGAATAAAGGGGCTTTGATGAGTGTTACCCATTTTCCACTCTAGATCTTGAATAATGGAGGTCTAATGTGTGGTTGTACTTGCACTAGGTTTGTACTTTTATTCACTAAGGGATGAATTTGACTTGCTAACCTCAATCACATTTAAATGTATATAGATAACATTTAAGAAGTAATTTGATCATATTTATTAATATAATATCAATAACTAAGATTTACTTATTTCTTAATCTAATTGTTGAAACATAGAGGTACCATACTTTTGATGAATGATATTTATTACTTAGGTTTTAACCCTAACATCTCACTTGACAAGTATTTTTTTTGTCAACTTATATGTGGGCTTAATAAAAAAACTAAATATATAAATGAAATTTGTACTTATAACTTCTCGTTAACCAAGACTCAGATACCGTATTAACTCTTTTTTAAGTTTACACCTGCATTCTATTACTTTGTCAAAGTCATGTTCTAATAATGTATTAAGATACAAGTACTAATCACGAAATTGGAATTGATTTGTAATTTCAAAACTTATCAATTGAAAGTTTGAGGTCATTCATGGTTAGTAATTAATCAAATGAACGACGTTTATAAAATTAGAAAAAGTAGATATCTTATCTTATTATATAGATTCAATTTCACTAATTTTCTTTCAGGTTTTGACTAAATATACTTGATCCCATTAGTTTAAAATCTCATAAAATACTCATCTTATCATTTTCCTTCATTATTTTTACTTACCGTTCTCACTAAAAATAAATGAAGTATTTGATGAAATTTGAAAAAAAAGAAAAAAAAGAAATTAATTGTATTCTTAGTCAAAATTTTGAAAGGTGAATGGAATTAACCCTATTATATATCAACAGACATACAATGAGATTTGAAGTTACATATTTCGACTAAATAAGGTTGAAATATAAGTCTAGTTCACACTACATATTGGAATAGGATTCAAAAAGTATTTTATCCTATAAAAAAGGGTTAATAGGTTTTTAGTGATGATCCCTTAATGAATTGATCACTTTTTTGTGAATCAATGCTCTGCCAAAAAAAAAAAATTCTCTTAAGAATTGCCACCATACTTATATGGCAACATATGACTAGTGGTTACCCATAATTTATTTATAGCATTAGCTGGATATGACTCATGGCCTAAAATATAAAAAAAACAATACAGCCTTAAATTTTGACTCATATGTACCTATCATGGGTATTCATTTTTGACTGAAGTTTGAGAATATATCCACATGTAACCCCATATGATTCCATGCATGGAATAAGGTCAATATCCAAATATCAGGATCACCATTGATGTGACTCTCTTTTAAATTCTTCTTTCTTATTTATCATTTCTTATATATATTTGTGGAATTAAAAAAAGCATAAATTCATTAAATTATTAAATAAAGAAAAATTTTAAGCTTTCAATTTAATATCATAGAAAACTTCAGATTTGAGCGGTCAATTTTGATTACATAAGCGCATTTGATTGGGTGCTACCTTATAATATATTTATTATCTTATTAAATAAAAAAAAATTTTAAGGTATTGATTCGATATTGTACAAAATTTTAAATCTAAATTTTTTATGAGTAAATCTAGATCATCGAATAAAGATACGAGTTTAAAAATATAATTTAAATATAAATCAATAAAATCAATATAAATTACAAAAAAACAAAAACTATTTTAATCTTAAGACCACTTTTGCTTAGATGCCCATTTTTTGTTTGGCACAAAAAGAGACTTTTCAACACAATAGAAAAATCCTTAAAGAACTATAGTTAGTAATTATATTTTAAAATTTTGATTAAAAAACAAAAGAAAAAGAAAAAAAAGGTAGTGATTACCTTTAGGTCTGGGGACTTAGGTTATAGGTGAGTTATGCATCTCAACGTGACATTGAGGGGATAAGATTGAAAACAACTTTTGAAAAGGAGTTTATTCCAAAGAATTTTACTATTTTGCATGTCTTCTTTAGTTTGTTTGTTGAAATCCCTCTTTCAATGATAAACATAATTGTAATTTAGTTTTAGGGCAAGAAAACTTTCAACATTATTATTATTATTATTAATGATTTATCTTTTTTGTCAATGTCTTTATCAAACCTCTTGCTTTCAAGTTAAAACAAAAGGTTAGGAGGGTGCTTTTGGAAGGGAGCAATTAGTTAAATTAACCCCTAAATTGAGGAAATTCTTTTTATTAAAAGTCACCATCTATACAACTGCAAAATAAATAAATAAAAAAGGGAAAAAAAAAGAAAGGAGAAAAAGATGTTTAGTTGATGAAATAGACCCTACTAAGATTCATACAAATGAAGTGATTCTTAGAAGGCATAGTGCAAAGTGGAGGTCATTATAATGGGAATCCTTAGCCAAATATTCATTCCAACAACATTGATTGATCCCTAATATGGTATGGAACAAGAATATTTGATGATGGGGTTTTACATAAGAATAATTAGGGCTCCTTATTTGGAAATTTTAATAGAAAGAGTCGAAAGATTTAGGGTTTATGAGTTGTATATGGACGATTGAAAACATTTTAGTTTCTGCTAATAAGATTTGAATCCATAATATATATTGTGTTTTAACATCTTCCTTCATGTTCAACCTTATATTGTCATGAGCGACATAAACCACAATGACAGCAAATGAATCATATTTTTGTGATCATATATAAATGCAAAATCTCTAATTTATCAAAGTTTTGAGATCATGTTTGAGTAACTAATTTTCTTTAAAGCCGAAACTAACGAGATTTGCTCCTATAGTGTGTATCATGCTCTAACATTAATGAAACAAAGACCTTCATTGTTAGCACTTCCTTCTATGCAAAGAAAGATTTTTTTTTCCTAAACATGTGGAAGCATTAATACATGTAAGCAAAACTCATATTTGAAGATGAAGGCTTTGAATTAAGCACCAGAGCCCAGCGGGCCAAGGCATCTTCAAAGAGTCTCACAAAACCTACATGGGCCTAACAAATTTGCTTACATACATTTTTTTTTCCTATCTTCAAGAAATATACATGTAATTTGATTACAAGGGTGTTCAATTTCTAATGGTTTTCACATAGCTAGGAGATCTAAATTTAGCTCTATAATCACAGTAACAATAGTAAATCGCTTGATAGCTCGTATCGTTTTTCTTTTTTATGGTATTACAATAGGATCGATCATCCATATGTGTCTCGCGTATTCATGAATTGTTCGGTCACTGCTGAACTTGTATGAACCAGCCGTGTTCAGGATTGACATTTTTGTCCATTTCTGCACCATAGGACAATGCAACTATTAGTATATGCCTAGAATTGAGGTGTATGTTCAGTGAAGAAAATTTTCAGGGTACATCTGTTGAATGATCGTCTCTAAGATGGCTCAAGACAAGGGATTGTATTGTGTAAACAGAGTTACAGATTCAGGACTCACTTTCTGGTCTCGGTATGCCTCATCAACCTTCTCCTGGCACTCTATGTAGCTAGGGAAGTCCTTGCCAACAAGGAAGTAATCAGCACGCCCATAGCCTTCATTCCCTTCCAGGGATCCCATCAGTTCTTCATAGTTGTAGGGGCCAAAAACACCACTCCTGACGTATGCCTTCACTTCTTCAAATCGAGGGTCGGGCACAAACTACATGGGAATCAAGTTTATCAGATATGCATTGAATCATTAGTGAAGTTTCGGATCAATCCCATAATCCATCAGGAGAAAATGTTGAAAAGAAAAGCATGCACTCTGGTGTTTTGATCTTATACCTTCCCCTCAGCTCTTTCTTTTCTTAGCCCTGCAATCTCATCAGCCCGAGCGCCAAAAAGGAAAAAGTTGTCTTCTCCTACCTCTTCCCTTATCTCAACATTAGCACCATCTAAGGTTCCAATCAGGATGCAGCCATTCATAGCAAACTTCATGTTGCTGGTTCCACTGGCTTCCATTCCAGCCGTGCTAACCAGTGGAAAGAAAATGTTAAATTAAGAAAGACGATCAGTATCAAAACATTAAGAAACTTGCCAGTCTAACTCTTAGCAGAGAGCTTTGGCGTTAGGCCACTTTTATGAGCTAAATCAAAGTACCTGATATGCTGGGACAGCTCACTACCAGGTATAAGCACTTCTGCAACACTGACATTGTAATCAGGGACAAAGACGACCTGTAATCGGTTGAAAAACAGGATCATGCTTATAAGCAATAAGCAGATTTCTTTACCATGGAGTAACCCATTTGAGAAAATGATACCAAATTAGAAAAAAGAAATGGGCATTGGGATTCACACATATTTTGATCATAGAGGGACTGAAAAGCTTTACGCATCATGATTGATATTGTGATATCTCATATCTAATAGAGAAAAGAAGTTTATGACATTGTATGTGTAGTGAACTTCTCTTAAACTGTTTTAAAATTGTGAGGATTCATTAAGACCAAGTAGAATAATATGTACATATGAGGGAAGGTAATTACAAATGATACCAGAGTCAATTTCATACCTTGATGTGGGACTCTAAGCGAGTGGCCCTTTGAGATGGTAATTATGATATCACATCAGATGACATTATATATATAGTAGGCTCGCATCAAGTAGGGAAAGGAGCTTCTAACAATATATATGTGGTGGGTTTCACCAGACACTTTAAAGATCACCTATATGCTGCAGGTCAAAATATTCATCCCCATAAATCATACCTTCAAAAGATCACCTATGTCAGGATCATGGTTGACTGTAGCCCCTACATCAGTGATGAATTTCACAATTCTCTTAGCCTGGACATATGTGGCAAATGCTTTTCCTCCAAATATGCATACTCGAGGAACAAAGTTGGCTTTTCTCTCATCAGGGCTCATTTCTTTCATTTTTTTGTAGCGATAGACAATTCCCATGATATTCAACAATTGACGCTTGTACTCATGGATGCGCTTCACCTGAAAACAATGACTCAAATCACTATCAATCTCAGAGCCTAAAAAGAAGGAGAAGAAGAAACAGATTACACAGAAATTTCCATCACTAATATGATCAAAATACTTCTCTGATAATAAATTAATAATGTAGTTTATGAATTAAACTAGCTTTGATTCATTATTTACCTCCATTTCCAAGTTCTGATTTAATGTTGAAACAAGCTAGTGGATCCTAAAAGAGTAGATTTTGCAGATAGGGAATAACCTGTACATCAAACATCGCGTCTGGGCTGACAAGATATCCGGTTTTTTCTTTCAGGAATGACACAACCTTTATCTTGTTTCTCCTTTTTGCTTCCCTCCATTCAGATTGGAGATCCTCATTATCAGCAAACTGTGGACAATTCAAACTAGTCTTACTGAAAGCCAAATAATAGTTCAAGGTAACAAGCTAAAACAATAGAGAAGTGTGTATTTATGTATGGAATATAAAGCAGTTTACTTTTCTTAGTTCTGCCAACTTCTCAGTGTTTATAACCCAATCTTCTGTTCCAGTCCACTTGGTTATGATGTTACTAAGATCGGGATTGCAAAAGCGAATCCATCTTCTTGGTGTCACCCCATTTGTTTTGTTTTGAAATTTCTCTGGCCACAACTGCCAGAAGGCAAAATGTGAGTGAAGATCAGTTGAAAGAGCAACTTCTATCTTGAGAACTTGTGGAACATCATCTTCTATTAGGATAATGAAAGGGGGAGAAAGTTAAATGTTGGTCTAGTTACCCCATAGAAATCATTAAAAACATCGGTTTTTACTATTTCACTATGAATCTCAGCAACCCCATTGACTGCTCGGCCACCAACTACACACAGATTAGCCATACGAACCATCTCTGGCGGTTTCAGATCAGGTTCAAAAGTCACTTTTTCTTCTGTCTCAGACTCCTCCACATCAAGCTCATCTTTTTTATTACTAGGTTTTATTCCTTCATTTGAAGTTTCAGTTTCTTCAATTGTATCAACCGCAGGACCTTTTTCTTCTGATTTAACAAGCAATTCTAAGACTGAGGAAGGTAACTCAACATTGTCCAAGATCCTCATTTGTTTCAATTTTTGCTGCAACAAGTCTAGATCCTCCACTCCATACTCGGAAGTTATGGTTTGAATCAGCTGGTTAAAACATCAGTGGATGAAATTAGAACCTGGAACAAACATAACCCCAAAACAGAGAATTGTGTTGTGTCTAGGCCTACCTCCTCATCAATCATTTCTATGATCTGAACATGGCGAGGAAGCAACTCCTTCAAAAGATTCAAACTCCATTTCTCCAGTGCCTCAGGCAGAACAGTATGGTTTGTGTATGCCACAGTTCTGGCCAAAAAACCCGAAATCATAAGGAATATCATCATGAAGAATAACAGTTGCTAAAGAAAGGAGCAATGAAGAAGTACCTTTGAGTGATATCCCATGCTTCCTTCCAGCTCAATCCCTTCACATCCATCAATATTCTTATCAGCTCGGGTATGCAGAGTGTTGGATGAGTATCATTCATCTGCACAGCAACCTTTTCAGGAAAATTTTCCCAGTTCACAGGTCCTCCTGATCTCCTTTCAAATCGTCTGATAATATCTTGGAGAGAGGCAGAGCATAATGTATATTGTTGCTTCAAACGAAGAGTTTTTCCCTCTATTGACTCATCCCCAGGGTATAATACATAGCAAATCTGAACAAAATGAAACATTGCAGCAATTATCATTCAGAATCAAGAAGAATTCCAAACAAACATATGTAAGAATTTGGTGTAAGAATGATATGAACAAGTCCATACCTTTTCAGCATCTTTTTGAGCCTTGTTTGCTTTGGCATGATCTCCAGTATTAAAAGCCTGTAAATCAAAAGCTTCTGATGCCAATTTTGTAGACCATAATCGAAGGTTTATTGTTGTTTTAGTTTTATATCCCGGTATGGGGACATCATAAGCAACAGCAGTTATGTCTTCTCCTCCAATCCATTCTTTCTTTCCATCCGGGCCTTCGATAACTTTGCCATAGAACTTCACAGGGTAGGAGACATCATTCCTCACAATTTCCCAAGGATTACCCATCTGCTAAGAGATACTTCAATCAGCCAATGGATTGAAAAACATAAACAGTATGCACAATTAGAGCCCAGCAAAGGAACTAAATTGACAATGAAAACAATCAAAATGTGATGAGCTACTGATGAATGTTAGCAAATCATACTTCAAGCCAATTTTCTGCAACTTCCTCCTGACCATCTTTTGTGATGAGCTGTTTGAACAAGCCATACTTATATCTAAGTCCATAGCCCCAAGCCGGATAATTTAGTGTTGCCAGGGAGTCCAGGAAGCAGGAAGCAAGCCTTCCTAGTCCCCCATTCCCAAGGGCAGCATCTGGTTCCTGCAGCCATCAATTGACAGAATTTAAACACCCTAACGCTTCAAATCTTTGAGACAACAAGTGACAAAGAGGGCACCCTGATAAATAAAACAGTCCATATTTACCTGACTAGCTACATCCTCCAGATTATGCCCAAGCTTTCTCAATGCCTCTGCGTAAGGCCCAGAAAGCTCTAAATTGCCTATGGCATTTAGCAAAGCTCTACCCTGTGAGAATGATAACACAAGTAAGAATAATACTAGCTACAAAGTAATGTGTCAAGCAAAAGTAACTTTGAATGATGGGAACATGCAGGAAGCCTCTGGATCGAACCTGTAAATACTCCATTGACAAGTAATATGCCTGCTTTACATTCATTTTCTCATAATAATCATATGTAGCATTCCAATTTATGATAAGCATATCCTGAACACTTTGTGCAGTTGCAAGGTATGCCTTGGGGAGCTCAAACCGTCCGGGGGAGAACAACGGCGTGAATTCTGAATGGTACTTGATGCTTGAAGCTATTGATGCTGAATCTGGTGCAAATGAATCAAGACCATCTGCAACTCTCTCATCGAAATGAGAAGTGTGAAGGAAGAATTTGTAGAGAAGAGAAGTACCCACTAACAATCAATTCAACAAAATATCCAAAAGATAAATGTATTAATGCCCATGAGGAAAAGACACCACCCTAGATACGGTTCAAGTGGAGAAGCCAACCAGAGCCCCATAAGTAGGGAAACTCCAAATTGGGGAAGTTGGTGAAAGTATATTCATAAGAACAAGTTTCTCCGGCATTCCCAGCAAAACCCTTTCTATTGAGTTTCTACATCATTCTAAACCATGAAATTTCGAAGTTCAAAACCATATATCCAAGAATCAAAAAGCAACTCCAAAACCCAAAACCCAAATTCAAGAAACTAACCTTCTTGGGTGGGAGGATCCTTCAAAGTCTGCTTCTGATTGCTAGCCACACTCCTGATGATAGACAAGCTCCTTCTGGAATGCCAGGTACTGGAGGTCCTAATGAAGAAGGGCCATGAATGCCTGCTTCTGCATTTGAAGCCTAAGAAGCTTGAGAAGGAATTGGAATGTGAAAATGGACTAGTTTGAGTGGAGGTTGCAGAGAATGGTGAAGCTGCCATGGGTGTTTTTCTCTGTTCCCTGCTCTCTCTGCTCTCTCTGCAGCCTGCTCAACCAAGTGTTGGTGAAAGTTATAGCAGAGATGGAGAGGTTGGTTTTGTTTGTCTTCTTATCTTGTATTCAAAAGTACGTTCAAAATGAGAGAAAATTTGGCTTGTCCTTTTCCCATCCATCTACAGGTACTGTTACATTGACAAATAACCAGAGATATTTTTGACCAAATGGGCCAGTTTGATACATCAAGAGTACTTGTGATACTAATTTTGAGAGAGATTACACCCGCTTAATAAAAATGAGGATTTGACAAATCTTTCCAAATCATGTTTAAAAATAGGGAAAATCATAAGTAATTCTTTCACAATCTCTCGATTCTTTCTTAAATTTTTCGAAAAACAATAGAATGTGACTACGGTGTATTTGATAAAATTTAATACTTATTATTTAATGACTTATGTTAACTTTAAGTTAAATTATAGTTAAGTTGTTGATTTAAAATTTATTATTTAAATATTATTTTAAGTATTAAGGTTATTTGATAAAATTAATTAATTTATTTTAATTAATTAAATTAACATATTTATCCTCATAAATTATAATTAGGGTAAAAGATATTGAATAATAATAAAAGAGATGATGTACTTAACTGTGATAAATAAAAATAAAAAGATAAAATAAAGATTTAAACTTAAAAATAAATTAATTATTTTTATTTATTACTTAAAGTTGTTTTTTACTTTTAAGTCATATCATTAAATTATTTTACTAAATATATCGAATTTACTTAATAACTTAAATTAAGTTATTAAATTACTTTTAAATTATTAAATTTGTTTATCAAATACGTACTAAATTTACAAAAGAAATATGAAAAAATAAATATAAAAATACGGAGTAATACACAAAAGATCTAATTATCATACTAATTAAAAACTCATCAACAACTCAAATTATACACTAAAACTTCAATTATTAATATTAAAACTTTGATGTGTTAATTTTATGATTGATTTATACATACATTTGTTAACCAGGTAGGGTGAAACATTTTGGTTCTTAGTAATGGCCCCATGGCAAAAACAAGTGGGCGTTGGAGCAAGATATTTTGTGGGATGGGAACTTTGCCCACCATTGATGTTGCTGTTACTTTTTGTCTTCCACCCATTTTCTCCTTCAATGTATTTTTCCTCTTTTTTATTAAACAAATTATTACTAAATTATAAAGTTTTTAAATTCTAACAAAATTCAATATTTTCAATCTTAAGAAATTTAAATCTAAACATAAAATAAACATTATTATTAAGAAAAAAAAAACTCTTGATTAAAGCTACTTAAGTTCATTTATGAACTTACCAACCGACCTTGTACAATTAGTATTGCATTTATATTAAAGAGCTTTGAAAATCTTTGAATACATCAATTTATTAACTTGTTAATCCTTTATTAGTGTACCTTAATCCTAGTTTAGTCATGGATTTGAGTCTCAAATTTATAAAGTAGGAAATTTACTTTGACTGATTTCATTCTTGGAAATTGTGAGAGGAATTGTGTTGGAGCATGCGACATCACTTGAGGGTGGGTAAAGATGAATTGAAATCTTAAATGTTATGGTAGAACAAATCCTTAATATTAGTGGAGTAATCTCAGACATAAATACTATTTTTTAGTTTTATATTGTTTTTGTCTATGACTCCGTTGAACACGTCATCTTAAGAAATTCAAAGGAGGCAGCATCCGAGGGAGCCGAACGCGGCAAATTTATAACTAAAATTACACAGTTCGATGACGTGGCACATAAAACCGTTATGCCACGTCATCAGTCCTCAGTCATCATCACTCCAAATCGTTGTTAGCTCCAGTTCTTCTCAACTGCTCTCGCTCGCTGCCCCTTCGCGGAAACTCCCACATTTTCCGGCCATGGCGATTCGCCGTCTCCTTAACCTCTCTGGCCGCCGATCTCACAGCGCTGCGGTCACTACTGCCACGTTATCACCACCACCCCCGCCTCCATCCTCCTCCTCCTCCTCCTCCTCGACTACCATGATATACGACCGCGCCGCGGATACTGTCAAGTCCAAGCTCAAACGTCTCGAGACGCCGGATTCACGCTTCCTCCGCTACACCTCCCCGCACCCTATCCTCGCCGACCACAGCGCCACCCTCTCCTCTCCTGAGACCCGAGTCACCACCCTCCCTAATGGCCTCCGAGTCGCCACAGAATCACGCCTCCCAGGCCGCGCCGCGGCTGTTGGTGTCTGGATCGACTCCGGGAGTCGCTTCGAGAGTGACGCCACCAACGGCGTGGCTCATTTTCTGGAACGCATGGTGTTCAAGGGCACGGAAAAGAGGCCGGCTAGGGTTTTGGTGGAGGAAATTGGGAGCATGGGCGGGCACTTGAGTGCCTGCACATCGAGGGAGCACACGGCATACTGCGCTGAGGTCATGGACGAAAATGTTCCCAAGGCGCTGGATCTTCTTTCCGATATGTTGCAGCATTCGTGTTTCCGTGAGGATCAGATGGAGCGCGAGCGCGATCTGATTCTTCAACAAATTAAAGAGGTACGTGAAAATATGTTTATGAAGGAATATTGAATTATGGTGACTTTGATTCCAATATTTTTTTTAGCTGAGGGGTGTGGTGAAAAAGAGATGGATTGAATTACATTGTTAATGTTTCTTCTGATTCTGTTCTATTAATTGAATTCGTTTCATTTGGTTCTTGACAGAGTATTAATCGATCCAATATCTTATTTTCTTTCTTGATGTTTCCTGATATTGTTCCTCGCTGGTGATCACTGTGTTCAGGCTTATTAAATATAAAGTAGTAAAATTTGTATTATTGAGTAAGCTATGGATACAGGAAAAATAGATTATTTTCTGGTTTATTCTTTTAAATCTCCTATTTCTCTGGTATTCTTGACACTCATTGTTTTCGCATTGGATCATATGGGAACTGGTTTATGAAATCATCTGGTGCATGCATTCTTATACCTGGAAGTATGTGAATCATAGGCTAACATGTCTTTTTCCACTGCCTTGAGCCATGTTCTGTCTTTGCTTTGATCTTTGTTGTCTTTTAGTGCCTTCAACATGAAGTTAATCATTTCAGGTGCATTATCTCCAGTGCACATGTCCAAACATTTTAGCTGACTTTCTCGTCACTCATCCTTAGCTGTTGTTAAGGCTCTTCCCTCCTTTGGTGAATAAATCTTACTTTTTGGGAAAAAAATACTAATTAAATATTCTATCAAGTATTCAATGCAGAAATTTGGTTACATTTAAGGATACACATCCTGTAATTGCCAACTCATGTTATATGTTTAATAACTTAGAAATGTTACGCTTAGGCAGTTAGACATTATTTGCTAGTAGATTTGGAGATTGATGCATAAAGCTAGGAGGGTGAAGTGTGGCACTAGTCACAGTAGGATGCTTCTAAAAGATATTGTATAGCTATTATGCTTTACCAATAACAATAGATACTCAACTTAAGCAAGTATGTTTAACAACAAGGAGGGGAAACATTACATTTCATGGTGGATGATTGTATTTTACTTCTATGCTTAAACCATTTTGATCCCAGTTTTTCTGGAGCATCTTTCTGTAGCTATGAGTTAAAATTAACCCCTACTTTATTCTTTTCCACAGTAATCATGTTTGGAAATTGAATGCACCATGAGAGAGTTTCTTGTAAGATCCTACTGATGATCAGGGTTCAAAAGATTTATCAATGACCAACATAAAACAATTTATATTGGTTCGTGTATCATAATTATGTTTTTTTCTTTATCAGAAAGCAAACAATTTAAGTTTGGGCTCACCTTGAGATTAGACGTTGTCTTGTTTCAATGATGACCATGAGCACATGAGTTGGAGCAGCAGATGGAGGTAGTGAGTAGGGTTTACTAGAGCTCTAGCTCTGAAGCTATGAGTAAACAGATGAATTTTCCAATATGAGTATGTGTTTTCCCTCTTCATTAACCTCTATAATCTATTGTTGATACATGATATCTCTCAATGACTCTTGGACTAAAAGTAGTTTCTCTCCTCATGAAATAAAACTTCTAGAGTTCTAAAATACTTTAATTTAGAAGTGTACTTGCTAAAATATGTTTTGGCACAGCCTTTTCTAAAGTAGATAACAAAGAAGTGTTAAAGGAAAAGACTAAGGGCCTAGAGAAAAGGGATTTATCTCCTTGAAACAAGTACAAACAATGTCAGAGAGTCGACTGCAGCCAGAAAAAAAATAAATAATGAAACAAGGAATACTGTCCTAAAATCAAAATCAAAATACTATTGAAGGGTATTAAGTTGGTGAAACAGATTCCCTCACGAATTCTACATCGGGACTCATTTAGGCACTTTCCTTCTGAAGTACTCCTTTCAGTCAGTGTTTTGTTTGAGGAAGAAAACTTTTTATGCTTTATGAAGTTTGAATTTTCATCACTGGATTAGCCTGTTTTTTATCATATTACTTTCAGGAATTCGAGCATTTGGTGGCTCCATTTTGTGTTTAGGAAAGATATATCCTGGAATTTGTATTGGGAAAAAACCCCCCTCACTAACATTTACTTGCAGCACTGAAGTATAGCTTATTTGTTGATGGCAATACCGCCTTCTTCCAAATGATGGAAAATGGCTTCATTCTTAAGGATCAGGGTGAACATGTGTATTTCCCTGCCTTGGTTTTTCAGCTAGACAAACAGAACTGAAGTGTCAGAAAAATTTTCTGTATTTGAATAATGGATCATTTTATGATCCAATGATCTTTTCCCTTACGTATGAATTAGTTTGCTTCTACTATTTTCTGTTGCTTTTTTGCTTCCTTCTTCAGATGGAGAGGTTCTTCTCTAATGATCCATAGAGCTTAGGCAAAAAGAGAGAAGAAATTTGGGGCTGAGTCTCTGGTGCTTTCTTTTGGTCCATTTGGAAGCAGAGAGATTTCATAGTATTTGAGATCAGAGTTTCTTCCAAGGTGTCAGAGGTGGTTAATTGGATTTTTTTCCTTTTTTATTTTCTATTCTCTGTGGTTAGAGATTTAGTGGATGTATTCTCTTTATTTTCCCCCAGGATCCGAGGCAGGGTTTTTCTGCCACACTTTATGTGTGTCTTGATCACCTTTCTTTTTTGTTAATAAAATTATGTATGGCTCATTTGGGTTGACTTTCATTGAATTTAAAATTAATCACTAACACAAAACAGACATCTCCTCTCCAGAGGTTCCATTTGGCTGTGAAGGGTGTGCTGGAAAGTTGAAAAGAACATTTTCCTGCTATTTGACAGCATCCTTTTACAAGCTAGATATTTGGTAAAATTTTTATTAGAATTTCATATTTATCTTTTGTAAATCTTTGTTGTAGGCAGAGGGGCCCAGTAAGGATATTATCTTTGACCATTTGCATGCAACTGCATTCCAGTACACACCTTTGGGTAGAACTGTTCTGGGATCTGCGAAAAATATCAAGACTATCCACAAATCTCATATTAAAGACTATATTTCAGCTCACTGTGCTGCCCACAGAATGGTATTCAACTAGATCCTTTAAGATGTTTCTGATTCATATGAACCGCATTTTGGATAGTGAGTACATTGCTGCATGCATTGGAGATTGAAACATGGGTTTTCCTTCTGGATACTTGTTTCAGGTAATTTCTGCTGCTGGAGCTGTTAAGCATGAGGATATTGTTGAGCAAGTGAAGAAGACATTTACAAAGCTATCAGCTAATCCTTCCGTGACTAGTCAGTTGGTTGCAGAGAAGCCAGCTGTTTTCACTGGATCTGAGGTTTGTGCATGATATTTGAATGGCTTCACTTTGATTTACATGAAATATGCATTCCTTCTACAAAGATTTCAGATCTTTTGAGTGATTTTTCTATTAAATATCAGGTTCGGATAATTGACGATGATCTTCCTCTAGCACAATTTGCAGTTGCATTCAAAGGAGCTTCATGGACAGATCCAGATTCCATCGCTTTGATGGTCATCAAGTTGATGCTGGGCTCTTGGAACAAAAATGCAGGAGGGGGAAAGCACATGGGGTAGCCTTTTGTTTTGAACTTCTTAAGTTCATGTTTGTAACTTGGCGGCCTTTGGCTCTATGACTAATCACTCACCATTTTTTCCTTGAATGGACAGGAAAGATGGTGTAGTATTATGTCATTTTAACAGAAAAAAAGAAAAGGAAAAAAAAAATTACCCACCTGCATTTAAATATGCAGTTTGAAGTCAAAGTAGTTTTCCATTTAAGTATGCTAAAAGATCTTGCAAGAGCTGCTGGGTAAATTTTGAAGTCCCCCACCTGCAGCTAATTTGTATTCTAATTGTGTTAACCAATTTCCATTCTAATTGGGTTAGTTTTGTTCATGCTGAACAGTTCACAGCTTGTACAGAGGGTTGCCATTAATGAAATAGCTGAATGCATGATGGCTTTTAACACTAACTATAAAGACACAGGCTTGTTTGGTGTTTATGCTGTAGCCAAGGTGAGGTCACCCCAGGGCATGCTGGTTAGCCTAATTTAAAGATATTTTACTGGATTTGATGTAGCATTTATAATACTTTATGCTGATTTTCTTTTCCACTGAATGATATTTAATATACTCCGGGTTCCCTTCTCATATCTGTCATATTTCTTGGTTGCTTTTTCTTCCTCCGACACTGCAGAGAAGGTGAAAATAGGCTTTCCTTGTACTGTGGACCCAGAAATTGATTTGGGTGTGCTTGGTCCTTTGATTCTCTTAAGTTAGATCTCTTCTTTTATCTGTGAGAGGCACAATACTGTAGCTTAAAGCTCTCCATTTGAGATGAGCTCTCTGACAAGGTGAGCTAAACTTCTAAATCTCCCAAAATTAACTAATCAATGTGAACTTAGGACAAATGGAATGAAATTGTTTCACAGTGATATAAAAGTAGTGGCCTGCACAAATATATGCATGTGTATGTGTCTAGATGAATGAATATATATGAATAGACATATATATGATAATTTGTGCCATTTGAAAAGACAAATTTATAGTTCTATGAAAGAAGAAAAGGAAGAAAAGGAAGAAGGAAAAAAGGACAACAAGTGCTTAATATCTGCTGTTCAAAACTAAGACCAGAATTTGAGTTGTACAAAGGGTCTAAGATTTTCCCTTAGGTTGAATTTTAGGAATTCTCCAAATGGATCTAATCCATGGAACTTTATGAAAGTTCAAATCCATACTAGTGTGGATAAATTTGTGGAATTGATTTCTAGAACTTTAGGCCTTCATTCCATCATTGCCTTTAGATATGGGCTTCAGATTTAGGTCACAATTCATTGATCAATTCATTGGATTCCATAATTGGGAAATGGTGAGGTAGATGCCTTAGCTAAATGGGGAGTTCTACTTCAAGTTTTGGAGATTATATGCCTCCTTTGTCATGGCTTTGTTCCTCCCTTCTAAGAAATTTGGGCTTCTATTTGTCTGTTCCGGACTCTTATGTTTTTCTTTCTTTCCCTTGTATTCTTCTTTTTTACCTTTTCTTTGTATACATGAGGTTCCATGCAGGCAAAAGGAGAAAATTACAATGTTAGGGATTTGAATTCTAGGTAGGATGATTGATGCCCAACAACTTCTACCATCTCCAGCAACAATGGTTTTCTCCTCTAGAAACATGATATTAAAGTTTAGAACTTTCTTATCCTTGAAGAAGTTCAGAACTTCATTTGACCTCTCTTCAATATTAAATTGGGTGGACACAAGATAAATTCATCTCTTTTCATTGTTCAGATTTTGTAATTCTGTCCATATCCATAGTAGATCACCCACCAAAGTTGAACACCCTAACTTCTTTTGCCCATCTTCATCACATAATTTGTTATTCTTCTTAACCCTTCATGTATTTTAGATTAAGCATCTATTTATTTACTTGCATGTAGCCTTATCATTTGCTTCCAGTTCCATTTAATATAGGTCTTAGAAATATTTCAAAAGATATGCTAATCCACCCCTTTTATCTGAGTGTTGCAATTAGCATCTGCTTATGTCCTTGAAAAACTCTAACAATCAAGAGCACTTAAATTCTCATTCTGGTTGAACACTTGTTGGGAACTTGTTTTGCTATTTTTTCCTGACAGAAGTTATACGTCCTAACTGTTCATCTTTTGTTTATTGTACTTTCCATCAGCCAGATTGCTTGGATGATTTAGCTTATGCAATAATGCTTGAGATAAGTAAGTTACCTTATCGAGTCTCAGAGGAGGATGTTATTCGTGCTCGTAATCAGGTACCTTGACAGGCTGAATTCCTTGTGTTATCACTAGTCTTTCATTAGCATGTCCCAACTGCATAATATTTAAATCAGAGAAGCCTTTCATTCAATTTATTTTCTGGTCATCTTCCCAACTTTGCTGTATTCTTTGGCACATATGAAGCATGTTGACAATATAGTGCAACATATTAATGTTCACTTGCTGACAAATGCTGAGTTGTTTGCTATTTTTCATCTGTTTTTCTTATTTATGACTCCGATTATCCTTGGACAGCCATAATAACTCTGATTCTTCTTCTTCTTCTTCTTCTTCTTATTATTATTATTATTTTTTAGCATCCTGTGAGTGCTTTGTTCACTGTTATTATTATTTATTATTCTTATTGTTATTATTATTGTTATTGTCATCATCATCATCATAATGATGATGATGATGATGTTTTGTTCACTGATGTTATGCTCACTCTAATTGAACATCAAGTTTTGACTATTATTTTTTAGCGTCCGGCGAGTTTCTTAAGTTTCACAAAAAGAATGACATATTCTAGTTTTGGTGTCTTAGCCACGGTTTTCCTTGAAATGAACTGGTGCTTGAACCAAGATCTGAAAACTTTCTGGCTTTTCATACAACTATTTTGAGCTTGCCTCCCAATATATATTTAAGTGTACATGGTCCTTTGGGCTTGTCTTATATGTTTGACTTCTGTCTCTTAAGTCATGGATGTTACTTATGATATTGGTGCATTTAGTAAACACCTGCTGATAAAGGTGCCTAGGTCAAATTCCTCTATTAAAATAAGTGAACTAAATTTCTGGATCATCTAGCATATTTGACTGATGGTTGAAAAAGATGTCAATACATTGAGGGGGATAGAACTGATTCCTCTGGGCTGTTTCTTCGTAGTGGTGGCTATGACCATGTGTTTGACTTCCTGTGGAGGATACCAATTCACCATTCTGCCCATTGTCAGTGTTGTTTATGTGGGTTGCAAATGCTTATGATCTGAGAAATAACGGGCTTATTTGGTAGTGGAAATAGAAGTGGGTTTTTAAATTCTCATTTTTGAAAATGACAGTAAATGTTCGTTTTTGGATTGTTTTCTATTATTAAAGTGCTTGCTTTCGGAACACAAGAAGACATTTTTGAAAATGGTCTTTGAAAACTTGCTTTCAACATGTTTTCTGTGTCACTGCCATTTCTGCTTCCAAACAGACTCAAAATGTTTTCTTGCATTGTTAGATAAATTACTATGAGAAAGAACTTGGGGAAGGGCAGGAAGAAGGTGTGAATGTTTCTCTTCTGATAGAATGTAAAATAGTCTAGTTGCTAAATGATGTGTTGATTTACAGCTGAAATCTTCTCTGCTTCTTCATATTAATGGACTCAGCCATGTTGTTGAAGACATTGGTCGTCAGGTGCGTTCTCCTTACTGAATTGAATTAATATTTCTCAGAGAAAGAGGCAACAAACAAGAAATTAGATTCCGTCATGGATACGAGGGCCTCCTCTGTATATATACATTTTCTTAATGATCGAACCAGGTTATCATGTCATGATTGAAACCTTCCCATCATGCAATTTAACTCAGCTGAAAAACCTTATTGCTACTGTTTTGGATTGGGAACTTATTTTATTTTTTGTTTCAACTTGGCCCTACTTGGCACCATTTCTTCCATTAAATTATAGTTCATGATTTCTTGCAACCTCAGGCTGGTTTCTTTTTGCCTTACTCGTCTTTGTAGGAATACTGACATTTGGGATTCTATTTTAAATTTAGGCTGGAATACTTCGATGATCAGATGTTATTTGAAAAAAAATTCAGGAATAATTTAGAGAAAACCAAAGATGAATTGGCGAGTATAAAAAAAATGCATATCAGAAAGTATGAAAATGTGTTGTCATTCCAAAATTATCTCAAATACTTTGGGTATTTCAAAATCAATTCAGGAATTTTTTCCAAGGGAAGAATTATTGAAATATACATGATAATTTTGTAGTTTGTTCATTTTAATGGGAAAATAGGATTGGTTTGGATAATATGGGTATAATTTGAGAATTTTGTTCCTATGAATGACACAGCCACATCACCAAGAAAATTGTATGTCTTTCTTTACCAAATCTAGAAAATAATAAATCAACTCAAAGAGGGATCATGAAGGTTTCCCATGTTGTGCTTCCACTGTGTCCCAGTCATATCTTAAGGGTGAGTTGTCTTGCTTCTATCAGATCATCTAAACTTGTTGAGTCTTGATAATCTTTGCTACACTACACTAGCTCATTTAGATGAGAACCATTAGATTATGGATCTTCAAATCTTTTATATGTGTTTGAAATGAAGTGCTTATAGACATCTTAAGTATTTTTATGTGAGACTATCTTTAATTGAGTTGTCACCCTTTCTATAATATGTCATTGCTCTATGGCCTTCATATCATTTCATTGACATTTCTGGAGAGATGACTAGATTATTGGCTGGGCTGAAATTGAAATGCAAAATATTAGATGCAAGAGGATATGTACAAATATGCAAAAATCACTACTAATATTTCTTGCCACACTTTTATTATCACCTAGACTATAGTTAGACAAGCTAGTATGATACCATACCCACCTCTCCCTACCTCATGCTGCAAATGGGAATTGGAACCCACAGGTCCACAAGGAATGAAGGGTTGTTAATTGGAGCTTTTCATAATTACAATGCTTCTTGATCTCTTATGATTGAAAATGAATTGTCGACCAAGGTGGATTTATCTGCATTCCCTGTCTTTAATCCAGGAGACAAGAATTTCAAAACAATAAAATATAAATGCTCACATGACTCACACCAGTGCTTGCCAGTAGCCTCCCCTGTGGGTAAAGAGCTACATTATCTTTATAATAATTGAGAATGATGCCATGAATTTGATTTGATACAATAGATGAAGGATGTCAAAGAAAGATTGAAATGATATTTCGGTCTCAAATAATTGGAGTAAGGGTGCTACCATGAGATGGAAATTTTACACTTGCGCAATGAGTAGATAAGCACACTGCAACACATTGTAAGATTCATCACCATCCCTACTACTTTTGTGAAATATTTATGCCCCCTTCGCTTTCTCCCAAGAGGCAAGACACTCACCCATCTTGGTTGCTTAATGTAGAATGGCATGGGAACAATTGGGTGTGAGGTCAGAATGCAACCCACATTCATGTCTTCCCTAAACATTGATTGAAGTTCTTTTATTTGCAGCTACTTACTTATGGCCGAAGAATTCCATTGGCTGAATTATTTGCAAGGATTGACGCGGTGGATGCCAACACTGTCAAACGCATTGCAAACCGTTTTATATTTGATAGGGTAAGAACTAAGATTTCCCTGAACTCACTAAATGCTCGTAGATTAATATACAGTTTAATTTGGTGTGTTAGAAATGCATTTTAAGATAAGAATGGCTACTAAAGACCATAGAACAAATTAGTAAATTATTACCTCTTTCTTTTCAGTTTCCAGCAACATTGGCAAGTACCATTTGCAGCATGCACATTAGTGTCATTCTTCCGACAAAATATAAAGACAGTTTGTCTGACTATATCTTCTAGTTTGTAACTACAAGGTTTAAATAATAATAATAATTATTATAATAATATTTAAAAATTATAATCGTGCTATATAAGCAGACCCTTTAAGAGAGAAAAATAATCAAGGTGAATATATGATGCTTGTGGGTGTAAGTACCAGGAAATATTTCCATTCCAACTGATGGGATGGATCCTTTGACTTCTATGGTTGCTGGTATTAGAAATTTCTTGAAGGATGATGTTCAAGAAAATGAGTTGTAAACCAGTTATATGAGTGCCATGTAGATAAAGTTTTTGGTGCTTCTTTTGCCCATTGGAAGCTATTCGTCCTTCCAAACTCATCCCAAGATTTCAGTAGTTATGCTGCTGCATTGCTCTTTGCAATTGTAGCGCTCTGATCCATCTAGTGTTCCTTCTATGTACTTAGAAACTTTCCAATGAGATATCTACTCTTTTGGTTTGTTGCAGGATATTGCAATTGCTGCCCTGGGACCCATCCAGGGTTTACCCGACTACAACTGGTTCAGGCGCAGGACCTACTTGCTGCGTTACTAAGGCTGTTTCTTTTCTTTTCCTTCTTCAGGCTGGGACCATCATTTCATCAGGTCTGACTGCCCTGAGGGCTCTATTTAATTCTTTATTTTATTTATGAGTTTTCGGTTTATTATTTTTTGACATTCCTCTATTGTATGACAACATATCCTTAGTTTCAAGTTTCAACACATGAATTTCTTTAAGCAAAAACTAACAACCCCTTTCACGATCTCTTCCCTCCCTTGCCTGGTTCTAATTTTCACAAAGATTCAGTATGGTAACTCTTCCCAGGTTAATGGACTGGAGACTTTCAGATCTTTGTAGATTTGCTATAGAAAGAATAATACGATACCGAGGGATCAAAATTCTATTGGTCAAAATATATTAATGGCACTTGATTAGAATTTTATGTTATTCAACTTTTATTACCAGAATTATGGATTGAAAAAACCTCAAATTGCTTAAGTATTGAAAATTTGGAAATTTTTAGTTTTGACAATTAAATTGCAAGAGATTAATCTCATATTTATCGTGATTTATGAATATTATTCCTTAATGGGTGATGGGTAAATTTCTCCTAATTATTTTATTTACTTGAACCATTATTCTTGTATTACAAAATTGCAAGATTAATTTCGAAATGGAAAAAAAGTAAAATATTTAGGTAATATTTGTTTTTTTACTTAATTTTAAATATAATTTTAATGTTTAATAATATTAATTATTAAGTATTAGGTTGTTTGTTTTTGTAATATTTTATTTTTATTAAGTATTAAAAAATAAAGAAAAACATACTATTTTTTCTATTTAGAAAAAGTTAAAATATTTAATTTTTTTCATTTAATAAAAATTTTATAATAAGTTATGAAAAAATAGAAAAACAAGTCACCTTAAAATATAAAAATAAATTATTTTCACTAAAAAATTAAAAAAACAAGCGCCTCTTAACCTTTTATAAATGCAAATTGGAAACCACTAAGAAATCCAGTTCGAACTTAAAAATTGGCCCAAGCCTATCCTGACAGGTTTGGGCCAACTATAGCCCAAATTTTTTTCAATGGCCCTAGATTAGGCTTCAGGTCAACGGGCCAAATTTACATTCATAATTTATGTAGGCTTTATTTTCATGAAATTTCAAAAGGCACAAATGAGATTTTAACATGTGGCGGCATTTGACACATTAACCTCTGCCCTTGCAACTTCTTCCAAACAACATTTTGTGCAGAAACCACCTGAACTGAACGCACTAAAACCAACACATTTTGTTACAAATGACATAACAGAAGCTGCAAATTTTAGCAGCTCCTCTACATTCAATTTTAAAATGTGTGGTTTCAATACCTTCATTATTTTATTTTATCTTTTCTCAATTTTTAGGGAGAATTCAGGAAGTTCTTGAACCATTGAACAGAGTTCTTGGGGTATCTCTTGAGCTTGTCCTTATAATCCACAAAGAAGAGACCAAACCTCGAAGTGAATCCAGCTCCCCACTCCCAATTATCTAACAGAGACCATACAAAATACCCTTTCACATTGCACCCGTCCTCTCTGCATCAACCAAAACCCAATGGTATTAGTTTTTATACCTTCTAAAACTGATTTAAGGTGGGCAAAAAACCCACTAAATTCATCGACTACAAAGAATCAAATCAAATCAAATCCAACCAAATTGATTTAATCCCTTTTCTGTTGATTATTTGAAATTTATCAATTTGATGAAAATCGCAAACTACAAATATCTTTGACAACATTTTCAAAAATAGTTCTCAAAAAACTATTTCAAAAACAAACCTTTTTTTTTTTAAACATTGACAACTAAATATGTTTTCATATTTTTTTGTTTTACTAAGCCTGTTCTGGAGAACAGTTACTGTTCAAAATCTATGTTTTTTTTCTCTAAAGCTAACCTTAATTATCTGAAATATTTAGAGAATTTGAGCCAAGTCTAAATAATTTTTACTTTGTCAAACTCAAAAAAGTAATTTTCATAATTTTGAAATTGTAAAAAATGTTATCACAAAAGATGTTTCAACGAGAGATAGGCATATAAAAAAAAAGTTTGACTAAGGAAGCCCTAACATGTGTCTACCTACAAAAAGATGATGAGTTACATACTTAATGGAAGCCAGCAAACTCTGCAG